>NC_064639.1:720209257-720870507 GCF_023864345.2 Schistocerca serialis cubense | reverse complement strand
AGCAGAGGTTCGCACTCCTGAAGGCATGGATGCACTAGAATGGGATCCAGAGATGTCAGCAACTGCTCCAGGGCCTCCTGATAAAGATGAGGAACATTGGAGTAGACTTTACATGTGGTATGCTGGTATACTTGACAGAACTAGCACAATGTATGACATACCACATAGTTGTGATGTAAATCACCAGGATTACTACAGTCGCTGTGCTCTGCATTATGCTGCAGAACAAGGTCATGAAGATGCTGTTTTACTACTTACTGCTGCTGGTATGAGGTCATTGTAATACTTTGTAATTGATTTATGTTACAGTTTAAATGAATTTATCCATCTAGTTAAACCAAGTAAAAAAAATTTCAAGGCATGGCGGCTCTTCTTTCATTAATTGATACTTTTTATTGTAAAAAAAAAAACTGATAGAATTACATTCAGAAAAAAACTCTTTCATCATGTTGTATTACATATAAAAAACTTTCTTTTTATTCTTATTACTCTCTATCTTTGTTTGTCACATCTCATATTTGGAAACTAGAGACTGCTATTCAGTTCTTAATGCTTTTAATGAGCTATGCCTGTTACTTAAATTCCAGAACCAGGGAAATTTTTTGGACTATAGAGTATCTTCTGTTTTACTTTCTTTAGACCAAAACAAGGACAGGGATGTTCTGCCAGCATTGATAAAAGTTATGCATTAAAACTTTCAAATGGAATTAGGGCAACATTTTTTTTCTTTTTTTATTCCAGGCAATCATAGATACTCTTATCATTTCCATCTATATGTGTGAGAAATCTGTGTCATTTATTTATTTTAATAATGAAAGTATCATTTCCCGGATATCTTAGTGCTATATGGAACATTCAAGTAGTGTACAAAATGATACATTTTCTTAATGAATTTAGGCTGCCAGTTTGCAAGCTTGGTTTTAATTTATATTTGCATTATACTCTGTCTATGATTAAACTGATTTAAGTGAAAAACAATGTAATACATTAATTAGGATAGCTCAGTACTTATCAAGTGGAAGAAAAAATCTGAGTACTTGAATCTAGAGACAGGGAGGAGGTATATAGTTAAGAAAATGTTCTATTGAATGAACTATGGTAGAGTAGAAAACCTGTGAGGAGTTAGAGGTTGCTGTCAAGGACAGGGGTGAAATGTGACCCGGAGAGGATAGGAGAGGAAGGGAGTGGCACGAAGAGGACTGGCATGAGTGGATATAGAGCCCTTGAGGCTATGGGTATGAAGGATATGTTGCTGGAAGATTTTCCATCTGCACTGTTCAGGAAAGTAGGAGCTATGGTGGAGATCCCAAATGGCATCAGCCATTGAAGTCAATTACCTTATGTTGCACAGCATTCTTTGCAATTGCGTGCTCAAGTTGGCCTTTGACCACAGTTTTGTGGTTGCTTTAATCTAAGTGGATAGCTTATTTGTGCTAATATCCACGTATAATTCTGTAACGGGAATGGAAGAGGAGTTGATATATCATTTTTTGGGACAGGTCTTATGTTGTAACTGCGACCGTTCCGGTCATGGGGTGGCCATGAACAAAAGTGCGGCGGTACCGAATGGGAGCGGCCCACGAACCAACAAGAGGGACGAACAGGAATTGATGGACACACACAACAACAGATGACTGAGCAAGACACCAAGAACAGCAACACACAAGAAGCAATGGGGTCACGAGCGAAAACCTCACAAAATCAACAACGTCCACTTGGACACAGAAACAAGCAAAGTAAACACGATGCCTGTAAGCGAGATATTTAGAGACTCACACGAATATCAGACTGCCTCACTGAGTGAGGTGCAGGCACTTAAATACATGATAGGTTACATCGCTATTGGCCACTGGGACCACATGCTCCACAGTGGCACCCTCACATTATACTTGGGCCAGGAGTGCACGCAGCCATGGCTTACAGTGCGATGGCTGCAGAGATCTCTAGTGGTAATCAAGGTCCATGCCATCTGGCGCAGATTCGAAACCCGCTGCGCTCAGTACCAGATCCCTCCTCTCTGAAACTTGTGCGTAGGGGTGGAAATGCCCCGGACTGTGCCGTGGTTGGCGGATGGGAGAAGACCTGGGCTCGTCAACTGCCATTGGCAGGGAGGAAGGGACATTTGAGGTGCCCATGATGGCCGACCCAGAGACCAGGGCGGCGGAGGGAGCCACAGATCCACCTGGGGGCTGGGAGGGCCGGTGGCAGGCAAGCAGGGAGGCAGCAACTGGGGCAGTGGCGGCGACTCGAGGACCACGTCTGTACCCGAAGGAGGTAGTGGAGGAGGAGGTGGCAGCGGGAGTCCTGTGGGGTAGGTGGGCGGAGCTGGTTATGATGGCATTTCAACCGCCTTTGCCAATTGTTGTTTAAATGTGCGGACAAGCCTCTCTGCCATGCCATTGGAGGAAGGGTGGAAAGGTGGGCTACGATCATGTTTGATACGGTTGGCCTGACAGAAGTCGTGGAAGGTGGATGCTGTAAATTGGGGGCCATTATCGGAGACCAATGTGTGAGGCAGGCCCTCAATGGCGAGAACCTGGGCCAGGGCCATGAGTGTGGCCTCCATGGTGGTGGACATCGTGTGGACGTCATAAGGGTATTTTGAGTAGGCATCAACGATAAGTAACCACATGGACCCCAAAAACACGCCTGCAAAATTGAGATGGATGCAATCCCAGGTCCTACGAGGCACAGGCCAGGGTACAAATGACTGAAGGGGGCTTGCCTGGTGACGCGCACACACAGTGCACCCGCAGACCAGGCGGTCAATATCGCCATCAATGCCAGGCCAATACACATGCAGGTGAGCCAAAACGTTGATGCGGGACATATCCTAGTGCCCACGGTTTAACAAACTGAGCGCTTGATGCCGCAAATCCGGAGGAATGACTGCTCGATGGGCAACCAACTCCGTGGCCAACAGAAGGACATCATTGACCACGGAGAGCCTGTGGGACAGTTGGCGCCAGGGGCTGAAGTCAGTCTGCATCCGACAAGTAATATAGGAGGGCCACCCATGGACCACGTAGCGTAGAACCTGCTGCAAGATAGGATCTCGGCATGTAGCCTTGGCAATGTAAGCAGACATAAGAGGCAGACCATCCAGTGCATCCCAGCGGGCGGAATCAGTCTGAAAGTAGAGGACCTCCTGTTGGTCATACGCAGGATTGGGACCTGCTGGGAGACATGACAAAGCATCTGTGTTAGCATGGTGGACGGTTGGTTATACCGGATGGTGTAAGCGTAATTCCGTAAAAATAAAGCCCAGCACTGGAGACGTTGAACCATCCGCTTGGGAGTGGGCTCTGAAAGGCGTAACCAAGGGTTTATGGTCTGTCAGGAGGGTGAACTTTACCCCAAAGACATTGGTGTGAAATTCTGGGACGTCAAACACTATCGCCAGGGCCTCCTTTTCAATCTGGGAGTAGTTCTGTTGTGCCTGGGTCAACGTCTTAGATGCATGAATAATGGGCTGTTCTGAGCCATCGGCATTCCGATGCACAAGGATGGTCCCAATGCCGTATGCCAACGCATCAGCCGCCAAACCAAGAGGGAAGGGAGTAAGGCAAGGGGCGGACTTCAGTATTGCCTTTAAACAGAGAAAAGCCTTGTCACAGACAGGAGTCCAATCAAAAGGTACCACTTTGCAATGCATGTGATTGAAGGTTGAGCAATGGAGGCAGCCTGGGGTAAGAACTGTAAGTAATAAGTAACCTTGCCCAAAAAACACCTGGAGTTCAGATAAGTCCTTGGGACGAGGAAGGGCCTCAAAGGCCATGACATTACGACCCAAAGGGCGAATGTCATCTTTGCTAAGACAGTGGCCTAAGTATTCAACTTCTGATTGAAAAAAGCAGCACTTGTCTAGCCAACAGCGTAAGCCTGCAGATTGCAGAGCATGAAATAAGGTGCTGAGGTTTTGCAAATGTTCCTGGCGGTAATGCCCAGTGACCAAGATGTCATCCACATAATTCACACAGGCGGGGATAGGCTGCATAAGCTGCTCCAGGAACTGCTGGAAAATGGTCAGTGCTGCAGAGACACCAAATGGAAGGTGCTTGTACTTGTATAATCCGAAAGGCGTGTTGATGACCAAGATGTTCTGGGAATCGGTATCCAAGGGTGACTGGTGATATGCCTCAGTCAGGTTGATCTTTGAAAAGTACTCTCCCCCAGCAAGCTTGGTGAGAAGGTCTTCCTGTCGGGAATGGGGTAAGTGTCTACGAGGGACTGAGCATTGACAGTAGCACCGAAGTCCCCAAACAGCTGAAATGCCCCACTGGGTTTCCATATGACCACCAATGGTGTCATCCAGGCACTGTATGTCACAGGCTCCAGAACGCCAGCAGCCTGGAGCCGATCAAGTTCCCACTTGACTGCTGGCCGTAAGGCCACGGGAAGGGATCTGGCTCAGAAAAAGTGAGGCTGCATGTCCGGCCAAAGTGTGATGTGCACCTGAAATTGCAAAGCACATTCAAGATCCGTTGCAAACAACGATGCAAAAGCTGAGCACAGATCGTCCAAGTACTGCAAAGAAACAGCCATGGAAATAACCTTAGCTTCATCGGAATTGAAAAGCCAAACAGTTGGAATGCATCCAGGCCAAAAGTATTCGAAGCTGATGGGTAGTCGATGACAAATTGTTACGAGAGGTGTTGAGTGATGAAAGGGACCTTTATTTGTCAATAGTCAGCTGGTTTGAAAGGAGTCTTAGGTATTTGTGGGGAGGATGTTGTAACAAGGACACTCATTCTGCTGGTATCACCTGAAGATGACAGCAAGGCACACTACTGAAATATTGTTTCATCAATGACTGCACACAGATAGGCTACCAAGAATGACACAGACAGTTGATTGACAGGGAAAACTTAAGACCACACATTTCACATGGATGAAATTAAAAATCTCTCATTGTTTTAGCAAAGCCTGCATTGCTTCGCAATTGATGGGAATTGAATATTCATCCTAATCTCCTTCTTCTCCCTCTCTCTGTTGCTCTTCTCCTCCACCCTCCTCCCATTATCCATCTTTCCTTGAATTTGCGTGAATTGAAACAAAACAATTGCAGTAAGATCATGAAATTATTGACATGAGATAAATCGAAATTCATTGTTTTCACGATGATTTCTTGGTGTTCTTAATGCGTTCATTGCAACGCTTGCTGGTGAACAATAGTTTTCATCTTTCTGTCCAGAGAGAAAGTGAATAGTGTAGTGCTAGTGGTTTAGTGACTCTCAAGCACACTACGTATAACTGCTCATGTGAAAAACACAGCAATTCAAGGTTTATTCCACACATTTTCAATGATTGAGCGTACAATTTATTAACCATCATTACAAATTCAAGGCAAACATGAAGCAGCAAATCATTTGGAATTAGTGATATTCTTGGAATCAGAATGCCCTCATCTTTGAACTCTGCCAGGATTATTATTTCTTCAGTTATGTTGTTCATCAGCTTCTTAACAGTGAGTCTTGTTCCATTGCACAGCTTTGGTTGGTTCAGATTGTGTAAAATGATTATCACTGAGCTGACCTTGAGCAGAAAATTGTGCAGTGGCATTCCTTGCAAATTCAATAATTTAGGAATTCAGTTGGATGGTTGATGACTTCATCTGGATCAGTAATGGAATTGATCAAATTAAATGAATATAATTGGCCAGCAATTTGACTTTGAACTTCTATGTTCAAATGGTCTACATCCTTTTTTTCAATGCCAAAATTGCTCGTTCACTCAATCAAACATGGTTTTTCTAATTTGTAGCAATATTCAGGAACAATTTCATGATAAGTTCTTCTTTCAAAGTTGTGAATTGACAAAAAATAGGTGGAAATGAAGTGAGGCCAGTGGAAGCTTCAGCCAGAATTTTCCATTTTCATTGTCTAATAATTGCTGGAAAACACTTCCGTCCACCCATAATTTTGTAACGCAACTCTCATATTCATCATTAACACACAGTAATTGACTTCAAGCAAGTGTTTATTTCATCAGAAGCTGTTGAAATTCAGAAAATTGGTGAAAAATTGCCAGCCAGCAAAATCATTGTACCTCCTGAAAGGTTCAGATTATTTCACAGATCTCACAGTGTTCGATTGAGTGCCCCCAGTGCTCATTTGTGTGTCGTAGTACAGTCACCCCAAATTACTATTTTGCCATTCTGTAGTAATTTTGCCATTGCTGAATTTTTGGCAATGTTGCCTGTTGGTCCATATGTTATTTGCTAATTCAGTGGTAGTTTGAATGCAGAATGAGCTGTTCATCCTAACAATGTGTCATTGATCCCAGATGATGCTACAGCCTGTGGTATTTGACTTTGTGCACATATCAAAGCTAAAATCAGTGAAATTCGGAACGTTTTATCAGTTCCACCAGGTACATCGAGGAAGAAAATTCCTTTGTATGTGTCATTGACTACTGCATCAGCCTGTCATATGCATTTTTCTGCTGCTGATTCAAAAGTAGGACCTATGTTCGCACTGATTGGCTTAAAGCATCTCAATCATATTGCCATTCTCGTTCAGTTTCTAGATTGAATGCATTTTGCATGGGGCGGTTCGGCACTAGCATTGTTAATTCATGCAGCATCTTGCCAGACAGCATCAGGCACAAATCCTCTATAGAAATCAGCATGTCATTGGAGATCTCTTTGCAGAATTCAAGCTTGGGATTCACTATTCTTGTGTGCACTTGATGCAGAATGTCTTCGGGCATATTGTCTTTGTGCTTATTCCACAAATAGAGTGGATTTGATGGAAAACATGTTGAATTGTTGATGGCAAAAAGTGCTTGAATTTGATGCGCAGCAGACAAAGTAACAGCGTCAGTGAGTATATAATCCCAATGAATGTCGTCCTCGAGCAAATGAAAAAACTGACAGGCTTCCCAGTTACTGTGTGCAACTCACCATTCACAAAAATTAACCAATGACAAACATGGGTAAAAACATTCGTCGGTACTTGGATGAACTGTGTAAATGCGGGCTGGCCAATGTGGCCGAGCGGTTCTAGGCGCTTCAGTCTTGAACCGCGCGACTGCAACGGTCACAGGTCTGAATCCTGCCTCAGGCATGGATGTGTGTGATGTCCTTAGGTTAGTTAGGTTTAAGTAGTTCTAAGTTCTAGGGGACAGATGACCTCAGATGTTAAGTCCCATAGTGCTCAGAGCCATTAGAATCATTTTGTGTAAATGCACCCCAGCACATCAGTTGAATATACATTCATGTGTCCAGTAACAGGCTTCCCATGTTTGCATCATTTGAATTTTTTTGGTGTTGCATCCCATGTGAAACATCTTGACATCTCCAAGTAAAGCAGTGTTACTGCAAATGGATGCTTGTCAGCATTGTCACTGATCGTCATTCAGGTCTCTGACTGCATGTGCTGCCGTGAAGTAAACTCTTTGTTCCTCCTCCAGATGCACAGTTAAATGGACAACAGTGTGATAATGTCCATGTATGGAGAATGAAAAGATTCTCCAAACTTCCTCATTGCTGCTGACATAAATTTACATTTAATATTGCAAAACTTCAGAATTGGAATCAGGAGCTGCAATACAAAACCCTGTCACATTGCATCCTTTTGTGATGTACGTGCAAACATATTTGGTGGACTTGACAGAATTTGATTTTCCTTCAAGCACAGTATATGCTCTTTGTCAGTCTTGTGGACTTAGCGATCATGTAGTTGGCCTGTGTTGCCCATATGCCACCCAATATTTCAGTGCCCCAATGGTGTCATTTTTTTCCAAAGAAATCAACACGAACTGAAATCAATTAAATGTTTACAACACACCAATTACCATGAACTGACATCATTTCAGTCTTTGCTATCAATGCACCAAAGATATGATCACCAATGATAACACACTGAAATATCACTTTCAGTTGTATTCTTTTTTGCAAAATATCAGCGTGTGATGTTGAATTTTTTATGTTATGAAAACGTGTGACAGCAGAACTGTCAAACCGACCATAACATTTCTTTCATTTAGATTTTCAAACAAATATACCATCCAAATTTCTGACTTTTTCAGTGGATTTTCCAAAAATTTTCTTTCATAAAAACTTTGCCTTGAAAATTACGAACTCACCGAAAAGAAATCAGTCAAGCCATTCACAAGTATTGATCTTTCATACATGCAATAATTGATTTTTATGTATAGATTGTAATTCTTTTTTAATAGGTTAACTCATTCCATGTGTTAGAACCCTGTTGTTATTGGGAGTCAACTGAACCTCTAATAAAATAAAAATTATAAGGTTGATATTAAGGATCTTACATTCCATGTAGTTTGGTACATGAACATGAGTCAGATTTGTGT
This sequence comes from Schistocerca serialis cubense, assembly GCF_023864345.2. Lineage (NCBI taxonomy): Eukaryota > Metazoa > Arthropoda > Insecta > Orthoptera > Acrididae > Schistocerca > Schistocerca serialis. The sequence continues at coordinate 720,862,188 of NC_064639.1, read as the reverse complement.
TTGTTTTAAATAAATACTTAGTAAATTATGGCAACAGTAAAACTTTTGAAAGATAACCGAACATTGCACTACAATTTCTGAACTGTGATTAACCTTGTCACTTAGAAGAAGGTGTAATTAGATGAATGATGAACACTAACTTCACTTAATGAAGATTTATTCAGCACTTGCACATACAAGAGCGCAGAGCAAACTGCCTCCAGCCAGAACATATACACTATATATACAGTTACAGAACATTCCAGTACATTGATTCTTGACATTTGTGGATACTTCTAGAATGTACTCGAACTGAATATAGAAATTAAAATTTTACAGTTCAGGTAAGTTTTGAACTCGTGACCTTCCTTGCAATAGACTAGTATCATAACCACTACACCACAGTGACTGTGCTACTCAGCTTCTTCTGTAACATTGCTCCCTCCTTAAGAGAACAGAGTCTCGGTGTTACGTCCTCCTAGTCCAGGAACGAGTCATCGGTCCTGCATACTCTGACTCTCAATGACTGAAGTTCGCACTGACGGTGATCTTATTAGAACTTCCTTTGCTGCTACGCTCTTCGTCACCTTTCCGTTTGTTGCCTGTCACTGGAGCTTCGAATTTACCCTGTGTTGCAGGATCCTTATAAGGCTTCATTCGAAGGACGTGGACCATATCTCTGATCTTTTGTCGTCTTGTGCCAGGGTCGAAATCTTCAACTTCGTAAGTGACGTCAGACAACTGTCTTACAACCTTATAAGGTCCAAAGTAGCACCTGACCTTCTCAGAGAAAGCAGAACAGAAGTGAAGATCCAGACGAGGTCACCAGGCTGGTAGACAACAGGGCGGTGGCTCACGTCATACCTTCGGCGATCATTTTCTTGATCCTGCAGTGTGTGGAGTCGAGGTAACTGCTGAGCTTCCTCAGCTCTGGTTAACACCTGGCTGATGTAGTCGTTGTCCACATCATCGGAATGTAACCGAAACACAGTGTCCATCATTGTTGTTGCCTCACGCCCATGAACCAGGAAAAATTGTGTAAATCCTGTGGTGTCTTGTTTGGCGGTGTTGTAGGCAAATGTCATGAAAGGTAGCACCTCATCCCAGTTTCTCTGCTCAACATTGATGAACATTGATAGCATGCCGACCAAGGTCTTATTAAGGCATTCAGTAAGCCCTTTAGTTTGCAGATGGCAGGCAGTCATCATGTAATGAGTGATGTTGCACCGACAGTTTATCTCTGTCACTAGATTCGATTGAAAAACTTTCCCTCGATCCGTAATTAACTACCTTGGGCTCCGTGTCTTAAGACAGTGTCTTCTATGATGAATTTGGCTACCTCGAATGCTTCGGCTGTTTCAACGGCTTTTGTAATGGCGTAGCATGTCAGATAATCAGTGAAAACAATAATCCATCTATTGCCACTAGCATATGTTGGAAATCATCCAAGGAGGTTAATCCCAACACACTGGAATGGCGTTTCGGATGGTGGAATTGGTATGAGTCGGCCAGGTGGTTTCTGAGGAACTGTTTTTCTCCTCTGGCACTCTCGACAGTGCGACACATAGTGATGAAGACTCCTAAATAAACCTGGCCAGAAAAATCTCTTGCGGATTCCATTGTATGTCTTAATAAATCCTAAATTTCCGGCCTCAGATGTGTCATGGAATTTCTGGAGAACATCTAAGCTCATGTATTTAGGAATCACTGGTAGCCACCTCTTTCCAAACGGATCAAAGTTTTTCTTGCAAAGTAATCCATTAACTATCTTAAATTGTCCTTTCACATCCTCTGACCAATTTAAGGCAAGCATAATTTGAGATATCTTGGCGGCCTTCTTCTGCTCAGCAGAGAGATCCTGGAGTGCTGCGAGACAGTCACTATCTTCATCAAAGTCTTGATGGTCTTGCTCAGGGTTTCTTGAGAGACAGTCGGCATCTTTATGGTTTCTTCCACTTTTCTACACTATGGTAACGTCATACTGTTGAAGACGTAGTGACCACCTGGGAAGTCATCCTGTTGGATCCTTAAGACCTGTCTGCCAACAAAGTGAATGATGGTTTGTAACAACTGTGATTGGCCTTCCATAGAGATACTGGCAAAATCTGCACATGGCGCAGATCACAGCAAGACATTCTCTTTCTGTAGTTGAGTAGTTTCTCTCGGCTTTTGTAAGTGTCTTAGAAGCATAGGCTGTAACCTTCTCATATCCATATGAAATTTGCACCAGAACGGCACCGATCCCATACCCACTGGCATCTGTGTGTAGTTTTGTAGGTGCTTTCTCATCATACAGACCAAGTACAGGGTCAGTCGTCAGAGCTTTTCGCAGCACATCGAAAGAATCTTGTTGAGTACCACCCCAGATAAATTTAGCATTGGCTTTTACAACTCTTGGAGTGGCCTGGCTTTGATACAAAAGTCTTTGATAAAACAATGGCAATAAGAACATAATCTGAGGAAGCTTCTCATATCTCTAATACTTTTAGGAATAGGAAATTCCGTTATAGATCTCACCTTTTCTTGGTCTGGCCACACACACCTTCGTTTGACGTAAGGTGTCCAGGTATTTTGATTTCTTTTGCTCCAAAGAGACACTTTCTTGGATTAAGTTTCAGTCCGCCTTGTTGGAGACACTTAAGAATGGCCCTCAGTCATCAAATGTCTTTGAGAACTCTATACTGTCATCTAAATAACAGACACATCATCCACTTCAGGTATTTTAGAATATTATCCATCATCCGTTCAAAAGTTGCTGGTGTATTACACAAACCAAACGGCATTACCTTAAACTCAAACAGGCCCTCAGGGGTGATGAATACAGTTTTCTCACCATCAGCCTCATCTACTTCGATCTGCCAGTATCCCAAGTACATGTCCATGGTTGAGAAAAACTTAGCCCCCTTCAGACAATCTAGTGTATTGTCAATTCGTGGAAGAGGGTAAACGTTCTTTTTAGTTATCTTGTCCTGTAATAAACACAAAAGCGCCAACTGCCATCTTTTGTCCTGATGAGAACCACTGTTGACGACCATGGGCTCTGCGAAGGCTGTATGATGTCATTCTTCATCATTTTCTCTACCTCGTCGTGAATTATTCGACGTTCTGTTGCTGACACACGGTATTCTCTCTAGCTTATTGGTTGATGGTCTCCAGTGCTAATCCAGTGCTTCACCGTCGATTTGTCTTATTTGCCCTTCACCTGTGGATTGAAGCATTCAGATAATTCTTGAGGAATGGCAAGTAGCTTGTTCTGTTGTTCCTTAGTGAGATCTGGTGATAGTCGAGCTAGAAGTTCTTGTCTCATAGTGGTAGCGCTAATTTCACCCACAGACTCGACATGGGAGGTTTCTATGACATTCAGCTGTTCTGCAATTAACAGCTCAGCATTTGCAATGCACATGCATCTCGGAAGGATCTGTGGTTCTCGGCGACAGTTAACTATCCACAATTCACCGAATATGTTCTTAAACGAGACAACAGAGGTTGGGATAACCAAGTTATTCTTCAGTGGTATGCTTCTCTTACATTCCACTACAAGATCCATGGGTTGATGCATGGCATGACACATGACAGTTACCTTTCTTGCGCTGACTTCAGGAATGGTCACTTCATCCAGCACACATAGTCTCCACACACTCGGATGTGCATCTTCCTGTCCACAGTATCTCATCTCGTTTAGCATAATCTTCGAGTGACCACAGTCTATAATTGCCTGAGAAGCTTTCAAAAAGTCCCATCCGAGAATGACGTCATGACTACACTTGTGTAAGATGATGAATTCTAAGGGCTGTGGTTGAGAAAAACTTAGCCCCCTTCAGACAACCTAGTGTATTGTCAATTCGTGGAAGAGGGTAAACGTCCTTTTTAGTTATCTTGTCCTGTAATAAACACAAAAGCGCCAACTGCCATCTTTCGTCCTGATGAGAACCACTGATGACGACCATGGGCTCTGCGAAGGCTGTATGATGTCATTCTTCATCATTTTCTCTCATCATCCACTTCAGGTATTTTAGAATATCATCCATCATCCGTTCAAAAGTTGCTGGTGCGTTACACAAACCAAACGGCATTACCTTAAACTCGTAGAGGCCCTCAGGGGTGATGAATACAGTTTTCTCACCATCAGCCTCATCTACTTCGATCTGCCAGTATCCCAAGTACATGTCCATGGTTGAGAAAAACTTAGCCCCCTTCAGACAACCTAGTACGGCATGGCTGTGTGCTTCATGCAGCTGCCTCGAGTCAAATGAGCATGCTGCTGCCTACATAGCAGATGTGCGTCAGAGATAAGACTGGGCGCGGCAGGAAGTTGAGCGGACAAAAACAGCAATGGCGGACCGGAAGCTCTTTTTCGCCGCGGATCGCGCTTAGTTGAAACTATAGCACGATCCTCCCATTGGCCACCTTCAGCAGAGATGTTTTGTTGTTGACAAATACGGTTTTGTGCAACTGGTGACGGTACTTCGCCTAAATGACTGAATATGATGCTCCAGAGTCCACAAGAGCTTGCGCTGGTCAGCCATCCATGAGGATATCGATATAGTTTTCTATCATTTTTGTAGTGATCAGTGGTGGAGGATGTTTCTCTTCAGTGGCCTCATCTCCAAGGAAGGTCGCACCCTTTATTTTTCCAGGTTGCAGCAGGTAGGTGATCAGCTGGAGCTTCTAAAGGGTGATGGAGACCTTGATCGGCGTGTTGGGGAGTGTCCTCTCCAGCGGCTAGCTTGCGGCAATGGTGACCTACGTCATGCTGCACCCACATCTTCTTGTTCATCTTTGTCGTCCCAGAGTTGGTGTCAGCTAATATTAGTCTGCTGTCTTCCAGCGTGGGTGTCATCAAATATCCACCACCTTATCGACAGTAGTGCACCACATGTCCCGGTCGTCCGCAGTGGTTGTCCTGGGTCCTCCAGACGTCAGTCTTCCTTGATGCCCAAACAGGTTCCACATGCGCATTGTAGGAACATAACTTCACCTGGGTTTCAACTTTTTCGCCATTTTAAAGGGAAGCGAAGGATGAGAGATTGAGTTCAATGTCTGTTCCACTTCCTCCCATATGACCTCTTGAAGCATCTTGGTTTTTTGCTCACCGTGCAATCCAAGTGCCTTCTGAACTTTCTCTCTCACTATCTGATGAAGAACACTTGTGAAATCTGTTGCTTCCTCCATCACAGACATCAATACAATGTTTGGAAGCTGCTCAAACGTAATTCTTTTTTGATGCATTGTCTCGATATACTGGCACCATTTTATGAAGTTATCTGCTGTCGAAACCTCCTTCAGGAGAAGGGCGAGAAGGGCTTGATACATGTTCTCAGCAACACCCTTCATGAGATGTGCAACCTTATCTTTCTCCTCCTTTCGAGGGTCCACTATTTTACAGAGCTCCAAGATGTCTTGAATGTAGGATGCTGTAGTTTCTCCTGGATTCTGTGTCCTGCACTTAAATTTACCTTCAGCCTTGCAATTCTGTCATTGTGTATCGTCAAAATACTTGTGCAGTTCTGCCTGGAATACTTCCCAGCTTGTGAACTTCTTGTTGATCTCATACCATTGCTTGGCAGTGCCCTCCAAGTAGAAAAATACGTTAGCCAAACAGAAGGTGTCATCCCATTTGGCTACACACTCATATACCTTCAGCCACTTGTTTGGATCTTGGCCATCGTCATCAGAGCATCCGGAAGGATGTCTCATGTGGTGGCACACAGTTGCTGTCATCATAATGTCCTCTTCTTCTTCTGTCTCCAATAGATTGCATTCTGTTGAATATGGCTCGAAGGTTTCTCGCCATGTAAATGGCGGCTCTGTCGTGGCCTGATGGGAGCTCCTGTGTCGTCTATAATGTGCACTATCACAAGTTCCAATACCACCAGAATGTCGTGTAGAAGAAGGTGTAATTAGATGAATGACGAACACTGACTTCACTTAATGAAAATTTGTTCAGCACTTGCACATACAAGAGCATGGAGCGAACTGCCTCCTGTCAGAACACATACGGTAGATATACAGCTACAGAACATTCTAGTACAATGATTCTTGACATTTGTGGATACTTCTGGAATGTACTCGAACTGAATACAGAAATTAAAATTTTACAGTTCAGACGAGTTTTGAACTCATGACACTCCATGCAGCAGTCTAGTATCATAACCACTACACCACGGTGATGGTGTACTCAGCTTCTTCTGCAACAATTTGATATTAGAATAGCAAAAGGCGTACAAAACATTACTGGAATAGTAAGATTCACCACAACCATAAATGAACTGAGAGCAAGAAAGAAAGGTTGATCTGAAACCTAGATGATTCTGTAGAACACACGGAATCAGTATATGGAGGAAGGAAGGGGGGTCAAGTCATAAACCCAAATCCTTATTTTGAAATTGACCAGCTTTCTAAATTGAAAAGTTCTCCAGTTTAAATACCTTGGATCACGTTTCAACAGTAAAAATATCATAACAATGGATATAAATGAAAGAATAGCCTCAGGGTCAAGATGTCTGTATTCACTAAGCAACCCACACAAAAGTAAAGCTTTGTCAATCACCACAAAGATGAAGATATACAACACTATCGTCTGCCCCATAGTACTGTATGGTTCAGAAAGCTGGATGCTTACAAAGAATGAAAGAGAAAAACTGAATGTTTTTGAAAGAAAAGTAGTGAGAAAAATCTGGGGTCCTGCGTTGGAGAATGGTGTATGGAAAATTCGAAAGCAGCCCACTATTATCCAGAAATTAAAAAGTAGGAGACTGCAATGGGCTGGACATGTGGCTCAAATGGAAAACAACAGAATCACCAAGAAAGCATTTGAAGGAACTCTCCAGACAACAAGACCATTGGGCCGACCCTGTGCAAGGTGGAAAGATGACATAGAGAAGGACATCAGGAATTTCTGCAGGGTGGCGAGAGGTTGTGAGAGATAAAAGGCGGTGGAAGCAGATCAGTGATGCAGCGCGTGGTCAACAGGGCCTGTGACCACTGAGAAGAGAGAGAGGGTGGGGGGGGGGGGGGGGGGAGGGAGGGGGGGAGAGAGAGAGAGAGAGAGAGAGAGAGAGAGAGAGAGAGAGAGAGAGAGAGAGCATTTGAGATGATACAAATATGTTACAGAATCAGAATGAATTTGTTTTAGATTCTGGCTTACTCCTGTTTCATGTGTGTAATAATCTAATGTATGAATTACATTAAAAAAAACAGGAATAGCATCCATTTGTGATAATTTCATTACTATGACAACATATTTTCAGGATGTCGTGTTGATATTGGAGACAAAGAGAACCGCACTCCTTTACATCTAGCAGCTTCCCGTGGGCACAGTGCTGTAGCAGTCCACCTGCTTGACTCAGGGGCAGAAGTTAATCGCAAAACTAGTGACAGGACATCAGCATTGCACATTGCAGCTTCAAGAGGCTTTACGAACTTTGTACGTGTTTTACTGGAGCATGGAGCAAATGTTGATGCACTTGATGCATCAGATCGCACCCCACTGATGTTAGCAGTGTTACGTCGCCGTGATCAAGTTGTGCGTGTCCTAGTTGAACATGGTGCTAAAGTCAACATTGAAGAAATTCATGGTAAGTATGTCATTAAATTTGTATTCTTTTGAAAGAGTGTTAAATCTAGTGGATTGAATCGATATTGTTGGTTATCAGAAAATATTCATAATAATTGATTTCTATTAACTAGCCCACTGATCATGCAGTTTTTCTGGCCATAATTAATTTGCAGTTTTTTCATAATGTCAATCTAGTGAATTATTGAAACTTCCTTGTTATCAAGTGGTGCAGATTTTACTTGTCTGTGTCTGCAAGAGTTCCATTCCTTTCAATATTTTTTAGAGGAAGTGCATAAGATTACTTAACTCTCAAGACATGGTCACAGACTGTTCTAAAATGTTGTTTATATCCATCATTACCAGCAAATTTTTCCTGTTGACAGTGGCTATTCAGTGACTGAAAATTTTACTGTTTCTCGACATTTAAACTAACTTTTGCATTGAATAAGAAGAGTATTTTTGAAACAAATTCTGATAATTAATTTCAGTGTATATTTTGTAAGCAGGTTCAAGTATCCCTACATGTTCTTCTTCTAATGAATGACAGCAGAATGGCCATGGAAAATAGTCATGTAAATGTAACTAATCTTTTCCCCACAGCTTCACCCACATATGTGTTGGGCAGATACATTGCACACACCTCCTCCTCAACCTCTCTGTGTCCACCTCATCCTCCCTCCTCTGTCTGTGTGTCTCCTCCTCCCCACTCTATCTCTCTCTTCATGTCCTCCTCCTCTCTCTCTCTCTCTCTCTCTATCTCTATCTCTATCTCCTTCACCCCACCATATCATTATTCCCCCTCCCTCTGACCCTATTGTTTTTCCCCTCTCTCTTTTCATCTCTGTCTACCCATCTTCCTTTTCCACCTGTCCACCACTACTTGACATTTTCCACCTGCTTTATCCATCTCCCTTTCCCCGTGTGTGTCTGTCCATTTACTCCTACCCGTTGTTCTGTGCATTCGATTTTTAATAAACCACCTATTCTTCAAAGACTCGAACCCCCCATGTATAAAACAGCTTCAAACATCTGATTGCTTCACAAATGTGTTGAAGTATTACATTTTTGACATTAGGTATGTAAGTGAGGATAAATTTGGGAAAGGTTTGAAATTACACTTAAAAGTTTGTTGGAAGTCACTAAAGTGATCTTATTATGAAACACAGGATAAATATAGTGTTGGTAATTTGCACACTCTGCATTAAGCAAAAGCTAGTTTTTTATGCATTTCGATGATTATGATGTCATATTTCCAGAAGTATGTGTTGTACAATAATGTAATTTTTTAAGTCCATTCAGTGATATTTGTAGATACTGTTTGCGAAATGAGTTGTGAATAGAGTTAGTAGTAAAGAAGTAATAAAAAAAATTTCATGCCAGATTTTGAAGTTTCGCTGCGCATTATTTTAAGCTGAAGCTAGTTTTTCATACATCAAAATGTCTGTGACGTCATATTTCCTAACTGTATTGTATAGTGGTATAATTTTGCAAGTATATTCAGTGGTACATGTGGATACTGCCTGCAAAAATGTGTTTCGGATAGAGATGCTAGTAAAGAAGCAATAAACAAAAAAATCATGTCTGGTGCTAAATTTTTATTGTACAAACAGTAAAAATGTAGTAAGTGATAAACTTTTTTCCTTTCATCATTTTGTGGGAGTGTCAGCAAGGAAAAGTTTCATAAAGGTTTGAAATTATGTTTAAAATTCGTTCGGAGTCGCTAAGTGCTCTCATTCTCAAAAACTGGATGAATAAAAGTCGTGTATTTGTATGCTGTGAGCTATGCTAACTCAAGACACACACACAGTTTCTAACTGTAATACTTGTCTTATTGTGTTAAACTTTTAACATACGATTAAGTCTCTTAATCAGCAGATTGTGACAGCATTTTAAATTCTTAAATTTGGCCAATAATCACACAAAACATTGAAAATCAAATTTTTGTTGCTCCTGTAAGCTGTTAGATTTCAATCTGCAACTGGTTTGGAGTTCCAAGATAGTCCCTCAGTAAATAAATCATTCTGGTTTCACTCACTTCACTAAACAGTCATATATATATATATATATATATATATATATATATATATATATATATATATATATATATATATATATATATATATATATATATTCATTAATGCTAAATAATATTTTTTTTATTTTCTTTAATATTTTCTTTAATTTGATTTTTTTCTTTTGTGAACATGAAATGGTATGGCTAGGAATATCATCAAATACAGGATTATTGATCATTTTTTACATGTGCATTAAAAGCTGATATAATCACGATTCATGACAGAAAGCAAATAAGATGGGCTTACATAATAACTTCAGTATGTTAAATACACCAGTGAATTACACAGTGATTGTTTTAAATATGTATGCAGAATTAATTACAACTGCTGTCTATTTGTCTACTTGTGAGATCAAATCTATCTTTCACAGTGGTCTGAAAGTTCCTTTATGCTGCTCCACCATTTAGTAAAGTGTTACGGAAATCAGGTAAAAGCATGAAAGGATCCTTCAAACTCAAAAAACATTCCATCATTTTACATACATTACCATTTATTACGTATTTTGTAATGAGTAAGTTCCAGTGTTCATATATGAAGTTTGTACAGGGTGATGATTTTTGTTTGGTTTGAGACAATTTTTTTAATTATTCAGACTGTGGTGAAGGTTCACTCAGAATGTACACTACTGGCCATTAAAATTGCTACACCAAGAAGAAATGCAGATGATAAACAGGTATTCATTGGACAAATATATTATACTAGAACAGGCATGTGGTTACATTTTCTTGCAATTTGGGTGCATAGATCATGAGAAATCAGTACCCAGAACAACCACCTCTGGCCGTAATGACGGCCTTGGTATGCCTGGACATTGAGTCAGACAGAGCTTGCAAGGCGTGTACAGGTACAGCTGCCCAGTCAGCTTCAACACGATACCACAGTTCATCAAGAGTAGTGACTGGTGTATTGTGATGAGCCAGCTGCTCAGCCACCATTGACCAGACGTTTTCAATTGGTGAGAGATCTGGAGACTGTGCTGGCCAGGGCAGCAGTCGAACATTTTCTGTATCCAGAAAGGCCCGTACAGGACCTGCAACATGCGGTCGTGCATTATCCTGCTGAAATGTAGGGTTTTGCAGGGATCGAATGAAGGGTAGTCAATGTGAACAAGAGGTGACCGAGATGTGTAACCAATGGCACCCCATACGATCACGCCGGGTGATACGCCAGTATGGCGATGACGAATACACGCTTCCAATGTGCGTTCACCGCGATGTCGCCAAACATGGATGCGACCATCATGATACTGTAAACAGAACCTGGATTCATCTGAAAAAATGACGTTTTGCCATTTGTGCACCCAGGTTCGTCATTGAGTACACCATCGCAGGTGCTCCTGTCTGTGATGCAGCGACAAGGGTAACCGCAGCCATGGTCTCCAAGCTGATAGTCCATGCTGCTGCAAACGTCGTCAAGCTGTTCATTCAGATGGTTGTTGTGTTGCAAACATCCCCATCTGTTGACTCAGGGATCGAGACGTGGCCGCACGATCCGTTACAGCCATGCGGATAAGATGCCGGTCATCCCGACTGCTAGTGATACGAGGCCGTTGGGATCCAGCACGGCATTCCGTATTACCCTCCTGAACCCACCGATTCAATTTTCTGCTAACAGTCATTGGATCTCGACCAGTGCGAGCAGCAATGTCGTGATATGATAAACCGCAATTGCGATAGGCTACAATCCGATCTTTATCAAAGTCGGAAACGTGGTGGTACGTACGCTTTTCTCCTCTTTACACGAGGCCTCACAACAACGTTTCACCAGGCAACACCGGTCAACTGCTGTTTGTGTATGAGAAATTGGTTGGAAACTTTCCTCATGTCAGCACGTTGTAGGTGTTGCCACCACTGCCAACCTTGTGTGAATGCTCTGGAAAGCTAATCATTTGCATATCACAGCATCTTCTTCCTGTCAGTTACATTTCACATCTGTAGCACATCATCTTCGTGGTGTAGCAATTTTAATGGCCAGTAGTGTAGTTTATCATTTTGTTTGAGTGTGTTTCATAGTTAATTTCAATTTTTGTTGCTTGGAAAACAAGGAATTATCAAATCAATGGGAGGGTTTCTTTTCATAAAAGTTCTTTTATTACAAAGGTTTTAACATTGGTATAGATTACATAAGTTGTATAAGTTGTTAGTAGAGTGGAGTGATGTGTAGTGAGTTGTTTCATCTTGAACCCTCACATTGATAAGAGGTGCAGCTTAAAGAATCGACATCCAGCAACCCAGGTGGCAGGAACGTATGAAACAGTTGTGCAACACATGTAAAAATACATGCAACAGCAATAGTTTTCTGGTGGGAAAACAGGATAACAAACAAAATTAATCTGATAGGAGGCAGAGGTATGCATTTTTGTGAAACATATCCTAGCCTAACATAACTGGAATTGTGTGCTCCACCAACCCAGTCACCTCTCAGAGCTGGAAGACTGCACCTTCCCCCTTGATGGTGGGTGGCACTTCCCTCCATGTTGCTCCTGCACCATCTACTTCAGGAGCAACATCCCCCCAACCACCAGGAATGTCTGTCCCCACTTCTAAGCCAGAGAAGTGTACAACTTCTTCAGCTCCTCTTGCTTGGATGGGGTCCCTTGGGTCACTCCCTTCCCAGGTTTCTGCTAGTGGGAAAGATGACACCCGCCAGTGGCTGAAGAGCTCAAAAGCAGCTGGTTGTAGGGCTTCACACTCATCCTTAGTCCTGGAGACTGCATCAGTGAAGTCCTTCCAGCCAGGGAAACTCAAGGAGCAGCATGAAAAATCCAAAAAGAAGATCCCCAAGACCAAGGGAATTGCAGTGGCACCCACACCACTGGTACCTACAAGCTCTGCCTGCGTCTGCGGGTGGTGTGGAGATTCTGGCATCTGCTGAGGACCTAGATCTCGCTGGACCCTCAGACACAATGGATATAGCCTGCTCAGGTAACAAGTCAGTGGCAGCAGGTGACCATGAGGCGTAACCTGCCTCATTGAATGTTCCATTCCTTCCCAGTCTCACGATGATGTCATCCTCCAGTGGAACTGTGGCAGTTTTTCCACCGCCTGGCTGAGCTATGGCAGCTGTTAAGCTTTACACTTGCTTTTTGCATTGCCCTCCAGGGAACCTGGTTCCTGACAATGCAGACCCCAGTGCTCCACAACTATAAGGGATATTACACGAACCGTGGCAACTATAATCGAGTGCCAGGTGGAGTTTGCATTTATGTCCTGAACTCAGTCTGTAGTGAAACTGTGCCCCTTCAAACCCCTCTTGAAGCTGTGGCTGTCACAGTAAGGACAGTGCAGGAAATAACTGCCTGCAATGTATAGCTTCCTCCAGATGAATGTATTAGCTGCACTAATTGATCTACTCTCCAAACCGTTCCTACTTGTGGGAGATTTTATCGCCCATAACCCCTTGTGGGGTGGCACTGCGCTTACTGGCCAAGGCAGAGATGTCAAAACTTTATTGTCTCAGTTCGACCTCTGCCTCTTAAACACTGGGACGTCACACATTTCAGTGTGGCTCATGGTAGTTACTCAGCCATTGATTTATCAATTTGCAGCCCAGGACTTCTCTCATCTATCCACTGGAGAGCACATGACGACCTGTGTGGTAGTGACCACTTCCCCATCTTCCTGTCACTGCCCCGGCATCAGGCCCACGGACGCCTGCCCAGATGGGCTTTAAACAAGGTGGACTGGGAATCTTTCACCTCTGCTGTCACTGTTGAATCTCCCCCACATGGTAACATCGATGTTATGGTTGAGCAGGTGACTACAACAATTGTTTCTGCGGCAGAAAACACGATACCTCGCCCTTTAGGGTGCCTGAAGCGTAAGGCAGTCCCTTGGTGGTCGCCGGAAGTTGCTGAAGCATTCACTACCTTATCAAACGATAGAAGCAGGAGTGTTGGGAGAGATATGTCTCGACCATTGAGTGCTATTCGTCACCTTCCCAAGTCTGGGCAAAGATCAAACGTGTTTTCGGGTACCAGACCCCAACAGGTGTTCCCCCGGTGTTAACATATATGGCGTGTTATCTACTGACACAAATGCGATTGCTGAGCACTATGATTGAGCCTCTGCATCAGAGAATTACCCCCCCCCCCCCCACACCACCACCACCATCGCCACCACCACCACCACCACCACCACCACCACCACCACCACCTTCCCCAGCCTTTCACACTCTCAAGCAGCAGCTGGAAGGGGAAGTCCTTTAATTCACTACACACCTCAGTGAGTCCTATAACGCCCCTTTTACAGAGTGGGAGCTCCTCAGTGCCCTTGCACATTGCCCCAACACAGCTCCTGGGCCAGTTCGGATCCACAGTCAGATGATCAAACATCTCTCATCTGACTACAAGCAACATCTCCTCCTCATCTTCAACCGGATCTGGTGTGATGGTGTCTTTCTATCGCAATAGTGAGAGAGCACCATTATTCCAGTGTTCAAACCCAGTAAAAACCCGCTTGATGTGGATAGCTATCAGCCCATCAGCCTCACCAATATTCTTTGTAAGCTGCTGGAATGTATGGTGCATCAGCAGTTGGGTTGGGTCCTGGAGTCATGTGGCATACTGGCTCCATGTCAGGGCAGCTTCTGCCAGAGTCACTCTACCACTGACAATCTTGTGTCCCTCGAATCTGCCATCTGAACAGCCTTTTCCAGATGCCAACACCTGGTTGCCCTCTTTTTTTGATTTATGAAAAGTGTATGCCATGATCTGGCGCCATCATATCTTTGCCACATTATACAAGTGAGGTGTCCGAGGCCCGCTCCTGTTATTTATCCAAAATTCCTGTCACTTCATACTTTCCATCTCCAAGTTTGGTGTCTCCCATAGTTCCCCCCATATCCAGGAGAATGGGGTCCCACAGGACTCTGTATTGAGTGCATCTCTATTTTTACTGGCCATTAATGGTCTAGCAGCAGCTGTAGGGCTGTCCGTCTCACCTTTTCTGTATGCAGACGACTTCTGCATTTTGTACTGCTTCACCAGTACTGGTGTTACTGAGTGGCACCTACAGGGAGCCATCCATAAGTTGCAGTCATGGGCTCTAGCCTCGGTTTCCAGTTTTCGCCCACAAAGTCATGTGTTATGCACTTCTGTCGGCGTCGTACCGGAACCAGAACTTTACCGTAATGATGATCCACTCACTGTATTGGAGGAATATTGATTCTTAGGACTGGTTTTGATGCCTGATGAACTTGGCTTCCTCACCTTCGTCAGCTTAAGCGGAAGTGCTGGCAGCACCTCAGTGCCCTCCACTGTCAGAGAAACACCAACTGGGGTGCAGATCAGTCTACACTGCTGCAGCTCTACAGAGCCCTTGTTCAATCCCGCGTTGACGATGGGAGTCTGGTTTATGGTTCGGCGGCACCCTCAGCATTGTGTTTACTCGACCCAGTGCACCACTGTGGCATTCGCGTAGCAACAGGAGCTTTTAGGATGAGTCTGGTGACCAGCGTCCTGGTGGAGGCCGGAGTCCCTCCATTGCAGGTAAGGCATGCACAACTGCTGGCCAGTTACGTTGCCCACGTTTGTAGTTCTCCTGTGCATCCAAATTACCGTCTCCTTTTCCCACCCATGGTGGTTCATCTCCCACATCAGCATCCCAGGTCAGGGCTTCCAATTGCAGTTCATGTCTGATCCTTTCTTTCCGAACTGGAGTACTTGCCTTTACCACCTATACTTGAGGTCCATTCACGCACACCTCCATGGTGTACACTTAGGCCATGGCTTGCCTGGATATTTCACTTGGCCCTCAGGACTCAGTTAACCCTGCGGCTCTCCGCTGCCACTTCCTCTCGATTCTTCACATGTACCAAGGCCATGAGGAGGCTTACACCAACAGCTTGTTGGCTGATGGTCACATCAGCTTTGTGTATGTCTATGGAAGACATATTGAACAGCATTCCTTGCCTGATGGCTGCAATGCTTTCACTGACGAGCTGATGGCTATACCCTCTGCTCTTGAGCACATCTGTTCATGCCCTGGGGAGTCGTTTCTTCTGTGTACTGACTTCTTGATCAGCCTACAAGCTGTCGACCAGTGCTACCCTCATCGTCCTTTGGTAGCGACCATCCAAGAGTCCATTTATGCCCTGGAATGGTCCAGTCATTCAGTGGTGTTTGTCTGGACCCCAGGTCATGTTGGCTTCTCTACAACTGACCTGTGTTCAGTAGTACGCCGCAAGATTTTGCGGCTTTGGAAGACAGAATGGCATAATCTCAGTATGCACAACAAGCTGTGTGCCATTAAGGAGACTACAGATGTGTGGGAGACCTCCATGTGGGTCTCTTGCAGGGACTCTGTGGTTCTCTGTCTGCTCCGCATTGGCCATGCTTGGGTGACACACGGCTACATCCTGCACCATGATGACCCGCCTCAGTGTCGGTGCAGTGCCAGGCTGACAGTGGCCCATATCTTGGTGAGCTGTCCTCCTTTGGCTGCCCTGAGGAGGAATCTTCAGTTACTGGACTCATTGCTGTTAATTTTAGCTGACAATGCCTCATTGGCTAATTTAATTTTACATTTTATACGTGATGGTGGGTTTTATCATTCTATAAAAGTTTTAGCGCATGTCCTTTGTCCATTTGTGTTTTCCACTCTAATGCTTCTAGGCTGGATGTTTTTAATGTGTAGCAGAGTGGCTGGCTTTTCCTTTTATTCTCGTGGTCAGGCAGCCACGGTCATCCGCTCTCTTGTTTTTATCCCTTGTACCTGTTGCTTGCTTCTCTCTGTGGTTTTCTTTTCCTGTTTTGTCCATAGTGGTGTTGGTTGTCCTTCTGTCGTTCTTCTGGTTCTTCCTTTCTTCTGTTATTGTGCTGTATGTCTCCTTTCTTTTCTTCTTTACCTTGTGTACTTATTTTACTGGGAACAAGGGACCAATGACCTCACAGTTTGGCCCCCTCCCCCCCCCCCCCTTTTTTAAACCAACCAACCACTGCATTTGGGAGAAGCAGTCTGCAGCTTATTGTATTTAATAATGGGAAGCAAACAGTCTGCTGGCTATATCAGTTCACTGTTAGAGCAGGTAAAGAGTAAGCAAACTGGAAATAAAGAGATACTGTCATCTGCGAACAGAAACGAAGTGCTTCTAACATCACAACAATCTCAGTAGTCACGATAAGTAGCTTTGCTGGTAATTTGAATAGGCCAGACTTGGGTAAACACAGTATGTAGTATGTGTTCCAAACAGCCACTGGTTTTGAAACTGTCAGTGTACGTAAATATTATCTCTAGATACTTTCTTAAAAACTGTACCAAAGTTTTATTGTTGGAGCCCCATGGTCAGAGGTAGTGCTGGTTATTATATTCGCCTTGGAAAATTTTAATAGGAATGGGATGCTGAAACTACTTAGTGTACATGCTCTAATTATCTTCCTTCAAATCTCCTGAGTATGCATGGACTATGGGAGGAAGAGTTCTAGTGATATAGAAGCCTACAGTTAAGCACTGTGTGGTGGGGTTTGAGGTGATTGATTTTCGGTTGTGGTATTCATATTTATTCATTTTAAGAATAAATTTGGTACAGAGATACCACCAGCATAGATGGTGGTTCATGTCCTTCAACCAATAGTGCATTGGTAGGGGTGCAGAAAGTTGCTCCCAAGCAAGCTCTCAGCATTTTATATTGGCAGTTATTTATTCTGTCGAGGTACAGTCAGTTGCTGATCCATAACAACCATTCTCCCATAATCAATAATTGCATGATTCAGTGTACAGTAAAGTTAGTGCTGTGTTGTTGTTCAAGCCCAACACAAGTCCTATCATAGTTCTGATTACCATACATCCATCTTTTTATGGACACTGGGCAGTAACACCATTTGCTGTATGTGTTAGCTTTATTTAATTGAAACTGGTTTCCATGATACAATCCACCATCATAAGGCCCTCCTACAACATAGGGTGATCAGCTCAACTGACCATGATGTGCTTCAATCAGACATACCATAAGTGATAATGCATTGGTGCTGGTGTGTTTTTTGACTTGACTTAGCCTTTGTGTCCCTTTGTATTAAGGCAGCTGTGTCAAGGACCACCACAAATTCCATTGCTAGTACCAGCAACAGTTGGCTGATTTGTTGTTTGACTTGACTTAGCCCTTTGTATTGAGGCAACTGTGTCAAGGACCACCACAAATTCCTCTAGGTTTGACTGTGGTATGAGTATTAATTTCTCCTGTATGTCAATGGGCAGTTTTGCCTTCAGTGTTCAGAAAATGTCACAGTGTGACACGGGCTCTCCCAGTACCACATCTTTTTGATATTCTTTTCAAAATTTCGTCTGGAGTTTCCTTGGCAGAAGTTGAACCAATACTTCGCCTAAAATGATTCATCGTGCATATGCCAGTACTCTGCTGCATCCATGGTCCAGACTGCGGTCTTTACTTGTATGTGTCCTCTTATGAATTCAGTTTTTTAAATATTGTACCACGAAACACAGCTTGAAATGAATGAATAAACATAACCAGATGAATACTTTATTTACCTGTCATAAACATCAAGAATTGCTGGTGCCTAATCAAATTTTCTTCCATGTGAGCAAATGTATTTATCAGTGCTGCAGCAGCAGCAGCCGCCACTCCCCATCCACTCCCCCCCCCCCCACCCCACCCCACCCCACCCCACCCCACCCCACCCCACCCCACCCCACCGTCCACCACCACTGTGTACCGTGTATTGCATTTCTTGCAGCAAATGAGCCCCCAGCTCACATCATTCTCATTGCATCCAATTTAACAGTAGTTCAGAATTTTGAACCCTTTCAGATTCATGTGCCACTTTGTCATGCACAACTTTTTTTCAGCCAATTCCCTGTTTACTAAATTGATGTGCCCACTATCAGTATCATGTCATCACAAAAAATATTGTCTTACCTATTACTTTATCTCATTCAACTCACCTGTTACTGCATTTTCCTTACTTCTGCAATCTTGAAAGTTACAGTCAGTAACGGCTGAACTTTACTATTTCTTTCACAATCTGTTCATCCTTTATGGAAGCCTAATTTGCAAATTCAGCAGTAAATTGCTTGCTTCCCAACTTGTATTTTTTGTTGGTGTTCAGTAGATGTGTTACTAACATGTTCTGCCAACTGTGAAATGGTTTCTGATAATGTTGCCTGAGCCTGCTTAATTTCTGCTACCTCATTAGTAAGCTTATTGACTATATTGAGTTGTCCAACTGGAGCTAGTTTTAATCCTGCTATTTTCTTTGATATTTGTCTTATTTCTCAGAAATTTCCTTCGGCGTTGCAGCTTGCATGTCAGAAATTTACTTGACCTTATTTGTTTGGGTATCAGAAATATTTGCGGCAGTGTCTGATTTGATTGTGGATTGTGGAAAATCTCAGTATAGCAAGTTGCTCGAGACAGCTACTGAGCTATCTAAAACAATTATATCAAAGAAGTCTCAACTACATTACTGGAGTAATTATACTTTCTTTTTACAGATCAGTTATTCATTAAAAAAAGCCATGAAAAGTTGAGCTGGGCAGCTTTTAAAATTGTGCACATTTAGCGACTTTGAAAAAATGCATCTGCTGAAGAAATACTCAGTCACAAATCTGTGATCTAATTTACGAGATATTACATTGAGTTTGTTGTCTGTGGAAGAGAAACAGACTTCAGGCCTGTGATTACTGCAACTTTTGCACTGGATGCGTTATCCTGTTGCAACAGCTATTCAAATTTCTGATTTTACTGTAGGCCATAGGCGAAAATTAAGTGGTATTTTGTATCATGTTGTGCTCCAGTTGATACCTTTTTCTTCCCAAAAGGTTATCTGAAAACTCTTCTCCACTGGTGGGTGAGTTTGAAGTTTGTTACTTATGATGACATTCTCTGCTAACCTGTGGTTAGTAGCTGTGGATCCAATTTTTATCCCTTGTGACAGTTCTTATCTTGAAGGCTTTGCCTTGTATGTCATGTTGTTGCCAAAGTTCTTCACAAGCATCAGCATGGAAGGGTGGTGGGATGATTGTCTCAATGCTTGTGATTGTTTTGCCTGATCGGCATACTACTGGATCTGGGCTGTACGGACTTCAGACAGGAACTTTTGGATTACCCCATATATTATTATTCAAATTTGACTAACTCAGGACCACATGAAACAGCGGAGTCCCCCTCCTCTAATACTTCTTCATTCTTGCTCTCAGTTGTTCTTTCTTCTATCCATGTCCCTCCACTCTTGTTTTGCTTTTTTCTTTTACAAACACTTGACTTTTTGTACCTTTTCCCTGCATTAATGTCTGTTTTCTATGTCGTCATTATTCCCAATTCCTGTAGATCTTCCCTAACTTCTATAGATCTTCCATAATTTCTATAAAACATGAAATTTAGATTTTTGTCAAACAAGTTGAATATTTTTTGTCAGTCTCTTGTATCCATTCTTTTTGAGTGCCCATAAAACGTAATCCTCCACTTTCTCATCATATCTATTATATTCTCATTTTTTTCATACTGCTTCTTGTTGCTCCTCAATTTCCAAATCCCATTTTCGTACTTCGTATGCAAAATCATTTGAATTCTTCTTCTTTCTTTCTTCTCCAAATTGTTTAATTGTTTGGCTGTGTTTATGTCAAGGCATTCTGAAGTTAAAGACATATGGTTTTATTCACAACATTTTAATGCCTCACTTTTATATTAATATATAACGATTTTTATTGTGCTCCAGATGTAGTCGGCCATGCTTTGCTGTGGCTTAAAAAGAAAGGAAAAAATACATTTCTAATATGTGTGGGAATTGGATACACATCCTGATCTCCTTCTCACCCCAGTCTCTGTCTATCTTCCCCTTTGTTTTTCTTTATCCATCATCTCCTCCATGAAATATTAAAATGTATATCACCTAGATCTGTGTCTACATTTATTACAGTAATGTGTAAAAATTTTAAGTAAATTGGAAAGGTATTTTTTGAAATTTTTGGTAATAATGTCCCTTTATAAATATAATATATATATTACATGTATTAAATCTACATATATTAAAGAATTAGGAATCTAAAAACATGCCCATATTAGAATTCAATGTTGTGTCAAAACCTCAAAGCAATCCATCAAGAACTTTCAGAGATTTGGGATTTTGAAGAAATGAAAATTTACAAGTTTACTTATATATAGGGCTTCTTCATCAAGTGGAATGCCAGTTCCATATTTCTGCCCCTATTTATGTTAGCTCCTATGTCCAGAACATTTGGCTGGAATATTTCTCCTAAGTATTTAAATTCAGAAACTTTATTTGTCCATATTTTGATTCCATAAATTTTTGCGCATTAGTCATATATCAGCTTTGTCCAACAAAATTTGTAATCCACTTTTTTCCTGCTACCTCTTGAAGAATATTATTCTCTTTCCTTGCAATATGTAGGCTCTCTGCTAAGATTGCTAAATCATTAGCAAAAGCTGACTAGTCAGCTTCAAGCTTCTCTTTCTTTCTTCCGAGATTCAGTTTATTTATTCCCTATTCATCTCTTCAATTTCTCTATTCTCATACTACTTTCTCCAAAATGCAGTTGAAAAATAATGGAGACAGTCGATCCTCCTGCCTCACTCTGTTTTAATTTTAAAAGTTTGTGACATTTCACCCAAAATCCTAGCTTTGTAAATTTATCAGTTGTAGTTTGCTTAATGACTGCCACTGTGTCATTGTCAATTCCAAATTCTTCTAGCGCACTGAACAGTGTACCTCTATTAATGGAACCAGAGGCTGAAAAAAATCAGCGAAGGGTACGTAAATATTTTGAGCTTAAAGTTTCTTACACCTGATTAAGAGCTTTAGGTTTAATACCTGTTCGTAACAACATCTTTATCTCCTAAAACTTTCATGGAGTTCTCCTAATTGTTTCTCCATTTGATATTGTAATCTACTTCGCAAAACTTGTTATGGGATTTTATTTGTCAGTGGGAAGAGAGATAGCCCGCAGTAATTATTTGTTCCCCCTTTTTCGTAATGATGAATGAGCATTATTTTCCAAAATTCTGTTATTTGTTCATTCTGTCAGATGTTTTCGATTTCTTTTTGTAGTTGCCTGACAGTTTCTAGTGTCTGCATTTTTTCATATTTCTGCTATGGCGTTGTCCTCCCCCATAGGTTTGTTGGGATTAGTTCCTGAATAATTTTTTGAATTTGTTGAAAATTTGGCAGTTGCTATCTTTCAGGTTTATACTGTGGAATTGGCTTTGGGAATTTCTCTTTGCTTCTCCACAGTTTGGAAGTATCTGAAAGTATCTTGCCAGTATTCTACAATTTCCATGGTTATTCAGGGCCAACTTTTCTTTTCCATCTTACAAAAGCAGATTTGATGGTATTTTTGCAGATTAGATTTAAAAGTTTTTTTTTAGAAGGGCCTTGTGTAATTTTTAGGGCAGTCCTCATTAAACTGCAAAAGTTGGTCTTTCTGTTTAACTAACCCTATAATTTTAGCTGTCAATCATCTTTCTCTTTAAAATGCAACATAATCTTCAGTTTTTTTTTTTTTTTTTTTTTTTTTTTTGGGAAGAGTTCAATTTCAGCCAAGTTCATCTTCTTAGCTCTGTTGCTTCCTCACATTGTAAATTTCATCACCTACATTTCTTTGTTCTCTTTACTGTGGCCACTTAATAAGCTGGCTTGACCAGTTTAGATTCAGTTTCATACAAATCTTCTGACAGTATATGAAGGTTTTTCTGAAAACTGTTTTTTTCAGGGTTTCTGTAGCTATTCTTAAGCTTTTATGCTTTGGTACTCTATTCGTGTTCTGTGGCATAAATTTAACTTTTTATGGTGATAAGATAGTGAGCTGTTCCTGTATTCGTTCCTTTTTTAACTTCTACATTCATCACTGGCGGGAGGAACAGGATTTCTGATCAGGTGAATACAGGTTTATAAACATAAAGTCAAATAGTGGTAATGCCGGGGTAGGTTTAAAAATGAATAAGAAAATAGAAATATGGTTAGGCTACCGAACAACATAGTGGATGCATTATTGTATCCAAATAGAGCATTATTGTATCCAAACAGACAAGCAGCACACACACACACCACAGTAGTACAAGTTTATATGCTGACTAACTCCGTAGATAATGAAGAGATCGAAGAAATGTATGACAAGATAAAAGAAATTATTCAGGTAGTTGGGGAGATGAAAATTTAATCATAATGAGGGACTCTTCATTTGATAATAGGAAAAAGAAGAGAAGGAAAAATTGTATATGAATATGGATGAGGGAGAACGAATGAAAGAGGAAGCCACCTGGTAGAATTTTGCACAGAACATCATTTAATCTTGGCTAACACTTGGTTTAAGAATCATCAGAGAAAGTTGTACACATACAAGAGATCTGGAGACACCAAAGAGACTGATTATATAGTGGTAAGACAGCATTTCATAACCAGTTTTTAAATTGTAAGACATTTCCAGGGGCAGATGTAAACTCTAACCACAATTAATTGGTTATAATCTGTAGAATAAAACTGGAGTAATTGCAAAAAGGTAAGAAATGAACTTCTTGAGAGTTTCAGAGGGTGCATTAGGCATCAATTGACAAGAACAGGGGAAAGTATTACAGTAGGAGACAAGGGTAGCTTTGAGAGATGAAATGATGAAGGCAGCAGAGGATAAAATAGGAAAAAACACAACATGTAATAGAATTCCTTGAACAGTGTGAGATATTGAATTTAATTGATGAAAAAGAAAATATAAAAATGCAGGCAAAAGGGAATACAAATGTCTGAAAAAAATGAGATTGACAGAAGTGCAATATGGCTAAACAGGAATGACCAGAGGACAAATACAGGATTGAGAAGCATATTTCACTAGGGGAAAGATATATACAGCCTACTGGAAAATTAAAGAGGTCTTTGGAGAAAAGAGAAGTAGCTGTATGAATATTAAGAGCTCGGATGGGAAACCAGTCCCAAGCAAAGAAGGGAAAGCTGAAGGGTGGAAGGGTTTCGTAGTAGGTCTATACAAGGGAGATGCACTTCAAGGCAATATTGTAGAAATGGAAGAGGACATAGATAAGGTGAGATGGGAGATATGATGTTCCGAGAAGATAAGGTGAGATGGGAGATATCATGTTGCGAGAAGAATTTGACAGAGCACTGAAAGACCTAAATGAAAACAAGGTCCTGGGAATAGCTGACATTCTGTCTGAGCTACTGATAGCCTTGGGAGAGTCAGCCATGACATATCTCTTCCATCTGGTGTGTAAGATGTATGAGACAGGCAAAATATCCTCGGACTTCAAGAAGAATATAATAATTCTAATTCGAAAGAAAGCAGGTACTGACAAGTATAATATTACTGAACTATCAGTTTCATAAGTCTTAGTTGCAAAATACTAACACCAGTTCTTTACAGATGAACGGAAAAACTGCTAGAAACTGACCTTGGGGCAGATCAGTTTGGATTCCAGAGAAATGCAGGAACATGCGAGGTGATACTGACCCTATGACTACCCTTAGACTACCTTATGACTGCCCTTAGAAGGCAGGCTAAGAAAAGGCAAACCTATGTATGTAGCATTTGTAGACTTAGAGAAAGCTTTTGACAATGTTGACTGGAATACTCTCTCTCAAATTCTAAAGGTGGCAGGGGTAAAATACAGGGAGCAAAAGGATATTTACAATTTGTACAGAAACTGAATGGCAGTTATAGGAGTCGAGGGGCACGAAAGGGAAGCAGTGGCTGAGAAAGGAATGAGACAGGGTTGTAGCCAATCTTGATGTTACTCAATCTGCACATTGAGCAGCAAGCAATAAATGAAACCAAAGAAAAATTTGGAGTATGAATTAAATCCAGGGGGGGGGGGGGGGGGGGCAAAAAATAAAAACGGTGAGATTTGCAGATGACATTGTAACTCTGTCAGAGATAGCAGAGGACTTGGAAGACCAGTTGCATGGAATGGAGAGGGTCTTGAAAGGAGGATGTAAGATGAACTTCAACAAAAACAAAACAAGGATAATGGAATGTAGTGAATTAAATCAGCTGATACTGAGGGAATTAGATTGGGAAATAAGACACTTAAAGTAGTAGATAAGTTTTTACTGTTTGGGCAGAAAAATAACTTATGATAGATGAAATAGAGAAGATATAAGATGTGGACTCACAATGGCAATAAAAGTGTTTCTGAAGAAGAGAAATTTGTTAACATCAGGAAGTCTCTTGCAAAAGTAATCGTACAGAGTGTAGCCATGTATGAAAGTGAAACATAGACAATAAACAGTTTAGACAAGACAAGAATAGGAGCTTTTGAAATTTGGTGCTACAGAAGAATCTCAAATATTAGATGGGTATTTCACATAAATAATGAGGAGGTACCAACTAGAATGGGAGAAAAGAAATTTGTGATACAACTTGAATAGAAGAAGGGTATATTAACACGATTCATGTTGTCCGTTGAGCTTCACATAGTGTAGACCGGGAACTGTCTGCTAGGCATGCCTGATGTCAAACTGAATGGGCACGGCCCGTGCTGCTTGAGTTGTTGTTCCGCCGGCAGAGGGCGCGGCCGAATTCTTGCGTGCCCTCTGGTGGATGGGACTTTACTTGTGGCAACTACTGTCCGTGATGCGCCGTGCCGATGTGCACCTCCCGTGATCTTTCTGGTGGCTACTGCACTCCTCCTCCTTCAGGCGATGAAGCCACTGTGATCCACTGCGTCGGAAGGTGGAGCGTCATGCAGTAGCGACGACCTCCATGTCCATTGGAATGCTGGAGTTGGGAGAATCTGCCAGCCCTCAAGCCAGAACCTTCGAATACGGTGGGAAGTGACCCACACGAAGAGGCCGCCGTTATCCCACCACTGGAGCCCGGGACAGAACAGGCGACAAGCTGTCAAACTCCGGATCCCGTTCCACTGTGGGAGGGGCAAGACCCAGTGGCGGGGACGATGGGGAAGGCACAACCACAGGTGAACCAGCCTCCAAAGAAACCGGGCCTGCGAGGGGGGCCGGCTCTCGCCAGGGTCGCCGGGGCATCTCTAACGATGGCAATGCCGGTGCTGGAGCTACTGGAGGCTGCCAAGGCTGAGAACCATCGCAGTGTGGCGGAGTCACAGGGGGGGAGGGGCGGTAGCATCCCCTGATGAAACAACACGGGTGCCGGCAATGGTGAAACCGGCACCTGAGGGGTTGGGGGGTGGGTGCCCAAACGTGGACGTAGCTGATTTTGGTGACGACGCACCTCCCGGTCCCCCACCTGCTAGGTATAGAGCCGGCAGCCATTGTGGCGCAGGACCACCGCCGGTATCCAATGTGGATTGTGACCAAACCCACGTGCCCAGACCTACATACGAGGTGGAAAGCCGGGTACCCTGTTTTGCGAAGACAGGTGAGGACTAGGCCGGAGGAGGTGCAGCAGAGTCCTAGGTTGGCACCCATGGAGGAGCTCTGCGGGGCTGCGTTCTCCCATCGGTGTGGTCCAGTATGCCGTCAGGAAAAACGTCAACGTTCGTGCACATACTTTTTCATCTGCATCTTAAATGTGCGCACCATGTGCTCGGCTTCCCCATTCAATTGTGGATGAAAGGGGGGGGAGAGGAAATGTGCCAAATACCGAAGCGCCTACAAAAATCCTGGAAGGTCTGCGAAATAAATTGAGGTCCATTGTCTGATACCAGGGTGACTGGCAGACCTTCCACAGAAAAGATTTTTGCGAGTGCCTGGATTGCAACTTCTGAAGTGGTTGAGGAGCAGCGAACCACATAAGCATCAATGACAATGAGCCAAAAGCCATTGAGAAACGGGCCCGCAAAATCTATGTGAACACGTTCCCATGCCTGGGTTGCAGGCTGCCATGAAGAGAACGCTGACGTGGGAGACGCCTGTTGGCTCGCACACTGGGAACATGTGGCCACCAAGTGCTCAATTTCTCTGTCAATACTGGGCCAGTACACATGTCTGTGAGCCAAGGTTTCAGTACAGGAAACACCCCAGTGCCCGTCATGTAATCACGTGAGGACCTGCCTTCGCAAACTTGCTGGAACAACCACGGGAGGAGCTGTATCATCGGTAGCCAGAAGCAGAACTCCTTCCTTGACTGAGAGGCAGTCTCGTAGAACAAAATAATTACAAAGAGGGTCCGAGGCTCGGCCTGGAGGTCGGGACAACCACCCCTGCTGAACAAGGGGAACTACTTGCCGGAGGACCGGGTCAGCTGCCGTTTCCCTGGAAACTGTAGAACTAGTGATCGGGAAGCCATCAACCGCTTGGTGGGACGCCACATCCAAATGAAAACACATAATCTCCTCCCGATTGAACTTAGGATCCAGGCCCACGGGAAGACGGGAAAGAGCGTCGGCATTGACATGCTGTCCGGTAGGGCAAAAATGAATGTCATAATGGTACTTTGAGAGGAACAAGGCCCAGTGCTGCAGTCTGTAGGCCGCCCTATCCGGAATCTGAGAGGCAGGGCCAAGTAACGATATTAATAGCTTATGGTCAGTGATTAACTGAAACTTCTTGCCATACAAGAAAGGGTGAAACTTGGTAACAGCATAGACAATGGCCAAAGCCTCTTTTTCCACCTGGGAGTAATGGGCCTGCGCGGGACTAAGAGTTCTAGATGCAAACACCAATGGCTGCTCGTAGCCATCCGCTGGGCCAGGACCGCCCTCACCCAATACTGCGAAGCATCTGTAGCCAGGACCAATGGCTTATTGGGGTCAAAAGCAGCCAAACAAGGTGCTGACATTAGGAGGCCCTTCAACGAGGTGAATGCTCGCTCGCATGCAGGCAACCATTCAAAAAGAACACCCTTGCGCAGAAGGCAGTATAGCAGGCAGGCTATGGTGGAAGCCCTGGGAATGAACCAGATGTAAAAGGCAATCTTGCCTAAAAAAGCTTGTAACTCCTTCAATGAAGCGGGCCGTGGAAGGCCGATGATACCTTGGACCAAACTTCCTAGCGGCTGGACGCCATGCCGAAAGATGGTGTAGCCCACATACTCAATGGACGGGTGGAAGAAGTTCGACTTACGCAGGTTACAATGCAGGCCCAGGGACCTGAATTTGAGAAAGAGGGTTTGAAGGTTGTGGAAGTGTTCCTGTGAAAATTATGTCGTCCAGGTAATTAATACAATGAGGGATTGTCGACGTGACGTGCTCAAGATAACGCTGTAATATCGCCGGGGCACTGAATATTCCGAAGTCCAACCGCTGGTATTGGTAAAGGCCAAACGGGGTGTTGACAACCGCCAGCCGTTTGGAGTCCTCATCAAGTGGTACCTGATGATAAGCCTCCGAAAGATTGATTTTTGAATAATATTGGCCTCCCGCCATGTCGGAGAACAATTCGTCAGAACAAGGCAAGGGATAGGTGTCCACCACCAATTGGGAATTAATGGTGGCCTTGAAATCGCCACAAAGACGTAATTTTCCTGAGGGTTTCCTGACAATAGCGAGGGGCGAAGCCCTTTCACTAGAAGAAGTGGGAAGAATGACCCCGAGGGCTGTCAGCCGGTCTAGCTCTACTTTTACCTGAGGGCGGAGAGCCAAGGGGATCTGCCTCACGCATAGAAAACACAGGCGAGCCGATGCCTTCAACGTTAAGTGAGCTTCAAAGTCTGAAACACTCCCCAGGCCCTCCTCAAAGATATCCTTAAAGTCAGAGGTCAAAGATTCCAATGATTGATAGGGAACGTCTTCGGAGACCATCTGTATGGTGTCTGCGATAGAAAAAACGAAAGCTTGAAAGGCATCCAATCCAAAAAGATTAGCGGAGCTTGCATCACTGACAACAATAAAACAGTGACTGATTTGTAAGTAATGTTGGTAGTGAATTGACCCAGTAGGGGAATGAACTGTTTACCATAACCGCGGAGACGCCGGTAAACTGGCGCCAACGGGGGCAACCCAAGGTCGGAGTTAGTTTGTGCATTCAACAAGGAAACTGCCGCACCCGTATCTACTTGCAGTTGTAGTCGGCGCGACCGAACTGACACCTCGATAAAGAGTTTGTGTGCCGATGCGTCAGGAGCCTGGCCCTATGAAACTTCCTGAATGTCAATGTCCATGTCCTCTGTACCTGCTTCCTTCGATTCTTTTGAGGCTGAGCGGCAAACTTTAGCAATGTGTCCTTTTTTACTCCATTTGCGACAAACGGCCCAACACTGGGGACACTCTGACCGATCATGATGTATATAGCACGACGCACAGGACAGTAACAGGGGTCGGCAGCCGGAACTCTGTTTACACGCCATGTGGGAGCTGCCGTAACGGCCGGATTGTAACTCTCACATGTCATCCACCCCACACGCAGTGGACACGGCCGCGCCCTCCTGAACCACTGCAATGTCGCACCACGCTTCCAGCTGTTGACCTGCGGCGTGAGAGACTTCATACGATTGAGCAATGGACAGGATTTCCTCAAGGGAAGGGTCTTCCAACTGCAGGGCCCGTTGCTGGACCTCCCTATGAGGGGCCGAACGAACAATGACGTCTCGCACCATAACGTGGGCATATGACTCTCGCGACTGCTCCGTGACAAAATGACACTTGCGACTAAGACCGTGCAGGGTAACAGCCCACGCCCTGTAAGACTAATGGCGCTGTTTCTTGCATTGATAGAACTGGACCCTAGCTGCCACAACATGCGTGCGGCGGCGATAATACGAAGACAGCAATGAACACAATGTGTCAAAAGACAAGGACGAGAGTTCCTGCAACGGCACTAGCTGCCGCAAAACTTGATACAGCGTGGGAGATATCCAAGACAAGAAAAGAAAAGAGCACGACACACCTCCACATCAGCAACATGAAATGCCTGGAAATACTGCGGAAGGCGATGTTCATATGCATCCCAATCCTCCGCCGTCTTGTCATACGGGGGAAAGGGAGGAGGGAACAGCGCTAAAGCAGACTGTGTGGAGAGCAATACCGGAAGCGCTTGTGTCATGGTTGCCATGAGCTCCTTCTGCTGTTCGACCAAAACCCGCACTAAATCCTCCATGCTGTGGAGAAGCTGCGAAACAGGAACAATGATGCAACACACAAAAGAACGACCCTACTCGTCGCCAGTTGTGTATTAACACAATTCACGTTGTCTGTCGCACTTCACATAGTGTAGACCGGTAACTGTCTGCTAGGCATGCCCGATGTCAGACTGACTGGGCATGGCCTGTGCTTCCTGAGTTGTTGTTCTGTTGGCAGAGGGCGCGGCCGAATTCTCGCGTGCCCTCTGGTGGACGGGACTTTACTTGCGGCAACTACTGTCCGTGACGCACCATGCCGATGTGCGCCTCCCGCGATCTTTCTGGTGGCTACTGCAAAGGGATTGTTTGGTAGGACATATTCTGAAGCACCAAGGGATCACCATTTTAGTCCTGGACGGAAGTTTGTGAGATAAAAGTCAACAACAGTTTCCATGTTTTCTGTTTTCTTGGGAGTTTTTAAAAAGTTGTGGACATTCACTTACTCATTATTTTCTGAGCTGGATATTCTCTAGCCTTTTTCTGATATTATTTCTCTCTCACTATAAGTGCATTCAGGTCAAGTTTTTGTGGACGTATTTGAATGGTAAGTTATCTTCAGGACAGTGTGTGCAATATACTGGTGGGTGGTAAGTTATTAGAGTAATTTATGTGTTACAGTGTACTCATGGAATGTGTACCTGAAATATATGTTTTCATTTTTCCAGTGCGTAATGTCATATGCTATTATTTTATGGGGGGGGGGGATCTTGTTGTGTGCCTGACATCTTAATACTGCAGAAGAAAGCTATTATGGTAACTACTGGTTCTTCGTGTAAGGTACACTGTAAACCTTTGTTTTGTGAGCAAAAAATCTGGACAGTAATAAATGTATATGTTTTAATTTATAAAAGAAGTACTTACTGAAAACAACATGCAGAGAAAATATACATTGTTAAAACACAAGAAGCAATACATGCATTTGTACTGCATACCACAGACTGCCAAAATTACTTTACAGCTAGGGACTCATGGGCACAAATTGCGTAATAAGCTTCCACAAACTGTACAATATTTATCAGAACAAGTGTTCAAACAAACATTGAATGACTAGTTGCCTGCCCACCCATTCTATGATATAAATGAATTTACCAACTGTAACATAAAATTTCAATGTAAATAGCTAACCTGTTGTTTCTTGTAAATTATCAACTGTATTATCTCATGCATGTGATGTAGTCTATTGCTGTAATGGCCTAATGACAATTAAATAATAATTATTATTATCATCATCATTATCATCATCATCATCATTTAAGTTGCACAATAATATTTTGATACTGTT
Source organism: Schistocerca serialis cubense (assembly GCF_023864345.2). Lineage (NCBI taxonomy): Eukaryota > Metazoa > Arthropoda > Insecta > Orthoptera > Acrididae > Schistocerca > Schistocerca serialis. The sequence goes on along the minus strand of NC_064639.1, from coordinate 720,831,348 downwards.
CCCAGTAATTTTAGACATTTCATGCTCTAGACCTCCGCAGAAGCACTCCACTTTTTCGTGATTTCTTTTATAATGGCCATTAATTGGGGAGTGGCAATTTATTAAAAGTATATATTTTGTTTACACACAAAAGAGTTAAAATTGAAAGGTGATCACCTGGTGAATAAAAGAACTGCTAGTCACTATTTGGCTGTGAACAATGATTCCCCCCCCCCCCCCCCCCCCCCCCCCCCCTTGATGTGGGATCCCTTTCCTCATTGGATTCAACCTATTTTCACCCTTAAAAACTGTATACCCTTCAGTTTCCGTAGTGGTCTTGTCTATAAATCCAGTTTCATGCAAAGCTGAGAGTTTGAATTGGTATTTGTCCAGAACTTTAAGAATTGTTTTAATTTTCCTGGTTTTAAAAGTGTGATGATTCTTGACATTTCAGAAAAACCCTTCCTTTATGCTTCTAACTTGTTATTAGGGTCAGGATCTCCAGTAATTCTGAGTTGCATATTGGTTTGGGGTCTTCAAAAATCAGTTGACCCAATTGCATCACATTTTATGATGGAGGATTTGCTTTGCAGGCTACTCCCTGGAGTATTCTATTTAGAGAAGTTTCCATCATGTATCAGCTATTTGAAAGTATATTGGGTGAATTGTTATAAAACAGTTGCAAACTTAAAATTGTGATTTCGAGCTATAAAGTGCTAATTTTATCCCACTATGGATATTTCATTTCCACAGTACCACCAATATCTGGGAAGTGTTCCCCTATCCACCACCTTGAGAGATGCCCGATGGAGGATCTATTGTGATGTTGTTGTTGTCGTTATCATAGTCACTTAAAAAGATTTAATGAATCTTTTGCCATTATTGTCTGTGATGGAGAAAGAACACACCAAGAAACTGAACAAGGTGGCTTCTTGATTTGTTTCTTCTCTATCATAGACAAGTGCTGAAAGATTCATTAAATCATTTTAAATGACTGACAACTACTGGTTATGTTGCCCTCAGTAGGAAGAGCTAGTTTTGTTGCTCTGTATATTTAATGTTGAGGTAATAATAATAATAATAATAATAATAATAATAAAGTGTATTAATTTGAAATAAAATATGCAACAGACTTATTATCTACAACCTATGTTTGTTCATATTGTTAAACTAAAATAGTTTTTCTATTTTTGTTCTCACAAGAAGTCTCCTATTTTGTGGAACCAATTTAACAAAAATGTAGTGTTGCATTGTGAACACCGAACTGAGTGTCCATTGAGACTTTGTTTTTAAAGAGAAATTCTTATTTCACTGTCCATTTGCTCCAGTGTCTCTCTTCAAGATTATGCCTTTCTGCAGATAGTGAAATTTTAAATTATTTTTGCAACTTTTCTAGTACACTGATGCTTAAAGGATATAGCATTATTTATTGATAGTTTACACTACCTAAGTAAGGCTGAATCTGCCTTTTCTAGTCTCTAGCTTATGTTATGTTCCAATAATGTTATTGCCTTTGGCACAAAGTGGTGTGTGTAAATCCACCTGCAAGCACTGTAGAAAATTATATATTCCACAGTCAGGAAGAGCTGTAGCGAAGTGTAATTTAGTTTCCTGGTATTTTATTACTCCTTTTTTCCGCACAGATTGGTGTGTATAAATCCATCAGCAATAACTGTGGAAAATTGTATGTACCACAGTCAGGAAGAGCTGAAGCAATTTGTAATTTAGTTTCCTGATATTTTATTTTTTCCCCTTTTCTTTCTTTTTACGCAGATTTCATAGTGATTTGCTAACAAATGAAAATTAGTTATAATACTATTTGTGTGATTCAGAGATGAAAAATACAATAAAAGAATTTCACTGTGTCCACAAAGAGATTTTATATGTAGAACAGTGATCTCTTAAATTGTGGTCTAAAGTTTCCAGTCAGTTCTTGAAGACAAACATATAACATTGTTAATAATGACCCATTTAGTTTGATCATGAGAATTATTGTTTATGAATTTGTAAATTCAGATATGGATTGCTCGTTTACCTCCGACCATTTTTCCTCTATGAATCAGTGTTCTGTTTCAAAATTTGACTGATCTACATTGTACATACAAGTTTTATTAGGATTACTGAGCTTACTCTGTGAATTTGTAACAAAAGCTTTTGTCACTTCAATTGCAATCATTTCTTTTTATGGCAGATTTCACTTATATTTCTAGATGTATGTTTATTAAATTTCCTGAAGCCTTTGATCTAACTTTGGATTCTTTTGCACCTGCATCCTCAGCAATATCTAAAATCCAGCCATGAGAGACAGTGTCACAACCACTAATAACTTTTGTTTGATTTCAGAAAAAAGCTCAAAAGATCCACATTTAATGTCACCATTACTTCCAGTAAACTCTCGTGTCATTCGTGTATTTTTCTATGTGTACAGTTTGTATTCAGAGTAAATTAAGCCAAATTTGTTTTGAACAGTACTGACACTCAGGCTTTATGTACCACCTTCATTCATCCAATTTACCACAGTTTTTCTTTGTCTGCCAAGGCCTTACCCTAGTGCTAACAAGAGTTCCCATTGGATCACCGTAGTTAAGCGCTATTGGTTTTGGCTAGCACTTGAATGGATGACTGTCCAGGCCTGCCAATCGCTGTTGGCAAGCAGTGTGCACTCAGTCTGTGTGAGGCGAATTGAGAAGCAACTTGATTGAGAAGTAGTGGCTCTAGTCACGAAAACTGACAATGGTAGGAGAGTGGTGTGGGCTGACCACATGCCCCTCCATATCCACATCCACTAACACCTAACGGCTGAAGGTGACACAGTGGTCGGTCAGTACCATTGGGCCTTTCAGATTCCATTCAGATAGTATTCCTTGTGTGACAAACAGCATGCATGTGAAATCCACATCTCTCTGTTCATCCACAAGAATAAGACAACACCAGATACCAGCACTCAGGTTGATGCCATGTTCCTTTGATGCAGGTCTGTGCTGGCTGCTAATGAATGAAAGGCAAGTGTGCAGAATGTCAGGTCAGCTGTATGGCTGGATTGAAGAGAGCCTAGTAAACAGAAGACAGCATTTCATTTTTAAAGGAGAGAAATCTTCAGTTGAAAAGGCGTCAACCTTAGCAGTGGTATTTATTATTGCCTTATTCTTGTGGCTGAACAGAGTGATCTGGACTTCACATGATCATTGTTTGTGGAATCTACATTGATTCCTGTGGAGAAGATTTTTGATCTCCAGAAATGTCATAATAAAAAAGCTTAAAACATGTTGCAAAATTCTACAACATACTGATGTGAACAATGTAGCTGTATAGTTTTGTGCATATTTTTGATGACATATTTCATGCTTAGAAAACACAATCAATGAATGCGACCTTTGTGGGGAAAAGTGTAGTTGATCATAATGGAAACTCCCACTATGTCATTGCTCTCGTGGGGAAAAAAGATTTTGAAAGAAGTTGGTATTCAGCTGGAAATAAACTGTACGTTTTTCCTGTTCTTAGAAACACCTTTCTTCTCCAGTGCCACTCTGTTTCTACTGTGACATACAGTACACTGCTTCTAGAAGAGGTGTGAGTTCTTTCACAAGCTCTGTGTGGAATTGTTGAATGATTTCAGTTGTCATTTTGATGTTTGTATGGCAATTTAAAGGAGGAACTGCAGTACCATCTTCGTCTATGAAACATTTTAGGAAAAAAAAGGAGTTTAATAACTCTGACTTCTCTGTCATCCACTGTTTTGATGCTATTGTTATCACAGTGCAGCTGGATACTTGGCTGTGATCCATTTACTGATTTAACAAAAGACCAAAACTTTTTAGGATTTTGTATCAGATCAGTGAATAGAATTTAAGTGTTGAACTCATTGAACACTTCATGCATGGTTCTTCGTGCATTAATTTTTGTTTCATTCAGTTTTTGTCTGTCCATAAGGTTTTGGCTATGTTATAATCTGCAGTGAAACTCTCTTTACTTTCAGAGCTCTTTTTAACATTCTTGTCAAACCACAGTGGATCTCTCCCATCCCTCACAATTTTTCTTGGCATATAGTTGCCCAAGATGTGTTGTACAGTACTCTTGACCTTTTTCCATTTCATCTCAATATTTTCAGTCCAGGAGATGATTGTTTGATCCCAGTGTGTGTCGCAGTTACTGCCAATGACATAATTCATGCTTAGAAAACAGTCAATGAATGTGACCTTTGTTGCTTATTTGTTGATCGTAATGGATGGGGCTCCGACTATGTCATTACATTTGTGGGGAAAAAAATTTTTGAAAGATGTTTGTATTCAGCTGGAAATAACAGTAATACATTGCATTCTACATCTCATCAATCTGCTTCAAAATGTGCCAACACAAATGGTGTCATTGACATTTTGGGGCATCAGCAGTTCACATCTCTCCTGGGTGAACTTGCCTATGAAAATGGCAACGTGCCTTATTTTTGCAAAGTACACTGGTTGGGTAGAGATGTTTTCAGACATTTTTTTCAACTACTGCTATATGTGAATGTGAAAGGAAAGACAGTGAAAGAGCTTGATGATATCAAAATACTTTCCACTGTTTTGCTTTCTGAGCAAAAGAGCAACTTTGAGACAGTTCATGCAAGCGCTTTTTAAAACTTAAGCTAAACTCTGGAAGAGGTGACACTAAACTAATATGTCAATGAATTTGTTACTGTGCTACAGGCTCTGGGAGAAAATTCAACAATAGATTTAATGACTAAAATCAGTTCGAATCTGACTGTAATATTTTTCCGCCTGCTTTTGAAGTGTACAGTGTAAATGTGCATCCTGAAATTCAGTTGGAGCTCATTGTTTTCGTGTGTAATCATTTATGTAATCGTATAGTGAGGGAGACATTTAGCATTGTAGAGAAGTTTGAAATCTACAAGAATTTTTCTTGTGAACAGTTCCCATTGTTGTTTAAAATAGCTGCTCAAGTTGTAGTATTTTGGAACCACAGGTATGTTTGAAAGTGTTATTTCAATAATGAAATCAAAGGTAAGAGTAGTCTGATCAATGTTCATTTGACTGGAGCTATCTTTTTGATAACCAGTAGTTTCACCCCGAAGTTACTGACTTAAGAGATATTTAAAAATATATTGATTGATGTAAAAAATGTTTCTTTCTTTTTTGCACTTACTGGATGTGCTTCGCACTTCTGTGCAAGTTTAAATGAAAATTTTTAATAGATATTTGATAAATAATATATGGTCTTTGCTTACTACCTGTATCATGTGTGTATTTTCTATTTGTGGCCATGCAATTAAAAAATGTATTTTATTTCGAAAAGTGATTGAACTGAAAGTATGGGCAAAAATAAATATGTGTTTTCAAACCTTGACAAGCACGACAGCTGCTTTCAATGTGGAACATAACAAGTTGCACATGCATTGCTCTCCTGGTGACATCCCTGCCTGTGAGCCACTAGGCAGGCTGTTCTCATGGTAGGGATGGGGAAAACCAGTCGGTTAAAACTGATACTGATACTTTAGTTCTGAATAACTGGTATTTATTGGATTTGTTTGATCTTGGCCATAACAGGTGTTTTTTTATTTTTTGCTAATAACTGAGTAAACAATTGAAGTATCAATTAGCCATAGCCATAGTGATTATTTTATTTGTTTTTAAATAAACCATTTTTAAAAAAGAAGTGATTTTTATTAGTAAAATTTGCATTGGTTTTAAACAATGCAATTTTTAGTGAAAATGGAAGAAGTGATGAATGCTATTTTAATAACAATGCCAACAAAAAATAGCATCAAACACGTGGAACAGGAATTGATACATCATTGCGGAGGCAATAATGTCTCTGTTGCTGTGTGTCGTGGCTTAAGGTACATGTGTATGTGCCATGTACAAGTCTTTCCCCCCACCTGGTGTATACCATAGTCTCTCGCAAGACTTGCCCCCAACTGGTGTGTACGATAGTTTCACTCTGGACATCCATTGTATTGCAGAATGGCCTGAACCCTAGCGTGGAAATATTTTTACAAAGATGCTGGAGTTGGCAGCCATGTACGTGTGTGCATGTGTCTGTGTCCATGTCCTTGTCTATGTGTCCCGTGTGTATCAGTGTGTCCCTGTGTGTCCGTGTCTCACTCTTTTATGGACAAAGGCTGTGGCTGAAAGTTTTATGTGAGTTTCTTTTAATTGTGTGTGTCTGCAGCCTGATGCATCTCCTTAACGATAAGTAGTAAACTGTCTTTTCCACATTGTTGATATCCCTATCTGGAGTTTCCATTGCTTGATTTCTACAAAGTGATGTAGCAATGAATTACAGTGATTCACAATTTTTAAAAGATTAAAGATTTGTCTACCATTTTGATGAAACAATTAAAAGGAAAGGAACTTATGGTAACAGTAGTAAATTAAAAACTTAACAATTCATTCGTAGTATACAGTAAGAATGGAAAGTAGTTGATCTGCTGCCCGTTTATACATAATATGCTTTTATCTGCTTGTAGACCTCGAAAACAGACAGATTAACATAAAACACAGAGTTCTTCAACCTCAGTTTTCACCCTTTATCACTGACTATTGGTAATGCCAAAATAGTGGCATGACCCCGATTACAACATTATTTTTGAGCAGAGTTTTGAAAAATCAGGATTAGAAGGAGAACACTTGCAATTTTTTTGTAGTGTTCAACCAGTTATCATTTTTTGAGAAAAGCAGCAAATGGCAGACGACTAAGTTTTCTTTTATTTGCATATTTAATTTAATATTTCATTTGATGTATCTTGAAACTGAAAGAGTCAATAGTTTTTTTTCTTTGTTCAATTACTACATTTATTACACAAAATGATAGGAGTAAAAAAGTTCATTATGAAGCAGTAATGTCGTAATGGAAGAAGTGAATTTATGAATTGTATTAACCAAATAGTAACTTCAAAATTTCTTGGGGAAGGATTAATTCTGTAGACATCATTAATATGTAAAGAGTCTAACATGATGCTGTGATGGCTCAGTGAGAAATGTATCATTCCAGCAGCAAAGTAAGAAAAACCATTACGCCCCACAGCAGTAATTCATGTCAGTCTCTGTTGCACACATAGATGCCACATATTAGATGACACAGTGGCAGTTATAAACATCTCAGTTATCACTGTGCATTTTTTTACTACACCACTGTGTGAAATATTTTATTTAAGGGTTGTCTTTAAAATCAGAACTCTGTGACATATTTATATGAGATAACATTAAATTATGAGTCCCTTCTTCTATTACTTAGTTCTGAATGTCTTCATTCTGCTTGCTTGCTATGACTGATATGAATTTAATCTGCATTACATGTTTCACACATTGTCTTCTGTGGGAGTTTTATATTCTACAATTCAGAATTTTTAATCACTTCAGTATGTATACTGATTATAATACTAGTAACACATAGATTGGTGCAGTTCTGAAGGTATTGGACTTAAGGTTTTTGAGCAGCAGAGTTCAGATACTTGTTGAATCATCCAGATGTAGGTTTCTATAGTTTCCTTAAACCAGTATTGGTGAACAATGAGAAAGTTTTTTTAAGTAGAGCCTGTATTCTGTTGATAATGGCCTCTACATAAATAGAATGTTAAATCCTAATTTTCCTTCCTTTGTAGTGTAACTTCATTCTTTATTAGCCATTTCTTTCACAGTAGTAATTTCCATTGTACATTTGTACTGTATTTCATTAATTCATAAACGCACAAATGAACACACTCCCTACACGAGACAGTGTCAAACAAGACATCTGACTTGCAAGCTGTTTAACTGTTGTGGATTCCAAGTTCTTGGATGAAACTGTGAACCACGCAAGAAGATGAATAATTGATACTGCTTGTAAGTTAGTTGTCTGATACGCTTTGAAACTTGCTTTTGTGTTAATGTCATAGTTAATTAATTCCCACATACTAGTAGCATCTGTTGCCATGGTATTACTATAGGGTTTTGTTATCCCCCCGAGGGGGCTCACCACTCTTTTGGTGAGTTCGTGCTTGGCTACCACAGGGCCCCAGCCTTCGCAACATCTTTTCCGTTCCATGCTGCATGTCTATCCTCTTGCTATTCTTTTTCCCCTTCCTTGTCAACATGTCTGGGATATTTTTGGGAATGTGTTCTGCCCTTTCAGTAGCCTTACATCAGAACAGTCCCCTCACTATTTTTTCATTCCTTTTTTGTTTATTTATTCCCTTCTCCTATCCTTCCTCCGCTTTGGCATTTGAGGTTCCTCTTTTTCTTCTTCTTCCTCCCTGCGCACTCCTGATGGTCCACCCACGCATAACAGGTGACTGGGTAAAGCATAATTCCCAGCCCCAGGTTGACAGGTAGGGTTTGCATGTACGCCATGGTACAAGCCAGGCCCAGGGAGGCGTGGCTGGCTGAGCTGTTACCTTCCCAGGAGTTCGAGATTTGTGACCTGAGGTGTGAATAATCACCAAAGGTGGCTGAGCCGCACTCTTTAGGAAGGGAGGGGGGAGGGCAGTTGGAAGGAGCGCGCCGTCAGAGACGCTGGCAATCACAGGGGATTTTCTTGCAATGAGCCAAACATCTTCTTCTTGGTCTACATCTTCTAAACATAAACGCAATCAGACTAATGATTCAAAGACCTTCCCAGCTGCACCTGAGTTCCTCATGGTTGTGCGTACTGAAGACAGTCAGTCCTTTTCTATGGTTAGTCCAGTTATTATTCAGAAGGGTATTGATGCAGTTGCTGGCCCTATGAAATCCTGCTCTCATTTATGCAGAGGCACCTTGCTTTTGGAGACTACTTGTGATTTTTCAGGTATGACAACTGCTTGCAGCTTCGCTCCTCCACAGCTATCCTGTATGTGTCGAGGCCCATATTCGTCACATGGTGTTATTTACACTAAGCTGCTTGATGGTCTGACCGAGGCAGAAATACAAATTTACCTCCCTGATCTCAGTGTCATTGCACTCCATCCAATGATGAAAAAGGTAGAAGCATCTAGATGCCCACGTGCATCTGAGTTCCAACATGCACTGTTTTTCTGATAGAGTAGTGCTTCCATCAAAGATCAAGGCAAGCTATGAAGTTATTACAGTCTGACCGTACAATCCAAACCCTATGTACTGCTACCAGTGTCAATGTTTTGACCACACTTGAATGTCCTGTCAACATACAGCCAAATGTGTAACCTGTGGTAGGGACACTCACGAGGGCGATTGTCCTCCGCCTCCTTCCCACTGTATCAATTGCAATGGCGACCATGCAGCCTTCTCTCAAAACTGCCCCATTTATCATGATGACTGGGCCGTCCAGGAGATCCAGATGAAGGGAAAGGTGCCCAACTGTAGCTCACAAGTTGTTGGCTAGTCAGAAACCCTGCCTTTTACCGTCCAGCACTTACAGTATCATTCTTGATTCATTTCCCTTCCTGAAGGACGTGGCCACGCAGACATGTGACCTCAAATTCAGCTCTGCAGTTATAAAATTGCCCCGTGTCACTGAGACATCCTCATCTCCTTCTCCTCCAACTGTGCGACAAACCACAAAGTTTTTGCCTCACATGCCGAAATCATGTGCTACACAACAAGGTGGCCAGAAAGGATGGGAGGAACACTCTCGTGAAGACTTTTTACATTGCTCCAGCCAACAAATATCTGAATCATCATTTGCCAACCGCAAAGGCTCTAAGAAATCAAAGAATTTCGTCAACTCTGAGATCCTCTTCAACAGTGTCACCAGATGATGCCCTTACCTGGCAGACTTCCATACCACTGGTGCACACCGCCAACTATTTTTCTGCCATGGACTCCACAGACTGACTGAGGGAGAATGATGATATGTAGATCTCATGAAGCAGGATCCTCCAGCCTTTGTGCCCCGTAGCAGAAAGTTGTTGAAGACTGGCCACTTGGCAGACTCTGAGATGAGAACCCCTCATTCTTTCCCTCTACCCCTTTCCTCCTCATGACTCCTCCAATGGAACATTCGTTCGCCTTAGATCCAAGAAGGAGGAATTACATCTTCTCTTGGAATCACAGCGTCCACTTGTTCTCTGCCTCTAGGAAACCAAATTGCATCCTCGCAACCACTTTGACATTCCACATTTCATTCAGATCTGCTTTGATCTAACCCCATGAGGATGACATTCCTTCTCATGGGGCAGGGGCAGTCATGCTGCTTGTCCGGGATGATGATCATAGTCAGACCATCTCCCTGAACATACAGCTGCAAGTTGTTGCAGTCTGCATTTTCCATCCTTGCTTCATGTTTACCCATTGTATCATTTGCATCCCACCATCATTCAGTGTCACTAGGGCAGACTTTCTCCAGCTTATTGGGCAACTCCCTGACCCCTTTTTGCTGCTCAGTGACACTGTTGCGTACCATTCCCTTTGAGGCTCTCCCAGAACCTGTCAGAGAGGGTGCCCTCTTGGTTGTCCTTCTCAATCAACTCAATTCATCTACCTTAACACTGGAGCACCCATGTTCCTTTCAGTCTTCACACACACCTGTTCCCATTTGGATCTCTCATTCTGCACTGCCCAGTTTGCCTGTTGTCTCGAGTGGACTGTTCTCTCTGACATGTACTTGAGCAAACATTTCCTGTGTGCTATCCGTTTGCTGACTCCTCCCTTTCCTCCCTTTCCTCCTCATGACTCCTCCAATGGAACATTCGTTCGCCTTAGATCCAAGAAGGAGGAATTACATCTTCTCTTGGAATCACAGCGTCCACTTGTTCTCTGCCTCTAGGAAACCAAATTGCATCCTCGCAACCACTTTGACATTCCACATTTCATTCAGATCTGCTTTGATCTAACCCCATGAGGATGACATTCCTTCTCATGGGGCAGGGGCAGTCATGCTGCTTGTCCGGGATGATGATCATAGTCAGACCATCTCCCTGAACATACAGCTGCAAGTTGTTGCAGTCTGCATTTTCCATCCTTGCTTCATGTTTACCCATTGTATCATTTGCATCCCACCATCATTCAGTGTCACTAGGGCAGACTTTCTCCAGCTTATTGGGCAACTCCCTGACCCCTTTTTGCTGCTCAGTGACACTGTTGCGTACCATTCCCTTTGAGGCTCTCCCAGAACCTGTCAGAGAGGGTGCCCTCTTGGTTGTCCTTCTCAATCAACTCAATTCATCTACCTTAACACTGGAGCACCCATGTTCCTTTCAGTCTTCACACACACCTGTTCCCATTTGGATCTCTCATTCTGCACTGCCCAGTTTGCCTGTTGTCTCGAGTGGACTGTTCTCTCTGACATGTACTTGAGCAAACATTTCCTGTGTGCTATCCGTTTGCTGACTCCTACCCCACCTATGTGGAAATCCAACCAAATGGCAGCTTTCTAAGGCTGACTGGAGGCTTTATTCCTCCCTGGCAATCTTTGGTGAACAACGTTTCCCCTGTTCTGATGACCAGGTAGGATACCTTACCAATGTTATCCTTACCGCTGCAGAATGTTCCATTCCTCGCATTTTGTCTTTACTGCACCATGTCCCAGTCCCTTGGTGGACTGAGGTGTACCACGACACAATTCATGTGTGGAGACGTGCTCTCTGCATTTTTAAGCATAATTCTACAATGGCGAACTGTATTCGTTATAAAAAGTTGCATGTGGTGTTTCATTGTATTCTTCAGGGTAGTAAAAGTGCTAGCAGGATTTCATTTATTAGTTCTTTCAACAGTTCCACTTTCTCTTCCATCATATAGGCCAATCTCTGCTGGCTCTCTGGGACCAAGGTCCATTTCCCAATTTCTGGCCAGACTGTAGCAGATGATATCATAGTGGATCCTTTTGCTATCTCCAACACCTTAGGTCGCTATTTTGCAGAGATTTCAAGCTCCACCCACTATTACCCTGCTTTCTTTCATCGGAAACAAGTGGAGGCAGCTCAGACAAAACCATCCTCTTCTCAGAATCGTGAGTGCTACAATGCCGCTTTTACTATGAGAGAGCTAGACCATGCTCTCACTTCACCCGATCCTCCACCCAGGGTCGGATGATGTTCTCATTCAGATGTTGCAGCACCTTTCTCTTGCGGGGAAGTACTTTCTCCTTCATAAGTACAATCGCATCTGGACAGAGAGCATGTTTCCCAACGCTGGCATGAAGCCCTTGTCCTACCCATACTTAAACCTGGTAAGGACAAACATCTTCCTTCTAGCTACCGTCCCATTTCTCTCCAATTTTGTTTGCAAGGTGATGGAACATATGCTCTGTGTCCAGCTGGTATTATGGCTCGAGTCTCGCAATTTACTTACCACTACACAATATTAATTTTGAGTCCACCGTTCTGCAGTTGACCATCTCGTCACTTTGTCAATTCTTGTTGTGAATGGTTTTTTTGTGGAAATACTAGATTGTGGCCGTGTTTTTTCAATTTGGAGAAGGGCTACAACACCTGCCAGAGGACTGGTATCCTCCATACTCTATACGCATGGGGCTTCCAAGGCCCCTTGCCCCATTTCCTTCAGGAATTTTTAAAAGACCAAGTTTTCAAGGTTCGAGTGGGTTATGCCTCGCCAGACATCTTTATCCAGGAAAACTATGTGCCTCAGGTTTCTGTTCTGAGCATCGTCCTCTGTGCTGTCGCCATTGACCCTAATGTGGCCTGTCTCCTGCCGGGCATCGTCGACAATTTTGCCGTCTATTGCAGTTCTTCGTGGACTTGTCTTCTTGGGCAGCATCTTCAGCATTGTCTTGAATCGTCTTTCCTCATGGAATGTTGACTATGGCTTCTGGTTTTCCACTGACAAAACCATTTGTATGAATTTCTGGTGGTGCAATTGTTTCTTCGACCATAATTACATCTTGGGCCTGCTGATCTTCTGTTTGTAGAAACTGCAAAATTCCTGTGACTCATGCTCGACAGGAAACTTGCTTGCTACTCTCACATGTCTTGCATGGTCGCCTGCTGTATACTGTCCATCAACATCCTACAAGTCCTCAGCAGTACTTCCTGAGGAGCGGATTGGACCAGCCTCCTCTGTTTGCACTTATCCTTTGTCCGTTTGAAACTAGACTATGGGTGTTTCATTTATGCATCTGCCTATCCATCCATCTTATGCCGTCTCAGTGCAATCCACAACAGTGGCATCCGTTTGGCCACTGGCGCCTTTTACATTAGCCTGGTTGAGAATTTGTATGCAGAAGCTGATGAACTCCTGCTGTCATACCAACGTGATGTTCTCCTCAGCAGATATGCATGCCGTTTGTTTGCCATGCCTGGCCAACCATCTTATGCCTCCTTCTCTGATGACTTCCTGGACCACCAGTATGAGGCATTTTCCTCTTCTCTGTTACCTCCTGGAGTTCACTTTCAGCTATTGCTTCAGCAGCTTAACTTCATGCTACCTGCCACTTTCCTAATGGGTGTGAACCTTTCATCGCCTTGGCTTTGTGTGTCAGCCCATGTTCACCACGGACTTCATTCAGTTCCTAAGGACACTACTCCAGACTCACTCTATTGATAAAAATTGCTTGACCTTCACATGGAACTTCACGAAAGTACCTTTGTGTGCACTGATGGCTCTTGGACTGGTCATGGTGTCAAGTGTGCCTTTGTCATTGGCACTGACAATTTTCGGTATTGGGTTCCAGAACACTGCTCAATATTTACAGTGGAGCTCTTCGCCCTGTATCAGGCCCCACAGTACACCTGGCAACACAGGCTTTTCAATTGCGTCATTTGCTCTGACTCTCTCAGTGCCCTTTAGAGCCTCTGAGTGCTGTACACTATCCATCCTTTGCTGCAACGGTCCATGATAGCTATCAGTTGCTCACTCTTGATGGAGCTACAGTGATGTTTATGTGGGTCCCTGGTCACGTTGGTCTGACATCATCTAGTTCTTTGGCATCACCACTGATCTTCCCTTCAGAGGAACAAGCTCTGGGGAATTAAACCTCTTCCAGTGGCTTGACGAGCCTCCTCTTGGCCTTCTCGCCATGAGGAGATCATTGTAGCTAAGTTGTGTATTGCCCACTGTTGCTTTAGCCATCATCATTTGTTAGGTGGTGATCCTCTGCCACTCTGTGTTCATTGTCGCCAACCTTTGATAGTTCACCATTTGCTGACAAAATTCCCTTTTTTAACCACCTACATTATAATTTATGTTTGCTGTCTGAGTTTTCGGCCATTTTAGTGAGCAACGCGCAGGCTGTCGACCGCATTTTACTTTTTATCTGTCGTAACTATATGTCAAAGGTCATTTAATCTTTAGTTCAGGACCTCCATTGTCTCTATGGGGTATTTTCTGGTCCTTTCTCCAAGAGAGAGTCCCTGTGTTTAGCTGTCTTTCCTTCTGTCAATTGGGCTTAGCGTGTAGTCACTTTTCACCCCTTTTCCGTCTTCATGTTCGACAGTTCTGACATGGGCATGTATGACCTTAGTTGTTTTTGCACCCTGAAACAAAACAATGGTTTGTTATCTGTGTTAGTGAGCTGCTTATTTGTTATTCATTTAGAAAAGTCTCTACAGAGCTGACCATGCAGTTGTGTAAGTTTACATTCTGTTGTGATCTGATCCATTTTACTGAGGTGTGAATTAAATGCTTATACACTTTGTGGTTTAAACTAAGATTTCACTTTTGTCTGCAGTGGAGAACTAAGTTTAAAATTCCAAATGCATGAAATATTTCACTTCTGAAACAACGCTTATTAAGAAAGACTGTCATGAATGTGACCAACAATAATTGAAGCAATCAGCTAGTCTACCATTAAAACTTACACCAGATTTTAACAGAGTTCCTGCCAGGCAGGTATCTGGCAAGACAAACAGATGTAATTTTTTGTGGTACATAGGAAAAGGAGGTGCACCAGCGTACCTCATTGGAGACAGCACTTTGAGTCAATCTCTGGTGTTTTTCTCACATAACTGTTTCGTGGATTGTTTGCAACTTTGTACAGTTCTCTCTTGGTTTTCTGAGAAAAGAAATCACTTAAATGATTTATTGATATGGAGTGATGAAAGGAACTTAGTCACATAGCTCTTCACATCCCAGATATGTTTAGTGGCAGTAGACGAGCACAATATAGTAACGAATCACTGGTTTCTAATGCTCTGTGTCTGTATTTTGTGTTACTATTATAGACTTTCTATCCCATTTTATTCATTCTCAATGACAGCTTCATGGTATTGTGGTGACCAAAGAACGTGGTACATGACACTGTTAATCTCTGAGGTGGCTCTTATCCTTTAATAAAGAATGTTTTACATGTGTGTAAACTAGAGGAGGAAGTGGGAGGAATGTGCATAGGAAGTGTTGCAGAGGGAACTCTCACTGCAATAGAAATTGTACAGCAAGGAAATGAGCAGACTTAATTTTATACCTTTTGGCTTCTCTTGTACCTGTTTTCTTCTGTCGTGGATACTTCTTTTACCTTATGTGCTCCTTCTCATATATTCTTTCTTATTTTGTATTCATTCTTATTTATTTAGTGAAAATGTGTAGGTGGAATATATGTATTATGGGAAGAGTAAAGGCAACTAAATAGCATGTATTTTGTACTTTATCCATCCTCAGTAACTGTGGTTGTATATACTGAAATAATCAGTAGCCAGCTGCATAAAAGAAATTTAATTCCTTAACTGGTTTTGTGCACTTAGTACCCTTCTTCAGATGGTTACACTTAAGTGCCCAAAACCTTTTAAAAAATTAAATTTCTTTTGTGCTACTGATTGCTGATTGTTTTAGTATATAGAACTTACCATATAATTAAGATATTAAATAGTCAATAGCTGCTTATGTAGCTATTGATTACTTAGCAAGACTTTAACATTTTTAAGCTTCTTGGTGATGTTCTCATTCAGACATAAGTAGTACAAAATATGCGCTCATGCGCGTGCCCCCCTCCTTCCCCCCCCCTCCCCCCCTTCCACACACACACACACACACACACACACACACAGTGCTACATGCCAACAACTATATAGCACCATCACTGCAGATTGACTGTAGTGGTAGGCTATATTATGTGAAGTGGATGAGGGGACAAGCTGCGTGAGGTCTCTCTTATTTCCAACACCATTTTTTTGCTATTCTTGACATTTTATTTGATTGCTGCAGTTAAGATGAATAATTCGCTATCTTGAGCAGTGATGTAGATCACTAGAGGGATGAGTAAGAAGGCATTTCTCTTCCTTGAAAAACAGGCAGCGAAGCTGGAGTTTGATAGTGCAGTGAGATATCAAATGAGAGGTGAGATTCTATTTAACTTAGCAATCCCAAATGCTGGGGACCTCTCAACATTCAGGGATGAAACTATGACTTTTTATGTACCAAATATTAATTATTAGAATCACTTTTGTCATAATAAATGCTAGGGGCTGTCTAAAAGTCATTAAATGTTTACTCTTAGTATGCTATGCAATGAACTAATTGTAAAAAGAATCATTAGTGTCACCATATCCAGTTTTGGTGTAGGCATCCTTGCCTCTTCCAGTTTGAAGTAGACAGCAGTTGATCTTTCCATCTCTTCTTAAGATGCCCAACATGTCTTTTTCCTTGAGGTATATCTGACATCCTTTGAATGTGTTCGTGCCATTTCTTTCTGTACTCCTCCATTTTCTGAAGTATGCTTCTGATACCCAGTTCATTTCTTATTTCACTATTCTTTATCTGATTAATGAGTTTGAAATGAGGTATTGGTTTTATGAGTCTCATTTCTACTGTTTCAGTCCTCCTCCATTGACTGACAGTTAGAGTCCAACTCTCTGACACATATATCAGAACTGGTACTGTGATCACTTTATAAAAATTTAGTACTGCCCCTTTCCTCAGATTTTTGTAGAGAGTGTAACTGATAGTACCTACCAGCTGTTGAAATGTTTGTAGAGTGTGTTCTTGATCATTTGCTGTAATGTAAGATCTCTCATTTCAGGTACTTAAAAGCATGTATTTGTTCTAGCGGTTTACCATCATTTATCATTTTTGCTCTTAAATGCTCCTTACCATGGTATGACATTATTTTCATTTTAGCTTCATATATTGTGATACTATAATCATTTTCTACTTGGTGCATAGACCAAATGATGGTTAAATATGCTACTGACAATGTACAGATCCTTCTGATGTCATACAGTTTTTGGTAGTGATTTCTATAACACACCAAGCAAGTTAGCCAGCATTAGGATGTACTCCAGGCCTGATCTTTGTAAACCATGCTCTCAATTTTCCATAGTCGTTGAAATGAATTGTAACTGATTGAGTAATTGTGACTATTTTACAGTCTTTGTCAATAAATGCACATTAATGGCATACCAGAATATTGTTAAAGTAGATTAGATTACCCTCACATCCAATCATAGCCACAAAGTTAGAATTTTTGCAGCTCCGGATGTTTCCAATACACTACGGTATTGGCCACGAGGGACTACATCAGCAAGGTCACAGCACAGAACAGGTAGGAAGAAGTTCTATGCTGTGACTCACAAAGGTGATACAATGAAGATTTTATCTTTAATTTTACAGTCTCAGGTGAACAGTATAACGCTGGAGCCTCCCCCAAGATTGTTATGAACTGTCTGATACCACTTTTTTTTTCCCCCCCTTGTTAAATATGCATCCATGTATTTATTGTACGATTCAGTGCTACCTAGAGCCTTTTACATGTATTTTTATAGATATTGTTCAGTTCTGTTTGCCAAAAATCTATTATTCTTTATAAACACATATAGAATATTCTGGAATGACGTACATTCTCGTAATTGTTAATAGATTGTTGTCATTAACAAAATTACATACATTTGACATATTAAAAATCAGATTGTGAAATTGAAGCAATAAATGTTTATCAACAAATATTAAGAGTCTGTGGAAATGTTGGCATAAATAACTAATGCCTCTAATTACCATAATTGCAGTTGGCACATTAGTCAACACAAAAAATGTCATTTCAATTCTAATGAAAATAACAATTGTTATACAGTGATGCAAATTCATTTGTTATTCATTTTTACGTAATTCATTGCAATTAATGGTGCTTCTCAATTATGCAGGTAATTACCTATTGTTAGTTACACTACCCAAATTTACAAAACTCCAGCATATAAGACAACAAGTGTGTATTTGATTTATATAATCTGATGAAGCACGATGTGTATACCTTGAACTAATGTTAGCAACAAAATTCGTGCAATCAATAATTATGAAATTAAAGTAAAATAAAAATAATTGTTGAAATCAGATTGTAAATTAATTTTCACACAAAAGACCAAAGATGATAATAAAAAATAATATGTTGTTCTACATTATATGTTATAATATGAACAAATGTAACAGCAGTTAGTTTAGATGAAATTGTTTTTAATTGTAAGTTACATTTTGCAATAAATTAACTACATTTTGCAATAAATTAACAATGTAGCAATTGTTAAAAATTGTATTTATAGCGATGCAGCGAGGCTGCATGGAGGTCAGTCAGTGAAGACAGTCAGTCAGTGTTTCCGTTTACCTGTGCAGTTCAGTTGTCAACTAATGTCAATAAATAATTTTGTGAAGCTCGAAACTTTCATGAAGTTCTCATCAATCATCTATGAACATCAGGCCAAGTTAAGTTAAATAAAGTTAAGTAACGTTCAAAAATATAAGATCGTTACAACAGGATAGAACCAGTTTTAGTGTATGTCACCTACGAGATGTGTGAGAAAAGTAATGTGACTCAGTTTTTATCTACCAAAGTTTTTATTGTCCCTTTCAAAGAAATTCTCTTCAGCAGCTGTACACCAGTGGAGTCATTGTTCCCAGTCTTGGTAGCAGTTCTGTAAGGCTTCAGCTGGTAGGCACTTCAACATGTCGGTCACATTCTTTTGAATGTTCTCCAGAGTCTGAAAATGGTGCCTTTTAAGACATTTTTTTTTAATTTCAGGAAAAGAAAAAAGTCACAAGGACTTGGATCAGGTGAATAGGAAGGCTGTGGAACAACAAAAGTGCCTCTGGTGGTCAAAAATGCATGGTGAAAGTGGTTGTGTGATGTGGGGCATTGTCATGATGCAACATCCACTTCTCTGCAGTGTCTGGTCTCATTCGATTCACCCTTTCCCTGAGCCTTGTGAAGACATATTTGTAAAACAGTCGGTTGACAGTTTCTCCTGGAGGAACAAATTCTTTATCCATGATACCCCTAGTGTCAAAAAAGCAAATCAGACTTATTGTTATCCTTGATTTGCTCATTTGACCTTTTTTTTTTGGTTGAGGAGATGTCTCAATGTGCCACTCATTTCTTTGCTGCTTTCTGAGGATCATACTAAAAAAAATCCAGGATTCATCATCTGTGATCATATGACTGAACCATTTGTGGTCATTGGCAATCCTCTCAAGAAGAGCAATGCACACATTTCTTCAATTGCACTTCTGCTCAGTTATGAGGTTTTTTTGCCACCAACCTTTCACATCTGCAAAACTTTAGTAAAAATGTCATGCATGATGAAAGTGTCTATGTTTAACAGGCCACCCATCGTCCATATTGTTAAATGTTGGTCTGATATTACAAGACTATGCACACCTTTGACATTTTTGTCAGATTTTGAAGTTGAAGGTCTCTCCGAGCAGGGTTCATCTCCACTGTGTCCTTGGCCTTCCAAAAACAATTTCTGCTAGCGAAAAGCTTGTGCTCTTGATAAGGAATGTTCCCCATAGGCCTGTTTCAACTTTTTGAAGGTCACACTCATGGGTTCCTCAACTTGATGGCATGATTTTACTCTAAATTCCACTGTTCCATTTTTGTAGCACACAACGAAAACCCAACTTCACTGATGGTGCTCTGAAAAATCACATACTGTCTGTATGGAGCTGAGACTTCGACTGATCTTTTGGAAGGTATGAACAGACCATTCTGCACAAGTAGAACAAAACGCCATTACTAAATTGCTCACAGTGTTGTCAGTCCCATTACTTTTCTCACACACTTCGTATGTCAACTTCTACAGGCTCATGGCTAGACTGAGGAAGGTTTATGGAGGTTTAGTTCATGAGGGGTCTCTGGCAGTTGGTAAGAGGGAGGAAGGGTTGGAAGAAAGAGAAACTGATCCCTGGGAGGGAGAGGCAACATGTGGAAGGGATAGGAATGTTGCATCATTGAGCTTGCCTTGGTGCAGGTGGGCATAGTTGCATTTGTTGCTGACTGGTAGGTTGACGATAATAGAGTTCTTTGATTTAACAAAAGCATTTGGTTGTGTGGATCAGGTTATACTTTTGCATCTGTTAGAACATTACAAGATTTGGAAAAAAAGTTTGACAGTAGTCCACTTCATATCTGGAAAGCAGGAAGCAGAAGATTGTCAGAGAAGAGGTTTGAAAGTCCATTGCTTTTCTTGGTATATTTCAGTGACCTGCCTAAGCATGACAGATGACACAAAACTTGTTCTCTTTGCGGCAGACACATGTGTTATTGTCAAAGCTGGGGAACATAGTATGAATGATGTAGTCAGTAACATCAGCAAGTGTCTTTCACAGACCAAATTGATACTTAAATGTGACAAAATGCAGTGCATACAATAGCTGACATAGAGCACTTGTAAAAACTAATTTTTTTTCTTCTACAGGTTGTCCAACAGTTAAAGAAGTTGAAACCATTTTTAATTCTTAGGATTGTGAGTAGATAGAAGGCTTTCTTGGAAGTATCATATTGATGATCTTGTGCAGAAACTGAATGATGCTACCTTCACCATAAGAATGATCCCCACTGTCTTGAACACTTTGCATACTTTCACTCTATTGCCTCATATTTGTTATATTTTGGACGAACACTGTGCACTCACCAAGAATATTCTTAGCCCAGAAATGGACAGACAGAAGAAACAGCAACATTCATTCAGTGCATAGTAGATGGAAAAATGATATGCACTTGGATAACACTTCATTAACACAGTACAGCAGTGTTTGTACTGTTCAGCGGAGAGCATAAGGGAACAATTGACAGGAATGGGGGAAAGAAATACAGTAGAAGAAGAATGGGTAGCTTTGAGGGACGAAGTAGCGAAGGCAGCAGAGGATCAAGTAGGTAAAAAGACGAGGGCTAGTAGAAATCCTTGGGTAACAGAAGAAATATTGAATTTAATTGATGAAAGGAGAAAATACAAAAACGCAGTAAATGAAGCAGGCAAAAAGGAATACAAACGTCTCAAAAATGAGATCGACAGGAAGTGCAAAATGGCTAAGCAGGGATGGCTAGAGGACAAATGTAAGGATGTAGAGGCCTATCTCACTAGGGGTAAGATAGATACTGCCTACATGAAAATTAAAGAGACCTTTGGAGATAAGAGAACGACTTGTATGAATATCAAGAGCTCAGATGGAAACCCAGTTCTGAGCAAAGAAGGGAAAGCAGAAAGGTGGAAGGAGTATATAGAGGGTCTATACAAGGGCGATGTACTTGAGGACAATATTATGGAAATGGAAGAGGATGTAGATGAAGATGAAATGGGAGATATGATACTGCGTGAAGAGTTTGACAGAGCACTGAAAGACCTGAGTCAAAACAAGGCCCCCGGAGTAGACAACATTCCATTGGAACTACTGACGGCCTTGGGAGAGCCAGTCCTGACAAAACTCTTCCATCTGGTGAACAAGATGTATGAAACAGGCGAAATACCCTCAGACTTCAAGAAGAATATAATAATTCCAATCCCAAAGAAAGCAGGTGTTGACAGATGTGAAAATTACCGAACTATCAGTTTAATAAGTCACAGCTGCAAAATACTAACATGAATTCTTTACAGACGAATGGAAAAACTAGTAGAAGCCAACCTCGGGGAAGATCAGTTTGGATTCCGTAGAAACCCTGGAACACGTGAGGCAATACTGACCTTACGACTTATCTTAGAAGAAAGATTAAGGAAAGGCAAACCTACGTTTCTAGCATTTGTAGACTTAGAGAAAGCTTTTGACAATGTTGACTGGAATACTCTCTTTCAAATTCTAAAGGTGGCAGAGGTGGAAAATGGAAATGAGCGTTTGGCGTCATTGGCCGGGAGGCCCCTCGCGAGGCAGGTCCGGCCGCCATATTGCAGGTCTTATTACATTCGGCGCCACATTGGGCGACCTGCACGCCGGATGGGGATGAAATGATGATGAACACAACACAACACCCAGTCCCTGAGCGGAGAAAATCTCCGACCCAGCCGGGAATCGAACCCGGGCCCAGAGGACGGCAATCCGTCACGCTGACCACTCAGCTACTGTGGCGGACGGTGGCAGAGGTAAAATACAGGGAGCGAAAGGCTATTTACAATTTGTACAGAAACCAGATGGCAGTTATAAGAGTCGAGGGACATGAAAGGGAAGCAGTGGTTGGGAAGGGAGTAAGACAGGGTTATAGCCTCTCCCCGATGTTGTTCAATTTGTATATTGAGCAAGCAGTAAAGGAAACAAAAGAAAAATTCGGAGTAGGTATTAAAATTCATGGAGAAGAAATAAAAACTTTGAGGTTCGCCGATGACATTGTAATTCTGTCAGAGACAGCAAAGGACTTGGAAAAGCAATTGAATGGAATGGACAGTGTCTTGAAAGGAGGATATAAGATGAACATCAACAAAAGCAAAACAAGGATAATGGAATGTAGTCTAATTAAGTCAGGTGATGCTGAGGGAATTAGATTAGGAAATGAGGCACTTAAAGTAGTAAAGGAGTTTTGCTATTTGGGGAGCAAAATAACTGATGATGGTCCAAGTAGAGAGGATATAAAATGTAGGCTGGCAATGGCAAGGAAAGCCTTTCTGAAGAAGAGAAATTTGTTAACATCCAGTATTGATTTAAATGTCAGGAAGTCATTTCTGAAAGTATTCGTATGGAGTGTAGCCATGTATGGAAGTGAAACATGGACGATAAATAGTTTGGACAAGAAGAGAATAGAAGCTTTCGAAATGTGGTGCTACAGAAGAATGCTGAAGATTAGATGGGTAGATCACATAACTAATGAAGAAGTATTGAATAGGAATGGGGGAGAAGAGAAGTTTGTGGCACAACTTGACCAGAAGAAGGGATCTGTTGGTAGGACATGTTCTGAGGCATCAAGGGATCACCAATTTAGTATTGGAGGGCAGCGTGGAGGGTAAAAATCGTAGAGGGAGACCAAGAGATGAATACACTAAGCAGATTCAGAAGGATGTAGGTTGCAGTAGGTACTGGGAGATGAAAAAGCTTGCACAGGATAGAGTAGCATGGAGAGCTGCATCAAACCAGTCTCAGGACTGAAGACCACAACAATAACAACAACAACAACTTTAATCACTTTTCTCACTCCTTACTGTTGCTTAATCTTGGCTCAGGAGTTAAATAAGTTGATTGTCAATTCCTAAAAACTACATTTGTAGCCGAGTTCCAGTGACATTTATTTAGTACAGTAAAGTACAAAAAGTTATAAATTTTACCACATTGAAATGTTCTTCCCCAATAAACTATTTCTCTTTTTCTCCCTCTCTGTCTCAGAAAAGGGAAGAGGGGCAGTAGAAAGGAGGAATGAAAATGGGAAATGACAGTTACAGGATGGGTGTTACAGCAGTATTCCGGATTGCGATGAGATTTGCCCTCTCTTGACCCTACCCCATTCACACTCTTTGCGCCAAATGAGAGTCTGACCCCCTCTCTCATATGCACACACACACACACACACACACACACACACACACACACACACACACACACACACACACACACACACACACACAGTGTATATAATGATGTAACATTTTAACATTGCTTCGTAACATTTTAACATTGCTTCTCCCTTTTATTTCAGGTTATACTCCTCTTTGTGAAGCAGTTTGGCAAAAGAGTGTACCTATGGTGAAAATTCTTCTGGATGCTGGTGCAAAAGTGACACAGTCTCACTACCTATTGCATTACGCCATAATGCATCGCCAGGTAGACATGGCACGTCTGTTGTTACAAGCTGGATGTATTGTCAATTTGCGTGATGACAATGGTGACACACCACTCATTGCTGCTGCTCGTACTGGAAATTGTGAAATTACGGAGTTGCTTTTAAAAAATGGTAAGTCATCTTTTGTATCAAAGGAAAATTCTATCTAGGAAACTAATAAATGTGATATAGAATTGTTGGCTATTACTTACCTCCAAGAGGCAGGATGCTTAGTACTACTGAAAGACATAGAGGTAGAGTAATGACATTATACTAGCTTTTAGAAATGTTAGTTCTTTCCACAGGGACTAAAGAGGTGTAGAATGAGGAAAGTTAAGAAGAAAAGACAGGTGACTCAGACACCAGGATCGCGTTTTAACATTATTGAAGTTCTACATCTACATCCATACTCCGCAAGCCACCTGATGGTGTGTGGTGGAGGGTACCTTGAGTACCTCTATCAGTTCTCCCTTCTATTCCAGTTTCATATTGTTCGTGGAAAGAAAGATTGTCGGTATGCCTCTGTGTGGGCTCAAATCTCTCTGATTTTATCCTCATGGTCTCTTCGCGAGATATACGTAGGAAGGCGCAATGTACTACTTGACTCCTCAGTGAAGGTATGTTCTTGAAACTTCAACAAAAGCCCGTACCGAGCTACTGAGTATCTCTCCTGCAGAGTCTTCCACTGGAGTTTATCTATCATCTCTGTAACACTTTCGCGATTACTAAATGATCCTGTAACGAAGCGCGCTGCTCTCCGTTGGATCTTCTCTATCTCTTCTATCAATCCTATCTGGCACGGATCCCACACTGGTGGGCAATATTCAAACAGTGGGTGAACAAGTGTACTGTAACCTACTTCCTTTGTTTTCGAATTGCATGTCCTTTTCTTCCAATGAATCTCAGTCTGGCATCTGCTTTACTGATGATCAACTTTATATGATCATTCCATTTTAAATCACTCCTAATGCCTACTCCCAGATAATTTATGGAATTAAATGCTTCCAGTTGTTGACCTGCTATATTGTAGCTAAATGATTAAGGATCTTTCTTTCTATGTATTTGCAGCACATTACACTTGTCTACATTGAGATTCAACTGCCATTCCCTGCACCATGCGTCAATTCGTTGCAGATCCTCCTACATTTCAGTACAATTTTCCATTGTTACAACCTCTTGATATACTACAGCATCATCCGCAAAAAGCCTCAGTGAACTTCCGGTGCTATCCACAAGGCCATTTATGTATATTGTGAATAGCAACGGTCCTACGACACTCCCCTGCGGCACACCCGAAATCACTCTTACTTCGGAAAACTTCTCTCCATTAAGAATGACATGCTGCATTCTGTTATCAAGTAACTCTACAATCCAATCACACAGTCGGTCTGATAGTCCATATGCTCTTACTTTGTTCATTAAACGACTGTGTGGCACTGTATCAAACACCTTGCAGAAGTCAAGAAACACGGCATCTACCGGGGAACCTGTGTCTATGACCCTCTGAGTCTCGTGGATGAATAGTGTGAGCTGGGTTTCACATGATCGTCTTTTTCGAAACCCATGCTGATTCCCACAGAGTAGATTTCTAGTCTCCAGAAAAGTCATTATACTTGAACACAATACATGCTCCAAAATTCTACAACTGATCCACGTTAGAGATACAGGTCTAGAGTTCTGCACATCTGTTCGACATCCCTTCTTGAAAACGGGGATGACCTGTGCCCTTTTCCAATCCTTTGGAATGCTACGCTCTTCTAGAGACCTACGGTACACCGCTGCAAGAAGGGGGCCAAGTTCCTTTGTGTACTCTGTGTAAAATCAATCTGGTATCCCATCAGGTCCAGTGGCCTTTCCTCTTTTGAGCGATTTTAATTGTTTTTTTATCCCTCTATCATCTGTTTCAATATCTACCATTTTGTCATCTGTGCGATAATCTAGAGAAGGAACTACAGTGCAGTCTTCCTCTGTGAAACAGCTTTGGAAAAAGACATTTAATGTTTCGACGTTTAGTCTGTCATCCTTTGTTTCAGTACCATTTTGGTCCCAGAGTGCCTGGACATCTTGTTTTGATCCACCTACCACTTTGACATAAGACCAAAATTTCTTAGGATTTTCTACCAAGTCAGTACACAGAACTTTACTTTCAAGTTCATTGAATGCCTCTCGCATAGCCCTCCTCACACTATCTTTTGCTTCGTGTAATTTTTGTTTGTCTGCAAGGCTATGTTTATGTTTGCTGTGAAGTTCCCATTGCTTCTGCAGCAGTTTTCTAACTCAGTTGTTGTACCAAGGTGGCTCTTTTCCATCTCTTACAATCTTGCTTGGCACATACTCATCTAATGCATATTGTACGGTGGTTTTGAACTTTGTCCATGATCCTCAACACTATCTGTACTTGAGACAAAACTCTTGTGTTGAGCCGTCAAGTACTCTGAAATCTGCTTTTTGTCACTTTTGCTAAACAGAAAAATCTTCCTACCTTTTTTAATATTTCTATTTACGACTGAAATCACCGATGTTGTAACTGCTTTATGATCGCTAATTCCCTGTTCTCCGTTAACTGTTTCAAATAGTTCGGGTCTGTTTGTCACCAGAAGGTCTAATATGTTATCGCCACGAGTCGGTTCTCTATTTAACTGCTCAAGGTAGTTTTCAGATAAAGCACTTTAAAAAATTTCACTGGATTCTTTGTCCCTGCCACCCATTACGAACGTTTGAGTCTCCCAGTCTATATCTGGTAAATTAAAATCTCCACCCAAAAGTATAACATGGTTGGGAAATCTACTTGAAATATTTTTCAAATTTTCCTTCAGGTGTTCTGCCACAACAGCTGATGAGCCAGGGGGCCTATAGAGACATCCAATTGCTGAGTTAGAATTTCATTACTGTTTACATCTGGTTTCAGCCAACTTTCCATCACTAGTACTATGTGGGGGGCATTGTGACCATTTGGGACCTTTCTATAGACGCTCCTGCAGTTTACTATTACCACATTAACATTGTTATTCCCTGTTGCGTTTTGACTACTATACCTTGTCGCGTCTCAGGAGGCATCTTGTCGGGCCTAGGGAGGGAAATCTGTAACCTAATAAACCCACATGCACACTCTAAGTGTAGTCCTGAACAGTGCAACAGAGTGGGCACTTACTGGTTTGGCTATATAGAGTGGGATGCCATACCTTGTTTGTATTGTAGACTGTAAATATACTGAGCAAAATTTTCTTGTTGATTAAATTGTGCTTACATTGAGTTAGATTACATGATGTTTATAACACAGAACCCACATTTCACTCTGGGATGTGGAAAGAAGTCAGATAAGTGAATTCCACTTCTAATTTAATAGTTTTAAAAATTCTTGTGAGGATTGTCTTTAAGGTAGTGGAAGGAAATGGTAAACAGAAAATTCCTTAATTCACTCCCAATCTCCAGTATATTAAATGCAAGACATTAAATATGCTCTGACACGTTGTTCACACATATTTACGTGTGTATCTGACTCTGTTCTAAGACCAATGCCAGATGCAAATCTTATAACATTGCTAAAAAAACAATGTTTTACAGACCTCAAACTGAATTCCATTACTGCCTCTAAATGCATGTAGTTGTTGCAACCATGCAGTGCATTTTCCTGTAACAAGTCTTAATACATGTCTGCATGAACATCCTTGTCCAAGAAGAAAAAGAAAATACTGAGAGGCAAGGACATACTTGTATATTATCACGGTAGACTTAAACAGGTTTACAAAATGTCCAGCCTTCACGTTTTTTGGCATTAAATTGCAAGAAAAGAACAGTTGTCATGTAACAAGCAAAAGATTGAACCTTGCAGGAACATTTCTAGGAAGATATACATTAGATAAGATTCTAATAATTGTTTTTCATTATCTTTCCTTCTTAGCCATGGATTCCAAATCGATTGCCTCCACATTTCCTTCTGCATGTGTACAAGTAATTTTATTCATTTTAATTTCTGTGTTCATATTCTTAAGATTCAAATCTGGAAGAGATGATCCCTAAAATTTATTTCAGGATGCTAATGTGATGTCTGCAAATCGAGCAGTGCTATCAGTTCTCTTACTGTTGTACACAGTATTTGGATTAATAATGATGCAAAAAATTTTAACTGTGCATAAGAACTGGGTCCACAATGGTTTTGGAGTTTGTCACTCCTGCTATGCAATTCAGAATCATCATATGATATTCTCAGACTAATGTTGTTCAGTTCCACTTATTATTTGTGGGTTTTGATTTCACTCATCCCTCTGCTCTCCCATCACATAGCCTTCCCCCTCTTCACCTTTTCTGGTTTTGATTCTTAACCATCTTTAAACTCACTCATCATGCTGTTTTTATTTTTCCTTTCTTCTCCAAACATTTATGTCAGTACTGTACATTCAATACGGACAAATCCAATTTCCTTCCACAATCCCAACTTGTTCCCTTCCTTTAAATAACCTTGTTGTCAGCTAGATGTTAAACAGTAATCTTCATTCCATGTATACATTCTCCTCACTTTTCGTTTATCACAGTGTCATCATTATCTCTTGCCTGTCTATAGTCTTTGTATTTTTACAGATTTTTTATTTTAGAATTGTCAGGAACATTCATTATTGGAAGGCGTGTCATGTTGACAAAGAAAAAGTTTTTGTTCACTCATGGTATGTGTTGTTGATAACACAGCTAAATATCCTCTTTGCTGCATTTCATTTGCATACTGCTCTTCCCTATACTGGATTTTGTTTCTTGCAACATTAGTTGTACTTAAGAAATGCTGTAGCATGGATAGGTTTACATAGGCAGAGTAGTGTGATATACAGATAGTGTATGGCAATTGATGTGAGAACAACAATGCTGAGAAGAGCTGTTTGTGCAGTGACAGCTCGCTCTTTGCAGTAAATTTACTTTCTTACATGACCATCTAAGAGAAACTGGATGCTTCTCTGTTAGGATTGAGGGCACAGGCCATTTGAGGTATGTTATAGACCCAATCCTGAAGAAGATGTGGGGGAAGTAACACTCACTACATCTGTTTTATTTTCAGTAATGTGCCCTTTGGGGAATTTCAGCTGGTTGTCATTCAAGAGAGACCAACCAGTCTGGCTGGGTTCACATTTTGCACACCTGGGGTTGAAACTTGCAGACAAATTAAAACAGTATATCGGATCAGAACTCGAACTGGGGGCCTTTGCCTTTTGTGGGCAAGTGTTCTGCCAACTGAGCTACCCAAGCATGACTCACAACCCATCTCACAGCTTTAGTTCCACCAGTACCTCATCCTCTACCATCCAAAGGAGATGAGGTACTTTGGGAGGAGGGTCGTGAGTTGTGCTCAGATATCTCAGTTAGTAGAGCACTTGCCCACAAAAGCCAAAGACCCCAGGTTTGAGTCCTGATCCAGCACACAGTTTTAATCTGTCAGAAAGTTTCATATCAGTGCACACTCCGCTGCAGAGTGAAAATTTCATGTGGGATACTTGGGGTTCTTGAGCTGGGGCAATTCACTGCTGCTATCCTCGATCACTAGCATCATAACCGCTGGGCATGCATCAATGACCACACTGTTGGGCTTAACAATTGAACATTGTATGTCTTAAAGAGAGGGAATATTGACTTCATCGCTTGGGTCACAAGGTTGATACAAACTTCTATTTAAAGAGGGGAAAAAAAGTAATTAATGGATAACCTATGCAGCATCTTCCACACCCCAGTTATTTAAGGGTTGTCCAGATATGCGGAGCTCTGTGTGAGTTAACATTTATTTCTGTAGGATCTCATGGAATCAAAACGGAAGAAACATGTGCACGTATGGGGGAACATCAACAAAAATTCCTTTTATGTACAGAAAACAAGTGAACAAATTTGTGGATGACTGAAGGATGCAAAATATCTACTTAATGAGATTATCGAGCTGGAAACACTTCATCTCACAAGGTATCACTTCTTCTAATGTTAATAGGCTTGAGGAATATCCGATGGTTATCGGACTACCCAGCACCTAAAGTTCTAGGAAAGGTGTGGTTTCATATAAACTGTTGCTGCATGTGTCGTCCTTCATAACCATGACTAGCTACGTAATATATATAAGTAAACAAAGTGGTGGTTTTCTACGTATTGCTGTAGGCTCCTGTGTAAAGACTTCACTTGGTGTGGGAAGCTCCCTGAATGAATGTCTGCCCCTTCTATTGATGACAGAGGTGCAGTTATTGTTAAAATATTTTCAAAACAAATGCTTGGTACGTGTTCTGTCTTCCTGCAATGCGACTGTCACAGTTGTGCAACACATTATATTCAATTTTTAATTGTTTTTATTTAGGAGTGGTTACATGACAGTATTGTCATTAGAACCAAAACATAAATAAACATGAACTCATGTAAATGACATTATGTAGAAAAATATATTAATTAGAAAGAAAAATCTTTATCAAATAAAAAATGATTGTAATAGATTTGTATGTAAGAAAGTAAGCAAAATATGTGTAAAAGTAAGACACATACCAGTTTTAAGCGTATTACTGGTAGTTTTAGCTTATGGGAAAGGAGTTTCTTATTTCTTCCTCGCACTTAGGCTAGGATATTTATTGTTCTGAAAAAAAGGGTGCGCTTTCCAAACTGTGGTGTACCAGTGTTTTTATTCCACAGATACCCTGCTCTGGCAGTTTATGAACCTAGAAAAGGAAGCCATGCATTGGAGGGCAGTGCCTGATGGGAGGTTGTCAGTAATACTTTGTTCTGTTTCAGTGGCTGGAAGGAACTATGCCACAGCCAGATTGTAGTCTGTTAGTAACCAGAACGTTTTTTACTTCTCTTACATCCACTCCTCCTCCAAATGATGCACAATCCTGTGCCTCGGCAGTGAGATCACTGCATGGATGGGACCTCTGCATCGTGCTGTAGTGGGTATTGTACAAGCCTCCTTTACTAATACATCTGCCATACTGTTGCTCCAAAAGCCCACATATGTTATTAGCTGTCAGAATATCAGTGCCTTCACTAGATGTTGGTGAAGAGGGGTTTCCTGGAATACTGAACAGGTTTGTCTGCTGGGTACAAGCACAGGATGGCTTGCAGGGTGCTCAGGGCATTGTACCAGAAGGGAGATTGTGAAGCTCAAATATGTCTCATCTGTTTCAGTGGCTTCGAGAACACACACATCTCTGCATTATGAACTGTGAATTTCCTCTGATACTGAAACAGTGTAATAATGATATGGCAGGAAGACCTTTCATGCCTCCAACTGGTATTGCAGGCTTTCGCAAGGTTGAAAAATCTGCTTGTCGTCCATTTCCAGCAAGGTCACATTAATATTGATCAATTGATACCTCATGACCCCTTGCTGGAATTGACTGAAGTGTATTAGGAGTGTGTCCTTCCTCAAGTTGATACAGTCCTGTGTATCAGACTGTAATAAACAGTAAACAGAAAAAAGATGATTTTCCTAGCCTTTGAGGGTTTACAAAATGCCACAATGGATTTTGTTGTGACCAGGTTTGTTTTACTAGCTACAGAGAAAGCTGAATCCCATTCTCAGATGCAAAAGTGGCAGTTGTAAAGATCCTCAATGTTGGAAACAAATTCTCAGCTGTCTTTCTCATTTATAGCTTTGTGTTGGCTGAAAGCTGAATCCTAACAGGTGGAGATAGTGACTTGCAGACTTATGTTTATCATGATGTCAGTAACAGGACACCTCACATTTTGTCCTGAAATCCTCCAGATGGCATCTGATACTACTGCAGTAATCCACTCAGTGAAGGAAAAAGTCACAAAGTTTTGTACAGCAGGAGGAGGTAGCACAATAACCTGTACAAAAAATCTGGACTGGTGAGGAATGAGGAAGGCATTGTTGGGGAGGGGAGGGGGGTGGTGGAGAGTGTTTGAAGGTTACTTATAATGTCCATTTTTCCCCTCTCTTAAATAACTAGAAAACTGTGGCAACAAGCAAAAATATGTCTTATTACAAAATTAAACTACATTAAATTCCATACAGTAATGTCCCTTTAATTTTTCTCAATGAGTAATAGTTTGGACAATGTAGGGATTGCAAAATCACATGTTATAAAAAACAGTGTTTTAATGGTATAAAATTAATGTTTATTGTTATAAGACATGGGTTAACACCGTATATTAAATTGTGTACCACATCTATGTACAGTAAAGCTGTAGGGGATGTATTGTGTTCAGAGGGTGTGACAGAATGGAGGTGGGAATGGAAATTTGAGTGGATGTAGGCTATCAGAATGTGCTCAAGCACTTCTCTCCTCTGCATGTTTTCAAACTGAAGAGCGAGCAGGCAAGTCCCCCTGCCCTCTGCATCACTATGTCACAAGGAGCAACTGCACAAGATTTCAAACTTATATCAACCCTTCAATAGCATACCTTATGAATCAGTGGCAACCCAGTTTGCAACAGAACTACGGTGTTTTTTCCACAAAATGTTTGAACACTACATGGTACATAGATATTAGTTAGTAATAATACTAACACTAGAAACACATACAGGCAGAATTAGGTAAAACTTTGCACAATGCTCTGCATTGTTAAACAGAAATTTATTCTTTGTCATCCTGCATAGCAGTTTGAAGCATTCTTCTGAGAAAGGCTACTTCCTCAAGCATTGCTTATTCTTTGGTTTACAAACAGAGTATTACCTCTACAGTTTTTCCTGTCCAGGTATGTTATGTGAATAGACAAAAAGCTTCACTGTGCTCACGTTTATATGGTGGGGTTACTTCAGTTTAAAAAGTGAGTACTTATTTGCAGTTATTGAGTGAGTTTTTACGTAAAATATCTTCCTACAGATAACCCGCCAGGATAGCCAAGAGCGCTAACGCGCTGCTTCCTGGACTCGGGTAGGCGCGCCGGCCTCGGATCGAATCCGCCTGGCGGATTCCTCGGATCGAATCCGCCTGGCGGATTAACGATGATGGCCGGTGTGCTGGCCAGCCTGGCTGTGGTTTTTAGGCGGTTTTCCACATCCTACTAGGTGAATACTGGGCTGGTCCCCACGTCCCGCCTCAGTTACACGACTCGCAGACATTTGAAACACATTCACACTATTTCACGATTCACACTAGACGCAGATAGCTGGGGTACACTAATTCCGTCCCAGGGGGGTATGGGGTAGTGGCAGGAAGGGAATCCGGTCACCCTTTAAAATTAACCATGCCAACTCTGTACTTAACCCTGCCGACCCTGCGCCCAATGCGGGATACAGGCTGTAGCAAAGAAAAAGAAAAAGATCTTCCTATGGCTGAGACGTATTTAATTTGCAAATGTGTTAATGTCAGTGATATAATGTTGGTGGGAAAGGGATTGGTTTGGTAAATGTGGCACCTTGCTCCTAGATATCATTGATGGTGTACTGTAAAGCCACATACACAGTGTTATAATTACTTGGTGGTGAATTATTTGGAAATTTGTGGTAAGTTCCTATGGGATCAAACTGCTGAAGTCATCAGTCCCTAGGCTTACACACTATTTAATCTAACTTACACTAAGGACAACACACACACACACACACACACACACACACACACACACACACACACACACACACCCGAGGGAGGACTCGAACCTCCAACAGTGGGAGCCGCACGAACTGTGGCAAGGCACCTCAGACCGTGCAGCTACCCTGCATGGTGGTGAATTAATGAATAGCTAGAGAGCTACTATATTTCTTTTATCATAAATTTTGTTCCTGGTAGATTGCACAAATTTCTTCCATTCATGAATTACTGACATTTGTAGAATGAGCTGCACTTACCACTCATTCATAGTATATTTTGCAAGCTGGTTGTCAATATTTTGGATGAAATGGGACTGATCATGTTTGGGTCTAGAGCAGTAATCTGCTGTAGTCCTTGCTTTCATGGTACTTAAATATCTGAAGTTCTTTAACACCTAGGTGGCCTACTTCTGTGGCAGAGGTAGCCGATTTAAGCCTCGGACCTCTTCAGATGGTGGTACAGCTGAGCAGCTGGTGCTGATTAGAGAATTTTCACTAATTGATCGAATCACTGCCTTCATATTTTCCTCAAATGTGCACCCCATCTGCTCTGCCTTGTCATTTGATTGAGGATGAAAAGAAGCAGCAGGGAGGTGCTACATGCCATTGTTAAGTGCAAAGCTCCATAAAAGAGTTAGATGTGACCTGGGGGCCATTAACACTCACCATGGCTTGGGGGAGCTTTACTTCATAAACTCATACGTTGGCTTTAATTGCCACCTTGTCACTGTGGAATACAGCCTGGTGACTTATGGAAACTCTGAGAAAGGGTCTATGGTGATCAGAAATGTTGATATGAGGAAAGGACCCTTACAGTGCACATGAACTCAGTCCCATGGAGCTGCAGGCCACAGCTAGGATGAAGAAATTTAAGTTGGTGCCTGAAGCTTGATGACAGGCCAAGGTCTTCATCCATGTGATGTCCCAATGACCTGCATGAAGCAGGGAGAGGCCCTGTGCAGAGTCAGGATGGGATCTCCATCGGAAGCTACTCATTCTCTGTAACAACTAGGAGGAACTTATCCTGAACCCACTTAAAAATGTGGTGCATCATGGTGTCCTGCCACAGTTGTGTTGCAGTGGAAATGCTATAATTGGAGAACAATTTAATTGAAAAGTACCTCTGAGTCAGTGTGGAAGCACTCAACCTCATATTGGTCAAATTCTGCTTTGAACCCGCCAGTAAAGATTGTCTGCATTCTTGTGCTGGCCTGTTGGCTTGTATATGATGGAATACTGATATGCATATAAAAAGTGGACTCATTGCTGTAAGTATTGTGTTGTTTTGTTGGACAACAATGAGCAAGGGCCAAATGAAGTGGGCAAAGGCTTGTCATTGTGGAATTTCCCACCATAGAGGTACGTGTGAAATTTGCCTACTGCATAGATGATTGTGAGGGCCTCTTTATCAATCTGGCCATGTTTCTGTTGGAGCTTTTTTAACATTTTGGAAATAAAAGCTATTGGCTGTTTTGGCCCCTCTGATTCCCCGTGTGAAAAAGGACAACACTAATACCATGCTGGGTAGCATCTATGGCAAGAATAATCGGTTCCCAAGGGAAGGAGGGCACATTTAAGAGTGCTTAACACATTGTCACACCTGAATTATCAAAAGAACTTGTCCCGCTTCTTTCCAGGGACATTGAGGGGATATGCAGTCTGCACTGCATATGCTATAAATTTTCCATAGTTGTCCCTGAAAGACTGTAGCTTTTTTAAAAAAAATTCCAGTATAGGGGCATTTTGTGAATGGCCTGTATATGATTATTGGTCATAAGTATCCCATTTTTGTTTTTAATGAAATGCAGGTACTCAAATGAATGTTAAAAAAAAGGGACAGTTCTTGAGACTGTACTTTAAACTGGTTTCTGTGAGGTAGCAAAAAGTGAATACAGTTACTTGGGATTTTTGCAGGTGTTAGAGAATAGCTACAACATGACAGAATCTCTCAAATCAGTTATTCCAAATATATTAGGAAAATGGCTGGTGTGCTAGAAGCACCAAAAGGCAACCACTGGTGTTGATAGAGGCAGAATGGGCTGTTTAAAACGAGCACTTGTGAAGTCTGGATGCAAGGTGGTTACACGTACGCCTCTGACTTATTAATTTCCAGGGCCCCATGCACAATGCAATAATGCTGCAATTGGTTGCTCGCTTCAACCCTGCTTCATATAAGCGATTTGTCAAGTAGTGTCGAGCAATGTAACAGACAGCACTGTATCAAAGTTCTCTTACGAAGACTGAACAGCTAGTGCTGTCTTTACAAGCAGTGCCAGTTGATCTCCTTATCTTCACAGATGTTTGCAAAAAGAAATAAATAGAAATTGAAATTTATTAAACTTGTGTTGAAACACTTTTCTTGTGAACTGTGCGTTACTTTACAGAATACACTTTTTAATGATGCCAAGTGGCGTGTGTACATCTCCCCACTGTGGTAATACAATTTGTTTTTTCATCTATTAGCTCTCAATTCCTCATTCATTTGTTAGTCTTATAGTTCAACTGCAAGTATTTAGATAATGGTTTTGCAGCCTCAGTGGGTCTTTGGAAATGTCAATAGCAGTGCTGCTGATTTTCATAACTCTTGTTGTAAATTGCATGAAGGGTACTTGAATATAACTGTAGAATAGGTTTTCCCTAAACATTTAAATTAAAATGATGTGCTTCACAATATTGCATGGGAATTTTCAGCGATTGATCACTGTGATCTGTGATTTTTACCACACAAATGTGATCTGGGAACGGATTGCATGTCCTGCTGATTGATTGCTGCGATCCATCAATCATGTGAGGTGCCCCTGAGCAACATTCACGACCTTTAATTTTGAGAAAAGATACTCAGAATGTGTGATAATATAAGTGTTCACCACCAGCTTCAAATCTCAACATAATCGAGGGAAACATTCAGTTTGCATATCGTACTAAACGGGACACCCACGAACTAGACAATATAGGCATATCACTTGCTGCCGAGGCACTTGACCTGTTTTTTAGTAACCTCAGACAGAATGTGGGGTAAAGGACATGCCAATGCAAAATAGGCAACTGCGTGGGGTTCAAGGTGTATCTTGGCCTGTATGTCAGTAGCACAGCCTAGCCCTGGAGTAAAAAAAAACTCTGAAAAACAGATGCAAAGGTGTTCAACAGTCTGGAAGGGAACTGCATTGGAAACAAGCTGTGCTGTCTTTATCAATGGAAAATCTAAACTGATTAAATGCATTGAAACTGAAAATATTATCCATTGTAAGAAAATTAATAACAATAAAAGTGATGTCTCATGACACAAATTTGTATGTCACCTCTGTATGAAAAACTCCTCGGCTCTGAAATTGGTGTCCACTATAGGACATAACCTTTCTTGAACAAGTGTGCAATGCCAGTGAACCCAACTTGATGTATGTGTTCCAATTTATACGTGCGTCTGAAGCCCTTGTATCAGCTTGAAACATTATCAGTTTGTCAGAAATTTCCAATTCAATTAGCTGAATTTTATTTCGAATGAGCTACCACTAACATGCACAAATATACAACTGTGGCATGTTGGAGGCCACCTACAGCTAGACTGAGGGGCATAATGCCCGAACAAGGAGGAGCAGAAAGGCATATCTGGTTGGGTCAAAAGCTGGCTACCGAGAGAGCATCTCGGTAATACCAGTGCACCCTCACTAGTCCGCACAGTGTCCCTCATGTGACCAGTCACAGCCTTCTAATTGGGTGCTAAATGGTACTTCGCAAGCGCGCTGTAGTCAGGAATGCCTTAGTAATGCATTCTTTCATTAGCAGTAATCACTTCGAGAACACCATTAACTTGGATCAAGCATCAGTAGGTAGCAATATCCAGTGATATCTGGTGTCACATTAGCTCAGGCCCAGCCACAACTTAACACTGAGACACAGTTTCAGTGCATCAGAAATGAAAGAATAAATTTTGTAACTTTCAATAAAACTTTTCCCATCAGTCTGGCAGTTTTCCATGCTTATTCCCTCCCCCTTCTGTAGCAGCAGGTTATTACTCTAAATATGACTTTATGTCATTACAATGGTTAAGAATGTTGAATTAAGCAAATGCTCCCTTGGGCAGGTTGCACCGACATTTAAAAGGGGCTATAATCTAGTGGAGTGTGATTTCAAAATAGAAAAATCTTCAAAGTTACTACAAATGGGCAAAGGGTACAGAGTTTTGATCTTGTTCCTCTTACAATACAAAAATAGTTTTAATTAGGATGGCCACTTTTAGTTAATAATAAAATAGAGAAATGTGGTGCACTGATGCATGCGGTTATGTAGTGGCAGGGATAAACAACCGGTGCAGTCACAATGTTTTGAGGGCAGGTGCAGCGTGAGGGCTCCCAGGGTGTGTAGCCAGGTAGGGCTAGTCTGGTGTTGAATGCAGTGATGGAGTACTACAGTCAGAATCGTCAGCAATGGTGCTGCTGAGGGTGATTGGTGGTGCAGTGGTCTGGTCTCATAGGTTATGGGGGACTAATACTCCATCAAGGGGGCACATCAGCAGATGCTCACGGGGAAGTTTTGGTACAAAATGGGGAGAATATCCCTACAGCTGGTACAATTTATTACATTTCCTGTACCCTACAGTTTGTCGTACGAAATTATAATGTGAAATATGTTGACAAATATATTGTAAACTGTGTAGTCACCCATAATAAATGAATGAAACTAAGGTAATATTGAACATATTGTTTACATTTTTCCTTTTTTTGTAATGGTACTACTATTGTACCTAAGTGGATAACAAAGTTAAAATGACAATTACATTAACCCACTGTTACAAGCTTGATTGTTTTACCTCCAATGCATGCTTACGGACTGAGTCCATGATCCATTTTGTGCCAGTTTTATGAGGAATTTTAAAACTATGGTTAGGAAATATATTCGAACCTGAATAATATAGATAAGGCACTGAATTCATAAATATAATGACTTTTAGCAACAATAATAATGACTTTTAGCAACAATAGTGTAAATAAATAGTGTTAAGTCATAATTTACCCTCAGACTTATAAGAACTGAACCTAACTTTCACTCAATTCTCTTCACTGTTTTATGAATGAATATTAACCAACAGTTATTTTCAGAAAAGTCATACAGAAAAATGTTTCTTTGTAGTCTCTCTCTCAATTTGAGGCAAATAATTTGTGGTGACTGCTATTTTCACTGCACTCACTGCACAGATATGCTGCAACATGTTGCAGGCACACATTGCAACAAAATTTGTTTGTCTGTTTTCTTCTTATCACAGAAGTTGCATCTTCCTCAATTAGTTGCTTGTGGTTCTCTAAGAGGAAATTCAACTTTTGGTAATGCCAAAATTTCAGTGATACAGCTCTTGATGTTTGCTGGCATATTTAGCTGACTGGCCTTCATAGCTTGCACTTCTCCAGACCACTGTCAATGCCATCATCATCATGTAAAAAGTCAGTGCCAGAAAAACTTTGTTTTTCTTATGTGTTTATGAAACAAGTCTTGTGTTCTTCCTAAATGTAAGAATTCTGGATTCCAGAGGGTGAATTTTTGCTACCAACATAAATGTAGGAATTAAAAATTTATTTTTACAAAATTTTCCAACCATTGTCAGCCTATAGGAAAAATAATTATCGAAATCTGAACTGTGAAACCACCCAAAATTCTAGTTGGAAAACCAAACTATTTGCTATACTTCTCAATTGGTCACAGTCCCACTTTATTTATGAAGTGAAAAAACAGGTGTTTACAAGAAACTGCTCTGGAAATATTTTTAACTGGAAAATTTGAGAAAAATCCAGGAATATTTTTTTTCCCATGTCTGCATATAACCCCGAGAAAAAAAAAAAAAAAAGAAAAGAAAAGAAAAAAAACGAAAGAAAATCATGGCAAGAAGTTCTATATGCATAATTATCAGTGCCTTCAGAACCTCTTCCCACAGTTCTGGGATAGTGTCAAAATTATACCACTTGAATATTGACCCTCTATAACAAGTAACTACTGCCAGATCTTGTGGGAACAACTCACCTTAATCACTCTTTTGTGTTTGAATGGTGATAACATGGTACAAGTGTAAACATAATTAAGTAAATTGTACAATGTGACTCTGCCTGAGTAAGCGCAGTCTAGTTCATGGTAGCAAAACTCCATGGAAAGATAACATTTGCCACTATAGAGCACAAAGTATATAGTTTTCCCATGGGGTATTAAATCACAACCACTTGCCTGTACACAATGGAAAGAAATAAAATCCTGTTGTAAGAAACATTAACTTTTTAAAATGCTTTAAGTGTAAATTCCTCAACATTTAAAATAACATATAAGAAATGGTGCACACTATCTAATTTTATCAAGTATGTTATATACCCCATACTAAAATCATAATCTTCCTCTCAAACCATTTAAGAACTTCATGGCTGTCAATTCTCCCAATTTAAGTGGGAGACTCCCAATTTTCCACTTTTTCTCCCACCTCCTAATTATCCAATTATGTCTCCTGATTTTAGATAATTATCGTCAAACCTAATACATTTGGTTTGAAAACCTGCCATTTCAGTTTTTTGGCTAGTGGTCAGAAGTCCTTCACTCATTAGTTGTTTTTGATCAATATATGAATTGAAGGTTATTATAATCAGGAAGTTGCATGCAACCTCTATATAGATTGTAATTTTTCATCATTCTTCCACATTTTGTAGAAGGTATACTCATATTTCTGTGTGCTGTGCCCTCTTTGGACTTGTGTTTGTGTGTTGTCATTGTACGTAAGAGAAGTCACATATTATTCACGTTTTTATAATCAGTATAAATCTTTAGTGTGAATGATGATAACTTGCACAAGCGTATAATGTGGCTGTAAGTAAACACGAATGATCACCTAACAGTGAAGTTGGGCAGCAGGAGTCGTCAGTGGAGAAAATGTAAAAATTACTGAACTTAAATGTTTGAAACAGGGTACCTGCCCGACAATAGTGAGTTTTAATACAGCACTTATTAGTGTGGTGGGTCATCACAAGAAGTTAAAACTGGAAATAAGATGATGAAAACTTATGATTGAAGTGTTATAATAGAAATAAATAGTAAGTTAGCCGTTTTCTATTATGTGTTTCTGTGCACCATGTACCCATCTCATCTGCATATGCACTGCCTTTTCCCCCTTATGACGAAGTGGCTGAAGACTGGGAAGCTTATGAGAAGTGGCTTCAGCAACACTTCCTTGCTTTTGGTGTCACTGATGCAAATATATGTGAGGCTTTGTATCTTTCTTGGATTTCTCCTTGGAACTACCAGTTGTTGTGCCAGTTAGCTCCGTTCCAGGAACAGCTTTGCTTTCATTCAGTGAAATGTGTAGTTTGGTCTCAAATTATCACTGTAAATCCACGCATGTCATTGCAGTGCTTGTAGAGTTCCACTGTTGTCATAAACAGCCCCATCAGTCCTACTGGGCTTGAGCAGCTGAACTCCACAGCTTCAGTCACAAATGTCAGTTTGATACCGATGCTCATCATTATTCCTACACTGATTGTATGGTCCGTGGTGCCATCATTCAGTTGGCTCCTGACAAGGAGTTGCATCAATGGGCACTACAGAGCAAGAATCCATCTTTGCCTAATGTTTTGAATATTGCTCAATCTTTCAAGGTTTTGCGTGCTTCTACTGATCAGGTTGAGGCCTGGTGTGACATTGCTGTGCTGGCTCCCATTCCCAGTCATCAGGCATCTGGTAGGTCTAGGGCAGGACAAAGTGGCAACCATACAAATGCGGCCTCCGCACTGCACTGGACAGCAGTGTGCCAAATGACGACAATGACAACAACAACAACCACTACTACTACTACTACTACAGGAGTAGCATTCATCACTCCCACTTGCTCATACTGTTTTGTGCAACATGACAGTGCCATGTACCATAAACACTGGGTGACTTTCAATAACTGTAGAAGAAAAGGACATATAGTGTCTGTGTGTCATACCCAGCCCTCTCCTGCAGATGTGGACATGGATGTTAAGTGTTTGTCTCCAGTGCTTACGAATAATGGCCAATTGTTTATCGAAGTGCTCAGATTACAAGTGGCCATGGGTGCAACTGTGATACTGCTGAACTCACAAACTTATGTGGACTTGGGATCTTCAGCATTACCTCCGTTTACTCGACATTTGGTGAGTTACAAGAAGTAGGTATCCCAATTTTGGAGTAATTTACAGCTCCCACTGCGTATAAATATGTGGTTCATTTATTGACTTTTCTAGTAGTGGATGAAGCTATTGCTTTATCAATCATTGACACCTATCCTTTGCTCTGTCAGGGTGACTTATTGGCCAAACTTGCCAGAGCCCAATTTTCTCTAAAATTGATTTATCTGAAGCTTATTTACAGGTTATGTTGGACAAGGATTTGAAAAGGCTCCTTTGGGCTGTATCAATATCAGCACCTCCCAGCTGAAATAGTTGATGTCCATTCTTGCATGCAACAATTATCTTGATGATGTCATGAGGCATCCATGGACTAGCATTTACGCAACATACACCCATTGTTTGTGGTCTTACATACTGCAGGGTTGATGTGCAATTTGACCATGTCCCACTCTTTTCAGCTGTCCATTGTGTGTTTGAGATTTCTTTGGATGGTGTAAAGCCTTTGTCACATGTTGCTGCTGTCACAGCTCTGCCTATCCCTTCGAATGACAAAGAACTACAATCATTTTTAGGGATGATAGCCTACTATCACAAATTCGTTCTGGACGCAGCCATGTTGGCCCATCCTCTCCACAAATTGCTTCACAAGGATATTCCTTTTCAGTGGGCAGAGACCTAAGAGCACCCATCCACACTTTTGAAATCTAAATTACATTCTGCTCCTTATTCAACTACTTTATATACTGACCACCACTTGGTTTTGGCTGTGGGCACCTCCTAGTATTGCCTCAGGGCTGTTCTCACACATCCAGAACACTCAACTCTGCTTAGCAGCACTACTCCCAAGTTGAAAGGGTAGCACTTGCCTCTCAAAAAGTTTCATGTATTCTTGTATGGGTCTAACTTCCACCTCGTTACAGACAACAAGCCCTTGGTTT
Source organism: Schistocerca serialis cubense (assembly GCF_023864345.2). NCBI lineage: Eukaryota > Metazoa > Arthropoda > Insecta > Orthoptera > Acrididae > Schistocerca > Schistocerca serialis. Next base: position 720,788,995 of record NC_064639.1, on the reverse strand, counting down.
CATTGTTTAATCCTCCTGCTTCATTGAACAACAAAGCAACACTTCATCTCCAGCATTGGGCCTCGTTTCTGTCTCGCTACAGCTACGAAATTCATTTTTGGCATACCGTGCAGCATGCTAATGCCAATGTGCTGTCCCAGTTTCCAATGAGACTGGGTCCTGCTTTTGATCAGGATAAACTCTGCGTTCCCTTGGATGTTGGCACACAGTTTGCAGTGGGAGGGTTTCCTGTTACTAGCTCCCAGATCGCATCCACTGTTGCTGCTGATCCTGTTTTGGGCCATGTTGTTCACCTCGTTCAGTATGGTTGGCCCAACAGGCATTTGGGCAGAGCTTTTGATCCTTTACGTAACTATTTTGTCCTCCATCATAGCCTTTCAGTGTTTGATGGTGGTGTTCTCTTTGCTCCAAGTCATTGGCCCTTCAACACATATTTTGGTTGGTGTCAATAGTGACATTGTGCATCTTATCAGGTCCTGCTCTCAGTGTGGCTCACAACAGGTGGCACCACAAATGATACTCTCTCCATGCATCTGTGGGAATGCGTCCATGTTGATTTCACAGGACGCTCCCTAAATAATTACTGGTTGTTAGTTGTTGATGGTATCCATATGTTATCCAGTGTCCTTCCACATCCACTGCATCTGGTTTTTCTTCTTCTTCTTCTTCTTCCCCCCCCCCCCCCCTTGTAGAAGAATTGCCTTATACACTTCAGACAAATAAAGGTCCACAGTTTGTGTCTCAGATGTTCCCAGATTTATGATCCCACCAAGGCATCCACCACGTGACTGCTGCTCCTTTCCACCCCCAATCTAGTGGCAAGGTGGAATGGCTCATCTGCACATTCAAGTTTCAAATGAAGAAGTATATTGCAAACTCTTCCATGGATGCTCCTTGACACACTTAAGAGTTCATACGAGTTCACATCTGTGAGGAATAGGAGTTCGGCCGAGGTGCTCCAAGGTTGCCAGCCCTCTACCCTCATGCATGTGCTCATGCCACTTCATCAACGTGGCCATCATCATGGTTCACTCCTGGCTCTGCAGTCTGGCTTTGGGGTTTGGCCACTGACTGAAGTGGATTCCGGACACAGTCCATAGTCCACAGTTGCTGCAGTTGCCACCACTGTATGGTGCACACCAGTGAGGGGCTAGTGGCTCGCCACTATGATTAGCTGCATCATCACATCATGCCAAGAGCCAAGGATTCATCACCACCAGCTTCACCTCCTTTCTTGCCACCTGTCCTGGCCTTGTGTTGTTGAACCTACCCTCCTGATGGATGTCGCCAAGACCTGCCTGTGCTCCAGCATCTGGCCCCATGAGACATGCTGCCAGCATTTTGTGTGATACTTAGCTGCCACCTACACTTCCACCATCACCTGGGTGCCCCCAGAGGGCTCACCGGTCTTTGGCGGATTCTTGTTTGGCTGCCACGGGGCCACAGCCTTTGCAGCACCTTTTCCCTTCTGTGCTGCCTGTCTATTCTCTTGCTATTCTTTTTCACCTCCATTGGGGAACATGTTTGGGATATTGTTGGAAATGTGTTCTGCATATTCAGTTGCCAATATCAGAATGGTCTCTCCACTGTCTTTTGTTCCTTCTTTCTTTTTTTCCTTCCCCTTTTCCTATCCCTCCTCCACTTCAGCATTTGAGGTTTATCTTTCTCTTCTTCCTCCCTGTGTGCTCCAGAAGGCCAGCCCTTGCCTCTGATGTGTAACTGGTGACTGGGTAATGCGTAATTTCCAGCCCTGGGTTGACAGGTAGGATTCACACATACCCCCTGATAAAGGCAAGGCCCAGGGAGAGGTGATTGCCTGAGCTGCTACCTTCCTAAACTGCTGATTGCTCCCGCATCAGGTGTTCAGGTGGTGTGACTGGGGGTGTGAACAGGTGGGGAGGGGGGGGGGGGGGATGTGACCCCTTCTGAGGGGGCCCACAGTTGGATGGGGGATTTTCTCGCAATGAGCCAATTATCTTTTTCACTGTCATCGTCTACCAAATGTAAACGGAATGAGGCTAACAATTCAAAAATCCTCCTAGCTGCATCACAGTTCATGTACTGAGCAAAATCAGTCCTTCGCTACAGTAAATCTGTTTATTATTCAGAAAGGTGTTGATGCAATTGCTGGCCCTGCGAAATCCTGCTCTCGTTTATGAAATAGCACTTTGCTTTTGGAGACCACTGATTCTGAAGCACAACAATTGCTTCCAGCTTCTCTCCTCTATGGCTATCCTGTTTGTGTCGAGGCCCATCGAACGCTGAGCGTTTCTCATGATGTTATTTACACTAGGCTGCTCGATGGTGTGACTGAGGCAGAAATCCAAACGTACCTCTCTGATCAGGGTGTCATTGCAGTTGGGTGATGAACAGAGTACATGCATCCTTAGTGCTCATACACACTCTTTTTCTCACATTTGATAGAGTGGTGTTTCCATGAAAGATCAAAGCAGCTGTGAAGTTATCACAGTATGACCCTATATTCCGAACCTGATGTGCTGCTACCAGTGTCATCGTTACAACCACACTCGAGAGTCCTGTCGACACCCGTCCAAATGTGTAACCTGTGATAGGTATGTTCATGAAGGTGACTGTCTGCCTCATTCTCAACTGCAATGGCAACCATGCTGCCGCCTCCTGAGATTTTTCCACTTATCTCAATGAGCGGGGCATCCAACAGATCTGGGTGAAGAAAAATGTGCCTTACCTGGTTGCTCGTAAGTTGTTGGCCAGTCTAAATCCCTGTGTTCTATCATCTGGCACCTACAGTTATGTTCTTGATACATCTTGCTCTGTGAAGGACATGTCCATGCAGACATGGAACCTCAAATTTAGCATCATGCTTGTGAAAATGCCCAGTGTCATGGTAGCATCCCAGTCACCTCCTCTAGCTGTGCAACAAGCCACCAAACTTCCGCCTCACAGGCCAAGTCACCTGCTACACAACCGGCTGGCTGGAAAGGATGCAGCCAGCCAACATCTGAGTCTTCGTCTGCCAACCGGAAAGGCTCCAGGCTCGGAGATCCTCTTCAACATTGTCGCCTTGTGATACTCTTGGCCTGCCAGCCTCCGTGTCGTTGGTGTGCACCACATACCATTTTCCTGCCCTGGACTCTGTAGACCGACATAAGGAGAACATGGACACCTCTGTAGACCACATAGAGCATGATGCTCCAACCTTTGTGCCCTGTAGCAGGGAGTCTTCAAAGTCTGGCATGGGGCAGCCGCCTCGGTGACACCCCTTCCATTTTTTTCTTCATCATTACTCTCCTCCAATGGAATGTTCATGGCTTATGATCCAACAAAGAGGACTTAGAGGCTGCTCTTAAAATCACAGCACATCTTGTACTCTGCCTTCAGGAAACAAAATTGCATTCTCACAACCACTTTGAGCCCTCGCATTTATTCCCAGTCTGCTTTGCCCCCCAAGGACCGCATTCCATGTCATGGGGAAGTCATGCTGCTCGTCCAGGATGATATTCATAGTCAACCCATCTCCCTGTCTATCTGACTCCAAGCAGTCCATTTTTTCCTTCCTCACTTGACCTTTTTCCCTTTGTACTGTTTACATCCCTCCGTCATTCAGTGTCACCAGTGCAGACTTCCTTTAGCTTATTGAGCAGCCACCCCATCCCTTCCTGCTGCTCAGTGACTTTAATGTGCATCCCCTTTGGGGTTCTCCCAGAATCTGTCCGAGAGGTACCCCCTTGCTGACCTTAATCAACTTAACCATATCTGCCTTAACATGGGAGCACCCACGTTCCTTTCAGACTCCTCGCACACCTATTCCCATTTGGACCTATCCTTCTGCAGTGCCCAGCTTGCCCGTCATCTCAAATGGTCCATTCTCTCTGACATATATTCGAGCAACCATTTCCCATGTGCTAATTCCTACCCCACCTTTGTGCACACCAAAATGGCAGCTTTCTAAGGCCGACAGGAGGCTTTACTTCTTCTTGGCAGCCTGACAGAAGCAGACGATATCATAGTGGACCCTATTGCCATCTCCAACTCCTTGGGCAGCCATTTTGCAGAGATTTCGAGCTGCTCCCACTATACCCTGCCTTCCTCCATCAGAAACAAGTGGAGGAGGCTCGGTTGACACCCTTCTTTTCTGAGAATCGTGAGTGTTACAATGCTGCTTTTACTATGATGGACCCAGATCATGCTCTCACTTCATCCTGATCCTCTGCCCCATGGCCAGATGAGGTTCATGTTCAGATGTTGCAGCACATTTCTCTTGTGGGCAAGCACTTTCTCCTTCACACGTGCAACTGCATCTGGGCAGAGGGCACGTTTCCCAGATGCTGGCATGAAGCCACTGTTATACCCATACCTAAGCCTGGTAAGGACAAACACCTTCCTTGTAGCAACCACCTTATTTCTCTCACAAGCTGTGTTTGCAAGGCGATGGAACGTATGATTCATGCCCGGCTGGCATGGTGTCTCAAGTCTCACAATTTACTAACCACTGCACAGTGTGGATTTCAAGCGTGCCATTCTGCAGTTTATCATCTCATCGCTGTCCACCCATATCATGAATGGTTTTATGCAGAAATCCCGGATTGTGGCTATGTGTTTTTCAATTTGGAGAAAGCCTATGACACCTGCTTGAGGGACTATTATCCTCCATACTTTCAACACATGGGGCTTCAATGGCTACATGCACCGTTTCCTTCAGAAATTTTTAAAAGATTGAGTTTTTAAGGTATGTGTGAGTTCTACCTTGTTGGACACCTTTATCCAGGAAAATGGTGTGCCTCAGGGTTCTGTCCTGAATGTCACCATATTTGCTGTCGCCATTAATACCTATAACAGCATCTTTGGCTTTCTTTTCATTGACAATTCTGCTATCTATTCCAGTTCTCCATGGAGTTGTCTCATTGAGCGGAATCTTCAACGATGTCTCGATCATTTTTAAGCCTGGAGCATTGACAATGGCTTTCGTTTTTCCACTGGCAACCATTTGTATGAATTTCTGGTGGCTCAATTGGTTTCTTCCACTGTCTTTACATTTTGGGCCTGGTGCTCTTCCATTTGTTCAAACTACGAAATTCCTGGGTCTCATGCTCGATAGGAAACTTTCTTGGTCCTCCCATGTGTCTTACCTGGCAGCGCGCTGTATGCAGTCCCTCAATGTCCTATGTTTCCTCAGTGCTTCTTTCTGTGGAGCAGATCGAACCACTCTCCTCTGTTTGTATCTGTCCCTTGTCCATTAGAAACTAGACTATGGGTGTTTCGTTTATGCATCTGCATGTTCATCTCTCTTACACCGTCTCAATACTATCGACCATCCTGGCATCTGTTTAGTCAGTGGCACCTTTTACATTAGCCCAATTCAGAGTCTGTATGCAGAAGCTACCAAACTACCACCGTGAGTTTCTCCTCAGCAGATATTCATGCCATTTGTCTGCCATGCATGCCCGCTCTTGCTATCCCTCCTCCTCCGATGACTCCTTTGACAGTCAGTATGGGACACGTCCCTCTTCTCTTTTACCTCCAGGAGGTCACTATCAGCTATTGCTTCAGCAGCTTAACTTCATGCTACCTATCACTATCCTGAAGGGTGTGAACCCTTCGCTGCCTTGACTTCGTGTGACAGCCCATGTTCACCTTGTTCTTCAGTCCTTTCCAAGGACACTACACCTGCCTTGCTCTGTCGCCTTCAGTTTCATGACCTTTGCATGGGATATAGCGATAGTACCTTTGTGCACACGATAGTTTTCAGACTGACCATGGTGTCATGTGTGCCTTTGTCATTGGCACTAACATTTTTCAGTATCAGCTTCCAGAACACTGCTCAGTATTTACAGCAGAGCTCTTCGCCCTGTATCAGGCCACACAGTACATCCAGCAACACAGGTTTTTCAATTGTGTCATGTGCTCTGACACTGTCAGTGCCGTTCAATAAAAGCCTCTGTGTGCTGTACACTGTCCATCCCTTAGTACAACAGGTCCAGGAAAGCTGTAACTTGGTCACTCTTGATGGAGCCACTGTGACGTTTATGTGGGTTCCTGGTCAAGTCAGTCTGACTGGAAATGAGGTTGCTGACATTGCCACCAAGGCTGCAGTCCTCGTACCTCAGCCCGCTAGTTGTTACATTCCCTCCAATGATCTCTGTGTTGCCGTCTATCAGCAGGTGGTGTCACTCTGGCATCACCAGTGGTCCTTCCTTCGTGGGTAGAGGTTCCAGTTTATTAAGCCTTTCCCAGAGGCTTGGACAAACTCCTATTGGCTCTCTCACTGTGAGGAGATCATTTTAGCTAGGTTGCTTATCGGGCACTGTCTTTTTAGCCGTCACCATTTGTTAAGTGGTGCTCCCCCACCATTTTGTGCATATTGCCCTCAGCCTTTGATGGTCTGCCATTTCCTGACAGAATGCCCTTTTTTTAAACTGCTTACGTTCTCATTTGTGTTTTCCATCAGAGTTATCGATGCATGGGCTGTTGACCACATTTTACTTTTTATCTATTGTAGCAATATGGCAAAGGACATTTAGTCTTTAGTTCAGGACCTACGTTTCGCTATGGCAAATTTTAAAGTCCTTTTGCTGCATCTGTGTTTTTAGCAGTCTTCTCTTCCGTTGATTGGGATTAAGGTGTAGTCATTTTTAACTCCTCTCTTTATCTTCATGTTCTACAGTTCTGACATGAGTGTGTATGACCCTAGTTGTTTTTGCATCCTAAACCAAAACAACCAGTCACCTAGGCCATCACCGTCAGGTCCTTGATCACCAGCTTCCTCAGCATCACTGGGGACCGAACCACACAATAACCCTGGGTTCGGTGTGGGGCAGCGGTGGGGTGTGTCCTGTTGTGGGGTTGTGAACCACTGATGGCTACAGTGGGAGACAAAGCCTCTCCATTGTTTCTAGGTCCCCAATTTAATACACAACACATGTAAACCCTAATAACTGGTACAATGGGATGTACCATTTGCCATGCACTTCACATGCATGTGCAGATTAGAGTTGTAGATGTTGACGTAGAAAGGAAGTCATTCACCATTTTTTTATTCACAATAATTTGGACACATGTACAAACAGAGTGGACATAAAATTAGTCCCTTGATTGGTCAGAATAACATTGGGACTTCCATACAGCAAACTAGATGGTTGACAAAGGCACATGCAACTGTTTCTACAGTTATGTCTGCAAGAGGTACTAGAATAAGGTATCTAGAAAATTGATCAATATGTATTTATCATTTTCTGCACTCTGTAGGAATAGCACAACAACATCTAAGGTAGCGTTTGGAAATAATCTTGTAGCGTATGGGAGTATTTGGAAAGGAATTTTAGTTCTTGGAGGGGGCTTCCTCTGGGCACAAGGCAAGCAGTTTTGTAAGTACTTCTGAATATCAGTCTGTCTGCTCATCCACCAAAACTTGGAGGCTATTCTGGCATTTATGGCTCTTCATCCACTATGGCATATCTGCAAACTTCCATGCCACTGAGCTATTATATGTTGTTGCAGTCTTTTAAGAATTACTAATCTGTTACCCAAGGGGGCTTTGTGATATAGAATACTATCCTCTGTTATAAAATCTGAAAAGCAAGTGTACTGGAAACATTCTGAATCTCTCTTCTGGGCTTATTTTAATTCTTTTATTAAAGTATCATCCGTCTGAACCACGCTGACTTTGTGGCTCAACACGTCAGCATTTTGAAAGTAAACTGGCTAGTTTATAGTGTACTTCATGATAATATTCTGATAATTTTAATACCCAATGAGATAAACAGCTACTGGGGGGCTGTAAAATGATCATCTCCAAAAGAGCAGTGTGGTCAGTGACCACACTGAATTTTCTTCCATAAAAATAACATTTGAGTATATCACTCCAAATACAAGAGCTAGCAGTTCTTTTTCAGTGGTACTGTAATTGGTTTCTGCTTGATTTAACTGCCTGGAAGCATAATCTACAGGCCTCACCATTATGTTCCTGAGTAAGGACAGACTGATGGCATAATCTGAGGCATCAGTAGAAAGAATAAAAGACTCTTCAAAATCTAGATATATTAGCAAAGGTGAACCAGTCAAAACATCTGTGAATTTTCTGATGACTAACTCAGACTCATGTGTCCAATCAAATACTGTGCCTTTCTTTAACAGCTTTGTTAATGGTTTAGCCACCATGGCATAAACCTACACAACAATAAAAGTTGTCAAAGCCAAGAAAAGATTGCTACTCTTTAAAATTAGTGTGCACTGGAAAACTCTCTACGGCTTCAGTTAACTGTGGATCTGGCTCAACCCCATCAGAACTTGTAATGTCCCAGGTACTGGACCTGTGGAATTGCAAAAGACCATTCTCTATCTTTAAACTTAAATGTACTCTCCGCAACTTTGATTATACACTCCTGGAAATGGAAAAAAGAACACATTGACACCGGTGTGTCAGACCCACCATACTTGCTCCGGACACTGCGAGAGGGCTGTACAAGCAATGATCACACGCATGGCACAGCGGACACACCAGGAACCGCGGTGTTGGCCGTCGAATGGCGCTAGCTGCGCAGCATTTGTGCACCGCCGCCGTCAGTGTCAGCCAGTTTGCCGTGGCATACGGAGCTCCATCGCAGTCTTTAACACTGGTAGCATGCCGCGACAGCGTGGACGTGAACCGTATGTGCAGTTGACGGACTTTGAGCGAGGGCGTATAGTGGGCATGCAGGAGGCCGGGTGGACGTACCGCCGAATTGCTCAACACGTGGGGCGTGAGGTCTCCACAGTACATCGATGTTGTCGCCAGTGGTCGGCGGAAGGTGCACGTGCCCGTCGACCTGGGACCGGACCACAGCGACGCACGGATGCACGCCAAGACCGTAGGATCCTACGCAGTGCCGTAGGGGACCGCACCGCCACTTCCCAGCAAATTAGGGACACTGTTGCTCATGGGGTATCGGCGAGGACCATTCGCAACCGTCTCCATGAAGCTGGGCTACGGTCCCGCACACCGTTAGGCCGTCTTCCACTCATGCCCCAACATCGTGCAGCCCGCCTCCAGTGGTGTCGCGACAGGCGTGAATGGAGGGACGAATGGAGACGTGTCGTCTTCAGCGATGAGAGTCGCTTCTGCCTTGGTGCCAATGATGGTCGTATGCATGTTTGGCGCCGTGCAGGTGAGCGCCACAATCAGGACTGCATACGACCGAGGCACACAGGGCCAACACCCGGCATCATGGTGTGGGGAGCGATCTCCTACACTGGCCGTACACCACTGGTGATCGTCGAGGGGACACTGAATAGTGCACAGTACATCCAAACCGTCATCGAACCCATCGTTCTACCATTCCTAGACCGGCAAGGGAACTTGCTGTTCCAACAGGACAATGCACGTCCGCATGTATCCCGTGCCACCCAACGTGCTCTAGAAGGTGTAAGAAAACTACCCTGGCCAGCAAGATCTCCGGATCTGTCCCCCATTGAGCATGTTTGGGACTGGATGAAGCGTCGTCTCACGCGGTCTGCACGTCCAGCACGAACGCTGGTCCAACTGAGGCACCAGGTGGAAATGGCACGGCAAGCCATTCCACAGGACTACATCCAGCATCTCTACGATCGTCTCCATGGGAGAATAGCAGCCTGCATTGCTGCGAAAGGTGGATATACACTGTACTAGTGCCGACATTGTGCATGCTCTGTTGCCTGTGTCTATGTGCCTGTGGTTCTGTCAGTGTGATCATGTGATGTATCTGACCCCAGGAATGTGTCAATAAAGTTTCCCCTTCCTGGGACAATGAATTCACGGTGTTCTTATTTCAATTTCCAGGAGTGTATATTTCTCAATCTCTCCACATGTTCCTCAGTAGTCTTTGAAAATATTATATCTTCCAAGTAGATAAGACACAAAGAAGGTTTCAAACCCCTTAACAACAGCTTGGAGAATCTTTGAAAACTGGCATGCACATTTCTCTTAGACCAAAAGGCATGCATAGAAACTCATACAATCCAGAGGGTGGGAACCACAAACCGAGGTTCTTGGTCGCTCTTGTGGTGCAATGGAGCAATCGTAGTTTGGTGATACCACAATACATATCAGGGATATCCTAATCAGTCCAGAGTTTCATCAATACGGGGTAGAGGGTAAGTATCAAATGTGGTTACTTAGTTTCCCACATGCATAGCAACCCACGGACAATAGGTTTTTCCCCCACCGATTGATTTTCTGGGGTATGATGATGATTGATGGGTTTGTAGAGGGTTGGATGATTATCTCCACAGCCAGCTGCTGTTGTGTAATATATTCAACAAAAGATTGTAGGTAGAATGGGAGCCTGTATGGTGCCTGAGCAGTTGGCCTAGCACCTCCATTTGGAATCTCATGCTGTACATGGTCAGTTGCTGGCAAATATTGCTGTTCCTTAAACAATCAAGCATATTCCTCTAATACTGCATACAAAAGGTTTTGCTCTGCAGACAACTGTGCTAATCTCTTATACGATTGGTTTATTAGTAAGGCTGCAATTGTGCAAACTTTCCTTACTGGCAGCTGCCTCTTTTTCTGACCCTTTAACCTGTTTTCACACTGCAAATCTTCCTCTGTAACCTCCTGCCCACTAACAAGTATTGCTCTCTGTGGAATCCCAATATATTTTTTTTTATTTTCACAAGTCCGTCTTGATCACATAGATTTCTTACACTTTATCACCAGTTTTGGCATACTGCCGCCATCCTCAGATCTGTTACAAAGATAAATATTGTGTAAGTGACAGGTTCAATAAGTTAATGCTAAATCTAACAAGTCTTAGTGATACATAAAATATAAAATTATAAAATGTTTATAGCCACATATAGCAGAACCATGGACCTTGCCGTTGGTGGGGAGGCTTGCGTACCTCAGCGATACAGATAGTGGTACCGTAGGTGCAACCACAACGGAGGGGTATCTGTTGAGAGGCCAGACAAACGTGTGGTTCCTGAAAAGGGGCAGCAGCCTTTTCAGTAGTTGCCGGGGCAACAGTCTGGATGATTGACTGATCTGGCCTTGTAACACTAACCGAGACAGCCTTGCTGTGCTGGTACTGCGAACAGCTGAAAGCAAGGGGAAACTATGGCCGTAATTTTTCCCGAGGGCATGCAGCTTTACTGTATGATTAAATGATGATGGCGTCCTCTTGGGTAAAATATTCCGGAGGTAAAATAGTCCCCCATTCGGATCTCCGGGCGGGGACTTCTCAAGAGGACGTCGTTATCAGGAGAAAGAAAACTGGCATTCTACGGATCGGAGCATGGAATGTCAGATCCCTTAAACGGGCAGGTAGGTTAGAAAATTTAAAAAGGGAAATGGATAGGTTAAAGTTAGATATAGTGGGAATTAGTGAAGTTCGGTGGCAGCAGGAACAAGACTTCTGGTCAGGTGAATACAGGGTTATAAATACAAAATCAAATATGGGTAATGCAGGAGTAGGTTTAATAATGAACAAAAAATAGGAGTGCGGGTAAGCTACTACAAACAGCTTAGTGAACGCATTATTGTGGCCAAGATAGACACGAAGCCCACGCCTACTACGGTAGTACAAGTTTATATGCCAACTAGCTCTGCAGATGACGAAGAAATTGAGGAAACGCATGATGAAATAAAAGAAATTATTCAGAAAGTGAAGGGAGATGAAAATTTAATAGTCATGGGTGACTGGAATTCGGTAGTAGGAAAAGGGAGAGAAGGAAACGTAGTAGGTGAATATAGATTGGGGCTAAGAAATGAAAGAGGAAGCCGCCTGATAGAATTTTGCACAGAGCACAACTTAATCATAGCTAACACTTGGTTCAAGAATCATAAAAGAAGGTTGTATACATGGAAGAAGCCTGGAGATACTGACAGGTTTCAGATGGATTACATAATGGTAAGACAGAGATTTAGGAACCAGGTTTTAAATTGTAAGACATTTCCAGGGGCAGATGTGGACTCTGATCACAATCTGTTGGTTATGAACTGTAGATTAAAACTGAAGAAACTGCAAAAAGGTGGGAATTTAAGGAGATGGGACCTGGATAAACTGAAAGAACCAGAGGTTGTACAGAGTCTCAGGGAGAGCATAAAGGCCGGCCAGAGTGGCCGTGCGGTTCTGGGCACTACAGTCTGGAGCCGAGCGACCGCTACGGTCGCAGGTTCGAATCCTGCCTTGGGCATGGATGTGTGTGATGTCCTTAGGTTTAAGTAGTTCTAAGTCTAGGCGACTGATGACTTCAGAAGTTAAGTCGCATAGTGCTCAGAGCCATTTTGGAGAGCATAAGGGGACAATTGACAGGAATGTGGGATAGAAATACAGCAGAAGAAGAATGGGTAGCTTTGAGAGATGAAGTAGTGAAGGCAGCAGAGGACCTAGTAGGTAGAAATCCTTGGGTAACAGACGAAATAGTGAATTTAATTGATGAAAGGAGAAAATATAAAAATGCAGTAAATGAAGCAGGCAAAAAGGAATACAAACGTCTCAAAAACGAGATTAACAGGAAGTGCAAAATCGCTGAGCAGGGATGGCTAGAGGACAAATGTAAGGATGTAGAGGGTTATCTCACTAGGGGTAAGATAGATACTGCCTACAGGAAAATTAAAGAGACCTTTGGAGAAAAGAGAACCGCTTGTATGAATATCAAGAGCTCAGAGGGAAACCCAGTTCTAAGCAAAGAAAGGAAAGCAGAACGGTGGAGGGAGTATATAGAGGGCCTATACAAGGGCAATGTACTTGAGGACAATATTATGGAAATAGAGGAGGATGTAGATGAAGATGAAATGGGAGATACGATACTGCGTGAAGAGTTTGATAGAGCACTGAAAGACCTGAGTCGAAACAAGGCCCCGGGAGTAGACAACATTCCATTAGAACTACTGACGGCCTTTGGAGGGCCAGTCCTGACAAAACTCTACCATCTGGTGAGCAAGATGTATGAGACAGGCGAAATACCCTCAGACTTCAAGAAGAATATAATAATTCCGATCCCAAAGAAAGCAGGTGCTGACGGATGTGAAAATTACCGAACAATCAGTTTAATAAGTCTCGGATGGAAAATACTAACGCGTATTCTCTACAGACGAATGGAAAAACTGGTAGAAGCTGACCTCGGGGAAGATCAGTTTGGATTCCATAGAAATATTGGAACACGTGAACCAATACTGACCCTACGACTTATCTTAGAAGCTAGATTAAGGAAAGCCAAACCTACGTTTCTAGCATTTGTAGACTTAGAGAAAGCCTTTGACAATGTTGACTGGAATACTCTCTTTCAAATTCTAAAGGTGGCAGGGGTAAAATACAGGGAGAAAAATGGCTATTTACAATTTGTACAGAAACCAGATGGTAGTTATAAGAGTCGCGGGGCATGAAAGGGAAGCAGTGGTTGGGAAGGGAGTGAGACAGGGTTGTAGCCTATCCCTGATGTTATTCAATCTGTATATTGAGCAAGCAGTGAAGGAAACAAAAGAAAAATTCGGAGTAGGTATTAAAATCCATGGAGAAGAAATAAAAACTTCGAGGTTCGCTGATGACATTGTAATTCTGGCGGAGACAGCAAAGGACTTGGAAGATTAGTTGAACGGAATGGACAGTGTCATGAAAGGAGGGTATAAGATGAACATCAACAAAAGCAAAACGAGGATAATGGAATGTAGTCGAATTAAGTCGGGTGATGCTGAGGAAATTAGATTAGGAAATGAGACACTTAAAGTAGTAAAGGAGTTTTGCTATTTGGGGAGCAAAATAACTGATGATGATCGAAGTAGAGAGGATCTAAAATGTAGACTGGCAATGGCAAGGAAAGCGTTTCTGAAGAAGAGAAATTTGTTAACATCGAGTATTGATTTAAGTGTCAGGAAGTCGTTTCTGAAGGTATTTGTTTGGAGTGTAGCCATGTATGAAAGTGAAACATGGATGATAACTACTTTGGACAAGAAGAGAATAGAAGTTTTCGAAATGTGGTGCTACAGAAGAATGCTCAAGATAAGGTGGGTAGATCACATAACTAATGAGGAGGTATTGAATAGGATTGGGGAGAAGAGAAGTTTGTGGCACAACTTGACTAGAAGAAGGGATTGATTGGTAGGGCATATTCTGAGGCATCAAGGGATCACCAATTTAGTATTGGAGGGAAGTGTAGAGGGTAAAAATCATAGAGGGAGACCAAGAGATGAATACACTAAACAGATTCAGGTTGCAGTAGGTACTGGGAGATGAAGAAGCTTGCACAGGATAGAGTAGCATGGAGAGCTGCGTCGAACCAGTCTCAGGACTGAAGACCACAACAAAAACAACAACAACAACAACAACAACAACAACAACATAGCAGCCATAAATAGGATTAAAATATTCTGATGTAAATCATCGTCAAGTTAAACATGTGAGTACATGGTATGTGTGGTAATAGTCAGATTGCATCTGGTATTTATACAAGAGGCTAATGCCAGCAGAGGGCACTTCAGCTGGAGCGCATATTAATCCATTGTTGCCAATGTGATGATTAAATTGCGGCATGCACAGTCATTAGTTAAATTTTTTTTAAAAAAATTACTTCCCATAGCAAAACAAGCATCTGTCAATAAAATGTAACTGATGTGAAATTGGATTCATACTTAGAATGCCATAAAAAGTACAATTACTAATATAATACAGCCACTAGCCTGACTAGGTAAAACATATAACTTGTATAAGCTAGTATAAAAAGTGTAACAATAAAATGAAATATCTAAAAAGTCTTCCAGCCTGACAGATCAGTTACCATAAACGTAATTCTAGTACAATTAATAAAATAGTAACTATACATTAGAAATGAAAAAATCGATAGTCGATATTATAACCAGTGTGTGGTCTCAATAGCGACGTGTCGTAGTATCCTTGTTTTCCTGTGGTGGAGCTTACGGATGAAGGCCCAGTCTCCTCGACGGCGGTGGCTGGCGCACGTCTATCTGCTGGGGTGCTCTATGCTACTCAAACTAGTAGGTCTCTGAATATATCAAAATAAGCATTTAGATTGAACTCATTCTGTTCATTCAGCAGTAATTCCGGTTGTCATTTTCTGTGCACATAAATCTCCATTTCTTTGAGTAGGTTCACTAACCGCCCCTTTGGCGCCCTATGCAACACTTTCATATTATTGTCTATGCTTCCTACTAAATGTCTTTCTCTGTCTAAATGTGTACCGAAAGCACTCTTATTTTGATTATACGTATGATCTCTAAAACGGGACTGGAAATTCCTTTCTGTCTGACTGATATAAAAACTGTCACAGTCTTGGCAGCTGATCTTATAAACACCATACCCCATATATTTATTGCTGTCATTGTCAACTTTGTGCCGTAGCTTACAACCAATTGTACCTTTTGTTTGAAACCCAATTTTTATTTTGGTTTTTCTGAAGTTCTGCGCAAATTCTGTCGGAAAATGCACCATAGTATGTCATAGCAACAAACTTCTTGCCCTCTGGTTCTATTGACTCCATTCTGTCACATATTTTTTATTTTAGTTTGTAATAAAGTTTCATTGCATCACAATCTTTGTATCCATTTGCCTTAGCTACTTGTCTAATCACGCTTAATTTTTCCACCTCGTCATTAGGGGCAAGTGGTAATTTTAGCATCCTGTTGATCATAGCTCTGAAGTATGCCCATTTATGCTTCCTTTAGCATATTTAGAAAGGCAATGACCACAGACACTATTATTAATATGAAATCCTGTCACCAAAGGAAGCCTATACAAGTTGTATGTTTTACCTAGTCATGCTAGTGGCTGTATTATATTAGTATTTGTACTTTTTATGGTATTTTAAGTATGAATCCAATTTCACATCAGTTACATTTTATTAAGAGATGTTAATTTTGCTTTGGGAAGTATTTTTTTTAATTTTAACGAATGACTGTGCATGCCGCAATTTAATCATCACATTGGCAACACTGGTATAATATGCACTCTAGCTAAAGTGCCCTCTGCTGGCATTAGTCTCGTGTATAAATACCAGTTGCAATTTGAATATTACCAGCACGTACCATGTACGCACATGTTTAACTTGATGGTGATTTACATCAGAATATTTTAATTGTATGTATGGCTGCTATATGTGGCTATAAACATTTTATAATTTTATATTTTATGTATCACTAAGACTTGTTAGATTTAGCATTAACTTATTGAACCTGTCGCTTACTCAATATTTATCTTTGTATCAGATCTAAGGTTGGCAGTATGCAGAAACTGGTAATAAAGTGTAAGAAATCTGTGTGATCAAGACAGACTTGTGAAAATAAAGTGCCAAATATGATTGCGGACTCATTTACAGACTTTATGTCTTCAATTAATATGAATCTCAATATCCCATTGCTAAAGTTATTAGTACACACTGGAACATGAAACTTCTTTCCCACTACCTCTGTTTTGCTGATATGTCTTTTAACCCGTCAAATGTTATTCTGATTGAGCAGATCAGCCAGAAAGTTGATCTTGGCAGTAATTGGGTTTTGACATCTATCCAGAGAACTTTTCCTGTGCCACTGCAGATGGTAATGGGAGTGGTGGTTTTTAATCCCCTCATATACAGTGCTGTCAGCACTTGAGGAAGAGGCCTTATTCCATAAGTTCCTCATGTCTGAGGGGTGCAGGTCTCACTGAATTGAGAAACATGCATGCTATAACCTATCACCGCTTGGTACAGTGGGGGAAATAATTTCCTAGAATGATACTGAAATTCCTTATGTGTCTTCTATTACTTCCATGCCAGAGATATGGTGGTTTTTTTTTTTTTTAACAAAAATCTTCTGTCTGCAAACTTACAAAATATATTATTGCGGGTACTATTACTTACCTCTTCTCGTAATCCACTAATGTTATGACATGAGAGCTTCAGCACACTCTTATCACTATGAGAAACAAGTAATACACAACCTGATTCCCTCTATCAACTAATATTTTGACTTTCCTTTCCCTGATCTTGCCTTCTAAAATAACATTAATCACCTCATTCATGTTTCCCTATTAAACAGGATTCATTACTGATATTGGTGGTGACGGTGGGTGTCAGGATCGATTTCGGACCATTTCCCCACTGTTGTCTCATATTTCATCCATTATTACATGGAGAATACCACTGTTTAGGATTCTGCCTCTGATTCTGTGGGTAACCATTACTTGCGTTTCCTACCACTTGGTATTTGACACAATACAGTGCATGACAGCACTCAGCAGTGCAGTTTGGCTTCCTACAATGCATGCAATTTGTGTCATTTACAAAAACATGGTGTTGCTCACTACTTTGTGATGGAATTGAAATGAATCATCCAGTCTCCTCTAGCAAAAATGCTAATCTGACTGCCTAGTGTAGTGAAGTAGGTGATGCCACCTTGACCTCATTACCTATATTCGGATTTATTCCATATATGAACACATCAATAACTCGGGCTTCAGCCTTTTCAGTCAGTACTTCATTACGGATATTATCTTGTCCAAGCACATATGTGTGACATGATGTAGCTTGTATTTGATCAGGGAAAGTTCAAACTCTCGTTCGACTTTTGCTGTAGCATGGATAAACAGTCTCTGTAATAGCTAACTCGTCTTTTGTGGGAATAGTGCTCTGCTAACCTGTACTCCTGGGTTTCAGATGCTGGCATTTTGTAATGCATTGACAAATTCTACATATGTGCCTGTGTCATCTGACTGCTTTAATTTTGCCACATTCAGCAGGAAGTCATCCAGCCAAGAAAAATTTCGTCCTCTATCTCAGACATTTTGTAGGAAGGTGGTAACATTCTCACTTGGCTTACTCGAAAAAGTAGGAATGGAAGACACTGCACAGAAAGTGCTGGCAATGTTTGGCATGTAAGTCACAGAATTAACTGCAGAGGCTCCAGAGATGCTTGAGGTGCTTGACTCACCGTCCGCTTAGTTCCACATCTGGAGCGGGTTCTTTTTCAAAATGAAAACTAAAACCTCTCCAGAATGGAGTTCAACAGCAGCAGCTCGCAGACAAACAGTAAAAGAGGCGGGTAAGCATGCATGGCAGCGAGACTGACTTTAATTTTTCCAGCATCAAGTGGAGCAGCACAAAGACAGCGGCATTGGCTGGCAGCACAGCACAAAGTGTCAACATTGGCAATCGTGCTGTCAGTAGTGCATCCACAGCAAGAGAGGCGCCCTGGACCCTCAAAGAGAGGCTGGAAAACAGCAATCAGCATCCGGGTGGCATGGCGGTGGCTCCAACCCCAGTCATTCTCGATACAACAGGGACAGCAGGCACTCGAGCATTACTGATGACTGCAGCAATGTGGTAGCAGTGCAGCCTGAAGAATGTGCTTGCGTGGCAAGGGCCCCCTCTGTGGCCGAAAACATTGGTGTACCCCACAGGTGTTTCCATGTTGTATGGCAGATGTGGGCGCAACTAGACACCAAGAATGGCTAGGACAAAAACCTTACAGTTTATTTCAGCCCAATGTAGTCAGATTGTGGGCTAACAATGTGCAGCCAGCTCTCTTCCATAAAATGTTGTGTACACACCCCGCGGCTGACAACGGTGTACAGGATTTGCCAAGGGCATGCTTACAAGGTGGAATGTGAGTGGAAGGAAATTGGTAAATTAGAACAAGAAGTGTTTGAACAAATTAGCTGGATTTTATTTTCAGTAAACTACCACTAAGGAGGTACAGGTGTATGATGGCAATGCTGGAAGGCCACTGACAACCAGACTGAGGAGTGTAGTGCCTAACAAGGAAGATCAGGAAGGCATGTATGGTTGGGTCAAGAGCTGGCCACCGAGACAGCGTCTGAGCGATGCATGTGTGCCCTCATTAGTCTGTCCTGCATGATCATTCAGAGCCTTCTCCTGAATGGCACCTCGCAAGCATGCCTCAGTCAGCAATGCTTTGGTAAGGTGTTACCTCGTCAGCAGTACTCACTCTTAGAGCACTATTCATGTGGACTGAGCACTGGTAGGTGGCAATATCCAGCAACATATGGTGTCACACCAGTTCAAGCTCAGCCACAACCTTGCTGTAAGGCACAGTTCGTTTGCATCAGAAATGAGAAAATTTTTAAAAATTAATTTTTTCCCGCCAGTCTACCTTTCCTCCATGCACAATAACTCCCATGGTGTGTTTCAATTTTATTTACTAAATCCAGCTCCAGATAACTTTCAGTCATTGTACAGGCAGAGAAATTGTAGACACTACCTATCAGGTCATATTTGTGACACTGGAAACACTGTTTATTATGCCTGAGAGCATCGGTGATGAGCTTGGTGTCAAAAACATTCCAGGCAGGACATCAACTGCTGTTCATGTTAGGTTGACATAGAAAGAGAGCTAGAATCGTTTGTTGTTGTTGTGGTCTTCAGTCCTGAGACTGGTTTGATGCAGCTCTCCATGCTAGAATTGTATGACTCTGATTTTACTCCACATTGCCTGGAGGGCATTTGTATTTGCTGCTGTGAGTCTTGCCAGTGCCAGGATTACTTACTTGTAACAATACGTGGTCTTGGGTGCACTCTCACAGAGTGAGCTATTTCCTTGTATATCACTGCCAAAGCTACGCCCCCAAGGGGCTCAAGGCTCTATTGTGAGTTCATGATTGATGCGCACCAGGCCCAGAGCTGTTGAGGCCTTTTCTTCCTTCCAGGGCTGCATTCCCCTTCCATGCTTCTCCCTCCATGCCTTTACTCCTTCCTCTCTGCCCTCTTCTTCCTATTTCTCTGTGTCCTTGCTTGAGCTGATACCTCCCTGTGTATACCTAGGAGTGGTTCCTTGTCATCTGGGAGCACAGAACTCCTGGCAGTGGTTTTTGGGAGCACAGAACTCCCAGCAATGGTGCTGAGCCATACAGCCTGTGCTGTGGCTAGTTGACACTCACAAGGAGAGCCCATAATCGGAGTGAGTGGTGTCAGGGTGGACACTTTGCATATGAAACACATGACACTTCAAGCTGGCCTTTACTCTGTGGCTGTCTCTTTAGTTGGCAATGGACCATTTAATGCTGCTTCTTACAACCCTGTGGCCTTTCCTTCCCTGTTTACACCCTGGGAGGAGGGCCTGGCTCGCTGGCTTGGGGTGAAATGCTTTCCCTGCTACCTGATCTGCACCAGGACTGATGGGGGCACTTGCACTCCCACCAAGCCATTATTTTTCATGGGAACTATTGAGGACAAGTCTGGCAAAGTGGACTTACTGAATAAGATGCAATCTTGTTCCCTGCTGATGAAGACTTGTTCTGTTGCCTAGTCTGCAATCCTTTGTGTGCATGACCATCTTGGCAATATCCCAGTTTCCATTACTCCTCACCAGTCTTTGAATATTGTTCAGAGAACCATTTCTCATACATACTAATGAGGCACTCCAGGCCAGACTGGAACATTGGGGCATTCATTTCGTGTGTTGCGAATGGCCATAAGGACAATCCCATTTATACCAGCCCCTTTATTCTGGCACTTGAGAGGGGTACCCTCCCAGAGAAGGGAAATGTTATATGTTACCAGTGTGATATGAAGCTGTAAGTTCCGCCACTCATGAGGTGTTTTCAGTGTTTGCATTTTGAGCACATCTCCCCACGGTACAGCGAACCCTCCATGCAGTGAATTTGGACACCCATTTCATGAGGGGAAATCCCAATGTTCCACTACCCATGTGTATTAATTGTCTTGACCATTTCCCCACACTTGTCAGATTGCCCAGTTTATAAGAATGAAACGGAAATCCTGGAATAAAAGTCCCTTTGTTGTTTATCCTACATTGAGACTCATCACAAATATGACTGCCGTCATCCTGTGTCTGTGAAATCTAACTTTGCCTCTTTTATGTCCTTTCCCCCTCATCCTTACCCCAGTTCTGCTACCGTCTCCTCTCCCACTCCCCTGCAGCTCCCACACTCTCTCCTCCAGGTGCCTCTCCCTTTACCTGATTATAGAAGTGTCCCCCCTTCTTGGGTGTCTGCCAATGATGGGCTCCCGTGCCAGGTCCCTTTTCCCTGCCGTTTTCCAGACCAGAGGTCTGCTACGACAAGCTGCCCTTGGCACCCACAGTCTGTGTGCCCCAAAGTTGCCTGCTCTCTCTCAGTTCCAGGTCTCACTGAAGCCTCCTGTCTCTCTGGATTTTGCCCTCTTCGACCTGCAAAAGAGAAGAAGGAAAACATAATTCTCAGGACAAGACCCTCTGGTGCCCCAGCAGGTGCCAACCCCCTTCATATCCTGAGTCAGACATCTTGTTCACGGACGTCACACTGTCCTGGTTGACAAATGGTGACTCGGCAGCATGACCGGTTTTGGTTTGTTTGCTCCCCATTGGATCCCTGTTCCATACTTATCCAATGGGATTGTAATGGGTATTACTGTCACCTTCTGTAGTTGCAGTCAGTTAGTATTTTACTCCACAGCTTGTGTCATTCTTCAGTAATCTCATTTTACTGATACTCACTCACCAAACCTTCATGGGTTCCATGCATTCTATCAAGACCGGGTCAGCCATTTGAGAGCTTCCAGTGGTGTCTGCACGTTGATCTGCATGGACATTGTTAGTACACGGCCCCTTTGTATCGAACTGGAGGCAGTCACCATCTGGGTCCACCTGGACTCCATGGTCATGGTTTACAGCCTGTATCTCACTCCTGGCAAGCCACTTATGCCCACTGCCCTAACTTCCCTCCTTTAGCAGCTACACCATCCCTTCTTCCTCCTTCAAACCGCTTGTGGGCAGCATTTCTTCATCTAATCAGGGTCTTCTCACAGGCCAGCTTCTTGCGGACCACAACATGTGCCTTCTGAATGATAGTTCCTCTAGCTATTTCAGTGCCACTTATGGCACATTCTCTGCAGTAGATCTGTCACTCACTTTCCCTCATCTTTTCCCTTCTTTACACTTGTTGCTGTTTGATGACCTCTGTGACTGCGACCACTTGCCATTGATTCTCTCATTCCCTTCCCACCTCCCGTTAGCCATGTTACCTTTTTGGGATTTACATTGCTCTAACTGGCTTCTGTATATCTCCCGGAACGTGTTTACCAATTCTTTGTCAGATTGGATAAATGAAGTCATCCATGACATGTCCAATACTATTATTTGCCCTGCCTGTGTTGGCATCACCACTCAGCAAGCCCCTTTCGCCACCAGCTGGTCCCATGGTGGAGCATGACCATCGCCATTGCCATCACCATCCTGGGCCTTGCTCTTCGGTGGCCCTTTTACAGATCCATTGGTTCTCGTGGAAATGTTCTTAATGCCTTTTTAAGAGACAGTCTTCACTCCTTCCAATCTGATCATGTAAGTGTAGAAAAGTTGTGGACTGTCTCCAATAAGATAGTATCAACAGCAATTGAAAGATAAATACCACATAAATTAATAAGTGATGGTACTGATCCCCCATGCTACACAAAACGGGTCAGATCACTGTTGCAGAAGCAATGAATAAAGCATGCCAAATTTAAAAGAACACAAAAGCCCCAAGATTGGCAAAGTTTTACAGATGTTTGAATTATGGCATGTACTTCAATGCAATATGCTTTTAATAATTTCCACAACAAAATTCTGTCTTGAAATCAGGCAGAAAACCCAAAGAGATGTTGGTCATACATAAAGCAACCAGTGGCAAGACGCAATCAAAAACTTCACTGCGTGATGACAACGGTGAGGTCACTGATGACAATGCCACTAAAGCATAGTTATTAAACACGGTTTTCTGAAACTCCTTCACCAAATAAGACGAAGTAAACATTCCTGAATTCCAATGAAGAACAGCTGCCAAGATTAGAAACACAGAAGTAGATATCCTCGGTGTAACGAAGCAGCTTAAATCACTTAATAAAGGCAAGGCCTCCAGTCCAGATTGTATACCAGTCAGGTTCCTCTCAGAGTATGCTGATAAAATAGCTCCATATTTAGCCATTATATAGAACTGCTCGCTCACAGAAAGATCCGTACCTAAAGACTGGAAAATTGCTCAAGTCACACCAATACCCAAAAAGGGAAGTAGGAGTAATCCGCTGAATTACAGGCCTATATCAGTAACGTCGCTTTGCAGTAGGCTTTTGGAACATATAATGTGTTCGAACATTATGAAGTACCTCAAAGAAAACGATTTATTGACACGGTTTCAGAAAATATCGTTCTTGTAAAACATAACTAGCCCTTTATACTCATGAAGTAATAAGTGCTATCAACAGGGGATGTCAAATTGATTCCATATTTCTAGATTTCCAGAAGGTTTTTGACACCGTTCCTCACAAGCGTCTTCTAATCGAACTGCGTGCCTACGGAGTATCGCCTCAGTTGTACGAGTGGATTCGGGATTTCCTGCCAGAAAGGTCACAGTTCGTAGTAACAGATGGAAAGTCATTGAGTAAAACAGAAGTAATATCCAGCGTTCCCCAAGGAAGTATTATAGGCCCCCTATTGTTCCTGATCTATATTAATGACATAGGAGACAATCTGAGGAGCCGTCTTAGATTGTTTGCAGATGATGCTGTCATTTACCGTCTTGTAAAGTCGTCAGATGATCAAAACGACTTGTAAAATGACTTAGATAAGATATCTGTATGGTGCAAAAAGTGGCAGTTGACCCTGAATAAGGAAAAGTGTGAAGCCGGTAAGTCATACAAATCTGAAGGCTGTAAATTCAACTAAATACTTAGGGATTGCAGTTACAAATAACCTAAATTGGAACAATCACATAGATAATATTGTGGGTAGAGCAAACCAAAGACTGCGATTCATTGGCAGAACACTTAGAAGGTGCAACAGGTCTACGAAAGAGACTGCGTACACCACACTTGTCCGCCCTGTTCTGGAATACTGCTGAGCAGTGTGGGATTCGCAAGTGGGACTGACGGGTGACATTGAAAAAAAGTACGAAGGATGGCAGCTCATTTTGTATTATCGTGAAATAGGGGAGATAGTGTCACAGACATGATACGTGTATTGGAGTGGCAATCATTAAAACAAAGGCGTTTTTCGTTGCGACGGGATCTTCTCATGAAATTTCAATCACCAACATTCTGTTGGCACCCACCTATATAGGGAGAAATGATCATCACAATAAAATAAGAGAAATCAGGGCTTGCATAGAAAAATGTAGGTGCTCGTTTTTCCCGCATGCCGTTCGAGAGTGGAACGGTAGAGAGACAGCTTGAAGGTGGTTCATTGAACCCTCTGCCAGGCACTTTATTGTGAATAGCAGAGTAATCACGTAGATGTAGAGGAGAACATCTTGTGTTGTCATCAGCATCAGCCTCCTATCCAGCCGCCTTCCGTCTCTGGATGAAGCTGCCCACTTATGTTTTACTCCTTGTCAGACACAGTTGTAATATTAACTGTTCACTGAATGGGAACGTCTTTTTGTCCTCTTCTTCTCCCACAATTCAGCCACTGTCCCTGATTCCATCCATAATCAGTGGCTTCAACACCTCAGTCCTCCCCATCGACAGTACCTCTGCAGCATGTTTCATCTTATTTGGATGCAAGGCATTGTAACTCTGAATGGATGGCAGCAATGAGATTCCTGTCCTTGAGGCCAGTAAGGATCCATTGTTCCCAATAGTAAACCAGCCAATCAGTCTCATCAACATTCTCTGTAAGTTATTTGGACAGATGATGGATCATTGGTTCAGTTGGGTCCTCAGATCTCAGGACCTCTTATCTTCTTGCCAGTGTGGCTTTCAGATAGTTTGGTCTCTGATTGATCATCTGCTTTGATTGGAAACTAATGTTCGGCAGGCCTTTTCTCAGCACCACCATCTAGTCACAGTTACCTTCAATCTTCGCAAGGCCTACAACACAGCTTGGCACCATCACGTTTTACTTACACTCCATGAACCAGGTCTTCGAGGCCCTCTCCCAAGTTTTATTCACCAATGTCTGTCCCACTGGTTGTTTCAAGTTTGGGTTGGCAATGTTCTCAGCTCTCCACAGACCCAGGAGAATAGCGTTCCATAGGGCTCCATATAGAGTGTCCCTCTTTTTCTCATTGCTGTTAATGAACTTTTGGCCCCCGTTATACTGCTGGTCACACCTGTACGTGGGTGATTCCTGTATCTGGGCTAGTTCCCACTCTATGACCTGTGCAGAGCAACAGCTCCAGGATGCCATCCAGCACACTTCCTCATGGACATTCTCACGCCGTTTTCAGTTCTCCCCTCATAAATCACAGGTGGTGCATCTCTGTCACCATACTAAGATCCATCCTGATCTGGAGCTCTATCACGATGCCCAGTGCCTGAATGTGGTCCCCCAGTTCCATTTCTTGGTTCTTCTTTTTGACAACAGGCTTACTTGGTTGCCCCATATCCACCTCCTGAAGATTGGCTGTTTCCATGAACTATCCTTCGCTTCCTTGCCCACAACTCTTGCTGTGTGTATCATTTGACTCTTCTCCACCTTTATCAGGCCAGTTCTATCCCGTGTGGGCTATTAGTTGTCAGCTTTATGGCTCAGCTGTCCCTTCCACACTGCTCCTTTTGGACTTTGTTCACCAATGTGGTGTCTGTTTGATCACCAGTGCCTTTCTCACTAGCCTTGTCAATAGTCTTCTTGTTGACTCTGGGTCCCTTCCCCCTTCCCCATCCCCATTTCTATTCACCAGTCTCGTCTCCTGGTTCTGTACGCCATTGCTATCCTCTCTTTTCCTACTCACCCATCCTATTCCGTTCTCTCCTCAGCTCTAGAACATCACCTATCCACTGCGTGCTCTTGGGTGGGTTTACCAGTTGGGCTCCGTCTCACTTCTCTCCATCACAATTTCCATCTTCGCTCTTTGTCCTGTTCCCCATGTTCTCTCCATTAATTCCATGACCCTGGGCAGGGATGATCTCTTCCAGAGCCCAAAAGCCTCCATTGCTCCTGTGGTGTTTCATTGTTTGATCCTCCTGCTCCAATGGGAGTTTAGGGATGCTATTGTTTTTAACACTGGTGGCTCTAAATCTGCCAGTTGTGTGGGATATGCCTTCACATCTTCTGTTGGCATGCAACACCATCTCTTGCCTACTCTTTTTGGGCTGTGTACGACAGAACAGTTGGCCGTCTATTGGGATCTCTGCTTTATTAAATGGCCCTCCCTCACCCAAGTTCCATAATGTACAGACTCAATGAGTGGCCTTCACCTTATCGCCCAGTGTTTTTCCCGCCACCTGTTGGTCTCTGCCAACCATGGCCTTCCAACCGATGTTGACTGTGCTGTGTGTTTTGTTGATTTTGTTTGCGTTCCTGGCCATATGGTTATCCAGGGGTAATGAACTTGCTGATCACCAGGCTGGGAGGTGAGGTGGGGCAGCAGACAGCCACATACCCCCATTCCCCTATTTCCCATTCTCTGGGGGCGGATTTGCGGCTTCACGTCAAACTCCTGTTTGTTCAGTTTTGGGCTTACTATTGAAGAATCACCCCCCTGTCTAATAAACTTCATGCGATCGAGGGCACTCCTACCATGTGGTGTTCTTCCCTCTGCCTCCCCCAGTGGGAATCTGCCATCCTCTGCTATCTTTGTATTGGACATACCCGGTTGACCCATGGTTTTTTACTCCTTAATGAGCCGCCCCCCTTTATAGTTGCAGGGCCCCCCTCATGGTGATCCATATTTTTCTGGAGTGCCTTAGCCAATTGGCCCTTCACACTGAATATGCCCTCCCACCTCTCTTGTCCTGGGTGTTAGCAGATGTCTCTCACATGGTTATGTCTGCCCTCAGTTTTCTTCGTGAAAATGGTTTGTCCTTCCAGATTTAAATACTTACTTTCTTTCTAGAATTGGAGTCCCTTGGTAAGCATTGGCATTGTGTTGGGAGGCCATCATTCTTGTCTTTACGTTGGCCAAGTTTCCCCTCCCTCTTTTTTCCCTACATTTTATCTGGTCTTTTGTGCCATTTTAGTTCCCCTTTTCTTGTTTCTTTTTCCCCTGATGTTGCCCTTGTTGTGTCATGATCATAGTATGATGTGAGGATCGGAATGGGTCAGTGACATTACTGGCACCCCATCATATGTAATGCCTTTGGTGTGTGCCCTGCCCTCCTGTTCTTCACTCTTTCTGCCACCCCGACATTCCTTTTACTTCTTCGTTTGCCCATTATCTTTTCTGATTGACTGGACTGTGCTGTTTATGTTGTCCCTCCCTTAGTTTCTGTCACCTTAGATCATGGGACCAATGAAATCGCTGTTTGGGCCCTGCCCCCCCCCCCCCCCCACCCCCCACCCCCCACCCCCTCCAACCAACTGACCAACCAACCATCACTGCTGAAATTAACATAGAAAATGCAGAATGGTTTTGTAGTGTCATCTAGTTTTATGTTCAGATTCAGAACTGCGGTATCACATATTGATACCACCACATGAGCATCATTACATTGATAACAGAATTCCAAGTTTCCGTTCCATGTCGATAGCGGTTGTACAGGATCGGGCAGACTCAGTGGTGCGTGTCCACCAAGCGACTTCTCCAGTGGCTCTGTAACATGAGCAGCCTCTGCCACAGCAATATAAGACGGACAGTGGCTACTGCTCAGGCCACTTGCACTTGGAGCCTCTTCGTTACAACACCATAGTTCATGCTTTTGTTCAGAGAATCTGATCCTAGTTAACATTGTGGTAGCTCTACTTCTTGCTGTATTCTTTGTTTTGAGTCATTGTACGTTTGGAGAAATACAAGTTAAGTGAATTTCTGTTTATTGTGTTAACTTGTTCGCTAATCATTTCTGCTCCTATACAGCTTTCCTACAATTACAGTGGCCACCCCATTCCATAGCCCACCTCTTCTTATTGTTGTGTATGAAGTTGTACACAGCAAGAACTTTGTGCAATATTGAAGATTATTTCTAAACAAGGTTCTGAGCTTTTTAAAGCCTACACATGAACCTTTGTATCTGAGGCAAACTGAATGACACGGCCTTGAATGAGAGAGCCTGTGTAGGATCCTTTACATGTCGCATTTATACTTATGGAGTTACAAGACTGTCTTAAACCATACAGTTCCACAATCCTTACCTTGTAAAATTTAGTAGCCGATATGTGACACTGAAAAAACTGAGGCCTATGGACCTTGAGACTATAGTAATCTGACAACAGTTCACACATTCTGGAAAATGGATGAAGCTTATGAAGCAAACAGAAAACATCTTGAGAGGTTCAGGACAAAAATAGTGACTTTTGAATTTCTTGTTCCCTAATGATCATTTTGTGAAGTGAAGGCGTAGTTGTCAGGTCATTCTTGCCATTTTGTAAATATGGGAATGAAGCCACAGCATCACTGCAGAGGCCAATGCTGAACATGCAATTAATTATTGCTGTATCACAGAGATTATTGTCTTAATGGTGTCATTTTTCCTGCCACTTCAGCTGTTGTTGGTGTCATTTGTGCAATATTGAAGATTATTTCTAAACAAGGTTCTGAGCTTTTTAAAGCCTACACATGAACCTTTGTATCTGAGGCAAACTGAATGACACGGCCTTGAATGAGAGAGCCTGTGTAGGATCCTTTACATGTCGCATTTATACTTATGGAGTTACAAGACTGTCTTAAACCATACAGTTCCACAATCCTTACCTTGTAAAATTTAGTAGCCGATATGTGACACTGAAAAAACTGAGGCCTATGGACCTTGAGACTATAGTAATCTGACAACAGTTCACACATTCTGGAAAATGGATGAAGCTTATGAAGCAAACAGAAAACATCTTGAGAGGTTCAGGACAAAAATAGTGACTTTTGAATTTCTTGTTCCCTAATGATCATTTTGTGAAGTGAAGGCGTAGTTGTCAGGTCATTCTTGCCATTTTGTAAATATGGGAATGAAGCCACAGCATCACTGCAGAGGCCAATGCTGAACATGCAATTAATTATTGCTGTATCACAGAGATTATTGTCTTAATGGTGTCATTTTTCCTGCCACTTCAGCTGTTGTTGGTGTCATTCCTCGTGAGATTTGAGTAATTCCAGGAACACATGATTCATTGGATAATAATGATAATAATAATGTCATGTGGCTAGGGCCTCCCGTCGGGTAGACCTGTTGCCTGGTGCAAGTCTTTTTTTTAGGTGATGCCACTTCGGTGACTTGTGTGTCGGTAGGGAGGATATGATGATGAAGACAACACAACACCCAGTCCCTGAGCAGAGAAAATCTCCAAACGAGTCAGGAATCGAATCCGGGCCCCTTTGCATGGCATCCTGCAGTGCTGACCACTCAACTATCAAGGCAGACTGTCAGACAATGACATGAATACACACAATGTCATTGCCACTGTCAGAACAAAGCCTCCATTCAAGTTCTTTGAACAAAACGTTAGTTACAGGTTTAGTACAAGTTGAGAGATGGTGCACAATATGAACTTCTGGTTGGCTGAGGTTGTGCAAAAAGTGAACACTGTGAAATACTGAAAGTCTGTTAATAAAGCCCAAATCCATCATACCATTATGAGAAATTCACCCAGAGATAAGCACCAGACATAGTCTAAGCTTGCAGTGCAGATCATCAACAAGAGGGTAATGATACACATGTAGGGAGCATATAGACTGAATAAGCCACTGAGCTATGTGAGCAGTTTCATCCTGCTTCGGAGACCACTGGCTCACACTAGGTGACATGACATGGTGGAAGAGGGTTTGTTTCCAGCCCATTTCAATGTGCTCATTGCTTACTGCATATATATATATATATATATAGTGCTACCGGTTATGGGTCAAGTAAATAATCTCACTATCTGAGCCGTAGGCTACAGTAAAAGTCTCCACAAAGTAGAAATGGTTGAGAGAATTGCATCGTTCACACGTATATACATACATACATACATTGTATTCTGTAAATCCTGCCAAGAAGGAAAATTTTCAGAGTTGGACAGTAAGTCAATGTACACATTCACAAGAGAGAAGCAACTCTTAGAACATTAATCTATACACTGCATTGGCAATAAACTATCACTGTACAGTATAGCTTAATCTTATTTGTATTTATGCCTCTCTAAGTGTAACCCAATAAATAAGAAAGAAAGCTGCTACTCTGGGAAAAGGTGCTGCTTCCTCATTTATATTAATTTGATGCTGTTTAATTTTATTCATTTTTACATTACTGAGTATAGTTAGGATACTAACCAAAGAAAATGCTTATCGGGAAAGTCTTCCATGACAAAAAGGATAAACATAATTCAAATGAAAGGAATAACTCCAAGATAGTTACTTTTCCATATTATGGTAAAATACCAAAAAAAGTAGCAAATATTTTCAAACTGTAAAATGTTAAACTGAGAACTTACTGAAACAATAATTACTTTCATCTTGTGGTTGAAGCTCATTTTTTGTCTGTGTTTGCTTCCAAATGTATAATTGTGGAAATACTGTTCCATCTTGAGAAAACATACATTCTTCTTGTTTAACAGGAAAACATGTTTCAGTGAAGTTTCACGATTGTCACTGGGTTCATTTATTTTCTGTCAGAGAAACTGTGAATAAATTTTAAATGATAATTTACACAGTTGTGAGAGAATGGTATTTACAGCCATAACATTATTAACAAAATATATATTCCTTCGACCCCCGTCCCTCTCTTTCAATCCCTCTTTCCATTCCTCACCCCTCACTGTCTCTACCATACTGTCTTCCCCCTTCCTCACCCTCCCTCCCTCCTTTGCTCTCTCTCTCTCTCTCTCTCTCTCTCTCTCTCTCTCTCTCTCTCTCTCTCTCTCTCTCTACCTCTACCTCCTCAGAACTCCTTTCATTTTGTTGTTCAGCTGCTGAGTCATGTCTTTCTTGCTACTGCCTCACACTATCCCGCTAACTCCTTCTCGCCTTGTGCATTCTTCTCTAGCTCCTTCCCACACTCGTAAGCCCAGCCATCTCCTTCCTAATAATCAGTGTCCCCACACCCATAGTAGTGTGTGTTTGCCTGTCTGTGTAGTTTTGTGTGTGAATGTCTGCCTGAAAATGAGCCAGAGTTCAAAAGCTACTTGATACTGTGTTCTGTTAAGTATGTTTATGTGCCACACATCGGTCTGCTAAAACTGAGTGGACCTTTCAAAACTGAGTGGAGCTTTCATTCCACTATTGCAGGTATTATTCTACCCAGGAATTTCCATTATCATTATGTCTTAATACATACTGATGTTTTAATGTAATTTGATATATTAATAAAATCTACTCACCAAGCATCAGAAGAAGAAGACACATATATATAAAAAAAAGGTTTTACATATGCAAGCTTTGGGAGCCACTGTCTGCTTCCTGTGGTAGAAGGGTTAAAGGGCAAGGAAGAGTATTGAAGAAGTTTAAGAAAAGGGGTAGATTTCGAAAAGTCACCCAGAATTCTGGGTCGGGGGAGACTTCCCAGGCAGAATAAGATGGAAAAACTGATTGTTGGGGACTGCACTGGATGAGATTTGAAAAAGTGAGAGTTTAAATGTGAAAGACATGGTAATATGCAAGACAGAGATTACTGCTAAAACATTGTGTATAAGTTAGAATGTCTGAAAAGCCAGTGCACTTCACTCAGTGTCTGTCCTTCTTTCTCTTCTCTCCTGTGTTTCTCTTGTCACCGTACAAACCACACTGCACACTCTATTTACAAGCCACACTATATCAACCATCTTGGCTGCGCGCAACAGGTGGCTACAATACCATGCTGATTGTTGGTGTAGCATCTCATGTCCCACACTACTACTGCCAATATTATTAATCCTATTCCTTCATAGTGATCAGTCTCCCTGCATCACCCTCGCATATTTTCGAATGTTATTTCCTGTCCCCACATGAACTTGTATCATCCTACCAAACTCTCCTCAAGCCCTCTATTCCAGTTAGCACATACTAATTTCACTTAATCTAGTCACATCTGCCATCCCCCTTCTTCACACTTATCCACCCACAAACCTGCAAGCCACATTACAAATGTTTTTATTCTTTATTATTTTTTTTATTTTTTCTTTGATCTAATTGCGACTTCATGTGAATTTCACTTGGTTTTCGCCTTTTGCTGTTGGCCTACTCCCTCATATTTCATCTTGTTTCCCCCATTTCATCCATTTCGTGATTTTTCCATGTTTGAGTGTAATTTTGTGGATTTTTTTATGTAATTCTTCATTATTTACATATTTTTATGCGTTTTTTCCACCACCATGGATCCTTGCTCCCTCCATCTCCATCAATACAGAAAATTTTCCTTATCCCTAGACAGAACCCAGCCCCATATACTGTTCCTGCATTGTTGCTTGGCCCGCGGAATCCCCCCAAATAGCCTTACATAAATTACCCATCTCCGGCTACCAGCTTTCCTTCCACAGTGACCTCCATCTCTTCAGATTCCATCAGTCTTTATCCCTCACCAACTTTAGTCTGCAAAATCATATCAACCAGGCCCAAACCTCCTTGAAATACCTTCTGTCTATCTGTAAAATTCTCCTGCTGTGCAATGCAAAATTCCTGGATCCCCTAACACACATTGAAACTCTTGCACTCCAGGAACTAGAGCAATATGCACAATGCCACCTCAAAAAACCCTCCACCCTGCTCACTTCCAACTCCGGCCTTGGACTACCACTGTCCACCACCTCTGCAAAAACCTCCAAACATCCCTCATGTCCCCTCATAACTGACAAATCCTATCTCACAGACCTCCTACATTTACCCCATGCTCCAAAACTCCCTCCCACCACCACACAAAATACAGAATGTAAACGGACCCAAAACACAGTCATTAACCTTTTCTTACAAAGCCTTAGCCCCACAGATGTATCTGTCCTTTCCAAAGTGCTCAACTTTTGCCCCACCCCCCAATTTCAGTGGTGCAGGACTTGTTAAACATCTTCTTCCTTCTCCCAGTCCCTACAGTGGAAACACTTTTTCGCTACCAACCCTACCAATCAGACTCAACCAAAGACCAATGTTGAACCCTGTGTGACTCAGTTCACTCCTCCATCCAACTGAGATCCACCCCACCCCATCCCCCTCTCCCCACCCACAAATCATCCCTTGTTGACTTTCCAGAATTTTTTAACCTCAAACCTTGCCTCACTATCATTCCCCAAATCCCTCAAAATGCAAACTAGCCTTACATCCTCAGAAAGATTCGCAATCCACCACCTAAAAACTGATCCTGACCATATAATCCTACCCACTGACAAAGACTCCACCACTGTTTTGAACCACAAGAAGTACTTGGCAGAAGGACTCCGCCAGCTGTCAGATTCATCTACCTGCAAACCCTGCTACAGTGACCCCATTCCAAAAATCCAGCAGGATCTCCAATCTCTCCTCAAATCCTCAGGTGCATCCCAGAACCTCTCCCTCGAGTCCATCACTCTCCTCACCCCTACCACTCCCTGCACTTCTACCTTCTACATGCTTCCTGAAGTCCATAAACCCCACCACTCAGGACACCCAGTTGGGGCTCATTACTTTGCCCCCACTGAGAGAAACTCTGCTCTTGTAGATTAACACCTTCAGCCTATCACCTCCAACCTATATTCCTTTATAAAAGATACCATTTCCTCCAATGACTGTCCACATTTCCTGTTCCTTTACCACACATTGCTCTTCTCGAGACTATTGATACCACCTCCCTTTATACTAACATCCCTAATGTCCATGGCCTTATCGCTATTGAACACTATCTTTCCCAACATCTGTCATATTCCAAACCAATCACCTCCTTCCCAGTTGCCATGACCAACTACATCCTCAACTACAATTACTTCTCCTTTGATGACATTACCTACAAACAAATCTCGGTATGGCTATGAGAACCCGCATGGCACCATCCTATGCCAACTTACTCGTGGGCCATCTAGAGGAATCCTTCCTAAACTTCCAGAATCCCAAACCTCTCACCTGGTTCAGATTCATTGATGACATCTTTGTGATCTGGATCAAGGGTGAGGGCACCATATCCACATTTCTCCAGAATCCCAACTACTTCTCCCTCATTCACTTCACCTGGTCCTACTCAGCCCATCAAGCCACCTTCCTCAATGTTGACCTCCACCTCAAAGATGTGTATATCAGTCTCTCTGTCCATATCAAACCTACTAACCACCATCAGTACCTCCACTTTGATAGCTGCCACCCATTCCATATCAAGAAGTCCCTTCCATACAGCCTAGCCTCCCATGGCCATCTCATCTATAGTGACGAGTTGTCCGGTTCTCAGTGAGGCCTTTACAGACTGTAATTCTCCCATCATTGTACAGTAACAGATATCACATGCCTTATCTTTTCAGTCACCCAACATCTCCCCATGTCCCACCGTCTGGCCACAGAGTAGCACTCCCCATGTGACCCAATACCACCCAGGACTGGAGCAACTTATACATTGTCTGCCACGATTTTGACTACCTCTTGTTGTGCTCTGAAATGAGAAATGTCCTACCCACTATCCTTCCTGCCCCATCCACAGAGTATTCCACCGCCTACCAAACCTATACAATATATTCGTCCATCTCTACGCATCCCCTGCTCCCAACCCCTTGCCTTATGGCTCATACTGTGTATAGACCTGGATGCAAGACCTGTCCTATACATCCTCCCACCATCACCTACTTCAGTCCCGTCACAAACATCACCTATCCCATCAAAGGTAGGGCTACCTGTGAAACCAGTCATGTGATCTGCAAGTTAAGCTGCAACTACCGACAAACTGTGGCCAAGAAACAATTGGACCACCCTGTTGATGAGGACACTGCCGGGACTGATGACCTCAGATGTTAAGTCCCATAGTGCTTAGAGCCATTTGAACCATTTAAGCACACTGCCCAACACATTGTCCCTCATTTCAATGACTGCTTCACAGCTTATGCTATCTGAGTCTTTCCCAGCAACACCACGGTTTCTGAACTGCACAGCTGGGAAATCTCCCTGCAGTATATACTATGTTCCTGTAACCCTCCTGGCCTCAACATTCATTGTCATTGTCCTCAACCATCCAGCCCCTTCCCTGTTCCCATTCCAGCACTACGAAGCCCTCATTCCACCAATGCATCCAGTTTTTTTACTTGTCTCTTTTTCCACTACCTCACCCCCCCCCCCCCACCCCACCCCACCCCCCACCACCTCCCTTCGTCTAACTTCCTGATTGCACCTAGCTGCCCTACTCTCCAACTTGTCCCTACAAGCTCCCAGCAGCACTTTACCACCCCCCACCCATACCCTAGTATTCATCCCCCTCCCTGCCCCAGCCTCCTTCTTAGTCCTACTTGCTTGCCTCTCCTATAATGCTCTCCTGCTTGCAGTCTGGCTCCAGCTGCCAGAGGCGGTGGTCATATATGTATGTGAGCTGCATTTGCACATGTGTGTGTTTGTGTGTGTGTGTGTGTGTGTGTGTGTGTGTGTGTGTGTGTGTGTGTGTGCGTGTGCGCATCTCCGCTATACGGTGAGTAGTAACTATCCTTTTCATTATATTGTTAAGTGCACTTAATGTAATAGAGGTGGGAGGGAGATAGCAAAAAATGGACAGGTCAGAAAATGAAAGATGAGGAAAACTAAAATGGAGACGAAAGCAGTAGTTACCATGAAGAAATGCTGAGACAGAAGAAATCAATGTAAATTAAGACCAGGTTGGCTCGCATACTGGAGAATGACAGTTCAATCATGCATCCGGCCGTCCTGATTTATGTTTTCCATGATTTCCCTAAATCACTGTAGGCAAATGTCCTGTTGGTTCCTTTCAAAGGGCATGGCCAATTTCCTTCCTCATCCTTCACTAATCCGATCTTGTGCTCTGTCTCTAATGACCTTGTTGTCGACAGGACGTTAAACACTAATTTCATCCTCCACGAAACTGATAACTTAGTGGTAGACATGGTGATGGAAAAGGCTGAACAATGTTTCAATAACAGCTGGTATATGACAGGTTGTTTGCCAGGTGGCTCTCCTTTTGATAGTATATGTTTTGCCAGTTACAGGACTGGTACAGGTGGTGGTAGGAGAGTGCATAGGGCAAGTCTTGTAGCAGCCATAGTCACAGGGGGATAGGAGCCATAGAGTAAGGAGATGGGTGCAGAAGGAGCATAGGGTCTGACAAGGATATATTGGAGATTGGGAGGGCGATGAAAAGCTATTCTAGGTGTGGTGTGCAAAATCTTAGATAGAATGCACCTCATTTCAGGACATGATTTTAGGAAGAAGACAAATGGCAGAGGAGCATGGTTTGGGTAGGGTAAGAAGTTCTATGGATTGAAGTGTTAGTGCTTGTGAGAGTCCTGAGGTTTTAAGGTGAGACTGCAGGTTGTTTGAATCACAAGGATGGGATCTTGATGTCAGATGCAGCATGCAGAGGTGTCAGACAGGTAGTGTAGCTCTTCACTAACATACTTCTGTCAGTGAAGTACCACAGTGGTAGATCCTTTGTCTATTGGGTAGATAATGATGGAGTCACAGTGTTAAGGGAATGCAGAGCCTGGAGTTCTACAGAGGACTGGTTAGGATCATGTTGTAGCGACCTGAGGGAAGGTTGTGAATCATTGCTGGATGTGAGGAATTCTTGGAAGGATGATTTTGATGTCAGGGTTCACTGACAGGTTTGCTATTGGAAATGTTTTGAGATTGGTTTGCAAAGTGTCATTTCCAGTTAACATTATGTGTGAAGGAAAGTCGGTCCTTCAACAAAGCAGCATGGTTAAATGTAGGTTTAGGACTGAAAGTGAGACCCTTGGATAACACAGATAATTCAGGAGGGGGGAGTGCTTTACACGAGAGATTGAGAACACTGTAATCTTGTGACTGGTTCTTGTGATTATCATTTGTTATTGGTCTGGGAGGCAGTGGTCAAGGCTGGGGGGATGTTAACAGAGGTTGGCCAAGCTCGGTTTATGGGAGAGGAGTGGTGGTTGATGGTGTGACTGTTTAAGGAGCTGCAGAGGGACAGGAAGGGAAACACTACTGGTGTAGTTTAGGAGAAGGTGGGATATCTTCTTGAGGTGAAGCCCGGCATGTTGTTGCAGTTTTAAGTTAGCTTGGTGGCTAATACCATAAAAGGAAACATGAGGTGCAGATAACTGCAGGATTTTGTTGGAGGAGAGAAGTCTGGTGAAGTGGAAATCAACAGATAAAGTATATATATCACAGATTAGATGGGTAAGTGCAAGAGATTTCTATATTTGAAACTGTAAAATAGCCTGCTTCAGAGTAGGGTTACATCCAGAAACAGGGACTTTCAATGTTAGGCCTTTGGGAGTAACCATCCCACAGGCTCCAAAAGCTTGCGTATGTATAACTTTACATGTGTTCTCCTTCTGCCTCTTGGTGAGTAGATTTTTTATCTATCCAGTTACATTATATCATCAAAAATTGTTTATTTTCATTGTTATGTATATCAGTATCTGTGTGACTGTTGGACACTTGCAGTACAGCTGATATTTTGCTCCAGTTTTTCATCTGCAATTAATCAGAATTCCTTAACATTATGTTGCATATATGGTATTTATTGAAATGTTAGGCCAAAAATGAAACTATTTCTCCAGTTTACTAATTTCACATCATGGCGTAAAAAATAAAATTTGCTTTTTTTAGAAATCCAGTGTGTACAAAATCAGTGTGCTATGTAAATAGCACAAACGAGAAGAGCCTCTACAACTGGATATAATGAGCATAAAAATGCTTTCAATCTTAAGAAATCAAATGTAATGGCGACCTACTCAGAGATATCAAAGACGATCATCAAGTGCTGAATCTGCTAGAATAGTTTGAAATTACAACCCACAACAAAAAGTACATTAATGTTCTGAATTAACAAGCTGCTAGTGATGTAAGTGTATTATTCAGCAGGTCTAGAACTTTATTTTAACTCTGATAACTTGATATTCAAATAAACTCAGTGTAGCTCAAATCTTCATCCCCTTACACAAGAAAGGCTCTATCCGGAACTGCTCCAACTACTGAACTATTGCCCTCATATCTCATGTAAGTAAAATTTTGCTCTACATCATGAACCAACGTTTGAAGCCGTACATTCAGCTTCACTTATCTACAGAACAAGCCGATTTTGTTGAAGGGAAAGGAACTCGTGAACAGATCCTCAACATAAAACAAATAATAGAAAAATCGAGAGAGTTCTTTGTTCCTGTTTTCATCTGCTTCTTTGAGTGTAGGAAAGCCTTTGACTGTGTTGTCTGGGAAAAGTTGTGGCAGGTGCTTGCAGAATTCGGTGTCCCACCCCACTTGATAGCATTGTTCAAAAGTCTGTACAGTATCACTTCGCATCTGTAAAGAAGTGCTCGAACGTCTGATTCCTTCAGAGTATCAAAAGGTGCAAGACAGGGTTGTGTCGTATCCCCAAAACTGTACAACATCTATGTAGTAGTAAGTAAAGCTCTTTATGGTTGGACCAAAGGCATCTCAATTGGTGGGAGAACTATCAACAGCCTTTGTTTTGCTGATGACCCTGTGCTTTTAGCCAACAGTGAAGATGAACTTGCTAAGCTACTAACAAGAATAAAGGACATTAGTCTAGCATATAGATTAGACATCAATGTCAGCAAGTCCAAACTCATTATAATTGATCTAGAAGAACAGCTCCAGCTCACAGGTCAATTGAAGGAACTGGAAGTCGTGCATTCCTTCATCTATCTTGGGTCAACCATCTGCTGCACGGGAAGTTGTCAAGATGAGATAAGAAGAGAGATCAAGCTAGGGCGAGAGACTATGAAGAAGCTCACCAAGATCTGGCAGAGCAGAGCAATAACAAAGAGCACAAAGATCCTGCTAGTTGAAACACTTGTGTTTTCTGTCTTCTTTTATGGTTGCAATACATGGACACTCAAGGCCATAGACAAATAGTGCATTGATGTGTTTGAGCTTTGGTGCTGGCATAGGATGCTGTGCATAAAACAGACCAAAAGAAGAACAAATGTGTGCATTATTGAACAACTTGATATCTCCAGACACCTCTGTTTTCAAGTTACCAAAAAAATTCTCCTGTTCTTTGGCCATACTGTGAGAAGAGATGGAGAAAATCTATAGAAAATAATCTTGCAAGGAAAGATCGAGGGCATTGAGACCAAGAGGAAGAGCAGCGGGGAGATGGATGTATCAAATCAAGAAGAGCTCCAGTCTACCTCTTCAGCAGGCACTAAGAGAAGCTGGCAACAGTCCGGGATGGAGACGCTTGGTTCATGGGATCATGATGCTCAGCAATGAATGACTTATGATGATGATGATGATGATGATGATGATGAGCTCAAATCTTGTAGCACAGGCCAAGATGATAAAAGCTGAGACATCTGCTGTGTGTGCAATAACTTTATATTTCTGATGTTTTAGTAAAAAGCTGATACAGTGGGATTTGTGCTAAAGGCAGTGGTCTGTTGAAACCAAATCAGATGAAGCCAATTCATCTGATATTTTGTGATGTGATTGGATTGATTTTATTCATTTTGTGTAAGCTTGTCGGAGGTTTCCACTGTTTGTGCCTGAGGATGAGAGCAAAATCACTCAAAATGTGGCATGTGTATCATAAAGTGATCGACATTATTGAATATTGTGGCTGAAGCTGACAACAGAAAACTGTTTACATTGCATTGCTACTTGCCTTGTAGCTACCAGTCTTTGATGTGATAAGGTTTATGTGAGCATCATAAGTACTGTCATTAGTGTTCACATACAGGAAATATATGATCACCTTATTGTGCACATACAGAAACTTCCTGTAAGATTAGTACTTAGAGGAAGAGAAGATGATTGTTAATTTCGGTTGAGGAGTAGGGCCATAGTATCTTTGTCCCTTTTTGCACTGGATTTTTTTCTTTTTGTGGAGGCCATAGGTCCTAGGTACAGTACCTTTGCAATGTGTGGATACAAAGTGGAGATACAAAAACAAAGATTTCACCTCTCTAAAAGTCTCAGCTCTGCCAGATGTGGCCAAAACCTATTCAGATTTCATTGGAATGGGGGAACCATTTTAAATGTGTGGCTTCTCTTACTTACCTCCCCCCCCCCCCCTTTTCCCCCCTTTCTTTTACCATTATGTTTCAATGGGTGGGATTTTTCTTGGAGGATGTATGGTTCCCTCATGCACTCTTTGAATTCCAAATGCTGTGAAAGATGGTCATTACTACATACCTCAAAGATATAAGATGTACATAACCTTGTGTCTTATTTATCATTTATATTGATTTTAGTTTCCTTCCACATTTTGGCCTCTTGGGAATGACTTTCATAGTTTCTTCTGTAAGATTGACTGTTGGTGTTCCTACTTTTAACTTTTTAATTGCTGTTAAGTGGTCTTGAGTTAAGATCAGGTGCCATTTTGTAACTGCACATGTAAATGTAATTGGTACAGAAAGGCAGCTTTCTGTCATCAAATGTTTCAATATATTATGAGCAAATCACAGTGTAGATCATGATTTTTAATTGTAATTACCAGTTCTAGCCAAATTAAGCAATCTTAAAAACCAAACTCCAAAAGAAGATTGTAGATACCACCAGATCACCTGGTGTATGACATTACAACAATAGCATGTCGTTATAAAGAATGTAAAGACATCCATGACCTAATGTTTGTGATAGCTACCACACTCTCCTATTTCAGATCTGATGATAGCCTAATTCGGTAAAAATATAATTGCAATAAAGGAATGTGATCTAGACTGTGCTGTGTTCATGAAATACCACTGCTTGTACTTTTCATTTGACTGACTCTTATATATACCATTTCCTTTGGGAGCCTACATCTTTAGGGCATATGTAAATGTTATGGAAAGTACACAAGGGTGTAGGGTTTTATACACTTATCTTCCACCACTATATGAAAAGTGTTTTGTAATATATAGGTCTTCCACTTTCTTTTCCTCCACAAACATTGAGCATCATTGTTCATATTTCATTGACAGACACTTGCCACAAGTTGCCTACTCTTTGCTACTCATTGTGGTATGGCCACACTTCAGACACCTGAAGTAACACATGGAATTGGGGATAAATAGTTTTACCCCAAGGTATAAAAAGCTATCCATAATATAGTCAGGCTGAATGAGTGAGTTGAACATGATGATAATTGCCAGTGTTTCCTGCAATTCACAAAAAGATCTGTTTATAATGTTTTTAACTTCAAAAAAAATGGTTCAAATGGCTCTGAGCACTATGGGACTTAACTGCTGAGGTCATTAGCCCCTAGAACTTAGAACTAGTTAAACCTAACTAACCTAAGGACATCACAAACATCCATGACCGAGGCAGGATTCGAACCTGCGACCGTAGCGGCCTTGCGGTTCCAGACTGCAGCGCCTTTAACCGCACGGCCACTTCGGCCGGCTTTTAACTTCAAAGTGCGGTAGAAATAGCCACATACGGAATGATGAAAACTTACATATACTGTTAGTGTGTGGAGCCTGTCAATAAAAATTCATTGGATATACAAGTAACTACACAATTTCCTTTCAAGTCCTTCGAGAATGGCTAGAAAATGTGCCACTGAGTAATCACCAGCTTATGTGGTTCCCAAATGATGAGACACCGGTACACTTTGCACTAAATACTAAGAACCACCTTCGTTATTTGGCCAACAGTGGATTAATGTTGGTCATCGTACCCCATGAGCAATACCTGGCTTGATAGCAATGGATTTCAGTTTGAGAGTCACATGAAGAGTCTAGTTTTTGAGGTTCTCGTTGTTTCTTTCATGGAGACCCTGTTGCTGTGAAGATGTACCCCAGTATCGTGGAGTTTTTGAGTGAATAAGGTACTACTGTACAATTTGTCATGGTCATGATGTCCATCATTTTAGAAACAGGTGCTATGCTGAATGGTGACAGAGTTATCACCTTATGCTTTGTTTTGTAAGTTTTTGTTATGTGCTACTCTACATGTGATAACACCCTACCATTCTTTTAGTTAAACTGTGATGGTGGAAAGGCAAGGCATATTTTACTTATAAAGGTGTGCAGGTATTTTGAGTGCTTTATAGTCACAAAGGAATTGAGGAAACAAACTGAACAAGCTACTGTGGAACAAGCCACTTGAGATGAAAGGTTCCATACATCAAAATACTCGGCAAAAAAGAAATGACCCTTCTTTGAAAGTTTGTAGGCTACATTCAGATTCCTCTTGTCATATCACATATTCAGACTGAAGTTTAGTTATTTTATTTATAATACTATATTAATTTTATCCATCGTATTTGCATTACAAACATTTGTCATGTATTTGTCTTTAAGTGATAACAGATTGCCTTATTCCAATATCCTCCTTTGTTAGAAGTGTAGTAACTTTTAGCCATGAGAAATCTATGTTCCTAGACATTTTTTAATTTAAATGTATTAATAACACTAGTCAAATTCTCTATTTTCAGGCGCCATAATTATGTCTCATGATCTATTTGCAGCAGTAAATAAATAAACCTACACATCTATTTGTGTAGTGCAAAAACTACTATATATTATTTTATCATTACTTTTTTTTTCTTTCCTTAGGTGCAAATGTCAACTATTCAAATGGTCTAACAGGGAGCGGACCACTACATGAATCAGTTGAATATACTCGTGACTCTGATTTTCAGACATTTGTTGAAATGGTCAAAGTCCTCCGATCACATGGTGCTATTTTAAATGCACACTCTTTAACTGGTGGTGACACTCCGCTTTTTAGAGCCATTCTTTTGCAAAAATATAAAGCTGCTGCTCTCCTGATAAGACTTGGGTCTGATGTCAACATGTGTGATGTTAATATATGTGGTGTAGATCTTGTTACTTTAGCTAGAAAAAGAAATCACTTTGGGCTAATTCGTATGTTGATTTATGCGGGTTTTAATCTGCATCAGAATTTTCCTGAAATTGAACCTCCAAATAACCCTGATGCATTGGACCTAGATTCTATTGATGGTTGGATGAAATACATGAAATATAATCCAATGCGTCTCACAGATCTCTGCAGAATAGTTTTAAGGAAACAAATGGGAGAGAGAGTTTCTGAGGTTGTGTCAAAGTCATTTTTGCCACAAATATTGAAGAGTTACATGATGTTAGAAGATGTATTGACATAGCTGTTGTTAAGTGAGTGATCTGTTATTGGTCTATGTACCTGGAGTATAATAAAATCACCATTAACTTTAATAAAAATATTTAATTTTGACTGAGTTTTTGAGTGCACATTAGCATTAAGTGTATCATATATGACATCAGTATTTTGTATCTATAAATGTTCACATTTAGTTAAAAAATTGTTGAGCTCTTTTGGGGAAGAAAAGCTGATAGATGTTCGTGTGTTTTTGTATATACCAATTGTACTTTATTTCTGTCACTGGAACTAGTCATCTCAGTTTCCTTGAAAAACCTCTGTGCATAGCATAATGCAATAATTTTAATTTGTGCTTTATCATTTTAGGTCCTTTAATGGTCACAATTACATGTTATCAGTTTAGTTTTGATTGAGAAGAATCACATCCTGCCTCTTTTCTATCGGAGTATTAAAGGGTCGAAACTGGTGAATGTTCACAAAGTGTTCTGCACAGTGTTAATTCCTAAGAAAGGTTTTATTTTCAAACTATTGCAACATTTTGAAAATTCACTGCCATAAATACTAAAATAACGTTTGCAGTTGCTGGTGTGAGTTACAAAACTTGTTCACCTTAGAGCTGCACCATGATGTATATTGTTAGAAATATGAAATAGTTCCTGAACATAACACAAGTATTATGGATGAGATGCTATTTTTGTCATGTTAGCAGTGTTCCTCTATTGCTTACACCATTATTTAATATTCCATATATC
This sequence comes from Schistocerca serialis cubense, assembly GCF_023864345.2. Classification (NCBI taxonomy): domain Eukaryota; kingdom Metazoa; phylum Arthropoda; class Insecta; order Orthoptera; family Acrididae; genus Schistocerca; species Schistocerca serialis. Next base: position 720,745,377 of record NC_064639.1, on the reverse strand, counting down.
CTTTTTCTTGCTTTACAGTCACATATTTGTCTTGTAATTTATAAAGGAAATTCATGGAGAATAATTGCGCACTTGTTTACCTCGTTTGCACACAGCACAATTAAAATAACTTTGCTATAAAGAATAAATTATCATCATTTGGTTCCCAGCCCAGTGCAAGCCTTTCCAGTTTCAGTTTGGATGTCAATTCATTTAATCATCTTCTGCAGTGCTTGTTATTTGTCAACATACAAACAACATAAAAAGCATTCATCCATTCTGCTTCATCATGCCTTTTCATTTTGCCTGCAGTTTAGTATCTGCATCAGCTTGAATAAAAAACCTTGTCTTCTCCCAAACATCATGTTCCATATTAACAATAAATCTGTCTTAAAAAGTTGGCGTGTGTCTTGATCTTGATCGTTGTCTTTTGTAATTTTATCCCTCCCAGTTCACTTTGAATGTGATGTGGGAGTGGATCCAGCATAATGACTGCTTAAGTGTTATCTTTAACAGTACACTTCAGCCTCTGATTACCCAGTTGGATTTCTTTTGTACCTCCAACTGTGTGTGATTATGTTAAATTTGATTGCTGACAGTAAATTGTTAATTGTGTGTGAATTAATGTCCATATCAAAACTTGTGTATTCTATCGAAGAAAAAGTCATGGCTGATGTTTTTGAAGAGTTTGTTCAAGGCCATCAGTACAGTGGCTACCAGAGTTGTGTTAACTATAAAGAAAGCAGTGATGTCCCTCTTAGTGGAGAGATGGCTTTGAAAATGTTTTACCAAGTGCACACAGGTCTTTATATGTTCAGGATGACAGCTTTCATCTCATCGGCAATGCATCTGGCTGCTACTTCATAATCCACATTGATCAATGCAATGGGGTGTCATTGATCTATTATGCAAATAGAATCTTTGTCCAGGATTAATATTACTGTATCACATCCCAGGAATAGGACTGAATTTCAATTGATACCCTGTCTGCCCCTGGCAATTTTGTAGTTGCATTGGCTTGTGTGATAATTGTTATGAACAAACATTCATATTTGGCTGATGTCCAGTTGTAACAAAAGATGTAATTTCCATATTGTAGGTACTATTTATTACCTTTTTCATAGTTAGTTATTGCCACCAAATATTTTGGACATACATTTAAACATTTTTATATACTTGAAAAATGTTCACTTGTTGTTGTTGTTGTTGTGGTCTTCAGTCCTGAGACTGGTTTGATGCAGCTCTCCATGCTACCCTATCCTGTGCAAGCTTCTTCATCTCCCAGTACTTACTGCAACCTACATCCTTCTGAATCTGCTTAGTGTATTCATCTCTTGGTCTCCCTCTACGATTTTTAACCTCCACGCTGCCCTCCAATGCTAAATTTGTGATCCCTTGATGCCTCAAAACATGTCCTACTAACCGGTCCCTTCTTTTTGTCAATTTGTGCCACAAACTCCTCTTCTCCCCAATTCTATTTAATACTTCATCATTAGTTATGTGATCTACCCATCTAATATTCAGCATTCTTCTGTAGCACCACATTTCAAAAGCTTCTATTCTCTTCTTGTCTAAACTATTTATCGTCCATGTTTCACTTCCATATATGGCTACACTCCATACAAATACTTTCAGAAACGACTTCCTGACACTTAAATCTATACTCGATGTTAACAAATTTCTTTTATTCAGAAACGCTTTCCTTGCCATTGCCAGTCTACATTTTATATCCTCTCTACTTCGACCATCATCAGTTATTTTGCTCCCCAAATAGCAAAACTCCTTTACTACTTTAAGTGTCTCATTTCCTAATCTAATTCCCTCAGCATCACCCGACAATTCGACTACATTCCATTATCCTCATTTTGCTTTTGTTGATGTTCATCTTATATCCTTTCAAGACACAGTCCATTCCATTCAACTGCTCTTCCAAGTCCTTTGCTGACTCTGATAGAATTACAATGTCATCGGCGAACCTCAAAGTTTTTATTTCTTCTCCATGGATTTTAAAACCTACCCCAAATTTTTCTTTTGTTTCCTTTACTGCTTGCTCAATATACAGATTGAATAACATTGGGGAGAGGCAACAACCCTGTCTCACTCCCTTCCCAACCACTGCTTCCCTTTCATGCCCCTCGACTCTTATAACTGCCATCTGGTTTCTGTACAAATTGAAAATAGCCTTTTTCTCCCTGTATTTTACCCCCAACACCTTTAGAATTTGAAAGAGAGTATTCCAGTCAACATTGTCAAAAGCTTTCTCTAAGTCTACAAATGCTAGAAACGTAGGTTTGCCTTTCCTTAATCTTTCTTCTATAGAAAGATAAAAAGAAAAGGGGAAGACAAAATTGTGCTGTCACATCTCTCCATTGAAGGTATGAAATGGAACATACTTTTATACTTATTTTTAGCCAACAAGGTTTTCAGGAAATTTCCTGGCAAATATCTTTCCCTGTGTCGTGGGAAAAGTTCACACACACACACACACACACACACACACACACACACACACACACACAGAGAGAGAGAGAGAGAGAGAGAGAGATTCCTGCTTCACAGTTTCTTAATTTTCTCTTCTCATGTTTTGGCACAAATATTCATATTCCTTAAAGATTTCTATCTTGAAAGTATTTCAAGTGCTCAATGTGCTCTCTCATCATAAAATAAATGACAAAAGTGTGACTGTGAAGAACTATTTCTATTTCTCACTTAATCATTTGTGGTACTAAATGTCTTTATTTAATGGTACAATACCTTATATTATTGTTTCAGACTTTCATTATGAAGTTTATGATTCGTGGTCAGTTCATGTAAGTTGTTTACCGGAATTTGCATACTGCAGTACTAGTATTTCACTATTTTACATTAAATGTAATACTAATCACTACATTAATAATCGCATCACTCCTTGATCCATAATAATCTTATTTTTTATTTTATTATTTGTTAAATTGTTTGGTAATATAGTTTGATAATGATTGCATAGGAGATACAATATTTTCACTTGAGCTTGTTCTGTGACTCAGTATTCTGTGGCTTCCAGTAATTTTTAAGATAAGGCATTATTGTACCGCTGCTAACAATGTCTGAAGTACTGTTATTAACAGGGTCCACCTTTTAGCAAAACTCACTTATATATTTGTGTTTGTATAAACATGTTTTACTGTTGTTATGACATCTGTGGTGGGTAATTACTTATTTCTTTTTTATATTACATTTCGTTTTTCTGTCTACCCAATTAGGCAACAGATTCATAATTTTTGCACTGTGCCATTGTTGTTGTAGTTGACTTGCTCTTAGCCATGTGAGGTGAGTTTGTTATACTTCCTGATCTGTCTTATTGCACTGTTTTATCTTTACAGTGTTTTTACTTGTGCTAATTCAGTTTTCTACTGTTATTTTTTTTAGCAACACAATTTCCATGCCACTCCTCTGCCCTGTGTGTTATTACTGGTTTAGTAATATCAATCAAGAAGCCTAAAATACCCCTCTCACGAGGTTCGCCACAACAACAACAACAACAACATGCTGCAGCAATTATAGATTTGTGGCTGGAGTTGGTAGGCACTGAAATGTAAATGTAATCTAATGAGGAAATGTGGAAGTCTCCATTGAGGATGTAAACTGTGGTGAAACATGTTTGACTAGACACAAATATATAGCTCTGTTGAGAATAATTTATGCAGGCACAGAGCTTTAAAAAATCCAAGACTAATGTATCTGAATTTCTGCCAGGACACAGTCAATATCTGGGCAGGCTCTGTGGCATTTAACAGTTACTTGCCTGCCTTAAAAAAAACGTACATCATATTAGGCATACTAATGCCAAAGGTGTGTGTCATATTGTAATAAAATCACTGTTTCCTTGAGAATTATTGGAAATATGCTACCACCTAAAGTATATTAACAAAACTATTTAATGTGCAAGCGTTGCTCATGTGACTGAAGTAGAGAGGGAACATGCTATTACTGAGACTGACAAGGAACTGCAGCCTTTTATTGCCAGAATATGCAAAGAAAATTTTGTTTTGTGGTCTTGATTGCAAATGTGGTGTATTCTAGTAATTTTTATTGGATTTTTTAATTATGTTTCCTACTGTTAGAAGTATTTTTATGTGCCATCGTATTATCAAGTCTGATTACAAACTCAATTTTCATATGTGCTGCCCACAGAGGCATCCATTTCTGTTGCAATATTATCAGAACTTTTTGTTTCTACCCTACCACAAACATTCTCAAAGAAACTCTTAATTTGATAAAAGAACTCTTAAGGATAAATGCTTTTTGTTGTCCACAAAAGATGAGCATGTGACTATTTTACCCTACGCCACTAAAAATAAGTGTGCATTACTTTGTTTTACGCAGTGTTATAAATAAATTATTGTAAGCTCACAAAGCTAACTGGTGTTTTTGTGTGCCTTCTCTAGTCATAGTGTACACATTATCCCATCAAAGAAGTGCACTTTTAGTCACACAGTAGGACTTTATGGAGAATTGGGCAACTAATTTTCTTGTTACTTCTCAATTATGATGAGTATAATCTTGCTGCATTTTACACAAGCCTCTAATCTGATATGCAATCTTTTTCTCCAGATGTCTGGAGAACAATATGACGCTCACATGCTTTGTGGCATAGCTGAATGATTGCCTTTGGTAGGGTCGAATTGAAGATTGGTTTTGTACGTGTCTGCACCCTCTGCATTGTATATGTCATATTAGGACATTATATATTCTGCTATGTGACCAAGATGCTACTGTGTTCGGTTATATTTTTTTATTACAATAGGACTATTTCAGTGGGATTGCCATCTTCAGGTTATCTGTGGAATATTTCAGATTTTGAAGAGATAATTTAATGCATTATAGAATTACGCTTTGCTACGTGTATCAGGTGGTTTGGAGATCCATAGGATATCGCTGTCCTAGTTGCTGTCACTACATTATACGTTTGCTCCTTTGATGTTCCTGAAACTATAGGAGGTGTTAAACTGTAGCTGGAGCAGTTATTTCTGTTGTTCAATTATGAAAGTCTGTTTCATAATAACGTTACTTGACAGCTATACTGACAGTTGAGTCAGCAGTGTTATATGTTTACAGGCTGTTTGCTTCTATGATATTCTGTGGGTCATATCTTTGTTCTTACCAACTATATTATATTGCTTATATGATTGGTGGTTCTGTGCTCGTATAAAATTTAAATCTACTGCTTTTTGGAATTGGTTATGCCAGGTACTGTTGTAGTGCTTGAGGTTTGACAATTTCTCGATGTTGTTTTATTCTCAAATGTATGCTTTCCAGTGGTTATTTTTAATTTCATGGTAACACTATCTCTGATATTTTGTTTTAGATTTTGTTTTCCTACACATCTCGTCTTTGAGAGGATAGTTTCAGTAAAATTTTCAGAGTAATGTTTGTGTTTCAAATTGATCTGTTCATTTAGAATTTCTTAAGGATGATTTTTATGAATGTGAATGTATTTCAGTCTCTTCAATAATATTCATTAGTGGTTCTTTCTGGGCAATGTGTGAAACCATAACAGCATATTCTGTATTGTACACTTCGTGTCTTTCTGTCTTTAAGTGGTGGAAGAAAGTTGATAGGTTAGTGTCACTCTCTCCCATGCGTTCTCAGTATCAGACCCTGAAATTCTGTCCAGTTTGACCTATATAAAATTCATCACATACTTTATATATATATATGATTTGACTTACCAAATGAAAGTGCTGGCAGGTCGACAGACACACAAACAACCACAAACATACACACAAAATTCAAGCTTTCGCAACAAACTGTTGCCTCATCAGGAAAGAGGGAAGGAGAACGTTCGTTATAGTCGCTGTTACATTTCGAAATCTTTCCTGTCGTCTTATTTTCTCTTTCTGTTTTTACCAGTTGTCTCACTTTGTATTCACCTTCCCCTTTTTACTGTAATACAATTTTATCCCGCCTATATATACTCAATAATACGTAACAGACTTCCAAACCATAACCAAATAATTTTTATTTTCCGCTTTCAACACTACCGCTGCTATGAAATCCACCGTTTCTAGTTCAATAACAGCTGCTTTCACATATTAAACAACCATTTCGGCTAGTTCTAATAACTTTTACTTTATTTCCACTTCCGTTTTTCGCACATCACTGATAATTTTTAGCCGCTCCCCACAGGTTTTAACGTCATTATTCACATTTGTTAGCCCCATTTTCGTAATCTTTCACCACAACACCACTCCTTTTAATACATTTACACGTTTTTTCGAAATTTTCCCGAATTTCTCCGTCCTTTAACGTGTTTTAGCGGCAACACAATCACCTAACCTTCATGCACATCGCTGTCTACCAACCCAAGTTCACCACAGGATCAACTTAACCAACACTTTTTCGCCTTTTTTCATACCAGATCTCCAGTTACTTTCTAGTTCACCCTTATCTCTCCCCATATATTTTTATCTTTCATTTTAATTTCAACCTCATGTTACACTTTCCACCTTCTAATACCATGTCACCCTCACAACACCCCCACAACGACCCCATTAAGTTTTATTTACATTCCCTCCGCAAACACGCCTTCACCCTAGCCAGATTACGCTCGCATATTTTATTTTCTCAGGCTTGTCTGACATTTGGCATAACCCCCAAAGGCCTCACACTTAAAGTTCCCATCTCTGGCTGCAACCCTTCTTTCCATCAGTCCCTATACCAGTTCCAAACTGAACAATCCATTGCCCTCACCCACCTAATCCTTCACCTACACATCAACTCAGCCAATGAACACACCCGTCAACTCCTATCCTTAATAAAAGTCCTCAATCTTTCCTCTCCCACATCCACACCGGCTATTCAGAGCATCCTCCTACAGGCCAACCGCAAATTAGAACAGCATGCCACCCTTCACCTCAAAAAACTATCCAATCTCCTGGTTTCCCACCTCCGGAAAGGCAACTCACTCACCCTTCACAACCTTTCCAGCAAACCTCAACCTCCTCTCATTGCACACAAACCCAGTCTCTCCCATCTACTCAGTCTCCCATTTCCAGCTCCACTCCCTCCAAAACCTCAAAATTCCAAGCAACACAATCTGGCACCACAACACCCTAATTCAGTAGTTAACCTTTCCTCCAAACCTCTCTCCCAATCCGAAACCTCTGTCGTATTCAAAGGCCTCACCTTCAGCCCCACTCCCAGATTCAACCAAACAGCCCTCGTCAAAGATTTACTGTCCTACACTCATACTCTCTGCTGGAAGTATCACTTTGCCACAAAGAAAAATGATCCTAATCCTACCCCTAATGATCCAACTCCCCAAGACACTATCCAAATTGAACCCTGCCTGGAACAGTTCCGTCCTCCGTCACAGCGGGACCCACCTCCTCTTCCTCAAAATCACCCTCTCCAAACCTTCCAGGAATTTCTGACTTCCAGCCTTGCCTCTCAGTCCTTCTTAAAAAACCTTAATCCTACTCCCAACATCACCACTGCTGAAGCCTAGGCTATCCGTGATCTGAAGGCTGACCGGTCCATCATCATTCTTCCGGCGGACAAGGGTTCCACGACCGTGGTACTTGATCGTCGGGAGTATGTGGCTGAGGGACTGCGTCAGCTTTCAGACAACACCACATACAAAGTTTGCCAAGGTAATCCCATTCCTGATGTCCAGGCGGAGCTTCAAGGAATCCTCAGAACCTTAGGCCCCCTACAAAACCTTTCACCTGACTCCATCAACCTCCTGACCCCACCGACACCCCGCACCCCTACCTTCTACCTTATTCCTAAAATTCACAAACCCAATCATCCCGGCCGCCCCATTGTAGCTGGTTACCAAGCCCCCACAGAACGTATCTCTGCCTACGTAGATCAACACCTTCAACCCATTATGTGCAGTCTCCCATCCTTCATCAAAGACACCAACCACTTTCTCGAACGCCTGGAATCCTTACCCAATCCGTTACCCCCAGAAACCATCCTTGTAACCATTGATGCCACTTCCTTATACACAAATATCCCGCACGTCCAGGGCCTCGCTGCGATGGAGCACTTCCTTTCACGCCGATCACCTGCCACGCTACCTAAAACCTCTTTCCTCATTACCTTAGCCAGCTTCATCCTGACCCACAACTTCTTCACTTTTGAAGGCCAGACATACCAACAATTAAAGGGAACAGCCATGGGTACCAGGATGGCCCCTTCGTACGCCAACCTATTCATGGGTCGCTTAGAGGAAGCCTTCTTGGTTACCCAGGCCTGCCAACCCAAAGTTTGGTACAGATTTATTGATGACATCTTCATGATCTGGACTCACAGTGAAGAAGAACTCCAGAATTTCTTCTCCAACCTCAACTCCTTTGGTTCCATCAGATTCACCTGGTCGTACTCCAAATCCCATGCCACTTTCCTTGATGTTGACCTCCACCTGTCCAATGGCCAGCTTCACACGTCCGTCCACATCAAACCCACCAACAAGCAACAGTACCTCCATTACGACAGCTGCCACCCATTCCACATCAAACGGTCCCTTCCCTACAGCCTAGGTCTTCGTGGCAAACGAATCTGCTCCAGTCCGGAATCCCTGAAGCATTACACCAACAACCTGACAACAGCTTTCGCATCCCGCAACTACCCTCCCGACCTGGTACAGAAGCAAATAACCAGAGCCACTTGCTCATCCTCTCAAACCCAGTACCTCCCACAGAAGAACCACAAAAGTGCCCCACTTGTGACAGGATATTTTCCGGGACTGGATCAGATTCTGAATGTGGCTCTCCAGCAGGGATACGACTTCCTCAAATCCTGCCCTGAAATGAGATCCATCCTTCATGAAATCCTCCCCACTCCACCAAGAATGTCTTTCCGCCATCCACCTAACCTTCGTAACCTCTTAGTTCATCCCTATGAAATCCCCAAACCACCTTCCCTACCCTCTGGCTCCTACCCTTGTAACTGCCCCCGGTGTAAAACCTGTCCCATGCACCCTCCCACCACCACCTACTCCAGTCCTGTAACCCGGAAGGTGTACACGATCAAAGGCAGAGCCACGTGTGAAAGCACCCACGTGATCTACCAACTGACCTGCCTACACTGTGACGCATTCTATGTGGGAATGACCAGCAACAAACTGTCCATTCGCATGAATGGACACATGCAGACAGTGTTTGTTGGTAATGAGGATCACCCTGTGGCTAAACATGCCTTGGTGCACAGCCAGCACATCTTGGCACAGTGTTACACCGTCCGGGTTATCTGGATACTTCCCACTAACACCAACCTACCCGAACTCCGGAGATGGGAACTTGCTCTTCAATATATCCTCTCTTCCCGTTATCCACCAGGCCTCAATCTCCGCTAATTTCAAGTTGCCGCCACTCATACCTCACCTGTCATTCAACAACATCTTTGCCTCTGCACTTCTGCCTCGACTGACATCTCTGCCCAAACTCTTTGTCTTTAAATTGTGTGTGTGTGTGTGTGTGTGTGTGTGTGTGTGTGTGTGTGTGTGCGCGCGCGCGCGAGTGTATACCCGTCCTTTTTTCCCCCTAAGGTAAGTCTTTCCGCTCACGGGATTGGAATGACTCCTTACCCTCTCCCTTAAAACCCACTTCCTTTCGTCTTTCCCTCTCCTTCCCTCTTTCCTGATGAGGCAACAGTTTGTTGCGAAAGCTTGAATTTTGTGTGTATGTTTGTGGTTGTTTGTGTGTCTGTCGACCTGCCAGCACTTTCATTTGGTAAGTCAAATCATCTTTGTTTTTAGATATATATTTCCTACGTGGAATGTTTCCCTCTATTATAACATATATATATATATACCTGGATTCGCATATAAGGTTGGTTTTGTTTGTCCAGATTGTAGTAGTGTTTGAATGTTGTGTTGTGCCTGGTATATAAATTTTATTTTGGTGTAGTGCTTTAATTGTGTGAGAGATCAGTTCTAAATATGTAGTGGATATATACACTGATCAGCCAGAACTTTCGGCATGGATAACAGCAGCGATGTGTCGTGACATGGAAGCAATGAGGTTTTGTAAGGTCACTGGAGACTTGGCATCATGTCTGCGCGCATGCACACGCACACGCATACACACACACACACACACACACACAAACACGGTGGAGTATCTTGTTGAAAAATGCCACTGCCATTGTGAAACATGATTATCGTGAAGGGGTGTACATGGTCTTCAACCAGTGTACAATCCTCCTTGGCCATCATGTTACCTTGCATGAGCTCCAATGGACCCCAGAGCAGAATAGAGCTGCTGCCAGCTTGTCTCTGTCCCACAGTACAGGTATCAAGGACCTGCTATCTTGGAAGATGAAGGATTTGCACCCTTCCATCAGCATAGTGAAGAAGGTGTTGGGATTCATCAGACCAGCAACACTCTACCACTTCGCCAGTGTCCAGTACCAATGGCCACTTCTCCATTTCAGTTGTAGTTGCCGATGTCGCAGTGCTAACTTTGGCAGATGCATGGATCTATTCCAAAAAAACAGTAGGATTAAATTACGTATGAGCATAGAACTACATGAATGCAAACCATACAAGCAATATGATGTAGGTGGTAAGAACAAAGATATGACACACATAATACCATAGAAACAAACAACCTTTAACCACATAGCATCACTACCTCAACTGTCAGTACAGCTGTCAAGTAATGTCATTAGGCAATAAACTTTCATAAGTGGAAAGCTCCTGAAATAACTTCTCCAGCACTTCCTACAGCTCCACAAACATCAAAGAAGCAAACATATATAGTAGTGATAGCAACTAAGACAATGACATCATATGTATATCAAAACCACCTGATGTACAAAGCAAAGCATAATTCCACAATACGTTAAATTATCTCTTCAAAATCTGAAATATTCCACAGGTAACCTGAAGATGGCAGTCATGCCAATATAGGTCTGTTTTAATAAAATATTATTAAACACAGCAGTGTCTTGGTCTCATAGCACACTGTATAATGAAGATTAGTTGCTGTCCCAGATCCTCTTAAGAGTACTGAAGATGAATGAGATGTCTTTGCATACAGCATGTGGCAGTGCTTCATTCCACTAGAAGTATGATTCTTCAACAGCAGCATTATGAACACATTTTCCATGATGCACATTTGATGTGGGGGCTACTTTATGCCCACAGTATATTAAAGAGACACGATGTGTAATTAGGGTCCAGAATCTGAAAATATTTTTTAACACACACTTGCCAATATCAACTCACTTTCAGTTACATGAGCTACTAATGGTGTGAGGAAGGAGGGGGGTTACTTATGCCCACCATAAAAAATTAAAAAATGCAGAATTTGTTAATTATTGTTGAGATTCACTCATAAATAATGTTTAAAGAGAGATTTTTATGTAAGTAATATCCTGAATCTGAAAATATTGAATTGGGAGAAGTGACATCTACTACAAAGACTTCAATTTATCAATTAAGTTTGATGAAAAACTGTAAAACATTTATTGAATCTGGTAAAAAAATTGGTTAAAAAGGACAAATATTTTTTCAAAATTTTATAGCTTAAAGTAGATGACTGGATAACAATATTATCAAATGGTGAGCATAAAGTAGACCTTGGTATTGCAAGAGTTAATAACCACAGTGGATATATAAACCCCACCGCTGTACCTCTAAAAAATAGCAGGTATAATGTGTGTATTGTTAGCTCTCTGCCCATGTGTAGCATAGCCAGGTGAGACTGTCCTACTTGTTCTTGTACCACTCCTGGTTCTAATATTGTATTCTCCCTTTTTCAGATTTCTTTTTGTTAATAGTACATATATATAACATGCATTGCAAAATTTTGTACAGCTACGAAGTGTTTATTTCATACTGATGTCGGTCATTCAAAAGCCCTTATTCTGTACTTTGGAACAAATATTTTATTTTTTCCAAAAACCGAAATTTCCATGTTGCAGAATGTTCCAGTCTTGAGACTTAAGGGGGAACGACGGTGATAGATGAAAATATAGCTCAAATCCAGGATTTTTCCTCCGTACTGGAATGCAGTAGACAGATGGGGTTTGCTGCCATCAATAAATCACACATTGAAGTTTTTATGATATTTTTATTGAAAAATGTTAATATCCTCGCTGTGTGATTGGGATTTTCCTGAGGCAGTTCTGAAAGGTGGTAGATCACTGTTGTCGCTGTAACTCCGGTTGTGGTTATCTGAAACATGAAATTAACACATCACCATGATTCTTACAGATGTAATTTTGGTTCATAGTAGGGAATTGCCAAAAAAGAAACAAGTTTTTGGTGAAATTATGAATGAAACTGAGATACTGGCAGAAGTAAAGCTGTGAGGACTGGGCATGAGTCGTCCTTCAGTAGCTCAGATGGTAGAGCACTTGCCCGCGAAAGGCAAAGGTCCCGAGTTCGAGTCTCGGTCAGGCACACAGTTTTAATCTGCTAGGAAGTTTCATATCAGCGCACACTCTGCTGCAGAGTGAAAATCTCATTCTGGAAATTATAAATATTAAAAAAAAAGACATATCAACATAAAAGAAATCAGCTACGGTGAACTCCAGAGAATTCAGTGTGCTTCAAGGGAGACCAAAAATCATTAAAGTAGGATGAAAATTGTAGCGTGAGCGACAACAAGCATGCCACAAAGCATGGTTTGTTTTGAGAAAAATGCATTTAAAGTTTGACAACTATTTATCAACTAAAAAAAGGGACAAACCTTGAAACTTAGGGATATCATAGATGCCTGGTCCATAATAACTATCACTCCAGCTAGTGGATGACTGCTTTCTGCTACTGTGACCTCATAAGCCCTCATTATCATCCTCAAAGCCTTTTTGTCGCTGAGCCCTTCGCCACTGGCATCTCAATCTTCACAGAACCAGTGCATTTCGTCCCCAGTTTTAATTTGAAAGCCATCTCCCACGTGAATTAATGCAGTATGGCCTACATTGAATAGACATACAGCCAAATTTGAAGCAATGTTGACTGTTTCACTTTGGCTGGATTTTATTTTTGGGGTGTATCTCCCAATGACAGTATTGAAACTTTCGTTCACATTTTGAGTACAACCCCCCAAACAGTGCTCCAGCAAATCAGGTTTACTCAGATCACAATAAATAGGGGTGATGGCATTGATAACGAATTGTGGCTCCCAGTTCTCTAATGCCAAGGCGTGCCATGCACGCTCGGGTACAAACGCTCAGAGAATCATTACTTTTTGGAGTTCAAGCATTTATCAGGAATAATTCTTCAACGTATATACATTCAAATTCTGTAATTAAAAAAAAATGAGATTTTTCAGCCGTTGTCGTGTCGTTCCCCTGAATTATTTTCAAAATTCTGTGGTATGGCTTCATAGTTCTGAAAATGTATACTTCCATTTAAGTAACCTGTGAGTTCATTAATTTTTCAAATTAGAATTTTTTTTTACTTTCTAAAATTTTTTTGACCAACTTAGGATACCATGTGCTTTCCCATAAAATAGTTCTGATAACTGCCCAATTTTCTAATTATACAGTTATTAGTTAAACAAACTTTCGTCACTACCTTTTGTATCTTTGTCCCTTGTAATTTTCTTGTCTTTTACGTTAATATCTAAACTGGAACAGCTTAGTATTTTACCAATTTGTACTTTTCTCTAATACGAGAATCTATAAGTAGGCATCATGCACAAAGCTTCAGAAGTCAATTGCTAGTAGTTGCAAAGTGCACAATCTATGTTTTCATCATGTAGTTTGCGGCCATTATTCAAACAGTATGACCACTATGTTATTAGTCATTCAGCACCAAGCAATTAAAATGTGAATTTTCTATGTCAGTCCATGCCCAGTAATTGAAATGCTAACCTCCATGTCAGTCTGTCAGTGTTTGGTAGTTATAGTGGAGAGGAACAGTATGAGTTAGCTGCATAGCCATTTGAAAATCTCTGTTAAACCACTCTTAAAACATGTAAACTGCCGAACTGTGATATATTAACTGTTAAAATTACTAAATACAAGCTGATCATCATCTGTCTGAAGCAATAAATGCAATGAACAAAACAGGTGAACTTGATTGTGTTGTGAAATTGACCCTTAACTACTCTAGTGAAATACTCATACACTAATACTCTTGTGGGGGTCTTGGAGTACCCCAGTAAGTTAAATGAAACTGTAATTTAAAGAAATTTTATTTGAATTGCACTTTTATCACTTAATATTATAAACATTTTTATGCATTTGAGATATGATTACAAACAATTTTGGCACACTGAAAATCTGTGATCAGGACAAACATGTTTTGAGCATTTTTCACACACTATTTTGGTTTTCTTGTCCGCATTTCTTGCACGCAAGTAGCATCTTGCTTTCCTTATGGGTTAGGGCTCTGAAGATGTTGAGGCAAGAGGAATACTGCCAAGTTTAATTACAACATCTCTCAGTTCACAAAAAAGGGGCAGGACATCTCGATGTTGTATATGGGGTTTTACTAAATCCATTTTAAGCCTCTGTAGCAATTCTCTTCTTTTTAAATCATCAGTTTGATCAAGTTGTTTGGGGCACTGAAGTAAAACAGCAGCAGTGACTCCTACTATGTTTAAAATGGCATAAAATACAGACATTGGCCCTCTGCATGTTCGCTGTGATACCGAATAGTTGATGCACATTCGGTCCAGTGTGTTCACTCCTCCATTTGTGGCATTGTAATCAATGATCATTTCAGGTTTTCTCTTTTGAGTACTAATTTTTTTTTTATCGTTGTGCTCGTGCATAGATGAAAGTAACACAACAGCTTGACCTTTCTGAGGTACATAAGAAGTAAATTGTCTGTCATTCGTCATGCCCAAATAATGCAGATTCTACTGGGCACTTTCTGTTTGGTTTGAATTCTTCTGGGATCTGCAGTTTATTTAGCTTTAGATCACAGAGTTCAAATGACATGAACCAGTTGTCTACTGTCACATTTCTATTACTTCCCTCAATTGGTGTTATTAATTTCAAAACATCCTGTGTTGGAATTGGTAATATACTTTTATTTGTCCCTTTGCCTGTGTAGACAAATGCATTGCATATACAGAATGTTCGTGATTTCGTGAATCACAAAGGTTCATAACTTTGAGGCCGTATTTGGCTGGCTTCTTAGGCATATACTTGTGAAATTTGCTCCTATCACGAAAGGGTACTAACATTTCATCGATTGTCATGTTCGCTCATTAAGTATAATCCTTTTGAAATTTGTCTATAAAGAATTTGCAGACATCTCTAATAGCTGCAAGTCTGTCATCAGCCTTCCTAGCATCTCTTGTAGTAGCGCAATTCAAATGCAAACAAGACCAAATGAATAAAAATTTACGAATGCTCATAGTGGTTCGAAACACATCACGACCAGTTCCATCATTAGCAAAAACTCCATCAACATTTTCGTGACTAGATTTCATTACTCCAGATAAATAAAGCAGACCTAGAAATGCTCTCAGTTCTATTATATCTAGAGGGTTTTATGAATGCTGGTTGAGGAGCTCTGTATTTGTTTGACATGTCATGTATTTTGATGTTTGTATTGGTGAGTATTAGTTGTAATAAATCTTCAGTGATGAACATTTCCCAAGCAGATAATATGTCAGTTCAATCAAGTGTTTTTGCTTCATATCTAGTGCCTGGAAGGTGACTGACTATGTCGTCAGCAGGGTATGAGTTGTAGGAGGAGCCTCTTTTGACCATTTGTAGCACAGCTTTTTTCCAAAAAAATATTTGTCAACGGAAGACCTAATACACACCTCTTCATCTGATTCTTCGCAACTACTTTCTGGTGTAACTTCAGAGGTGGAATCATGATCACTTGGTATAAATTCTCCTCATCAGATTGCAAAAACGCAGGATCATTCACTATTATTTCCAAGTCATCATCTGTTAAATGACTTCGATGATGCCATTCTGAAAAATAATGCATACATACTCACATACTGGTAACCCTAAAAATTGATGTTATCATTGAAATTTTGCTCTTTTTGAAGTACTCTAAAACTTCAGTCACATAAAACACTAATTGAGATAGTGAAAAACAACTTATGTTAATTCTCTGGTGGGTTATTCTGAGACCTCTTTCTCTTTATCTCACAAAATATTACCGGAAACACCGCATCCAGCACTCCGTGTTAAATGGCATCACTTTGCTGAGGACTACCAAGAACACAGGCACCATCTGTTGTTCTGTTCACATACTATGTATTCTCACAAAATATTACCGGAAACACCGCATCCAGCACTCCGTGTTAAATGGCATCACTTTGCTGAGGACTACCAAGAACACGGGCACTATCTGTTGTTCTGTTCACATACTATGTATTGTATTCATATCACCTGGGGTTCTCCAGGACCCCACTAGAGTAGTTAAGGGTTAAATCGTTATTTACTCTAAAGAAACTGTTCATTGGCTAAAGAAGATTTTGAGGTGAACTTCCACGAGACTTGTGAGGCAATGTAACAGCTCAGTAACTTTATTCAAGGTAATGACAATTGAGATTGCTGGAGGAAATCTTGGATGTGTAAGGATAAACCTAGAGAAATGTGGAAAAACGTATTGTGTTCAATAGTCAATCGTCTTTGTGAATGAAGATAAAGGAACAGCTACTGCCAAATACTACCATCTAATGAATAAAATGCCACAAGTTATGAGTTAAGCCACTCAATTTTGTGAACAAAAATGAGATTTCAGGATTTCATAACATGAAATGTCATTTGACTACAACGGTAGTACAAAAACATATACTTTGCACACTGGAGCTTTTACATATCCATCATACTTTTCAGACCTCTCACTGACCTTTAAAAGTATCTTTAGCAGTTTTTAGTTCTCGTTAGGATAAGACACACCAATGAAATGTTTATCAAAATCACATCTGAAAAATATCTTCAGTTCAGACTGTTGAATTTCTGTTATTATAAAAGAATGGATAATTCAGGATGGAATATGGAAAGGATAGGTGCTACTCATCGCATAGCAGAGATACTGAGTTGTAGGTAGGCACAACAAAAACAGACAACACACACACACACACACACACACACACATACACACACACACGTGGAAACACAACTCACAGGCTCAGAAGCGAGAGACTGTGTTCATGCATGTGCGAGTTGCATTTACGGGTACACGGACGTGCTCGCTTGCATGCATGTGTGTGTTTCTGTATTTCCGATGAAGGTCTCGTTGGCCAAAAGCTCACTTTCTGACAGTCTTTTTGTTGTTACTGTCTGTGACTCAGCATCTCTGCTATATGGTGAGTAGCCATTATCCTTTTCATAATATTATTATTATAAAAGGATCTTTACATAAATACCTTCTTGTACACAAGTCAAATTTCACTTATGAGACATGTACACACTAAGACCAAGTCCATGTAAGGTTACGTTAATGTGATCACAATACTACTGGCCAAAATAAAGTCATTAAAGTCCAAGCAAGAAGCCAATAGCTGAGTTAATAGAATAATCTGGTGTACATATTGTATCATTCTCTCACAGTAGTAGCAGACTGAAAATTTCAGGGCTGGGCTGCTTTTTAAGCCTAACCAGTGGCTTGATGTGGCATTTGCCCAGGAGATGTGTTGCTCAGTTGTGGTGCTATGCAGGTAGAATAGACTGATGGAGACACCATCCTTGGCGTATGATTCCATTGATGGTCAGTGTATACGGAGAACTGTTAAAAATTTTTGGAGTTGGTGAGTGAGATGGTTACAGCATCCTCCCCTCCAAGATAGTATGTAGGTATGGAACTGACCTGATTTTGTGTCACCCCTGCCTGAGAGGCTGGGAATCCACTGCTGACTGTCTCCATGTCGATCTTGCCATAATCTGGTTGTAGTGTTGGACCTTCAGGAGCTAGTGGGCACAGATAGTGCAGGACATATGTCCATTTTGGTAGGCTGATGCTCTATTGTGGACTGTGTAACAGGTAAATGGACTGGTGCATGGGATCGTTCCATGTCTTATGGTTAGCGGGAGATCCTCCATCGCTGGGGGGACACTGGATTTTGGTGTATTGGGCTGCAGCTTTTGCAGAAGAGGCTGTATTTCGTATGCCACTGTGAGGCCTGATAGGTGTGACCTCCAGTGAAGTTGATTTTGGAACTGACTCCTTTGTTTCTCCTCAGCACTGACCACATGTAGGTGGCAGCCTTGGGTGCTGCACATAGTTGCTGGTATGCAGATCAGATATCTTTTGTTGATTGCACCCAAACTTGAGCACTTGCCTGATACACATGGTAAACTGGAGGTCTGAAGTAATATTGGCCTTGTGGATATAACATTGTTAGGAGAATCCTAGATTGGCCCCCTTTGTGATAGCTGTGCTTTTCCCTGCTGTAGGCAGTGGCCTATAAATGCTAAGAAAGATTTTATGAACATCAGCCTTTATCATTGTTTTTGTTTACTCTTGTAAAGTTCACACCATATGTTCCACTTCCCCATCAGACTGTGGATGGAATCACGCTGTGAGAAGATCCTGTACTCCATTACAATCTCAGAACTTAGTGTATTGTACCAAAGAAAACTGTTGTAACCTTCATGTCAGGCCACAGTGTTTATTGAACATAAATAACTTCTGTCCATTATAATTATCCGGGCTGTTATGCCGTGGTCGGTTGATGAATTCTGTGGTGATTCCCAACGTTTCGTCTCCGACTGCGGGAGACATCTTCAAGGGGGTCCGTAGCTTGATGGAAGGTCCAACACACACACTGGCTCGCTACTGACTGCCGCTAAATTCCGTGTCCGCGCGCCCCCGCGCCGCGGCATAACGTCACGTGTTTTGAAAACGTCAGTACAATTGGCCGCTGTCCATCGCCGTCGATCGCCGTTGCCATCACCCTGTAGTGGACGGGTGGTACACATCTTCTTTAACACCGGCATCCATATACCGTTTAATTTGACGCCCTCCTCCTTTCGGTTGAAATTATTTGGGTGTTTAGCGATTTCGATTGCCTCCCTGTAGAGCCTTTCGTAGTATCCGCTCGTGGCCGCTAGTACTTGCGTCTCCTCGAAACGAATATTGTGGTTCCCTGGCTGGAAAGCATGCTCCGCAACAGCTGATCGTTCCGTTTCTCCTCTTCTACAATTTCCCTTGTGCTCTTCCAAACGTTTAGAAACAGTTCTTTTGGTGGTACCCACATAAACATCACCACAGCTGCATGGGATCCTATACACTCCACATTTTTCCAATGGTTTGCGAGCGTCCTTGGCAGGCCTAAGGTATTCCTGTATCTTCCTGGTGGGCTTGTAAATTACGGTAATATTCCGCTTCGTCAAGATCCTCCCTATTCTTTCCGTTACATTTTTAACAAACGGCAGGAAAACCTTAGATTTTGCAGTAGCCTGTACGTCAGCGGAATATTACCGGGACGATGACAGCCACTGTGTGCCACCACATGAGACATCCTTCTGGGTTCTCTGGTGACAATGGCCAAGATCCAAACAAGTGGCTGAAGGTATATGAGCGTGTAGCCATATTTAACAAATGGGATGACACCTTGTGTTTGGCTAACGTATTTTTCTACTTGGAGGACACTGCCAAGCAGTGGCATGAGAACAACGAGGAGAAGTTCACAAGCTGGGAAGTATTCTAGGTGGAACTGCGCAAGCATTTTGGCGACACACAATGACAGAAGTGCAAGGCAGAAGATAAGTTAAAGTGCAGGGCACAGCGTCCAGGAAAAACTACAGCAGCCTACATTCAAGATGTCTTGGAGCTGTGTAAAACAGTGGATCCTAGAATGAAGGAGGAAGATAAGGTTGTACATCTCATTAAAGGTGTTGCTGAGGACGTGCAGGTTTCGACAGCAGACGACTTCATCGAATGGTGCCAGTATATCGAGACAATGCATCAAAAAAGCATTACATGCAAGAAGTTTGAGCGGCTTCCAAACGTCATATCGATGTCTGTGATTGAGGAAGGAACAGATTTCACACGTCTTCTTCGTGAGATAGTGAGAGAGGAAGTTTAGAAGGCACTTGGGTTGCACGGCGAGCAAAAAAACCGAGACGCTTCAAGAGGTCATAATGGAGGAAGTCGAACAGACATTTAACCCAATCTCTCGTCCTTCATTTCCCTTTAAAACGGTGAAAAAGTCTAGATCCAGGCGAAGTTACGTTCCTACAATGCTGCATGAGGAACCTGTTTGGGCACCAAGGAAGACTGACGTCTGGAGGACCCAGGATAACCAACCAGTATGTTCCCACAGCGGACGACCGGGACATGTGGTGCGTTATTGTCGAGAAAGGCGGTGGATATTTGATGACGCCTGCGCCAGAAGACAGCAGACCGATCTTAGCTGACACCAACTCCGGGACAACGAAGATGAACAAGAAGATGTGGGTGTAGGACGACATAGGTCACCATCACCGCAAGCTAGCTGCTGGAGAGAAAGCTCTCCAACACGCCAATAAAGATCTCCATCGCCGTTTAGAAGCTCCAGCCAATCATCTAGCCGCCACAACCTGGAAAACTAAAGGGTGCGACTTTCCTTGGAGGTGAGGCCGCCGAAGAGAAAAATCCTCCACTGTCGATCACTACAAAAATGATAGGAAACTACGTCAATATCCTCATGGATGGCTGACCAGCCCAAGCTCTTGTGGTCTCTGGAGCATTGTATTCAGCCATTTCGGAGAAGTACTGTCACCAGTTGCAAAAAACCATATTCGTCGACAGCAAAATATCTCTGCTGAAGGTGGCTAATGAGAAATTTCTAAAACCTACAGGAAGATGTGTCATTCGTGTGGGTATAAGTGGCCATACATAACCCTTAGAATTCATCATCTTACACAAGTGTAGTCATCACATCATTCTCAGATGGGACTTTTTGAAAGCTACACGGGCAATTATAGATTGTGGTTGCTCGAAGATTATGCTAGACAGAGTGAGATACTGTGGACAGGAAGATATGCACCCGAGTGTGTGGAGACTATGTGTGCTGGATGAAGTCATCATTCCTGCAGTCAGCGCAAGAAAGGTAATTGTCATGTGTCATGCCATGCATCAACCCATGGATCTTGTCATGGGATGTAAGAGAAGTGTAACTTCGTCATCCCAGCCTCTGTCGTCTCGTTTAAGAACAGATTCGGTGAATTGTGGATACTTAACTGTCACTGAGAATCGCAGATCCTTCCAGTACGCATGTGCATAACAAACACTGAGCTAATTGCCGGAGCTGAGCGCAATAGAAATCTCCCATGCCGAGTCTGTGGGCGAAATTGGCGCTACCTCTACGAGACAAGATCTTCTAGCTCGACTATCACCAGATCTCACTAAGGAAGAACGGAAGAAGCTACTTTCCATTCTTGAAGAGTTCTCTGAATGCTTCAATCCACAGGTGAAGAGCAAATTAGACAAATCGACGGTGAAGCACTGAATTAGCACTTGAGACAATCAACCAATAAGCCAGAGAGTATACTGTTTGTCAGCAACGGAACGTCAAATAATATGCGACGAGGTAGAGAAAATGATGAAGAACGATATCATTCAGCCTTCGCAGCGCCCATGGTCGTCACCAGTGGTTCTCGTCAGGAAGAAGAATGGCAGTTGGCACTTTTGTGTTGTTTATAGGAAGCTTAACAAGATAACTAAAAAGGACGTTTACCTTCTTCCACGAATTGACAATACACTAGATTTTCTGAAGGGATCTAAGTTTTTCTCAACCATGGACATATACTCGGGATACTGGCAGATCGAAGTAGATGAGGCTGATGGTGAGAAAACTGCATTGATGAACCCTGGGGGCCTCTATGAGTTTAAGGTAATGCCGTTTGGTCACCTGAAGTGGACGAAGTGTCTTTGTTATTTAGATGAAATTGTAGTGTTCTCAGGTACATTTGATGAACACAAGACTGAGGGCGGACTGAAACTAAATCCAAGAAAGTGTCTCTTTGGAGCAAAAGAAATCAAGATACTTGGACACTTTGTGTCAAATGAAGGTGTGCGGCCAGACCCAGAAAAGGAGAGATCTATAACAGAATTTCCTATTCGTAAAAGTATTACAGATGTGAGAAGCCTCCTCGGATTATGTTCTTATTACTGTCGTTTTATCAAAGACTTTTGTATCAAAGCCAGGCCACTCTAACAGTTGTTAAAAGCCAATGCTAAATTTATCTAGGGTGGTGCTCAACAAGATTCTTTCGATGTGCTGCAAAAAGCTCTGACGACTGACCCCGTACTTGGTCTGCATGATGAGAGGGCACCTACAGAACTACACACAGATGCCAGTGGGTATGGAATCGGTGCTGTTCTGGTGCAAATTTCGGATGGAAAAGAGTAGATTTTAGTCTATGCTTCTAGGACACTTACAAAATCCGAGAGAATGTCTACCTTTCATGACATTTGCTACAACACTGCCAAACAAGTCGCCACATGATTTACGCCATTTTTTCTGGTGCATAGGCGGAAGGCGACTATGACAACGGACACTGTGTTTCTGTTACATCTTGATGACGTGGATGGTGACTACATCGGCCAGGTGTTAACCAGAGCTGAGGAAGCTCAGCAATTACCTCAACTCCACATGCTGCAGGCTCAATAGAACGATCGTCGAAGGTATGATGCGAGCCACTGCCCTGTTGTCTACCAGCCTGGTGATTGTCTACCAGCTTGGTGACCTCATCTGAATCTTCACTCCTGTTTAGAAGGTTGGTCTCTCTGAGAAGCTCCTCAGGCTCTACTTTGGACCTTAAAAGGTTGTAAAACAGTTGTCTGATGTTACTTATGACGTTGAAGATTTCGACCCCGACACAAGATGACGAAAGATCAGAGATATGGTCCACGTCCTTCGAATGAAGCCCTATAAGGATCCTGCAACCCATGGTAAATTCGAAACTGCAACGACAGGAGACAAGCGGAAAGGTGATGAAGAGCGTAGCGCCAAAGGAAGTTCTAAGAAGATCACGGCCAGGGCGAACATCAGTCATCAGAAGACAGAGTATGCAGGACCGATGACTCATTCCTGGATTAGGAGGACGTAACACCGAGACTCTGTTCTCTTAAGGAGGGAGCAATGTCAGAAGAAGCTGAGTAGCACAGTTACTATGTTGTAGTGGTTATGATACTAGACTCTTGCATGGAGGGTTGTGAGTTCAAAATTCATCTCAACTGTTAAATTTTAATTTCTATATTCTGTTCAAGTACATTCTACAAGTATCCACAAATGTCAAGAATCATTGTACTGGTACGTTCTGTAACAGTATATATATTCTATGTGTTCTGGCCGGAGGTAGTTTGCTCCGCGCTCTTGTATGTGCAAGTGCTGAATAAACCTTCGTTAAGTGAAGATAGTGTTCGTCATTCATCAAATTACACCTTCTTCTACGTGACTCATCTACAGCTATTTGTAAAACGAGCTCCATATAGTTCAATCAGTCTGTAGAATTTAAGGCTTGTTCGTCTACTGAAAGGTTTTCTGTGAACGGCTGCTTTGAAATGTAATTAATCTTGCAATGCGAAGAGTGTTATAAGTGCATAGTATGTAATGGTGAATATTTTGAAGAGGATAACATTGCTGTAGATTAACAAATAAAGTTCTTGCAAAAAAGAAAAAAAAATTAATATGTGAACGCATCTTATATGTCAAGCTTTTTACATAGAAGTCCAGAATCGATGTACATGTTTCGAAGGAAATTTCTGCAGCATTTAGGATTGCTATTGCTTAAATGTTTTGAACATTATGTCTTAGAATCAGGTGAATAGTAACCGAGATAGTAATGCCCCACATTTTTTTCTCCGAACATGTTTATTGTTAAGAGTCACAATTTAGTGACAATATACATCAACAAATCTTGTCCATGTCCTATTTTTCTACGTAGTCTCCGTCACGTTCTATGGTCGTATGCCAGCATTGTGGAAAAACATGTGTTCCCTGCTGGTAAAAGCTTTGTCCTGTAGGCATAGCCACGTTTTCACTGCATGACAGACACTCTTGTCATCTTCAAAGTGTGTTCCCCCTAGGAAATTGTCGAGTTGTGATGCACCGGTAGGCACGAATAATGCCATCCGCACGATTCAACAGTCTGGAGCAGTGGCTGTGACAGGGCGTCCAAAGTGAGGTTCATCATGGAGCTCTGTTTCTGCATTTCCTCAGGCTCTAACTTTCCATATCCATTGCCCAACTGTACTCCTATTGACTGCAGCATCGCCATACACTGCACACAAACGATTATGGGTGTTCACCACAGTTTCTTTTTCTGCACACAAAAATGCAATAACAGTGCACTGCTTGTGATGTGAGTCTATGTAGACGCCATTTTGACACTGTACTACAGCTCTGCCATCTGCCAGAACAGGTCGAAACTTCACCAGCGCACAGAAGAAACATCAAATGTGAAGCACCAACAAGGACGTTTGTCTATGTATATTAATGTCTTTTTTTAAAAAATGTTGGCCGTTGCTTATTGAACGACCCTCTTATATTACTGCAAGCTGATCTACACTGCTAGACAGGTAATCGACTTTGGGTGCCCCTGTAGGCCAGTGGCAGAGTTCTTCCGGGAAAGGCCACTCCCCCCCTCCCCCCAAAAAAGCGCTGCTACTCTTAAGTTTACAGACAGACTATAAATCACAAGGTGGAATGCTGAGTGGAAGGCCGATTTTAACTTCAGACCATTGGAAAGATACTAAGATACTCCCTTGTTATGGAGATGGTTTAGCAGTAGCCTATGGAAGCTGACTGAAACAAATTGCGCATAGTAATTCACTTTTCTGAGAAATATCTTAAGGCCCTTAATGGCTTTAGGAATTGATATATTCTGCATAGCCTCTACATATCCTGTGATGGCTGAAGAACCTCTTCACTGAGGATATAACCTACATATGTGCCCAGTAGCAGAGATAAGGCACAGTTGGAAAAGTTCCTTTTAAGTCTTTTCTATGCAAGGGCTACAAAAAGAGGCGAGAGACGGCACAAAAATTCATTGGTGTATGATCAAAGTAACACGAAGATCAGTAATGGCCTGTTCAAGAATCGTTAGGGATGTGGTAGAGGTTCTAACCATGCCAAAAAGCAACCTGTTAAGTTGGTAGTCTGAACAGCGCGTTGAAGACTGAGATCTTTCGTGAGTCTTCGTCAAAAGACAACTGAAAATATACCTCTGTGAGATCAATTTTGTAAAAAAGTTTAGAAAAAAAATTCATCTGAATGGTTCAAGGCATAATAATCGTTTTCTATCTGAGTAGTACTCATCTGCTTTAAACCACCCAATCAAAGAGCACCCCCCCTCCCTCCATCCATGTTTTCTGAGCACCATTAAGAGCGAAGACATCTGACAGTAAGAAATTGAAGGCAAAATTTGTTCTGGTCTATCCAGTTATACCTTACTTCCCAATGGAATTCGCTGAGCTTTGGAAAATTTTGGACTTGGTGTCAGCTTTAAGACAATTGAGTTTAAATTCAACTGTTTCCCCCAAACAAAGTTAAAACAATGGTGCAAAAATGCATAATAGGACAAGCCAGTAGTATTATTGTATTATTCACTGGAAGCAGTTGTAAACTGAAGATTCTAGGACTTAGTTGTTCCATTTAAGCCCAAATGGTGACAATCAGTTGATTCCACATGATGAGACATCTGTTCACAGGGTTGGTTACTCAGTTGTAGTCTCACTTGTTTTGAGAACAAGTTACTGGAAT
The DNA here is from genome assembly GCF_023864345.2 of Schistocerca serialis cubense. Classification (NCBI taxonomy): domain Eukaryota; kingdom Metazoa; phylum Arthropoda; class Insecta; order Orthoptera; family Acrididae; genus Schistocerca; species Schistocerca serialis. The sequence goes on along the minus strand of NC_064639.1, from coordinate 720,719,785 downwards.
TTCTATCAGTTGTTTATGGTTCAGCTGATTGCCTGTATCTTCAGAGGAATGTAAAAAAATATTCCCTCAAAGATTTAAAAAAAATTCTTCCTTGTCACTAATGGAGGATCTGACAGTGACAGCAATTATGGTGGTACTAATACAGTAGTACAGTGGAACCTTGCATAGTGAGCATAATTCGTTCCAGAATCTTACTCGTAGTGCAAATCACTCGTTGGGCAAAAAGAGTTAATCCTATATAAATTAATGTAAAATACGGTAATGTGTTCCATGCAGAAAAAGCACTAAACGTTTATCTTATTCATGCCATTTATTTAAGGAAAATTATACGTACAGTATTATGTAACTTATTATTCACGACACATAACCAACTCTTTTTTAATACGAAGCTATTCTATAGTCCTTTGTTTTTGCCGACACTTCAACACTTGGCGAAAATGCGGCACAGCATTATCGTCAAATAAATTTTTAGTGCACGTAGCCACTACTTTATTGGGGTGATGATTTTCAGTGTACGGTGCAACCAATTCCCATGCTTCCAGCATTTCTCTTATTGTGCCAGATTGCTTCTTGGCTGCTACTGCCTCTGCCTCCGCCTCTGAGGGACTTCTCTCCACAACTTTGTGCTGTGAAACACACTGCAAATCCATAAGCTCTTTGGTGGCCATTTCTTGTTTGTGATTTTCCACAAGCTCAACGATATTATTATCATCCTTTTCTAGTCCCATGATCTTGGCCAAAGACACAATCTAGTTGACTACAGGCTCCACAGGTACTGACTGAAATGCCTCGGAGTCACATTCAACAATACACTTCGGCGAAAGCTTCTCCCAGGTGCTGTTTACCCACGCGTTTTCGATCATCTTGACGCAAGTAACGATGCTGAAGCGATATTTCCAAAACTCTCTGAAAGTGACATTTGTAGCTTCGGTCAATTCAAAGCAATGCTCGAAGAGTGCTTTAGTGTAGAGCTTTTTGAAATTAGAAATAATCTGCTGGTCCATAAGCTGGTAACGGAGTAGTGTTGGGAGGCAGAAATTGGATCTTGATGAATTTAAATTCTTAAAGGAGGTAAGGAGGTGGTCTTGTAGGCCTGGAGATTGGACAGGAGCGTTGTCCATAATAAGCATGACATGGAGTGGCAGATTCATCTCAAGGAAATGTTTTTGTCACTGAAGAACCAAAACCTATCACCCAAGTCCCACTGTTGGACCTCTACATCACGTTTAACATGCTCTTCTGAACTTTACACTTCTGGTGGTGTTTCTGTATGGTAGTCGAGCAGCAGTTAATTTTCAAATTGCCACTTGCATTGGCACAGAATAGCAGTGTGAGACGCTCTTTCATTCGCTTGTGACTGGACAATGCATTCTCCTCTGCTGTTATAAATGTACGTTTCATCATCTTTTTCAGGAATAGACCTGTCTCGTCACAATAAAAAACCTGTTGTGGCAGATAACAGTCCGAATCTACGAGCATGTTGAAGTTGCTGATGAAGTTCTCTGCTGCCTTTGTGTCGGAAATGGCTGCTTCACCACGCCTCACAACTTTGTGAATGCCGGTTCTCCTCTTAAACTTCTCAAACCATCCATGGCTTCTCTTAAACACTTATTCGTCCGCTGATGATCCTAGCGTCTTCTTAACGAGTCAGCGAAAATCATTCTAACCTTCTCACAAATGATGTTCTCGGTAATAGTGTCGCCTCGCAATGGCTTTTCATTTATACATATAAGGAACTGCCTTTCAACATCATCCAGAATACGAAATCGTCGTTTAGATACTCATGTTACACCCTTTGAATCATCTATCTCCTAATCTTGTCCTTGTTCCTCAGGATAGCGCATATCGTTGACATAGACCGGTTGTATGTGCATACTAAATAAGATATGCTCACACCACGTTCACGTTTTTCGATGATTTTACATTTCTTTTCCAAGATTATTTTCTTTCTCTTATGGTTGTCTTCTTGCAGCGTTATCTTCGGGGACATGTCTACGAACGTTATTAAAATTTGTATATGAAGAAACATTCTGTGAACACAAGTCTAGAAAAAAGTGTGATCACAAGCTGCGTTAAGATGGTAGCAGAAATAGCACTAAACCCAGTACATACTAAAGGCATTGTTCATATGCCACTGCTGGCAGTGAAAAATGTTCATATTGTTGGACGTTTCTCCACTGTGCAGGAAAGGCTGGTGACATCACACTAAATCTAAGTCACTTTAAGTCTACCACCTGCTTTACCCATGACTGAACCTATGCGACCATTCCATTTGATATCCTTACAAAGTGCTACATCCAGGTATTTGTATGAGTTGGCCAATCCCAACAGTGACTCACTGATATTATATTCATAGAATACTAAATTTGTTCATTTTGTGAAGTACACAATTTTCATTGTTGAACATTTAAAGCAAGTTGTCAATCTCCTCAACTCGCTGAAATCTTATTTTGATTTATTTGATTTATTGATCCATTTTCATCTACAGCTGCACAATGTGCAACAGATATTTGGATTTTTATGTTAATATTAACAGTTTTACATATAATATACCATTGTACATAATAACACATATTAATATATCAATTAATGATGAATACTTAAATTAATGTTGTTACATTATATACAGAGAGATAAAATATAAATGTTATTCTGAATGAGACTACATTGGGTTAACACAGAAAAATTTAGTTTTGTAGGCATTCATTTACTGTGTAAAAGCAGTGATCAACCAAGTATGACTTCAGTTTAGATTTGAAGTGGCCAAAGTTTTGTATGTGTTTAATGGTATCTGGTAAGGCATTGTATAGTTTGATACTAGGATGGATAAGGCCGTTTTGAAATAACTTTGTGTTGGCACTTTGAACATGTACATCCAATTTTTGTCTTGTATCATAGCTGTGTATTGTGTGATTTTGAGTGATGAGAGGTCTTTTTGTATGTAAGTTTTGCTGCAAATACATTATATTTTCAAGTGTATATATATATATATATATATATATATATATATATATATATATATATACATACACTCCTGGAAATTGAAATAAGAACACCGTGAATTCATTGTCCCAGGAAGGGGAAACTTTATTGATACATTCCTGGGGTCAGATACACCACATGATCACACTGACAGAACCACAGGCACATAGACACAGGCAACAGAGCATGCACAATGTCGGCACTAGTACAGTGTATATTCACCTTTCGCAGCAATGCAGGCTGCTATTCTCCCATGGAGACGATCGTAGAGATGCTGGATGTAGTCCTGTGGAACGGCTTGCCATGCCATTTCCACCTGGTGCCTCAGTTGGATCAGCGTTCGTGCTGGACGTGCAGACCGCGTGAGACGATGCTTCATCCAGTCCCAAACATGCTCAGTGGGGGACAGATCCCGAGATCTTGCTGGCCAGGGTAGTTGACTTACACCTTCTAGAGCACGTTGGGTGGCATGGGATACATGCGGACGTGCATTGTCCTGTTGGAACAGCAAGTTCCCTTGCCGGTCTAGGAATGGTAGAACGATGGGTTCGATGACGGTTTGGATGTACCGTGCACTATTCAGTGTCCCCTCGACGATCACCAGTGGTGTACGGCCAGTGTAGGAGATCGCTCCCCACACCATGATGCCGGGTGTTGGCCCTGTGTGCCTCGGTCGTATGCAGTCCTGATTGTGGCGCTCACCTGCACGCCGCCAAACACGCATATGACCATAATTGGCACCAAGTTAGAAGCGACTCTCATCGCTGAAGACGACACGTCTCCATTCGTCCCTCCATTCACGCCTGTCGCGACACCACTGGAGGCGGGCTGCACGATGTTGGGGCGTGAGCGGAAGACGGCCTAACGGTGTGCGGGATCGTAGCCCAGCTTCATGGAGACGGTCGCGAATGGTCCTCGCCGATACCCCAGGAGCAACAGTGTCCCTAATTTGCTGAGAAGTGGCGGTGCGGTCCCCTACGGCACTGCGTAGGATCCTACGGTCTTGGCGTGCATCCGTGCGTCGCTGCGGTCCGGTCCCAGGTCGACGGGCACGTGCACCTTCCGCCGACCACTGGCGACAACATCGATGTACTGTGGAGACCTCACGCCCCACGTGTTGAGCAATTCGGCGGTACGTCCACCCAGCCTCCCGCATGCCCACTATACGCCCTCGCTCAAAGTCCGTCAACTGCACATACGGTTCACGTCCACGCTGTCGTGGCATGCTACCAGTGTTAAAGACTGCGATGGAGCTCCGTATGCCACGGCAAACTGGCTGACACTGACGGCGGCGGTGCACAAATGCTGCGCAGCTAGCGCCATTCGACGGCCAACACCGCGGTTCCTGGTGTGTCCGCTGTGCCGTGCGTGTGATCATTGTTTGTACAGCCCTCTCGCAGTGTCCGGAGCAAGTATGGTGGGTCTGACACACCGGTGTCAATGTGTTCTTTTTTCCATTTCCAGGAGTGTATATATATATATATATATATATATATATATATATATATATATATATATATATATATATATATATATATGCAAGGAAGTGGCAGGATCATCCTTTTTTGAAACAGTGGTCTACATGATTTGCGATTATCTACCCCTTCCATTATTCTTATAATTTTTTTTTATTTTGAATGTTTTGATGGCATCTCCAGAATTTCCCCAGAACATAATCCCATACCGGAGGTGAGAGTGTACAACTGCATAATATACACACTGAAGGGAGTTGTAACTAGTACAAATTTTTAATGTATGTAACACAAAACAAGAAGTACTTAATTTTTTTTTCATTTGCTCAAAATGTGCTTTCCATTTCAAGTTGTCTTGTAGATGAAGTCCAAGAAATTTGGTACAGGCTGTTTTGGCAATTGTCTGTCCATATAGCTCTGGATTGCGTGATTTCAGATTTTTTTGTTGGTGCTGTGTGTATATCCATAGCTACAGTTCTTTCAGTGTTTATTATTAAGTCATTGTCATCAAAGTAACATTTTAGCCTGTCAGTGGCTTCTTTTACGTCTGAGTTTCCTGGAATTAGAACACTCGTATCATCAGCAAATTGAAATATTTTACTGCTGTCATTGCTTATGTTTAGGTCATTTACATAGAGTAAGAACAGAACAGGACCCATTACTGATCCTTGTGGCACTCCATATTTAACAGTCAGTAGCTAGGAATTATATTTCCTAATGACATTGACCCTTTCTTGATCTATTTCCACATATTGTTCCCTGTTCTTAACATAAGACCTGAGCCAGCTGTTAGCTGTTCCCCTAACGCCAAGATTTTCTAGCTTGTGTAGCAATTTGTCATGATTTATGGTGTCAAATATGCCCATGGTAAGTTTTTTGTTGTCTAATGCTATCAGTGCCTCTAATAGAAAGGAGTGAACTGCTGACTAGGTTCAGCGGTTTGCTCTAAATCCATATTGAGATTCTGACAGAATGTCATTATCCTCTAAGAAGTGTGTTAGCCTCTTATTGAGAAGCCTTTCTAATATTTTTGAGAAAACAGACAGGAGTGCCAGTGGTCTGTAGCTGGAAATATCATCTTTGTTTCCTTTCTTGTATAATGTCTTTACTTTTGCTATTTTCAAACATGAAGGAAAAGTTCCTGTAGCAAAAGGTAGGTTACATAGGTGGGTTAAGGGCTTAGTAATCAAGTCCCCACACTTCTTTATAATGAAATCAGGTATATCCAGTGATCTCTATACTAGTACAGAGATCACTGGGTATATCATCTACACCTGCAGAGTGTTTCATTTTGAGACTTTTTATTGTAACCTGTACTTCTTCTACATTTGATGGGTACAGAAACATTGATCTGCTTGAGACTTTTTTTCCCTGTTTCTGTATGCCATTTTCTGTTAGAGATCTTTTGTAGTAGTTTCTATGTTACATTTATAAAATAATTATTAAACATATTATCTACTTCCTGTGGGTTATTAATGTTTTCCAAGCCAGCCTTTAATACTATTGAGGGAATATGATATAGTTGTAGGTAAACAACTAGAATTCTCTCATATACAGATTTATTCACACTTAGCGACTACACAGATACAAGTCCGGAGGCTAACTGCCGTTAGCGTCCAACATGCTCTCCAAAGCCCTCTCCTCAAAGATAGCACACTTACGCACAGAACAAATATCGATTTTTATGGCGCTCTACAGCACACTATATTATTAATACTATTTTGTAAGATTTGGTTTATTTCTTTACAACTTGCCAGATTGCTATGGTTCTGTTTGAAGCATCTTCTATGTATTTATCATTGTCTCGTTTCTTTGCCTCCATTATTATTTTATTTAAGATAGATTTATATTTTTTAAAGTAACTATCAAACTCTTGAGTTGTGTTGTAGCGTCTTGCAATATTGTGAAGATAACGTTTTCTAGCACAAGATTTCCTTCTACCACTGGTAATCCACTTGCTGCTTTTAGTGGTTTGAGTTGTTCTGGCTTTCAATGGAAAAACAAGATCAAAATAATATTTAAAAATATTCATGAATGTCTGAAGCTTGTCAGAAATATTTTCTATACTAAACACTATCTCCCATGATTCTTGCTGGAGATAATTCTGGAATGTTTGTACTGCAGTATTACTGAAAGTTCTGCCCATGTGTGTAGTCTTCCTCATTTAACTATAGGATGGATTATTGTTTACACAAAAGCTTATAGCCTGTGCATGATGGTCTGCCAGTCCGGCTTTAATTACAACTGATTTATATTTTGTTTTGGAGCTAATTATTATTTGGTCTATGGTAGTACTAGAATGATTCATTTCACGTGTAGGGGAGTGGATTGTAATCTCCAAATTATTGGCTGTTAATATGTTCATCAGCTCAAATTTTGAATTGCTTCGCTTATTAAAGTCTACATTTAGGTCTCCACATATAAGAACTGTTTTTCGATTTGTTATTACTTTATTTAGTAAAGCATCAAGTCGAGTGTTGAATTTTTTTAGGTGGGTATCTGGAGATTTATATAAACATGTTACAATTAACTTGAATGCTGGAGTTTCTATGCCTGATATTTCAAAATCTTTCTCCTTGTTTAAGGATTCAACATTGTCTAAGTTATTAAATTCGATATCTTTCTTTATGTATATGCAGTTCCCTCCACGTGTAAACTGATTTCTACAAGTTTGTGCTGCTAACATATAATCCGTTATTTTCACTGTCTTTAACTGATTTTCTTTCAGCCAGTGTTCAGTTAAGCACAGTACATTAATATATCTGAGTTCACTTGATAGCAAGATTTCAAGCTCTCTTACTTTATTCCTAAGTGAGTGTATATTCTGATGAATATACACTATATCTCACAGAGAAATGTATATACAGTTTCACTGAATACTAAGATTGTGTTTAAATATGTTATATCATTACTGAAATGTACTTTTAAAAATTATCATTTCTGTATGTTGTTTGGATTTGTGTGTATATATAATGTGAAACATGTAATACCTTTATATGCTTATAGACTATTTCTGTTTAAATATTTGTTTCATTTATGTATAATGACATCAAGTTTGATGTTAATAGCCTATTGTATGACACACCCAATACTCTCAGCTGGTTTTTCAGCTGGAGTCAATGGGCAAAGAATAAATAAATAAATAAATGAAGAAGAATGACCTGGTGAGATTTTAGGTTTGTTCTGATTGTACTTGGTTGACCACTTATCTTTATTCCTGAATTTAAATTCTCATCTAGAAGCGTGAGTTGGTTTTTTCCATTGGTTATAAGAAAATGTCCTGATGATGAAAAGGGGCAGTTCTCCATCTCCCTGGTCATTTTACTTGTGTGGTCGATGTTGAGGTGGTTTCTGTTTTTGCTGCTAGGACTGCTACTGGAGGTGGTGTTGACAGGTGCGCTAGTTATCCTAATTTGGTCTTGAGGCTTTTTGGGAATAAAAAATCTTGTAGGTGACATGGTCACTTTACATTTCTTCTCACTGGAATTGCTGAACTTCCTCCTGTTGCTGGGGTGGTAGTAGTTGATTGTTGGTGTTCACTGGTACACGTAAAATTAGATGTCCTTGGTAATACTTTTGAGACTAGATCTGCTGATGTCCTTAGTGGGTCTCCTGTAGGTACTGCTTCTGGTTTCCAGTGCCCAGTTCTTCTTGTTGTATCTTGAATATCTTCGAGTGTGGAACTTGGTTCTGCTGCTTTTTTGGGGTTAGATGCTTTTGCTGGTATCACAGCCTGGTTTAGTCGATGGTAGTTTTATTTCACTATGTCTTCTTTGAGTGATGAAGGTGTAGTACAGTTCTTTTTTGCGCCTCCTCGTTTACCTTTCATAACTATAAGTCTGTTTCTGCTGCTGATTTTTCTTGTGTTTTCACTGTCATATTTGCTGAAAGGTCTTCACATTGTATGTATGTTAGAGCCAGTATTTGCAGATTGGCACCTACTGCTAGTTGTAAATGTCTACATAATTTCTCGTTGCCTTCCATTAGCAAGTGAAGTCCATGCTTTGTATAATCGCTTCTACTGAGGAATGTATCTGTACGGAATTGTGCACAAGATAACTTTTGTGTGGATTTTCTTACGAAGAGAATCTCTTAAAGCACATTTGAAATCCTGAAATTTCTTTAGGATGTCGTTTGTCCCACCTAGAATGATGACACTATCATTTTTCGTATATTCTTTCGTCTTCCCGTCTATGTTACAAACCAAGTCCTTTAATTTTGTGTTAGGTTTTATTACAGAAGAGATGAAGTGTTTTTGTTTTTGAGAACTGATCATAATTTTTGCACAGTGACGACCATGGCTGTCAGAAAGAATTAATACGTTCTGTCTCTTGTTATCACTGTGTATCATTTTTTGTGGCACTTGTCGACCGCTTTTTTTCAGTTTTCATTTGTATTAACGCTGTTGGTTTTGTCAGGGCACCTCATAACACAAGCACTTGAGTCCTTCTATGTAGTATTTTTGCTTCTGATCCATTCATGCTAATTTTTTTTCTCATTTTTTGATTGGTGCATTCGATTTCAGATAACCTAACAGTTCGGTATTTTCATTTCGAAGTTTCGTTAAATCATTCTTTAAAATGTTAAGCGCTGCTTGCATACTGATGATACACTCTTTTAAATGTTCAATATCTGTTACACATTTTTTACGTGGTATATTTTCACTTTCAATGGCTAAATTTCCGTGTGGTAGAACATTGTGCACATCACACTCGTGAGCCATTTCATTTGACTTCATATACATACCAGTGGTTTACTATTTCTAGACCGAATTTCCGGACACTTGAGCTATAATATCACACACAATGCATTTACGATTGCAGTATTCACTGATTTTTACGTATATCGTACATTTTTCGTACAATTTACGTTTATATATGTAGAGCTAACACACTCGCAGTTTACACTTTCCGCCATTCTTTTCAAAAGAAAAATCAGATCTGACTGAATATTGATGCAGCTTCTTTTAGATAGTACTTCATTATAGTTAAGTGCATACCTGATAAAAGTCTGATTTTACTATTAATATTGTCTGTAAGGTCCTTTATATTTACAATATGAACAGCAAGGGTCCCAACACACTTCCCTGGGGCACACCAGAAGTTACTTCGACATCTGATGATGAATATCCAGCCAGGATAACATGCTGCGTCCTCCCTATCAAACAGTCCTAAATACAGTCACAAATTTCACTTGATACTTAATATAATCATACTTTTGACAGTAAGCGTAGGTGTGGTACTGACTCAGTTTTGGAAATCAAGAAATACTGCATCTACCTGCTTGCCTCGATCCGTATCTTTCAGTATGTCATGTGAGAAAAGTTAAGTTGGATTTCACATGATCGATGTTTGTGACTCATGCTGGTTAGCTTTGAGGTCATTCTGTTCAAAATAACTCACTATGTTTGAGTTCAGAATATGTTCTAAGATTCTACAACAAATCGATGTCAAGAACATTGGACGGTAGTTTTGTGGATCACTTTCACTACCCTTAATGTAGACGGGTGTGACCTGCGCCTTTTTCCAAGAATTGGGCAAGGTTTTTGTTTCAGGGGTCTACAATAGATTATAGTTAGAAGAGGGACTAACTAAGCCGCAAATTCAGTATAGAATCTCACAGGAATTCCATCAGGGCCTGGAGCTGTGTTCAGATTTAACTATTTCACCTGTTTGTCAACACCACTGACACAAATACTTATTTTATTCATCTTTTCAGAGGTACAAGCGTTAAACTGGGGCAATTCTCATGGCTTGTCCTTTGTAAAACAACATTTGAAAACAGAGTTAAGCATTTCAGCTTTTGCTTCATTGCCCTCAATTTCACTTCCTGTCTCATTCACTAGCGACTGGTCACTAAATTTGCGTTTTGTGAAACATCATTTGACAATATTCTGCTGCGTTAGTCATTGAAGGCCTCACACATTGCTGTCTTGCCACCCAAACACACTTCATTCAGCAACTCTCTGTTTACAGCTGTACCCTTTGTTTTACATCTACCATGGGGTAATCTTTGTTTCTTTAGAAGTTTCTTTAAAGTGAGTGTATACCATTGTGGTTCTCTCCCATTACAAACTGTTCTACTGGGTACATACCTATCTAGTGCATGGTCAACTGTTATTTTGAACTTGAGCCACAGTTCATATACATGCTCCTGCCCTGTGCTGTAATTTTCAAGTTCCTCATTGAGATGTAACACTACTGACTTTTTATTTAGTTTACTGAATGTATGTATCTTTCTGCTTGTTTTAGTTGTCCTTTGTACTTTGGTAATCATTGTTGCTACAACAACATCACGATTACCAATACCACTTTCGATGTAGACATCCTCAAAGAGGTTAGGTCTATTTGTTGTCATTAAATCAAATATATTTCCATCATGAGTGGGGTTCCTAACTATCTGTTGTAGATAGTTTCGGTCGCTCGGTTCCAGACTGTAGCGCCTAGAACCACACGGCCACTCCGGCCGGCAAATAACAAAACTCTAATTTTCCCAGTTAATTGTTAGATGATTTAAATCCCCACCAATTATTATAGATTGGAGAACTTGCTTACAACTGATCTGAGGTTTTCTCTAAAGTTTTCAGTTACGTAATAGATGAATCTTGTGGGCGATAAAACGATCCAGTTATCATTTTTATGACCACCCCCGATACCGAGTATTTCCCAGACAAACTCACATGCAGCTTCAATTTCTACTTGGTGGATTTGATTTCTTGCCTGTTCTGACAAATACACCACCTTTATTTCCAATTTGCCTATCCTTTCTATGTACACTTAAATTTGCCCCAAAAATCTCACTGCTATCAATTTCAGGTTCCAACTGGCATTTTGTATCTAATATTATGTGAGCTGCACTGCTTTTCATGAGCACTTCAAACTCTGGCACTTTGTTGCAAATGCTTTGGCAGCTTACCATTAGTATTTTAGTACTCTCAGCGTGAGAGGCATTTCTTTCGATCTTACACTGATACTACTGAGTTTACTACACCTGTTGTTATCTGGATTGGATGGAGAGTCAGCTAATCTAAAAAACCCTCCTGTGCACTCCACACAGGATAATTATTGGAGTGGAGAATGTGTTGTAAGGATAGTTCCCATCTGTACAGTTCAGAAAAGCTGGTAGTGGAGGGGTGGATCCAGATGGCTCCGGTAGTGTAGCAGTCATCGAAATCAAGGTATTTTGTTCAGCTGCATTTTGTGCTACAAGATGGTCTACTTTAGTCTTGGGCACAACTTGGCTACCCGGGGATGGTGTATCTACAGCGACAAAAACTCCATTGCCTAGTGTGCTGAGGATCTCACCATGGTCTTCAGAGACAGGCACTATCCTACACACCTACTCCGGAAATAGGTCTCCCATGCCGTTTCCTCTCACACCCCAATCTTCTCATCACCCCCAAGAACCAGCCACAAAGGAGTGCCCCCTTCATCACCCAATACCACCCTCAACTGGAACATCTCATCCTCATCTTTCACCAGGGTTTCGATTATGTATCTTTATATCCTGAAATGAGGGACACTCTACCCGAAATCATTACCCCTCCTCCTAAAGTAGTGTTATGTCATCCAACTAACCTACACAACGTCCAAGTCTATTCATATGCCACTCCCAATCCCAACCCTTTGCCACAAAGATTGTATCCCAGTGGAAAACCCAGGTGCAAAATCTGCCCAATCCACTTGCCCAGCACTTCCTATTCCAGTCCTGTCATGGGTTTACCACATCAACTACATCTACACAATTACTCTGCTATTCACAATAAAGTGCCTGGTAGAGGGTTCAATAAACCACCTTCTAGGTGTCTGTGTACCACTCCACTCTCTAACGGCCCGCGGGAAAAATCAGCATTTAAATTTTTCTGTGCAGGTACTGATTTCTCTTATTTTATCGTGATGATTATTTCTCCCTATGTAGGTGGGTGCCAACAGAATGTTTTCGCAATTGGAGGAGAAAACTGGTGTTTGAAATTTCATGAGAAGATCCTGTCCCAAAGAAAAATGCCTTTGTTTTAATGATTGCCACTCCAAACTCACACATCATGTCTGTGGCACTATCTCCCCTATTTCGTGACAGTACAAAATGAGCTGCCCTTCTTTGAACTTCTTCGATGTCATCCATCAGTCCAATCTGATGCAGATCCCACACTACATCAACATTTATACTCCGCAAGCCACCCAACGGTGTATGGCGGAGGGCACTTTATGTGCCACTGTCATTACCTCCCTTTCCTGTTCCAGTCGCGTATGGTTCGCGGGAAGAACGACTGCCGGAAAGCCTCCATGCACGCTGGAATCTCTCTAATTTTAAATTCGTGATCTCCTCGGGAGATATAAGTAGGGGGAAGCAATATATTCGATAACTCATCCAGAAACGCACCCTCTCGAAACCTGGACAGCAGGCTACACCACGATGCAGAGTGCCTTTCTTGCAGAGTCTGCCACTTGAGTTTGCTAAACATCTCCATAACGCTGTCACGCTTACCAAATAACCCTGTGACGAAACGCGTCACTCTTCTTTGGATCTTCTCTATCTCCTCTGTCAACCCGACCTGGTACGGATCCCACACTGATGAGCAATACTCAAGTATAGGTCAATGAGTGTTTTGTAAGCCACCTCCTTTGCTGATGGACTACATTTTCTAAGGATTCTCCCAATGAATCTCAAACTGGTACCTGCCTTACCAACAATTAATTTTATATGATCATTCCACTTCAAATCGTTCCGCACGCATACTCCCAGATATTTTACAGAAGTAACTGCTACCAGTGTTTTTTCCGCTATCATATAATCATACAATAAAGGATCCTTCTTTCTATGTATTCGCAATACATTACATTTGTCTATGTTAAGGGTCAGTTGCTACTCCCTGCACCAAGTGCCTATCCGTTGCAGATCTTCCTGCATTTCGCTACAATTTTCCAATGCTGCAACTTCTCTGTATACTACAGCATCATCCGCGAAAAGCCGCATGGAACTTCCGACACTATCTACTAGGTCATGTATATATATTGTGAAAAGCAATGGTCCCATAACACTCCCCTGTTGGAAGCCAGAGGTTACTTTAACGTCTGTAGACGTCTCTCCGTTGAGAACAATATGTTGTGTTCTGTTTGCTAAAAAATTTCAATCCAGCCACACAGCTGGTCTGATATTCTGTAGGCTCTTACTTTGTACTGCACAGTAATACTCGAAAATAGGGCGGACAAGCGTGGTGTAAGCAGTATGTAGACCTGTTGCAGCTTCTGAGTCTTCTGCCAATGAACTGCAGTCTTTGGTTTGCTCCACCCACAACATTATCGATGTGATCGTTCCAATTTAGGTTATTTGTAGTTGTGATCTCTAAGTATTTAGCTGAATTTACACCCTTCAGATTTGTGTGACTTATCGTGTAATTGAAATTTAGTGGATTTCTTTTAGTATTCACGTGAATAACTTCACACTTTTCGTTATTCAGGGTCAATTGCCATGATGTGCACCATACAGATATCTAAATCATTTTGCAATTTGTTTTCATCAACAGATGACTTTACAAGACAGTAAATAACAGTATCATCTGAAAACAATCTAAGATAGCTACTCAGATTACCTCCTATGTCGTTAATATAGATCAGGAACAATAGAGGGCCTGTAACACTTCCTTGGAGAATGCCGGATATTACTTCTGATTTATTCGATGACTTTCCATCTATTACTACGAACTGTGACCTTTCTGACAGGAAATCACGAATCCAGTCGCGCAACTGAGGCAATATTCCATAGGCACGCAGTTTGGTTAGAAGACACTTGTGAGGAACAGTCTCCAAAGCCTTCCGGAAATCTGAAAATATGGAATGAATTTGACGACCTCTGTCGATAGCACTCATTACTTCATGAGTATAAAGAGCTAGTTGTGTTTCATAAGAACGATGTTTTCTAAATCCGTGCTATGTGTCAGTAAATCGTTTTTTTCCAGGTAATTCATAATGTCCGAACACAGTGTATGTTCCAAAACCCTACTGCAAATCGATGTTAGTGATATGGGCCTGTAATACAGCGGATTACCCCTGTTTCCCTTTTTGGGTATTGGTGTGACTTCAGCACTTTTCCAATCTTTAGGTACATAACTTTCTGTGAGCGAGCGATTGTATAGAATTGCTAAATATGGAGCTGATACAAATCAGCATACTCTGAAAGGAACCTGACTGGTGTACAATCTGATGGGAGGCATTGCCTTTATTAAGTGATTTAGGCTGCTTTGGCACATGAATGATATCTACTTCTATGTTTCTCATCTTGGCAGTTGTTCTTGATTGGAATTCAGGAACGTTTACTTCGTCTTCTCTGGTGAACGAGTTTCGGAAAACCGTGTTTAATAACTCTGCTTTAGTGGCACTGTCAACAGTGACTTCACCGTTGTTATCGCGCAGTGAAGGTATTGATTGCGTCTCTCCACTGGTGTGCTTCATGTATGGCCAGAATCTTTTTGGGTTTTCTGCCACATTCTGAGACAGAGTTTCGTTGTGGAAATTATTAAAAGCATCTCTCACTGAAGTACGCGTTATATTTCGAACTTGTGCAAAACTTTTCCAATCTTGGGGGTTTCGCGTTCTTTTAAATGTGGCATGCCTTTTTTCGTTGTTTCTGCGAACAGTGATCTGACCCATTTTATGTACAGTGGCAGATCAGTACCAGTAATTATTAATTTATGTGGTATATATCTCTAAGTGCCATCGATGCTATCTCTTTGAAATCGTTCCACATCTTTTCTACCCTTACGTGATCAGATCGGTAGGAATGGAGACTGTCTCTTAAAAAGGCGTTAAGAGCATTTTTATCAGCTTTTTTAAATAGATTTTTTAAAATTATTCTTTATTATTTTGGAATGGCGGCCATATTTGTTCCAGGCCGCATGCGTTTTTTTCGTATATCCAGTAGCGGACTGCCTTTCAGATAAAATGCATTTGGTTCAACACACTCTGAGCTACAAATTAATATCATTATCACTTAGGTGAATGTATTCTTTAATATATTTTTAGTAGTTCAAAGTTATCAGCCACTAATTAAAAAAACTCTTTCTATGAACAGTAGTTTTCCAATGAAAGATTAATTTCTCAGCTTTAATATTTTTCTGCTATTACACTGAATAGTATAGTTACTTTTATAGAGTATCAATGATGAGCAGCTTAGGCCGATATTACACTATCAAATCTCTTTGTCAAAGATTTGATCAAAGATGTGATCAAATATTCCATCAAATATATTTGACAAAGATCTTTGACATAGTGCTAGAAGGGGTATTACACTGTCATCAAATTTTTCGTCAAAGTTCAAGATGGCTGACAACAATTTGCTATTAACTGCAGCAGTTGCACGTACGGCAATTGCATTGTGTGCACATGCGGAAAAGAAGTGGGGGGAAAAAAGGAACCATACATACGAGGTTGACAGTCTTAAATTCCTGGGATTACAACTTGATAATAAATTCAGTTGGGAGGAGCACATCACAGAACTGCAGAAACGCCTTAACGAATATGTATTTGCAATTATAGTGTTAGCTGACACAGACATTATAAAAATAAAAAAGCTTACATATTTTACCTACTTTCATTCCATAATGTCATATGGTATAATATTTTGGGGTAAATCTTCAAGTCAATCAAAAGTTTTCAGAGTCCAAAAGCGTGTAATATGTATTATTTGTGGAGTAAATACACGGACGTCCTACAGAAACCTCTTCAAAGAACTGGGTATACTAACTACTGCCTCCTTAATGAAATTTGTCCTAAATAATATATCTCTTTTTCCAACAAACAACTCAGTTCATACATACAATACCAGGACCAAAAATGCTCTGCACAAGCACTTAAAAGCACTTACTTCAGTTCAAAAAGGGGTCCACTACTCAGGAACACTCATCTTCAATAGTTTGCCAGCAAACATAAAAAAATTTTGTTACAAATACAGATCAGTTTAAAAGGAGCCTGAAAGACTAATTAGTGGCCAACTCCTACTCCATTGACGAAATTTTTAATAGAAACAAATGATGTATTGTATTTATTCATACTATAAGTATTGTTATTTCAGCTTTAAAAAAACTGACATGTTCCACATCCATGAGGATCTCCTTAGCACGGATCTATGGAACGAAAAACTAATCTAATCTGGGTGAAGCCATGGGTTTTACGACGACACAATAAAAGCATTCGACAAAACTTGTTACAGTGGAAGACGTCAAGTAGTACATCAATTACTTAAGAATGGATGAGCATACATTTCTGTATGTGCTCAGTGAAGTGTATCCTCATATCACAAAGCACAATATCACTTAAGAACTGCTACATCTTCAGAAGACAGGCTCACTGTAACACTCCGATTCCTTGCTACAGGAGAGTGTTATGTTATGTTAGGTTAGATTAGGTTAGGTCAGGTCAGGTCAGGTCTCCAATCTTTTTAATTTATTTTTGTATTCATGGTGCCTAACTTTGTAAAGCGCCTCATCAGCTTCATACATCTCTATTAATTTTGTAGTTGTCGGCACACACCAATTGTATTTACCGGCAATGTTTATAATAACACTACATATGACAGAACGCTCCAGCGATGCTAGCACTCCATGTGGTAACATGTCACATTGCAGTGAACAGAAGCAAAGCGATTTCTTTGATCAAATCTACAGCGAGGCCCTAGATTTGATCAAATATTGGACGACATTTGACAAAGTTCCTATTACACCATCAAATATCTTTGACAAAGATTTTTGACAACGATATTTGACAAAGAAATTTGATAGTGTAATAACGGCTTTACACTTAAAAAAAGTACAGTAATTCCAAAAATTGATTTTTTAATTTTTTTGTGGCCTGCAATATCTTTGTTGGGGGACCAGATAAAAATCTGAAAATTTCAGTTCGAAGTTATGGACAAAAAATTACAAACACAAGTCAAAAATACGTTTTTTAACGTCTGTGATATCCAGGCTTATGGAATAAAATATATCCTTTACAGTATATAATTTAATCATGTGTATGATAACTTAATTTTTTTATTGAAAATACACCTACTAATTACATTATATTGTTCTCTTGTTATGTGTTTCTGGTACATCACTCATTGAACATTTGAGAAATTTGTTCACTCAGTTTGGGTGTTAGATTATAAGTTCGCCCAGTCACAATTGTAAATTCCATGGGAGACAGCTTCCTTAGTACATTTTTAAGTGGCATCCAAACTATATCCTTCTCAATTTTTCAAAAGTTGTCCTTGGTCCTGGAGGGTGATAAAAAACAACATGTACATCTTGGTTTTGACAGTCAGTATTATCAACTTCGACAATCCACCACTGCTCACTGTAAACATAAGCCACTATGTCTTTATTTTGAAGAACCAGTTGTACAATCTTTCCACACTGATGAATTGCACTATCAGGCGAAGTTGATGTGACCTTACACTTCAGTAAGTTGTGCGAATGGGGTTCAAAACAATGAAAAGATCGAGTGCCTTTTATCTTCTGACAACTGTTGTACCTTTCCTTCAAGACACTGTCACAGAATTCTTGTATTTCCTCACTTTGTACAAAACATAGGTAATTCCTTTGATATGTTTTTTACAGAATTCAAACATTTCTTGGGGTGTTATAATATGATTGCCATCGGTCCACTGCAGACTTGCTTTCATGACAGCTGACACCATCACAAGCATTCTTCACATGGCATGAAGCGAAAAAGTTCCATTCTACATCAAACCCAAAATCTTTTTCATGAAGGGAGATGTTAATATTTTTTTGTTTTGTTTTATATTGACCTGCTGCCCCACCCGAGAAGACAATCAGTTTTTTTATGGAAGGGTGCTGCTGTTTAATGTAGTTCGTTAATTTTAGTTGAAAATGTGCACTGCTGTAGTTTGTGTTTAAGGTAGTCTCTTATGACACGAAAGCTGTGGCACATTAGTTTATCTTCATCTTTATAACAGAATACAAATGGATGAACTGTGGCCTGTTTGTTTACGCAGTGGTGCCCTTATACTTCAGGTTGAACAACAAAAGAATAATTTTCCGAAAAGTCAGCAAGAACCAAGCATTCATCAGCTGCCATGATTTGCTTTTTGTCTTTCAAAAATTTACTTTGAGCATTTGCAATAAAACGACGCATTTTCAGATTTTCAAGGTTAGCCACCAACACATCAAAAAACTCATCTCATGATTTTATGACTGCCACCATTTCGGTTCTGTCTTGTGTCACCCATTCTTTGTATTTTATACCGTCAGGCATCAAATCGTCTTCCTCGAATTCTTCAAACATGTTAAGCAAGGTTTATTTGCCTGGACAATCTTCACATTTTTCCTTGATCATATAATTATAACTGTCAATATTGTTTACCATAACTTCCAGGAGGTCTTTATAGTCGACTCTAAGATTGGCCCCATCTGTCATCAACTTTACATTCTGATGATACAAACAAACACAAACATTATGGGTGCCAGATGCCCCTAAACAATACACCATATTGGTCCCAACTTGCAAAACTTCGATCTTCCAATTTTAATGTCAGGATGTTCTTTTTTAAATTCAGTGAATAGTTCATTTAAATTACACAATAATAACCTTTTTTGTCTTTGAATTGTAGAACAATTTTCTTTCACAGAAATACAGTCTTTTTTGCCAGCCATCAAATAACTGTTATTGTCATCATCATAATACTTAATAACTTTATTTATTGTGTTTTCATCTACCAAATTAGATGCACTTTTCTTCTGTAATGCTGGTAAAATTCCATGTTCTTTTAATAATTGCCTTGTTAAGTTAACAAGACGTTCTGACACATTAAATTCATCACTAACTTTTGCTCGACTCCAGGGATTTAGCAGTAAACTGACAATCTTAATTCTATCCTTTTTATTTGAAGTACTGCATTTAGTTTTTCTATAAAATCATCATATTTGGTTGATGAAATTTTAGAACTTCCATCTGTTTTAGTACAAATCGTATTTTGAAATGAAACTTCCAAATTCTTTTTGACTGTAGCTGTCACTTACTCAATTTTTTTATTCAAGGCACTTGGTCTTTTATCTTGACTTAGTTTTCTAATTTTACTAGCAGGCGATATACCCAGGATTTCAAAAGCTGTATCTACTTTTTTAATGGTTGCTGATAAGCCACAAAATTCTGTATCTGAGGTTTCACTATCATTTCTCTTGTGAATTACAAATGTCTTAGAATAACATGTTGGATACAACGATTTTCCTGGTATGAGATTGACAAAAGGGCTTTTATTTTTGGAATAATGATCACATGTTATTTCTCGCGGACCTTTAGTTGTAGGTTTCTTATGTTTCTCAATAGGATCCATACAAGGCTGACCAAAAAGGTGATGAAATTTTTTAAAGTATTTCATTTCATGGTACTTGCATTTTGATTTGACCTCTGGGTCGTCTCATAAGTAAAACAACACTTTTTTTTCTTCACTGAAATCTTCGATTAAAGTAATGTCTTTAGCATACACTCCATATACACTTTTATGACACGTTTCATTAATAATAACACCAACAGAACACTGAGACACCATTTTTCTACTGCACACTTCAAGAACTTGTAGCTAAATAAGTATGAGTAGACAATTGTTGGTGTAAGGGGGAAGACAACAATCAGACTTGTATAGGCTTGCAGATGCAATTGTTAGCCTGTTGAAACAATTACCACAGCATTGTTTTGACAAATAATAATTAGCTACTGTAATGGTGTGTGTTACATATGCAGTTGGTATACTTTATTTGATTAGCCTACCAGATATCGCATGTGTTAAAGAACATATTTTTGATTCGTGCTTGTAATCTTTTTTCCATAACTTCCAATTGAATCTCAAAGTTGAAATTTATACTTAAGTTTAATATCATAAAGGTCTATTAACTGTGAAATTTTCTGATTTTTACCTGTCCCTCAATAAAGATATTGCAGGTCACAAAATGGAAAATTAAAAAAACCCACTTTTTAAAATAGAGTATTTTTTTAAGTGTAAGCTGCTCAACATTGATTCTCTATCAAAAGTAACTATACTATACAGTGTAATAGCAGAAAAGTATTCAAGTTGAGAAATTAATCTTTCTTTGGAAAACAACTGTTCAAAAAATGAGTTTTTTTAATTTTTGGCTGGTAACATTGAACTATTAAAAATATATTAAAGAATACATTCACCTAATTGATAATGATGTTTATTTGTAGACCAGAGTGTGTTGAACTAAATCCATTTTATCTAAAAGGCTTAGGACAATCCACTACTGAATAATTGTAAAAAATGTAGGTGCTTGCAAATAGGGAAAAAATGCATGCGGCCTGGAACAAATATGGCTGCCATTTCAAAATAATAAACAATTGACTTTTTAAAAATATTTTTGTGACTACTAAACATTGGGGAATTCACCCAGCAAATAAAATTTTTTCTGAGATGGTCAAGCAACCAGTGCTGGACCACTTGGTATGGATTGACCCTAACAGGTCAAGTATGGTTTCGCAAATTTTTCCGCCCCCCAAAGTGATCCCCCTTGGCAGCAGCCTCAAGCAGTGTGACCGAAGCCCCCTGTCTCCTACACTCTTTGTCTAATACCCTCTGCCAATGCACCTGTCCGTCTTTCCCAACTCCTCTCTTTTGCTCTATCCCCCACCCCCTCCCTGCCCCACAGCCTCCTGGCACTGTGCGTGTTGGCATTCCTAATCCCTGCACACTCCACCAGACAGCACTGCTCTCTTCCCCCAGCCATGTACTGCTTTCCCGCCCCCTGCAGATTGCTGCTACCATCCCATGTGATAGCTGGATTCTGGCCTGAGTTACGAGAGATGGCAGTTATGTGTGCATGAGGTGTGCTTGCTTGTGTGAATGAATAGTGTGCGTTTTGCTTTTTCTGGTGAAGGCTGTGACCGAAATTGTATGTGTAAGTGTCTTAATTGTGCGCACCTGCAACTTATCATGTTATCTTTATGGTATCAATGTATCTTTAACTACATAGCTGATATTCCTACCTGGAGTTTCCATTGGTTCATTTGAAGCCGATCCTCCATTTTTCTTTTTTTATAAATCTACACAAACTATGAACTAATTGTGAGAGATCCTGTAGTTGCTGTGGTCTTCAGTCCTGAGACTGGTTTGATGCAGCTCTCCATTCTACTCTATCCTGTGCAAGCTTCTTTATCTCCCAGTACCTACTGCAACCTACATCCTTCTGAATCTGCTTATTCATCTCTTGATTTCCCTCTACGATTTTTGCCCTCCACGCTGCCCTCCAATACTAAATTGGTGATCCCGTGATGCCTCAGAAAATGTCCTGCCAAACGATCCCTTCTTCTAGTCAAGTTCTGCCACAAACTTTTCTTCTCCCTAATCCTATTCAATACCTCTTCATTAGTTATGTGATCTACCCATCTAATCTTCAGCATTCTTCAGTAGCACCACATTTCGAAAGCTTCTATACCTTTCTTGTCCAAACTATTTATCGTCCATGTTTCACTTCCATACATGGCTAAACTCCATACAAATACTTTCAGAAACGATTTCCTGACACTTAAATCTATACTCGATGTTAACAAATTTCTCTTCTTCAGAAACGCTTTCCTTGCCTTTGCCAGTCTACATTTATTATCCTCTCTACTTCGACCATCATCAGTTATTTTGCTCCCCAAATAGCAAAACTCCTTTACTACTTTAAGTGTCTCATTTCCTAATCTAATTCCCTCAGCATCACCCAACTTAATTCGACTACATTCCATTATCCTCGTTTTGCTTTTGTTGATGTTCGTCTTATATCCTCCTTTCAAGACACTATCCATTACGCTCAACTGCTCTTCCCGGCCCTTTGCTGTCTCTGACAATTACAATGTCATCGGCAAACCTCAGAGTTTTTATTTCTTCTCCATGGATTTTAATACCTACTCCGAATTTTTCTTTTGTTTCCTTCACTACTTGCTCAATATACAGATTGAATAACATCAGGGAGAAACTACAACTCTGTCTCACTCCCTTCCCAACCACTGCTTCCCTTTCATGTCCCTCGACCCTTATAACTGCCATCTGGTTTCTGTACAAATTGGACATCGCCTTTTGCTCCTTGTATTTTACCCCTGCCACCCTCAGAATTTGAAAGAGAGTATTCCAGTCAACATTGTCAAAGGCTTTCTCTAAGTCTACAAGTGCTAGAAACGTAGGTTTGCCTTTCCTTAATCTAGCTTCTAAGATAAGTCGTAGGGTCAGTATTGCCTCACGTGTCCCAATATTTCTATGGAATCCAAACTGATCTTCTCTGAGGTCGGCTTCTACTAATTTTTCCATTCGTCTGTAAAGAATTAGTATTTTGCAGCTGTGACTTATTAAACTGTAATTTTCACATCTGTCAACACCTGCTTTCTTTGGGATTGAAATTATTAGATTCTTCTTGAAGTCTGAGGGTACTTCACCTGTCTCATACATCTTCCTCACCAGATGGTAGAGTTTTGTTAGGACTGGCTCTCCTAAGGCTGTCAGTAGTTCTAATGGAATGTTGTCTCCTCCTGGGGCCTTGTTTCGACTCAGGTCTTTCAGTGCTGTGTCAAACTCTCCACGCTGTATCATAGCTCCCATTTCATCTTCATCTACATCCTCTTCCATTTCCATAATATTGTTCTCAAGTACATCGCCCTTGTGTAGACCCTCTATATACCCCTTCCACCTTTCTGCTTTCACGTCTTTGCTTAGAACTGGGTTCCCATCTGAGCTCTTGATATTCAAACAAGTGATTCTCTTTTCTCCAAAGGTCTCTTTAATTGTCCTGTGGGCAGTATCTATCTTACCCCTAGTAAGATAAGCCTCTACATCCTTACATTTGTCCTCTAACCATCCGTGCTTAGCCATTTTGCACTTCCTGTCGATCTCATTTTTGAGATGTTTGTATTCCTTTTTGCCTGTTGCATTTGCTGCATTTTTATTTTTTCTCCTTTCATCAATTAAATTCAATATTTCTTCTGTTTCCCAAGGATTTCTACTAGCCCTCGTCTTTTTACCTACTTGATCCTCTGCTGCCTTCACTACTTCATCCTTCAAAGCTACCCATTCTTCTTCTACTGTATTTCTTTCCCCCATTCCTGTCAATTGTTCCCTTATGCTCTCCCTGAAACTCTGTACAACCTCTGGTTTAGTCAATTTATCCAGGCCCCATCTCCTTAAATTCCCACCTTTTTGTAGTTTCTTCAGTTTTAATCTACAGTTCATAACCAATAGATTGTGGTCAGAGTCTACATCTGCCCCTGGAAATGTCTTACAATTTAAAACCTGGTTCCTAAATCTCTGTCTTACCATTATATAATCTATCTGATACCTTCTAGTATCTCTAGGATTCATCCATGTATACAACCTTCTTTTATGATTCTTGAACCAAGTGTTAGCTATGATTAAGTTGTGCTCTGTGCAAAATTCTACCAGGCGGCTTCCTCTTTCATATCTTACTCCAAATCCAAATTCACCTACTACGTTTCCTTCTCTCCCTTTTCCTACTACCGAATTCCAGTCACCCATGACTATTAAATTTTCGTCTCCCTTCACTATCTGAATGATAACCCAATGTGTAACTGTGAAACTGATGAACAAACATTACAACATCTAGTGTAAGATTGCCCACTGCGAAGATTCTGTGGGGACTGCAGAGACATCGTGGAGGCCAGCCCTGCTGCCATTAAATGGCTGTCACATTTGGACATAACTGTCTGACGAATGGTAGCTGTGATTATATTTCAACTTTGCTCAGATTTAATAATGACTGGTGTTTGTTCTGTTTATATTATTATGTATGTTTGTATATGTATATTTGTATTTGTATGTTATGTTATGTAAATTTACGATGTCAATACCGCACTTGCACTGGTGAAGCCATACAATAAATAAATAATAAATCTGAATAATCTCTTTTATTTCATCATACATTTCTTCAATTTCTCTGTCATCTGCACAGCTAGTTGGCATATAAACTTGTACTACTGTGGTAGGTGTGGGCTTCGTGTATATCTTGGCCACAATAATGCGTTCACTATGCTGTTTGTAATAGCTTACCTGCACTCCTATTTTTTTATTCATTATTAAACCTACTCCTGCATTATCCCTATTTGATCTTGTATTTATAACCCTGTATCTGCCTGACCAAAAGTCTTGTTCCTCTGGCCACCGAACTTCACTAATTCCCACTATATCTAACTATAACCTATCCATTTCCCTTTTTAAATTTTCTAACCTACCTGCCTGATTAAGGGATCTGACATTCCACACTCCGATCTGCAGAAAGCCAGTTTTCTTTCTCTCGATAACAACATCCTCTTGAGTAGTCCCCTCCTGGAGATCTGAATGGGGGACTATTTTACCTCCGGAATATTTTACCCAAGAGGACACCATCTTAATTTAACCATACAGTGAAGCTGCATGCCCCCTGGAAAAATTATTGCTGTAGTTTCCCCTTGCTTTAAGCCGTTTGCAGTACCAGCACAGCAAGGCCATTTTGCTTAGTGTTAGAAGGACAGATCAGTCAATCATCCAGACTGTTGCTCCTGCAACTACTGAAAAGGCTGCTGCTCCTCTTCAGGAACCACACGGTTGTCTGGCCTCTCAACAGATACCCCTCCATTGTGGTTGCACCTACAGTACAGCTAGCTATCTGTATCGCTGAGGCACACAAGCCTCCCCACCAATGGCAAGGTCCATGGTTCATGAGGGGGATAAGGGGTCCTATGATACAGAAAATCTAGAGGTCAGAGTGAAAGGCACAAACACTTTTTAATATGTAAATCTTTAAATGTATATTTACAATATTGTAGCAATTGTTTCTGTACAAAGCTGACTCTAAGAAAGAGTAGATTCAAAAACTCTAGCAGGTATGGCAAAAAAGTTAAAAAAGCACATAAACAACAGGGACAGAATCATTTTCCTTATGTTTCTGTCCACGGTCAACAAACACTGATGAAAGAAGACAGGATCGCACTGAGGACCATATTTTACTTGTACTACTAAATGCCAATTTCCGCCTAACATTCATTTTAAATTGTACCTGTAAATATTAATCATAAGTGTGGTAGTAGTAGATTGTATATGAAGTCAAAAATCAGTTTATAGCACATTATACAACAAAATATCGAGCAATTATGCCCACACCTGTTGTCAAATGAACTATAAAACAGCACAAACAAATTACCTTGTTCACATGAGAGTCTAAGTTAACTGTGGCAAGACATTACAATGATTAGTGCAATGATATTTGGACATGATATATCCATTACACTGTGCAGACCCAGCACCTGTCCTGTTTTCAGGTCTTTCACTGACAATGCTTTTGAATATTTTTCCTCTGTAATCACAAGAGATCTATCATACAAAATATAAAATTATTTTTAAA
Organism: Schistocerca serialis cubense; assembly: GCF_023864345.2. Lineage (NCBI taxonomy): Eukaryota > Metazoa > Arthropoda > Insecta > Orthoptera > Acrididae > Schistocerca > Schistocerca serialis. Next base: position 720,693,958 of record NC_064639.1, on the reverse strand, counting down.
TGTTTGTGGACTTCGTTACATTTCTTATGGTTTTTGACAAATACATATTCACCTGTTTGCAAACGGTTGTTGTGGCTTTATAATTGTATATTTCCTGATACTGTCCAACCCTCCTTTTGAGGTTACTTACAACTCCAGTTATCTCTCCATCTCTTTGTTCTGTCTTGGACCAAATGGCGAACACCACAGGAAACTCAGCCAATCTTGGCTTAGAACTGATTTGGCAACTCTAGGCTTCTTGAAGTGTGTTCCAGTCAGCAGTCCTCCCTTTCAGAAAACTTTGTACCAGCAACCAACATTCAATATGATGTTGGAACATTGTACATGACTGGAAATGGACGTCTTGGCTTAATCTCTGAATCATGAAGCATGTACTAACCTGTATAGACAGAACATCAACCTCAAGATGTGCCCTCAAGATGTGCTATGAATCAGAGTATTTGGTGGCTATTGAGGCAAAACAATCATTAGCAGGCAATTTCAGGAGCACAAGCCACATGCTAGTTGTGTTAAACTTGCTTACATACAGAAGTCTTTGCCTGATTCCCGAGCTATTGTGGGATGTCTGTGAACTGTGCAGTATCAACTAGAAACGCCACAAGCAATGGTGTGATCTACTTGGCAGCATTCACATCCAAACAACCAAGAGACTGTGTGGGTAGTCTGTGCAATGGTCTTTCAACACTTCAGAAGCTGATATCAGTATCAGACCATTTCATTTGGTAAATCTGTGTGATTCAACTGGTAAAGTGACTTGTAGGATCACTAAAACTAATCAAGAGGCCGTGCAGTTGTACAGTCCTGTTAGACACAATGAGAGCAGCCCAAGTAAGTAAGGTATTAAATGCCAGAAAACTTGAAAGGTAAGTCATAACTACAGTCCTTTATGTTTGTTTGCTATTTGAGAGCTGTTGAGATTGGCTGTTCCCGCCAGCATAATTTAGTGGGACCTTGGCATTGTTGACTCCCACTGTGGAAGAAAACAGTGTCAGCAAATGGGCTGGTCTGATTCCACCAGCAATAAACCGATGAGAGTCTGGCATTACCAGTTTTCACTGTGTTGCCAATAGGCCTGCCACATCTCAGGCAAGAAACTTTACCAGATGTGAAAATTTCACTCATTTTAAGATTAACTGTAATTCCAATGCTTATTTTAAATCTAGAACCAGTACTCCCCTAGAAGACTCATGGCTCTTTACCGAATTTGTGTGTGGACACACTTGGCCATGAGATATTCTGGCCATCCCTTCTACAACATGCCCTGGGGTAAAAATGGCGGGGGTACCTTTAACTGGTTGTTGCTTCGCATTTCTTGACCGTGCACCCTGTTCACAGCACGTACCTGATAATCTCGCAGTGGTCGTACTGTTCTGCTTCACACTGTTGCTGGCTTACCTGAAATTATGTATCTAAATATGCAACCGGATTTAGGGGAGCCACTCAACATTAAACACAACACTGTCCTATGTCTGGTATGAACAACTATATTCTGAAACGAAAAGAAAGTCGTAGGTTGCTCTGTTTACATTCCAAGTCATAAGTGTTTATTCCACATTAGCATTCTTGATGATTATCTGTCCACAAAATCACTTGGTCGAGCGTATGTGTAACCGACACATCGTAGGTGATTGTTGAAGATGCGGAGGCCGAATGATCGAACGAAAGTTCTTACGCTTGTGACGCATACACACATAATTAGTACCAGTCCTCCTTGACAATAGTAATGATTTATCACTGTTCACAGAGTTAATTTTTCAGTTTTCAGTTCTCACTTGTACGAGTGTGCGCGTAACCGTCACAACGCGGCTGATCGTTGATGATGTGGAACGCGATGACCGAATGCACGTTCTCACGCTTACTACAAGACACTGGCACTTGAATGCTCTCTTTAGTGGTAAACTATATTGCTGGTCGACATTAGCCCATTCTGAGGGGCCAAACACGGCGCGGATGATTGATGTACGGTGCGACACACAACGAGAGGATACACAAATACGTTATCGGCGGCGCTGCTTACTTTTAATTACATCATTACGCACTTCCCTCTGAATCACTTCCATATTCATCACTTTACTGTAATAGCACTTGTAGCAACACTCGAACTTCCATAATAACAATGCCTCTCACATGCAAAGCTACCCACAACAAAACATAACAGTTCCGTGTCCCGTGCTCGACTCTGCAAACGCGCTGCCCACAAAGATAATCCGCAACTAAGCCAGCGACATGTCAATACGCTTACATTCCCGCACGAAAAAGTTTTCAAATTGTTGAAGAGAATATCGAAATCTAGATAATTCCCTCCTGCAGGGCGTTAAAGTGATGGTGTGGGGGGAGGGGGGGGGGCATACTGCCCCATCCCATGGGTATAGAATCATTGCCACATTGTGGAACAGACACGAGGTACTCACAATCGTGGAAACATAAAGAATAGTTGTCAAATACGCAAAATTTTACGTGAAAAAGAATCTTATCTACAATGCAACCTGTATAGCAAAACACAGTTACAATAGAGTGAATAAACAAAGAGCTAAATACAATAAGACACAAAAGTATTAAGTCCCCTAAATATAAAAGTTTACAAATACAAAAGGTTAGATAAGATAGGTGCCTAAAAGAAATAAATAAAAGGAAATAGTAGAAAAACACAAGCGTTCACTGCTACTCTTGGAAGACAATACCACTGGTGACACTATTAGGCATAAACTAGAGAACCTCCATCAGCACCAGGCCGTCAAAAATCCGGCAAAAAATTATTTCACTACTCACATAACTGCGTCACAAGGAAGCGTTCTTTGCTTTGAAAGGGGTGGGGAGTGACTGTAGCGTCGATGCTGTGCCGACCGACAAATGTGCAGTATAGTCGTCAGCTCGCCACTCTCGCCTCGTGGTAATCCGCCCAATGGCGTTTATGAGACAGGTTAATGACGCTCTCAATCAGGGGCGCCTCCTGTATAGGTTTCCAGGTTTGCGCTACCCCCAAGGAATAATTTTGTTCCACTGTGTTTGCCTTCTGAGCGTTCTATACTAGTGGACAAGTAGCGCACCATTTATCTCTTTTAAAATGCCCGGGTTCCAAACGCCGAACGCAGCGGAGTTGGACGGAATGTACCGACGGCGACAGCGGGTTGCACTGTAGCTACAAACGCGGACTTGGGTGTCTCAGAGGGGGTGAGGGGTGCAGGGGCAACGCATGGCATCACTGTACTCGTATGCGGGCCTTGTGTGTGTAAACACCTCACCCGGGCCACCCTGCCAGCCGCAGGAAGAGGGCCCGAACTCTTCCGAAGGGGAACGGAACTTTCGGATCTTCGAACAAAGCGGGATTCTCGCGCCACCTTACCAGTTCAGGTGTAGCTGAGACCGAACTATTTCCTGTGCGTTGTGTTAGTTATTTTAGCGTGTGCTACAGTGAATTTTGAGGCTCAAGTGACAAGTGAATACGTGAAATAATGAATCAGGTAATTTCATTGCTCTCTGAACCCTTCAGTTCACGGAAGTTTGAAGAAAAATTAGAAATCAAGAGGCTAGGTAGGCCAACACCTGCTTTAACAATTTCGCAGACCATTAAAACAAAAAGTCGTCAATTTAATAGGAAATTTAACTCTGTATTGTAGAACAAGCATGAATGGCTGTGTGGTTGTGGCATGAAAAATGTCTTATTTTATTTTCCTTGTTTATTATTTGGAGTAGATCTTTCATAGTCTAAACACGGAGTCTGTGACATTCAACACCTCCACGACAAAGTTAGAAAACAAGAAACTTTCTTCAGTCCATGTAAATAACGTTTTGAATATATCAAGTCTAGGCAATGTAAATATAGCTACCCAATTGGACAGTGAGTACAGAAGGTCCGTGGTATTACACAACCAAAAAGTTACCGATAATTGGTACATATTTAATCTAATTATTAACTGTATTCGTTTCTGTGGTGCGCTGGAACTTGCCCTTAGGGGCATGATGAGACTGAATCATACTTCAGTCCTGGTGTTTTTCGTTCCTTTATTAATTTTAGTGCAGAATTAGACTCAGTATTAAAATCACATTTAGAGAAAGCTACAATTATCACAGAAACCTCAAAAATCATCCAGAATGAACTCCTCCAGTGCATGCTTCAAGTCTGCCAAGCGGAAATTAGAAAGGAAATTAAGGGTGCTGAGTTGAAAGATCTTGGGACTTCACAGCACCAGAAAAGCTGGCAACGTCCATCATCGAACAGATAAATAATCATTTGCGGATTTGTCCACATAAGCTAATAGCGCAAACATATGATGGTGCAGCAGTCATGAGTGGTTCGTCACGTGGGGCGCAGGCTCTTGTTACGGAAAAGTTTCCCAACGCTTCACACATTCATTGCTCTGCCCACCAGTTGAATCTCATTAGGCTTAAAGCTGCTTCCATTAATAAAAATGTGCGAATATTCTTCACTAAACTTCAGGGACTTTGCAGCTTCTTTTCAGCATCTCCTCAAAGAACAGCAGTTCTCGACGAAGTAGTACGAAAACGACTACCACGTTCAGTGCCTATTCGGAATTTTCAGCCAAGGAGTGTCAATAACGGTTTCGAATATAGATGAAGATATTATCATGTGCATGAATAATATTAGTAAGGGGGAAAAACTGTGTAATGAGAACACGACCTTGCAACCCTGTGGCTTAGTAACAATTTTGGAGGATGGAAAGTTCATTTTTTGGCTTTCATTTTTTCATAAAAATCATGATCCATGTGGGTATTTTGTATAACCAGTTACAGAAAAGGCATATTGACCAAACTTACGCACACAATCAGCTGACGCTTTTGAGCGTGAAATTGCGAACAGTAGGGAAGGAGTGAGTGAAAATTCAACAGTTTTACACGAGTACCATAAAAGAGGGAGAACTGAAGATGGCGCAGCGATGTGTAATCTACTGTGGGAGGCAAAAGAAGTATGTGATGTAAGTTACGAGGCAAAAGGAAGATACAGGTTCACTGGACACCTAGTTGCAGCCTCTCTCTTTCTACCAGAGAAATTCGCTACTTACTCGTCCAGTTCCAGAAACTTATTTCAGAGCTGCTATTGAATGCTACTCTTTTTTGGAAGCAAAGAAACTTCGAACAGAACTCTCTGCTATTTATGGAAGAGAGGAGTTCAAAAGCATGTGTGGAGCTTTGAGCTTTCTGCATTACATGACAGACAATAATCTTTGTGATGCACTGAGCAAATCTGTGAAGCTCCTGAAAGCGACAATTCCAATTCCAATGACCACATCAGAAGCAGAACGTTGTGTTTCTTCACGGAAACGCATCAAAACCTTCTTGCGGAATACTATGGACCAAGAAAGACTATCAGCACTAGCGATGCTCTCTACTGAACGAGACCTCGTTTTAGGAATTGTAGACTTCAATCAAAGATTGAGTGAAAGATTAGCAGATATGAAGGAAAGAAGAATAGAGTTCCTGTACAAGTGATCACCACCACATCCAAAGTCAGAGATACAATCGAACGGCGTTAACATCAGTCCTGCCGAAAAAGTTTAGTAAGGCATGCCTACCACTTTTTGAGTACATAGAGCTGCAGTTGATTTTAATTCCTTTTATTCTGGAAAAGTACACCTTTTGGTTTTATTATGAGTAGATGCAGGAGTGACACGGGCGAGCGGTCTGTTTATATCAGGAATTACAAAAACATTGAGTAGTGTACTGATTTTATCTCTTTTGTTGATGTTTTCCTTTGTGGGTAAAGTGCACCACCATGTTCTTTGGTCACGAGCCGGCCCTGCTCTCAGTGTTGTCCTAGCAATGCCTATTCAACTTACTCTTAGTCTGTTACTACTGCAATATACATTACAATGTTCTGTATGACATAATAAAACACATAGGCTAATAACAAAGAATATATGGATATCCTCTAAGTTATATTCTGTTACTAAGTGAATAATACAAGAATAATAACAATCATTAAGCAGGCACAGTGAGAAATTTTTAAATGAAAACTCTTCTGGTTAGCACAACCTATGGACACTAGTAATCACTCAAACCATATCACTGTATGGGAAAGAGGAAACTTAATACATATATTCTGCATTGAACTGATAGAAAGTGAAAAAAAAACGGCATATGGCAGTATCACATCCTAGTTAAATCTCACTCGATTAGAGTGTCGTCATAAAACCTCATAATAATCAGAAATGGATGTTTATACTTAAGGACAACAGCAGCTGACATATATACAGATTCAGACACGTCACAAGATATCAGTCAATCATTAATCTTGATCACTATAGTATAGTTTAATGTTTTCCACATAGTGTTTGCCCTTGTGGCATGAGGTATGCTGCTGATTACACCCTCAAAATAGGTTATATACTCTTTCCACTTGCTATGTTTCCAGTTTCGCACCTGGTCATCCGATGCATCATGCCTTGAGTTCTAATATCCATAGCCGCCACGGTTGCCTCTGTGACCACCATGCCACGGTAACCATCGTAATGTCTCCTGTCATTATCGTTATTCCAATGTCATCCACCATGTCTATTGTTATTGTTTGAATGGTTATTTGTGTTGGGTTCGTTGTTCCCTGATACTCTTCTATCATCTTCTCCTCCTCCTGTTCCTCTTGATTCATACATGTCTAATCGTCCTAAGACCGACTTTATTGCCTCTTTGCCATCTCTAGGGATTGCTAGCAACTTATCCTGAACTCCAGTTTGTTGTTTACTTATGATCAGGGACACTATGGCTTCTGTCGTCATTGGTTCACCTAAATCCAAGTTCCTCTCATAATAATCTTGATCTTAAAAAATTTTCTCTACATTCTGGTAACGCCCTCTCTCAAACCCTCTACCTTGGTATAGACTGTTACATAGTTCATTTTGCTTCCATCGCGACCAGTAGTGTTGCAAAAACTCCTTTTCAAATTCAGCAACGGTTGTCCTATTCTCATGCCCCAGGTACCAGCTTCACCTTCCAATCTTGCTGCAACGAAGTGTACCTTTCTCTGCTCGTCCCATAATTCAGGTAACACGCCCTTAAATCGATCTAGGAAATCTCTGGGATGCCATCTTCCGTTTGGAGCCAAGTTCTTAAAATTCCCTATGCCAAGGAAGACCTCATCATTTTGCACACCAATTAAGCTATCTCCGGCAATCTGGCAATCCGGAATAGCGATTTACTTCGCTCTTCACCTGCTGACCGACCTGTTCCTTAGTCTTGCCTACCTCACTGTACACATTCGCTACTCGCCGTGCGTACGCATCCTGGTTTAGCGCAACAGCTGATATCCTATTTTTACAGTGTTTCACTTCCTCATCCAGTTGCTCGAAATCCTCGTCGTAAACCTCAACCCTTTTACTAAGTTCTTCCTTCACTTCTTTGACATCTGACTCTATCTTTTCAAAACGTTTAGCATTGCCTGCAATGTTCTCCTCAAACCGTACGATAAGTTCATCTATCCTCTGATGACTTGACTCAGCCAGTTTCCTTAGAGCCTCATGAGTCTCGTCGATCTTTTTACTGAGTCATTCGTTTATCTGCTCTACCGACCGCTTAATATCTTCCCTCTGATGCATAATATCTTCCTCTAATTGTTTGTTATCTTGCAATAATAATTTCTGGTTGTCTTGCAATAAGGTTTTGAGTACGGTATGTCAACGATGGACAGGTCAGACCTAAGTTTACAGTCATTTCGTTTGGGCGTCTCCATTATTGGTGACGACACTGCATTTGGACTTCCCATCTGTGTCAATAAACTACAGTCCCCTATACCAGAAACCTTCGACATTTCACTACTACTTGCTTCTGTTTTCGTCTCCACCTGATTACATTCACCTAAGAGTCTGCTTTCACCTCCCTGTCTAGTGCAGTTGCACCAACCTCATTATTTGCCATATTGAACCACAAATAAGTCACCAAAGCAAGAAATAAACAAATCACAATAACACACGCAGCACAGGATGGGTGGTAATAACCACAACCAAACTACAACGCCATATGCATTCAACGCTGTAATTCGTGCTGAGAAACACACATAACATACGAGATCAGATAAAAGAAAAAAAAGAATGCAATATAAGCTAACGTAAATATAGTTTGCAATTGTATTAACTGTTGTTAAAATTTTAGACCACTAAGTAAGCAGGGTCTGGCAGTGATATTTACTTTACTGTATGATAGGCAAAGTAAGTAATTTCTCTCAATTTGTGAAACAAAAGTATTTCAACTGTTCCTGTTTGTAATTACGTAATTATAGAATGCAATCTGCGCTACCAGTTAATTACTCTCGTTGCTTCAGTTGCGTGAGGTAACGTTGTGATGCGCGACTTACTTTGCGTTGTATTCTGGCCCCGTAGTCGCAGCTGTACTGTAGCGCCGACTCAGTTGACGCCGTCCGGCTATCAGCATGCATCCACTCTGCAAAGCGTGGAAGTATTAATTTTGCAGCGTTGCTCCTAGGCGTCGCTCACGTTGTATAAGATGATGGCTGCCAAAAAGTTTTCACTTTTGCCCATAGCTGAAACTAACGTCGTCTACCGTAATGGCTGTCACATAAATGCCCACTTTCGCACACAGGTGCCACTAGCGTCGTCAAAAGCGCACCACCATGGAGTATGTTTACTTTGTAGCACTAGTTCTTCGCACTGTCACGGATCATACGAGTATATACACTGTTTCACCAGTTCTTTGATGTACACATCCCACACCTTGCGTGACATCACACAACAATCCAAATTAACAGGTACCGTTTATACAGAAATAGTTCACTCTCCAAATTAATTATACAGCACTTCTTATCCGAAAATTTCAAGTCCTGAATACACGTCGCCAAGTTATACGCCAGGGGGTACAAATGGCGGGGGTACCTTTAACTGGTTCTCACTTCGCGTTTCTTGACCGTGCGCCCAGTCCACACCACGTACCTGATAATCTCGCAGTGATCGTACTGTTCTGCTCCACACTGCTGCTGGCTTGCCTGAAATTATGCATCTAATTATGCAACCGGATTTAGGGCAGCCACTCGCCATTAAACACAATACCGCCCTACGTCTGGTATGAACAACTGTATTCTGAGACGATAAGAAAATCGTAGGTTGCACTGTTTACATTCTAAGTCATAAGTGTTTATCCCAATTAGCATTCTCCACAAAATCACTTGGACGAGCGTACGCGTAACCGATACGACGCGGGTGATTGTTGAAGATGCGGAGGCCAAATGATCGAATGAAAGTTCTTATGCTTGTCACGTATACACAGATATTTGGCACCAGTCCTTCTTGACAATAGTAATGATATATCACTGTTCACAGAGTTAATTTTTCAGTTCTCAGTTCTCACTTGTACGAGTGTGCGCGTAACCGTCGCAGCGCGGCTGATTGTTGATGATACGGAACGCGATGACCGAACGCACGTTCTCACGCTTACTACAAGACACTGGCACTTGAATGCTCTCTTTCGTGGTAAACTATATTGCTGATCGACATTAGTTCATTCTGAGAGGTCGAACACGGCGCGGATGATTAATGTATGGTGCGACTCACTACGAGAGAATACACCAATACATTACCGGCGGCACTGCTTTCTCTTAATTACACCATTACGCACTTTCCTCTGAATCACTTCCATATTTCATCACTTTACTGTAATAGCACTTGTAGCAACACTCGAACTTCTATAATAACAACGCCTCTCATATGCAGAGCTACCCACAACACAACAAACAGTTCCGAGTCCCATGCTCGACTCTCCAAACGCGCTGCCCACAAAGATACTCCGCAACTAAGCCAGCAATATGACAGTACACCTACACTTCTTCCCCTGGCTGCCTTCCCTTTCTTGTACCCTTTCCTTTCCTGGATATTCCGTGGAAGGAGTCCTGACTCGCCAACTTGGGGTGAAAACATTTCCACTCTACCTGGTCTGCACCAGGATTCATAAGAACACATTTACCACTACCAAGCCATTATTTTTCATGGAAGCTATCGAAGACAAGTTTGGCGAGGTAGACTCTTGGAGTAAGATGCGATCGAGTTTGCTGTTGATCAAAACTTGTTCTGCCTCCAAACCTGCTGCCCTCCATGCCTGTGACCATCTTGGCGACATCCTAGTGTCCATTACTCCTCACCAGTCATTGTATTCTATGCGCAAACGATGTTGAGACTCAATGCCCTCTACTGCCATCTGCCCCTGCAGTTCCCACGACCTTCCCTCAGGTCTCTCCCCCTACCCTGCTGTAGAATTGTCCCCCTCCTTCAGTGTCTGGCAGTGATGACGACACATCCCAGGACCCTTCCCTCCTGCATTTCCCATAGCGGCATCTTGCTGCCACAGTTGGCTGTGGAACCCACAGTCGGTGTTGCCCAAGGTCGCCAACTCTCTCAGATCCAGATCTCTCTCTCTCTCTCTCTCTCCCTCTCTCTCTGTGGGTGCCCTGCCCTCCTTGATGTATTAAAGAGAAGAAACATAAGTGCCAGGAAAGGTGCCGACGCCCTACACAAGATGAGACTGACCTCTTGTTTATTGATGTCCCCCATCCAGGAGACAGATGGTGGCCTGGTTGCATGACCATCTTCAGTCTATTTGCCTCCAATTTGGATCCCCATCCTGTGCTTATTCAATGAAATTGTAACAGATACTATCGTCACCTTCAGGAGTTGCAATGCCATATTTTCTTTTACTCCACAGGTTGTGTTGTTCTTCACGAATCTCATTTTACTAATGCTCACTCACCAACCTTTTGTATGTTCCATACTTTGTCAGAACCAGGTTAGCCCTGTGAGGTCTTTAGAGGGCATTTGCACGTTGGTCCAAATGGATATTGTTCAAGGACGTACCCAGGATCTGAACTAGGGTAGTGGGGGGGGGGGGGGGGGGAGGCAGGTCATACTAGTTTCAGGAAAGAAGGACTCGAGACAACATACTTCTTATTAAGTAAAACAGTAAACCAGTGAAAAACTGCTTTTAATAAACATTTTAAATACAAGAATGCACTTGTACAATCCGAGAAAACATGCAGCATTTCTTATTAAATATAAACTAGTGAAAAACTGCGAATATCTTCTAAGGGGGGGGGGGGGGGGCGCAGTTGCCCCTCGCTGGGTACGTCCATGATGTTGTTTGTACATGGACCCCTTCATTCCACATGGAAGCGGTTGCCTTCTGAGTCCACTTGCACTGTGCAATCACCATTTGCAATCTTTATCCCCTGCCACACAGGTGACTTATGGTTCAAATGGCTCTGAGCACTATGGGGCTTAACATCTGAGGTCATCAGTCCCCTAGAACTTAGAACTACTTAAACCTAACTAACCTAGGGATATCACACACATCCATGCCTGAGGCAGGATTCGAACCTGCAACCGTAACAGTCGTGCAGTTCCTGACTGCAGCGCCTAGAACCACTCACCCACAACAGCCAGCAGGCTCTAACAACCCTACCACAACAAAGGTCAAAAATTATGATTATGGTGTTGCTCACGCTGCTAAATACTGCATTATCAGACAACAACAAAGTTATATTATGTGGCAGGTGTCATTAGAGCACAGTTAATAAAGTCATTTCATGAAATAATGGATAAATTAGGCACTCATCTTTATGTGTTTCCCACGCTGGTCTCGTTGTGAACTCATGGCTCAATCGTCGAAAACCTAGGTGGTGATGATTCCAAGCTCGGATGCAAAGAGTCCTAGGTCTTATTCTGCGATATTCAAATGTTTTATAGATGTGTTTCACAAACCATTCTTGAAGATTAAACCTTTGAAAGTTAGCACAATGATGATATAAAAAAGTAATCAGCACTCCGAATTTAAGTTACACTTCTTTTTTATTACTTTTGTTGCAATATCACGTAACTCACAAAACATCACTTCACAATACAAAACATACTGGAAAAACATTTCCTCACTGTTAAAATTCACATTTTATAAGCTGACTACAATATGTGTCTTTTCAACATGACGTCCAAGACTTGACTCTTTAAAGGTCCGACTCTCTAATAATGGCTTACGCGGCCAAAAATCAGAGTTACAAGTACGACAAAGATCATAATGACAAAAGAAAGAATACATGTAAGAATAATATCCTTGCAACATAAAAATATCGATGTATCAAAGTATCTCTACATTAATGAAATCAAATCTGAATGTTGTCTCAGAAATACTTTAACTACTTTACGGAAACACATTAGAATATTGCTGATATCGAGAGGTTGAGTTGAGGTGCGGTAATGGTTACGTAATTCAAGTACCATTACAAGGCGACTTATGCCTGGTGCCATAACTGCCCCCCTCCAGCAACTCCTCCCTCCCTTTCTTGTCGTTGGTGGTGTTAAATGCCCATTAGCCTTTGTGGGGCACTGCCTTTTTATCTAGTCGTGGTCTCCACGTAGACCAGTTTCTGCCGACCATGACATTTGCCTTCTTAATGATGGTTCCCTTAGCCATTTTAGTGCCGTTTATGGCACTTTCTCTGCCATAGATCTTTCACTTACTTCACCCCTTCTCCCTTCATTACACTGGTCGGCACATCATGACCTCTATGATAGTGACTTCCTGCCGTTGACTCTCTCGTTCTCTTCCCGAGGCTCGATGGCCTGCTTAACCAAGTGGGCTTTCCATCCGACTGATTGGCCTCTGTATACCTCTCAGATCGTGTTTAGCCTGTATTTGACTGGTTCTATTGATGAAGTCGTCTCTGATGTGTCTGATACAATTAGGTCTATTCACACTGCCAGCACTGCCATCCCCCACTTGATGGGCTCCTTTCACCGCCAACTGGTCCCATGGTGGAACACAGCCATTGTCACTGCCCTTGCAGTTGCCATCCTTGATCACCATCGTGCCTTGCAATGACTTAAGAAGCACCCATCCCCCACTGATTTTATTATCTTTAAACACCTTCATACCAAAAGCTGTTACTTAATTAGACAGAACAAGCAGGTGTGTTGGGAATGATTTGTTCCCTCCCTAGGTTTTTCTCTTCCTTTGTCATGGGTGCAGGTTTCACTCTACACCCTACAACATTGCCAACAACTGTCTTCTGTCCCAGGCGTTGTCTTCCCGAGTGACCATTGTACGGATACATTGGCTCTTGTAGAACACCTTGCACCCTTGTGATGGCATAGGTGTCAGTCACCTATCCAGCCACCTTCCTCCTCTGGAAATAGCAGGCTGAGTCTTCTCACTTATGTTTTACCGCTTATAAGATGGGATCCAACAATGAATCTTTTACAGAATGGGAACTACTTCTGGTCCTCTCTTCACCCCATGATTCAGCCCCTGAGCCTAATTACCAATTGTGTCACACCTCAGTCCTCAACAGTGACAGCATCTCTTCTGGATATTTAACTGTATTTGGATCCAAGGTGCTTTTCCCTCTCAGTGGAGAATCATTATTGTGGTTCCCGTCTTTAAGCCAAGTTAGGATCTGTCGTCCCTCAATAGTTACTGGCTGATCAGTCTGCCCAGGGTGCCCTGCAAGTTATTTGAATAAGTGGTGGCTCATCGGCTCTGTTGGGTCCTCGAATCTTGGGACCTTCATCTCCCTACCAGTGCAGCCTTTTGGAGGGGTAGTCTCCAGTCAGTCATCTGCTTCAGTTCGAAACTGCAGTTCAGCAGACCTTTCCTCACAAGGGAACCTCTCCATCGCGACCCCCTCAGATTTAGTTATAAGTTGGCACAGTGGATAGGCCTTGAAAAACTGAACACAGATCAATGGAGAAACCAGGAAGAAGTTGTGTGGAACTATGAAAAAAATAAGAAAAATTTACCAACTGAGTAGTCCACGCGCAACATAGGCAACATCAAGGAGAGTGTAGGTGTAGGAGCATAGTGGTCCCGTGGATAGCGTGAGCAACTGCAGAGTGTGAGGGCCTTGGTTCAAGTCTTCCCTCGAGAGAAAAATTTAGTTTCTTTATTTTCGCAAAGTTATGATCTGTCCGTTCGTTCATTGACGTCTCTGTTCACTGTAATAAGCTTAGTGTCTGTGTTTTGCGACCGCACCGCAAAACCGTGCGATTAATAGACGAAAGGACGTGCCTCTCCAATGGGAACCGAAAACATTTGATCGCAAGGTCAGAGGTCAACCGATTCCTCCACAGGAAAACACGTCTGATATATTCTATACGACACTGGTGACGGTATGTGCGTCACATGACAGGAATATGTTGTCGATCCACCTAACTTGTACACTTGGCGAATGGGTAAAAAGATTCTTCTACCTTGCCCGATTTAGGTTTTCTTGTGGATGTGATAATCACTCCCAAAAAAGTGATGAAAACATAAGTGTTTGTCACATAAACTGCAACAAATGAATGCAACAGTTTCACAGTCGCACAGTTTTCCCTGTGCTCTGTCAAAACATTTTTTTGTTTCGATGTTTGTTTAGGTGTAGCATCCCCATACTACGGCGCAGTTACCTCGCATCGGATGGACGGACGGACAGATAATAATTGTCTGAAAATAAAAAATTAAACTTTTCACTAGAGTAAAAACTTGAACCAAGGGTCTCTCGTTCCACAGCCACTTACGCTATCCACGGGACCACGGCACTCCTGAGCTCACACTCTCCTTGATATTGCCTATCTTGTGCATGGACTACTCAGTTTGTATATTTTGCTTATTTTTTTTCATAGTTCCACACAATTTCTTCCTGTTTTCTCGATTGATCTGTGTTCAGTTTTTCAAGGCCTATCCACTGTGCCAACTAATAACTAAATCTGAGGGGGGTGCGATGGGGAGGTTCCCTTGTCAGTGCCACCATCCTGTGGCAGTTTTCCACAATCTTAGTAAGGCATAAGACATGGCTTGGAGTCACTCCATGAGTGGTGTCTGCAGGGCTCCCTCCTGACTTTTGTTCTCCAATTTCTGTCCCACTGACTATTTGGTGTTCAGGTTGGGAACATTCTCAACTCTCCGTGGATCCAGGAGAATGGCCTTTCATAGGGTTCCTTAGTTAAGTGTCCTCCTTTTCCTCTTCGCTATTAATGGACTCTTGACCTCTGTTGCCCCATTGGTCACCCTGCTCTGTATGTGGATGATATCGGTATCTGGGCTAGTTCCCACTTAGTGATTTCTGCAGAGTGTCATCAGGCACACTGTCCCGTGGACTCTCTCGTATGGTTTTCAATTCTCACCCCTTAAACTGTGGGTGGTGCATTTCTGTTGTTGTACCACAGTCCAACCTGATCTGGAGCTGTGCCTCAAGCACAACACCAGTTCCATTTGTTGGGTCTTCTTTTTGACATCACGCATATTAGATTGCCCCATATCAGCCTTCTGAAGACTGTTTCTCTAAATTCCATGTCCTTTGCTTCTTTGCCCACACCTCAGGGTGCAGACTGTTGGCTCTTCTCCAACTTTATCGGGCCTTAGTTCTGTCTCATCTTGGCATGGTTGTCAAGTTTATGGCTCAGTTGCCCATACCACACTGCTCCTTGTGGACCCAGTCCACCATCATGGTAGCTGTTTGGCCACTGGTGCCTTTTGCATTAGCCCTGTCAACAGTCTTCGGGCTGATGCTGGGATCCCTATTTCCCCCCCCCCCCCTCACCCTCTTTTGGTTCAGCAGTCCCAGTTCCTCATTTCCTATCCCATCACTATATGTTCTTTCCCTGCTCACCCATCCTATTCTATTCTTTTCACAGCTTTGGGGTGAGTTTACCAGTTAGTCTCTGCCTTGATTCTCTCCACTGTGATTTCCATCTTCTCCATATGTCCAGCTCCCCACGTTCTCTTCCAAACACCCCTCCTGGGCTTCGGATTTTGATAGCTCTCTTCCGATGGTGTTCCACTGTCTGTGGTGCCCAATTTTACAGGAGTTTTGGGATCTACAGTTTTTTACACCAATGGCTCTAAATCCATCAATCACATGGGACGTGCCTTCACGTCTTCTATTGGCACAGAACACCATCTCCTTCCTGCATTTGGGAGGTGTTTACCATGACACTGATCTCTATTTCTCTATTTACTAGGCCCTCTGCCAGGCTGCAGTAGCCAACCGAGACAGACGCAGGAACAGGCAAGTAACCGCTTTTGTGTCATTTACGAGTTCTTAACCAGGAGCGAATTTTATTATAACATCTGTGTTCTTTAATAGTTTAATTTCTTGAGTTTCTGCGTCAAAATTTAATATCTAATAGCCACAGTTCTCGTTTTCGTTTGCGTCAGAAAGTAAACCGATTTTGTGACATATTAAAAGTTCCTAATCAGGGGCAAATTATTTAGTGCTTCGGTAGTTAGGTTTTTGAATATCTGCGTATTACTAGACACAGTTCGTGCGTTTTCGTCAGGGTCTACAGTAGATTTGCGCAGCACGTGCTGATAGACCGTTTATATGAATAGTTTAGTTTTCCACGGTCTTTAGTATGGACAGGGACTGCGATTGTTGTGTGTGGATGCAAGCTGAGTTGCTGACACTTCTCTCTCACCTTCAGGCTGTGATGGCTTTGGTTACACAGCTGGAGGCTGCAGTGGATGGGCGCCACTGTTGTGGGCCGAACATGGGGATCCAACGGATGTCCAGCACGTCAGCAAACGACGGAGCTGATCCTCCTTGGTACATATCCAGAATTCGAATCGAGAACAGCTGCCACCATGAGTAACGTAGAAGTAAATATCCGCGGAGTAGTGAAGTAACTTAAATCACTAAATAATAGCAAGTCTTCTGGCCCAGACTGTATACCAATTAGGTCCTTTCGGAGTATGCTGATGCGTTAGCTCCATACTTAACAATCATATACAATCGTTCGCTCGACGAAAGATCCGTACCCAAAGACTGGAAAGTTGCACAGGTCACACCAATATTCAAGGAAGGTAGTAGGAGTAATCCACTAAATTATAGGCCCATATCGTTACGTCTATATGCAGCAGGATTTTAGAACATATATTGTGTTCGAACAGGGAAAAGGGATTTCAAATCGATTCCGTATTCCTGGATTTCCAGAACGCTTTTGACACTGTACCACACAAGTGGCTCGTAGTGAAATTGCGTGCTTATGGAATATCGTCTCAGTTATGTGACTGGATTTGCGATTTCCTGTCAGAGAGGTCACAGTTCATAGTAATTGACGCAAAGTCATCGAGTAAAACAGAAGTGATTTCAGCGTTTTCCAAGGTAGTGTTATAGGTCCTTCCTTATCTATATAAACGATTTGGGAGACAATCTGAGCAGTCGTCTTCTGTTGTTTGCAGATGACGCTGTCGTTTGTCGACTAATAAAGTCATCAGAAGATCAAAACAAACTGCATAACAATTTAGAAAAAATATCTGAATGGTGCGAAAAGTGGCAGTTGACCCTAAATAAAGAAAAGTGTGAGGTCATCCACATGAGTGCTAAATGGAACTCGTTAAACTTCGGTTACACGATAAATCAGTCTAATTTAAAAACCGTAAATTGAACTAAATACCTAGGTATTACAATTACGAACAACTTAAATTGGAAAGAACATACAGAAAATGTTGTGGGGAAGGCTAACCAAAGGCTGCGTTTTATTGGCAGGACACTTAGAAAATGTAACAGACCTACTAAGGAGACTGCCTACACTACACCTGTCCGCCCTCTTTTAGGATACTGCTGCGCGGTGTGGGAGCCTTTCCAGATAGGACTGACGGAGTACATAAAAAAAGTTCAAAGAAAGGCAGCACGTTTTGTATTATGGCGAAATATGGGAGAGAGTGTCACAGAAATGATACAAGATTTGGGCTGGAAATCATTAAAAGAAAGGCGTTGTTCGTTGCAACAGAATCTTCTCACAAAATTCCAATCACCATCTTTCTCCTCCGAATGCGAAAATATTTTGTTGACACCGATCTACATAGGGAGGAACGATCACCACGATAAAATAAGGGAAATCAAAGCTCGTACGGAAAGATATAGGTGTTCATTCTTTCTGAGCGCTATACGAGATTGGAATAATAGAGAATTGTGAAGGTGGTTCGATGAACCCTCTGCCAGGCACTTAAATGTGATTTGCAGAGTATCCATGTAGATTTAGATATAGATACTTTATTAAATGTTCCCCCCCTCACCCGACTTTTGTGATGTACATACTTGATGCGTGGCCTACAGGCTGTTGCTCAGTGTTTCCCTCACCACCACATGGTCTGCCATCCACAGCCCTCTCGCTGATACTGGCTGTGCTGTTTGTTCAGTTGATTTCCTTTGGCTTCCCGGCCAGTGGGTATCCTAGGTAATGAACTTGCCGATCATCTGGCTGTGGGGGCAGCCAGCACCTCAATTCACTGTGAACCTTCTAGGGGTGAATTTGTGGCTTAATATTGAATTCCTTTTCGCTCAGTTGTGGGCCGGCTCTTGCGGTGGCACCTTGCATGTCTAATAAATTTCGTGCCACATGGTGTTCATACCTCTGCCTGTCGCAGCAGGAATCTACACTCCTCCGCCATCTTCATATCAGCCATACCATGTTGATCAATCGGTTTTTACTCAGTAATAAGTGCTCCACCCCCACTTTTGTAGCTGTGAGGCCACCCTAACAGTGATCCATATTTTGCCTTCACACTAAATACCACTCCGACTCTACTCGTCGTGGGTGTTAGCAGAGATCTCTCCCTGTGGTTATGTCTGTCTTTGGTTTTCTTCGTGGAAATGGTTTGTCCTCCAAGGGTTAAATAGTTGAATTTCCTTATGGAATTGAAGTCCCTCAATTAGTGTCCACATTGGTTTGAAAGGCCTCTGGTTTGTATGTATACTGGCCATGTTCCCCTGCCCCCCTTTTCCCTATGCTTTCTCTGGTCTTTTGTGCCAGTTTGTTCCCCCTTTTCTGGTGTCTTCTGCACTCTGTGCTGTCCTGTTGTGTCATGACCATGGGGAGGTATGGGGAACAGGATCGCTGATTCTGGTGCAACATCATATGTAGGGCCTCTGGGGTGCCCTCTACTGTCATCCTTCCCCGACCTCTCCACCCTGCTCCTGATATTTATTCGTTCTGCCACCATTTCCCTTCTTCCTCTTTGTCCTCTTCCCTTTCTCAACGACTGGACTGTGCTGTTGGTGCTGTTCCTCCTCTAATTCCAGCCACTTTGGATCATGGGACCAATGACCTCATTGTGTGCTCCCCATGCCACCTACACTCCTCCAAATCAATCAACCAACCAACTAACAACTATTTCAGTGCATGCTCAGAGAGGCTATAAAGATACATACCACATGTGAATTTCAGAATTTTTACTTGATTTTTGTCGAAGATAGAGACTTTAAAATTCATGCTGTAGTGTTACATGCCATTAACCAAACGATTTTTTCACTCCCTACTTGTGACAAAGAAAAATGATCATTACAAAATAGTAAAGTGGTATTAGGTAGGGAGGAATCACGAAATTTGTACTGTGTGTGGTTGGTTTGTGCAGAGCTGAATGGAGAGGTGTGTATTTCGAGTAATTGGCAAGTCTTGATGATGAGTAAACGTTGTCACCTGCTGTGAGTGTGACTCTTTATGTTTTGACTTTGCGGCTTGACTGGCAAGGAGAACACACCCACTCCAAAAAGTAAACAGCAAAGAAAAAAGGAAGCTCTGAAAATGAAATGTGATTTATTTATGAACTACTTCTTGTTGAGCTGTCAAGGCAGATGTCATGTTTGAATTAAATTGTGTCCATTCCAGGTTATGATGTAATTGTGATCTGCTCGTCCATTCAAACAATACAAGACAGTCAGTGGTGAAATGTTGTCAACATTTTGTAAATAGAGCAGCTATTGTTTTTCCTTTCACCAATAATAGCTGCAAAGGAGAAGAGTTCAAGTCTTTCCAGGGCTATGCATGGTTTTATGGAGATATTGATTTGCTGGACATCCACAGAAAGAAGATAATTAACGGCAACCAAGTTACATTACAACAAGGTATGTTGGATGACAGATCAAAAGAGTACATTTGCGTTATATCCCATTACTCACATGGAGCATGGATGCAGAGGCTCCTGATGGTACAAGTCTTGATGCAGCAAATTCAGGATGTAAGCAATAAGTTAGAATCCACTAAGCAAGAATTAACTTACACAGGTGGACGAAACAGTAAGCACCAAGTTAGAGGCCACTAAAGAAGAGCTAACTAATACAGTGGAAACAATAAGCACCAAGTTAGAGGCCACTAAGGAGGAATTAACTAATACAATAGAAACGAAGTTAACGAATTTAGAAAACACTTTGCCAAAGTTATCTATGAAGTTGAAGGACGAAATACATAACCTATGCAATTTTGTTCGAGAGAAAATCAAAAAGTAGTTTCAAGAATTAAGTGGGAAGATTAACAATGTATATCAGTTTGCTGTTAAAGAAATCAAACAGGTTAAGGATAAAATCTCAGAGTTTTAAAGCATTAGAAAAATGCTAAGAATTCGTGGAAATAATCAGAACATCAAATTTGGGGAAATAATTAGGACGCCTGAGGCTTTATCTAATTAGGAGGAACTGTTACAGGAATTTGTGAATCATACAGTACAAGAGGAAGCAGAATTAACTAAAACTAGCACTTATTCTAAGGAGGCTGTTGTAGAACAACAAAAGGAATTAAAGAAACTATGGGAGACTTTATAGAGCACTATGCAGCAAATTATCAGGAGTTATCAGGCAATTTACTAGTGGAGTGGCTGTTGTAGTTGTTGTTGTGGTCTTTAGTCCAGAGACTGGTTTAATGCAGCTCTCCATGCTACTCTATCCTGTGCAAACTTCTTCATCTCCCAGTACCTACTGCAACCTACATCCTTCTAAATCTGTTTAGTGTATTCATCTCTTGGTCTCCCTCTACGATTTTTACCCTCCACGCTGCCCTCCAATACTAAATTGGTGATCCCTTGATGCTCTGAATATGCCCTACCAAACTATCCCTTCTCCTAGTCAAGTTGTGCCACAAATTTCTCTTCTCCCCAATTCTATTCAATACCTCCTCATTATTTATGTGATCTATCCATCTAATCTTCAGCATTCTTCTGTAGCACCACATTTCGAAAGCTTCTATTCTTTTCTTGTCTAAACTATTTATTGTCCACGTTTCATTTCCATACATGGCTACACACCATACAAATACTTTCAGAAACGACTTCCTGACACTTAAGTTTATACTCGATGTTAACAAATTTCTCTTCTTCAGAAGCATTTCCCTTGCCATTGCCAGTTTACATATTAAATCCTCTCTACTTCAACCATCATCAATTATCATCAGTTATATTTGTTTTTCTACAACAGCCTCCTTAGAATAAGTGCTAGTTTTAGTTAATTCTGCTTCCTCTTGTACTGTATGATTCACAGTGGATGCGCCTCAGCATCACCCGATTTGATTCGACTACATTCCATTATCCTCGTTTTGCTTTTGTTGATGTTCATCTTATATCCTTCTTTCAAGACACTGTCCATTCCGTTCAGCTGCTCTTCCAGGTCCTTTGCTGTCTCTGACAGAATTACAATGTGGAGTTACTACTAGGAAACAATTTGAATTTATTGAAGCAATGCCCAAAATTCACACCAGGTGGAGGAATTCACACAACCTACTTTTTGAGAGTATTTTCTTGGTCTTTGTCACAAAACCGGGAAGATGATAAAAAGGTAGATTTAGTCTTAAGTTACTTAGTGAGAGATACAGTGGAATGACGAACCACTCATTCTGAAGAGTTTACGCCTTGGGAGGACTTGAAAAACGTTTAAGAGAAAGTACTGGTCTGCTAACACAAAGAGAAATTGATGTTAGAGTTATTAGATCTGTAATACTATGACACCTCTTGGGGAAGATATAAGATGTACATAAAATGGCACTAGACCTGTTCTAAGTATTTATATAATTTGATAGAAGAATCACACTTAGCCACAATATTGGTGCAAAGATTACCATATTATGTATGAAAGGAGATTGGTATAGATGATGGACCAGTATTAGTTATTTATAAACTTGTGTTGAGGGATTAAATACTTTGAACAAAGTGTTTTGACAGATGGCCACTTGTTATGGCAGTTTGCTACTTGTTAGCAGCAGACACAGTGGATGCGCTAAAGACTGAGATGGCGTGGAGTTTTATAATTATTTATTGAACTTTCTTTACAATTTCTCCCTTGTCATCGCTGCCCAGCCCTGCGGATCCCTCCGCCTGGCTGCTGCTGTGTAGATTCTCCGTCAATGCATGCAATACGGGCCGCTGCTCGCATCCGGTAGCCTCAGGCCACCAGTGCTCCGCTGAAGCCA
This sequence comes from Schistocerca serialis cubense, assembly GCF_023864345.2. NCBI lineage: Eukaryota > Metazoa > Arthropoda > Insecta > Orthoptera > Acrididae > Schistocerca > Schistocerca serialis. The sequence continues at coordinate 720,671,804 of NC_064639.1, read as the reverse complement.
GGATGCCTGTGGTTGAGATGAACAGGTTCCAAATTTATTAATTCTGATGGAACAATACTGCACTTTTGCTGCAGAGTAGAACTGACCCAATAAAACTCTTTCGTGACTCTAAAGCTGCCAACACATAGATGGCTTGTAAAACACTGCCAACTATTCATTAAAGTCAATACCACTGATGAATTAAAATTATTTGTAGTAGGGAAATTCACTCCTTCACTCTGTGCAAAGATAAGAATGGATAGATTGTACGGTATTTGCTGTACTTTTTCAAATGTCAAACATAACTGTGATGTAGAAAAAAATCCTTTGGTAAGTTCCAGGCCCAGGTGTCCATTATTAAACATACCTGCGTTACAGGATTTCCCTAGAATTTCAACAGAATTGGCGAATTATTTTCATTTTATTTATTAAAGTTTTTAGCCAAAAATCGTCACTGATGACACTTTTTGAAAAGAGAGAAGGTTAACAAGTCAAGCCAAAATGAATCGTTCCTTTTCCTGCAATTTCAGAGTAATCTTGTAATCCAGTGACTTTTTAATAAGGATCAGGTGGTACTGAAACTTAGAAAATGATATCCTTTCTGCACCTTGAACCTCCTGAAACAGTGGTTTATTAAGTGAGGAACTGAGGCCAAATCAGATCAATAGCGTGTCAAGAAGTACATCCTCGATATGAAAATAAATGAATAATTTCCTATCTTGTGTTTTGCAAAAACCCATACCATATATTGTTTCACCCCCTCTCAATAGTCCTTAAAAATTACTTCGTTTCATTATCTTATGAACCACTTGACACTACTCATTAGGTTTAGAATAGATTATAAACATATATAATTCATCTTTAACACATTAAACGATAATTATGGTGAAGAAGTTCACCACTGCATGCTGAATAGGATAGAACCAGAAATATGGGACACTATTTGCTGTAAATTATTTTCGTATTTCTCAGATGAAAAACAGGGAGAAAATCCTTTCCTAACTTTCCACTCGAGTCGTTTATGATTAAAAATATGGTAGGTTACAGGAGTCCGCCAAAACTGCAACAGAATTGGCGATTTCTTTTTGTCTGAATTATTAACCATTTCTCATTTGAAGAAGCTCCATCAGTTATGAGAAATGGCTATGCTTTCTTTCTTGATGGGCTTAATTTTACTTTTTTTTCAAAACAGTATAAATCGTACAAACTCACCTTGCAACAGTTATTGCGTCAGCATCTTCAAACAGTACCTAGGAAAATCTCATTGTGTCAGTTTGCTATGATATAAGATAAGAAATTTGGAGTTTGTTTTCATACTAACAATTTTTTAATATTTTTCGAAGGCTCTTAAAAACCACAGAACAGGATTTAAAAATAGGATTGGGAACCATAGCTTTTGCTGCACAGCAATAAATAAGAAAGTTCACAGTGTTGCCAATGCTTATCAAAGAAATCACCCACCCAGGATCATCAGATTATCGAATTTTACCTCAAAATACCCTTGATTCCAATAATAGTTTCAGAAATGCTTGTATACAAGAAAAATGACCATAAATTACATGCAAAATTAAAGATTTAAATTATACTTGCCTAACCCGAGTCTCCTGGTGGTGAGTGATGCTGTACACCACTTCTCACCATATCTCTCATCGGTTCGAAAGAAACACATCCTCCTCCATCTTCTATGCCCTCTTTTGCAACTATCAATGCTGCTATTGTTTCAGTTTTCAGTCTGTTCCTATGAGCCGTTTTCAAATTTTTAAGGGTACTACACACTCGTTCTACTGTGGCGTTGGAAAAGGGATGATAGAGGAGAAGGAAGATTATGTTCTGTAAATTTGGCGAACTTGGATTTCTTGCTGAAGATTTTTTATGTGTCAAAAACTTACTTTCTGTATACAGTGGCAGGTTTTACATCTAATCAAAGTTCCTCATGCTCTAGTACAGCATAATTTTCCGTTTGGAGTCCAGCTGCTGCCAGTTGGTTAATTTTTGAAGAACAGGAAATCTCTTTACGACAGGGAGCAAGGATTTAACAGTGTAGTAATGGGCTACGTTAGGTTCCACGATGGAAATTAGTTCAAAAATGGGATTTGAAAGTCAAATCTATTTTTGATCTGTGATACATGGTCTACATAGAAATACAAGTAACTATTGTAAAAAGAATGTATGACCTGTTTCTGTGCTTTAGTGTTTTCTTTGAATCTGACAAATATTTCCTCTACAGTGATTCCCAAGTAGATCTTATCTAACCAAACGAAATGTCTTGGATTTGTCTGGTCTAACAGCAAAGCTGGAGGTTTCATAATAACACCAAAATTAATAAAATTAGAACACAGATCTTTTAGCATTTTTTTCTACTTCTAACTTGTTTGTGAAGGAGAGGGACTTCACTTTGAAAAAAGATATTAAAATCTGTAAGTACGCCTACACCATATGACAGGAATTCAAAATATGCCAAAGTAAATGGGTTATCCATCGTTTAAAACATAAGTTCTATAGGTGAAGATGCATCTCCCATGATAACACTTCTCAGGTAGACATTAAGTGCTTTATACTGTTCCAGTACCCTATCCACACATGATTTGTCAGAGATCGGTAACCATCGATTTGCACAAGGACAAGGAACATTGTATATTTCAGTATGAAGAACACTTGACATTCTTTAAAATATCCCACTCCTGCCAAAACTTCTACTGAAAGGAAACCTACATTTCTCAGCAAATCCTCGTCGCTTTTTGGAAGTTTTAAGCATGATTTTGAAGCACAAAGATGTATCTTATGACATGACCATTTTATACCTATTACGTGTAGGAAGTCTCCTTCAGTCCCAAAAAAAAAACTTAATGATGCTCTCCTACCATAACATTTGCTGTGTCTGAGCTAAAACGAATTAGATTATCAAGACTACTGCCCTTTTATTTTAAAGAATCTATTGTTGCCTTGTACAACATGTCACGAGTACTCAATGAAACTTCAAACATATCAAAGAAACTAGTTTTAATCTGGCCTGAATTTGCATCAAAATACACGGCTGTTAATTCACATTGCTTAGTAACAGTTACTTAGGTAGTCACATCCATGATCACTGAAAAAAAGTACCTGGATGTCTCAGCTTGTCACACAAGGACTCTGAAAATGACTTCCCTAACATGTTCTTAATAACACTTCAAGATTTTGTATGCTTTAAGGCAATCTTCTGAGTAATTGTTGAATCAGAAAAGGCATTATTGCAAATACGAGTCAACCTATCCAAGGTGCTGAATGGTAAATTATTAGCAGTGACAAGTACTGTTAATTTGATTTCTGCTCTTTTTACATTGTTGGCGTTATATTGTGCAAAGAGCCTGGGACTTCCCTGTTTTCTCTGCTCTTGCTTCTTCTTTCTGTTTGAACTGGTATGTGTTGTTCTAACGATGTGTGACGATAAGAAGCAGTGTGAAGTTGGATTGCTAAATTCACCCCTGTTTCACATCTGTTGACTTACTTGATCTGCACAGCCGATCTTCTTTTCTGAATTGCCGGGTCCATAGATCTCCAAAACTTCTTCTGCAAAGAAAAATGCCCATTACTTCTAAAGGTGTTAATCCAGTTGATAAATTCGGTAATTCATTTAAAATAAGCTCAAAGTCTTTAATTTTCGTTACCCATAAAGAATGCTTTTCACGGCAGTAGGTGCTGCATAATTTCCAATTTCTTTCATAACTCTTTCACATGGATTCGAGGTCTGGTTATAGTTGGATATTAATACTTGACGAATATCTTCCCAACCTAGATATTCTTTAACTTCGTTACTGACAAATTGTGGTCCATTATCTGTGAGAAATCGTTTCGGTCTTCCTACCTCCAGAAAGTACTGTCACAAATAGTGTATAACCGTCTGTGTATTTGGTTTTTTGATAGGATATAACTTAACACACTTTGACCGGCACTCTATGATGACTAAAATGTACGACACTCATCCCTTTACTTTTGGAGCTGGTCCAAAAAAAAAAAAATCAGCTGCTGTAAGATCGTGTAACGATTTAGGAATAATTGGGTACATTCTGTATTTAACATGAGTGTTACTCTCTTTTACCTTCTGACAGATCAAACAGGTTCTGATTAAAGATGCCACTTTACGCCCTAGCTTCTTAAAATAATAGAACTTACTCATGTGGGCTATACACTTTTTTATTTCGAAGTGTCCACATACTGTATGAACATACCATACAATTTCGTCTTCCATTAACTTCGGAATGCATATGTGCCAATATTGCGATGTTATACTGTCTCTCCAAAACAAGTTATGCCCTATAATTTTCCACTTTTCTGCTTGAGTAGGAGGTAAGGAATTCCTGATACACGTAGCAAACATTTCTGTAAAATAGGGATCATGATGGATGTTATATGTTACTTTTCGAGCTATCTCTTGTAAACTAGTGTGCTGATATTCTGCTATCAAAAAATTAATTGCAAAATTTACACCAGGTCCCTCCATACGTTTTAACTCTTCCATACCTACAGGCAACCAGGACGAAGTGTCTGGTACAATATTCTCAGAACCTTTTACATAATGTATCCTGATGTCATGTTCCTGTAGGAACAACATCCATCTCATTAATCTACCATGTAACAATCTATTATTCATTAGAAGAGATAGAGCCTGATGATCTGTATAGATATGGATTTCTGGTCCCCATACAAGTGTTCGAAATTTCTGGAAACTTCATGCAATTGCTAACAGTTCCTTTCCAGTAACTGCGTAATTTAATCCATGTTTATTCAGACTACAGTTAGCAAAGGCTGTGGTTCGATGTTCTCCATGATCTAGATCCCACTCTCCTTGGAGGAGTTCTGCAGTGATACCATAATCAGACGCATCGGTTGAAATTTTAAATGGCTCGCCATAATCAGATGATGTAGTAAGGGAGATCTTACTAGCGGTCTCTTGATGTTTTCAAATGCATCATTTGCCTTTTGATCCCGTACCCATGGTATTCCCTTTCTTAACTAATGTAAAATTCTTGGGTCATTCAGTTCTTGACTTAGTATATATCGTCTATAGTATCCAGCCATTTCTATAAATCACTTCCATTGTCTTATGTTTCTAGGGGGTGGACACTCTTTAATAGCTTTTATTCGTTCAGGATCCGGTCTAATCCTCTGCATCCCTACAATATGCCCCAAAAACTTAAGCTCTTGCTGTGCAAACTGCAATTAAGACAATTTCACTGTAATGGCTTTTTCTTTAAATTTTTTCACGGTCTTACTCAAGGTTAGTCAATGTTCTTCCCAGGTAGCTGAGATTATGAGGACATCAGCTACATATATTGTTAAATCATTTAATAAATCTCTTCTTAATGCCTCGCCCATCACATGTATAAATACTGATACTGAGATATTAAGTCCAAATGGTAACACATTGAAATGATACGATTTACCATCAGATAGAAATGCAGTATACTTCTTTGATTCAGGATGTAACCTAACTTACCAATATCCCGCAGTCAGGTCCATGGTGCTAAAAAACCTTGCTTTCTCAACTTTGGATAACAATTCATCGATGTTAATGAATCTGTCTCATTCTGTCTCTATACGCTCATTCAATGTACGCGCATCTAGCACTAAACGCACACCTCCTGTAACCTTTCTTACTACTACTAAAGGGTTACTCACGACGCTAGCACTACATTCTATTATATTGTTGTCAATCATTTTGTCAGTTTCCTCCTTAACTGCTTCTTTCAAACTTACCAGTATTGGATATGGCTTACAGAACAATGGAGTGTCATCTTTGATCTTAAACTTACATATGTAATCGCTGATATTACCTGGACGATTGGAAAATACTACTTCATATTCCATTATAATTCTATATACATCTAGTTTTTGTGCGTTGGTTAATATTGGAGACTCATTTACTTTGTTTTGTATGTCAGCTCGATGTGATACGCGCTCTACATTATCGATCTCTGGTGACAATCGTGCTGTAGCAGTTAATCGTAAACATTGACATTCAGTTGTTTGTTTTGCAATGTAATTATTGGTCACAAATTGTATCCCTACAGTCATCTTTGTCAAAACAAAGAAGACTTTTCTCAAAATTCAATAGGACATCAAATTCTAATAACCAATCTAGGCCAAATAATACATCCCTATTAATGTTTTCTATTATTAAAAGTGCTTGACGAAATCTGATATTTCCAATGTGGCAATTCAATTGGGTTTCGTGTCTACTTCCTTGCTTATCGTTCTGGTTATTCCAACTATGTAAACTCCAGTTACTGGTAACCATGGTAAGTAATGTTTCGTCTGTAATGTGCTAAAAAACGCTCTAGAAATGAATGGCGCCTCACTCCCTGAGTCTATAAATATGTTAACTTCAGAAGTTTCCACGGTTCATGCTATAATTGGTTGTGGATTATTGGTAGTCAAGCTTGGTTTTCCCAGTAACAACCATTTCTTTGTAGGTATTTTGTGCGTGGAATCAACATACTTATTATGAACCAGGTCACCTAATGTATCTCTACGACCTGGGCACTGGTCCTGGATCCAGATTGCACTGCGTTTTCCTCATTGTTGGCAATTACTGGTTGGTTACCAAATTCTACATCTACATCCATACTCCGCAAGCAACCTGACTGTGTGTGGCGGAGGGTAATTGGGTTATTATGTTACCACTTTGTACTCTATTATTACTTGGCACAAATTCCTGTTGAGCTACTGGCCCTAAATTCGAAGGTGAATGCTTTTTCTGATGATTATCGTTACCATTACTCCTGTTTCACTGTTGTACTCTAGCTAAGTTGGCCTCATGCTTTTTTTAAAATTATTACTATTATTCCTTTTGTTGTTCTGATTTTCACTTTGGTGTACGTTCTCGTTGCGATCTTTATTTAAGGCATCCAGTGCATCCACAAAGGACAACAACACTTCTACTGTTTTCCACCCACTCCATAATATATCTTTCCTCGCGAAAATGGGTAATCGTCTTATTAAAATTCCAACTAACCCTTCTTCCTCCATTGGCGTATCTAAGTACTTCGCCCATGTTAAATGCCAGTCGAAATACTTTCTCATTGTACCCCACATATTACTGTAAAACTTCGGGTCCCACAAGTCCGATATTAATTTTTCCTGGGCACTTGCTGACCAATACTTCTCTTTAAACTTCTTCTGAAAATCTCCCCAAGAGGAAATGTTCTCAATGTTTACAGCGAACTTAATATTTTTCGAATCCTCCCAGTTCTAGGACAAGGCTTAGTTGAACCTTTTCAAAAAATGGGTAAGATGTACTTCTGCATCTGGCTTAAACTTAGGGAATTGCCTAGATAACCCTGAATTGGCTCCCCATTTTAAATCCGTCATTACCTCACTAGTCAATACCACATTAGGAGAAGCCACCCTATTAACTATTTTGTCCTGAATAAGTTTGAATTCTTTCCATAGTTCGTCCATAATATGGGTGATAAGTTCTTGGAGATTACTCTCATGGCAAGTTCGCGGTCTATCATCTCTTCTACATGTTCCTCCAGACTGCTTATATTTATTATGTCTGAGGTTGCTAGTTTCTCTTTAAAGTTTCTCTCCATGTAATCTGCTCAAGAGTTAATGCCTGCAATTTCTGATTGGACTATTGGCTTTAACTTGTCCTGCTTTTCAACATTTTCTTTTAAGATATGCAACCCCTGCTTTACAGCATCAAATATAACATTAAATACATTTTGAAATGATTGTAATGTTTCACTCAGTTCAGTTGCTACACTATTACATTTATCTTCAATATCAAATTTTGTCAAATTCTGGAATTGATCATTCTGTCTCTGCTTAAAGTCAGTGAACAGTTCATTTATATGACTGCTTAAAGAACTAGTTAATTCACCTTTCAAATCTATTTTAAAATTTTTTACCTTAGTAGTTAAAGAGTCAAATTCAGTCTTCACATTTCCCATACCTTCACACAAATTACTAAAGTCTTTACTTTGTGAATGCACCTTAGCACTCAACAGTCCTACAGTTTTATTCTGAACATCCAATTTATTATTTAATTGAGTATTCACTGTGTCTATTTCTCTACTTAAATTAGCACTCTGTGCATCAAATTTTTCACTTAAAGTGTCACTTTTTTCATTTCTCAAGGAAGCACCTTGGTCATTTATTTTATTATTTAATTGTAAAATGTGAGCTTCAAGTTTGGCATCTAAAATCGCACTTAGTTCCTTTCTTAAAACCGCTGAATCTGCACTTTGGGCTTTGATTAAATTTACTACTTCAGACCAGTCTGGCACATCCTTACTTACTTTCATTGTCATGACTGGTTTTGAAGTTTCCCCAATTCTCTGTGTATTATCCATATTTCTCTTAGTTTCTGATCTAGTGACCATTTAATGAATTAATTCTATGTATTACAACTACACTGATACAGTCTAGTGACCAGTGTCTTCGACTTTATACTCGAACAATGATCGTTTTTCGCTCACCCGGCGTAGAGTTTTAGGCTGCGTCGCTGAGCAGGTGTGGAATCAGCACCAGTGAACAGTAACTGGTGCCAGTGGCGTTGGTTGCTGGTTTCCGCGTCGGCGTCGGTGTGCGAATGTAGAATAAGCACCGGTTAGTACCAACTGGTGCTGGTGGTGTCGGATGTTGTCTCCAAGTCTGTGTCACCGCGATACGTGTGAGAGCTGTACACTCCCCACACTGGATCTTCTTAGTTGAATTATACTCGTCGTATCTCTTCTTAGTCTAATACGTCGAGGTCTTCTTTCTGTTCTTTTAACGTTATTATTTTCGTACATCTTTCACTGTGTTGCATTCACAAATATTTTTATTTAATTTTTGGACTTAATCCAATTACGGGAAACAGTTCTCTTGTCTTGTTATACCTGGTTGCTAAGGCAATACATCATATCTTCTGCTTCGATTTCCTCTCAAAATTCCCGCTTTTTAGAGTCCTTTTCACTGGTCGCCGCGTTCTAACGATGTGTGACGATAAGAAGCGATGTGAAGTTGGATTGCAAAATTCACACCTCTCTCACATCAGTTGACTTACTTGATGTACACAGCCGATATTTTTCTCTGGATTGCCGGCTCCGTCGATCTCCAAAACCTTCTTCTCCGAAGAATAATGTTAGATATGGGAATTTATTAGACTCTCTCTCTATTTTTGAAATAATTTAGTACTCGACGAATACTTTTAATCCAGTCATGGTATATTTCAACTTCCACAGAGAACAAACTCAATATTTCTCAACAAGCCAACCAATTCGTCTCGCGTTAGACTCGATAAAATACGTCTGCAATAAATTTGGTTTAACAACCACATAATTTATGAGCCCGTCTTGCCTCTAGCGAGTCCAAAACGTGAAGTACTTAAAAATCTATAACCAATTGTTCATTTTTCTTTAGCAATAATCACAGTCACTAAAACAGCAAAGAATACTACATAAGTACTTCTTGTTCTTTCATCACGGCTTCTGTGGTGCTAGTGGCAAACACTTGTCAGCGTCGTTCGACCGCCACACTTACAGTCTTCTCACAACAAACTTCCAACCTGCACACAGAAACAAGTGGCGAAGTAGACACGATTCCACTCTCCCACTGATATTTAAAATATCGCGTGTTCGAGACGGTAGAAGGACGAGTAGCACTACATTGCAACTCGTAATCCTACTAGTCAGCTTATTGTTCTTGTAATAGCAGTATCTCACAGTTTTATTGTACTATTAGATTTAATGTTCTGGTGTGGGTTATACTTGTGGTCAGCAATAGTACAGTTATTACATTATACACTCCTGGAAATTGAAATAAGAACACCGTGAATTCATTGTCCCAGGAAGGGGAAACTTTATTGACACATTCCTGGGGTCAGATACATCACATGATCACACTGACAGAACCACAGGCACATAGACACAGGCAACAGAGCATGCACAATGTCGGCAGTAGTACAGTGTATATCAACCTTTCGCAGCAATGCAGGCTGCTATTCTCCCATGGAGACGATCGTAGAGATGCTGGATGTAGTCCTGTGGAACGGCTTGCCATGCCATTTCCACCTGGCGCCTCAGTTGGACCAGCGTTCGTGCTGGACGTGCCGACCGCGTGAGACGACGCTTCATCCAGTCCCAAACATGCTCAATGGGGGACAGATCCGGAGATCTTGCTGGCCAAGGTAGTTGACTTACACCTTCTAGAGCACGTTGGGTGGCACGGGATACATGCGGACGTGCATTGTCCTGTTGGAACAGCAAGTTCCGTTGCCGGTCTAGGAATGGTAGAACGATGGGTTCGATGATGGTTTGGATGTACCGTGCACTATTCAATGTCCCCTCGACGATCACCAGTGGTGTACGGCCAGTGTAGGAGATCGCTCCCCACACCATGATGCCGGGTGTTGGCCCTGTGTGCCTCGGTCGTATGCAGTCCTGATTGTGGCGCTCACCTGCACGGCGCCAAACACGCATACGACCATCATTGGCACCAAGGCAGAAGCGACTCTCATCGCTGAAGACGACACATCTCCATTCGTCCCTCCATTCACGCCTGTCGCGACACCACTGGAGGCGGGCTGCACGATGTTGGGGCGTGAGCGGAAGACGGCCTAACGGTGTGCGGGACCGTAGCCCAGCTTCATGGAGACGGTTGCGAATGGTCCTCGCCGATACCCCAGGAGCAACAGTGTCCCTAATTTGCTGGGAAGTGGCGGTGCGGTCCCCTACGGCACTGCGTAGAATCCTATGGTCTTGGCGTGCATCCGTGCGTCGCTGCGGTCCGGTCCCAGGTCGACGGGCACGTGCACCTTCCGCCGACCACTGGCGACAACATCGATGTACTGTGGAGACCTCACGCCCCACGTGTTGAGTAATTCGGCGGCACGTCCACCCGGCCTCCCGCATGCCCACTATACGCCCTCGCTCAAAGTCCGTCAACTGCACATACGGTTCACGTCCACGCTGTCGCGGCATGCTACCAGTGTTAAAGACTGCGATGGAGCTCCGTATGCCACGGCAAACTGGCTGACACTAACGGCGGCGGTGCACAAATGCTGCGCAGCTAGCGCCATTCGACGACCAACACCGCGGTTCCTGGTGTGTCCGCTGTGCCGTGCGTGTGATCATTGCTTGTACACCCCTCTCGCAGTGTCCGGAGCAAGTATGGTGGGTCTGACACACCGGTGTCAATGTGTTCTTTTTTCCATTTCCAGGAGTGTAGTGCTTCTATTTCACCAAAATGGATAGGTGGTTGCATAAAACAATTGTTTGTGCAAAATCTGCAAACAGTCTACATGCTCCTTCTGAATATGCTTTCTCACCTAATCTATCTGAAAGATATACTGGAAGATATATTGAAAGTCGATGCAACATTTTCATTTGGTTAATGTATTTGAAAGACTTCATGTGCTCAAAATTTCAATTTTATGATCTGTCACATACCTTGCAGTACCCTAGATCATGTCTATCTGACAAGTTTTTGCCCCTCTGTAACCAACTAGTGGATTCAGGTAAACTTAAACAGTTGTCACAAAATCTATTTGTTTTGAATTTCTTTGATTTTCCATTTGAAGAACTCGATGTCAAGGTAAAGGTAGCATTATGGTCCTTTTCAATAAACTCACTTTGTAAATTAAAAGTTTCAGGTAAATTAGCTGAGACAGTAAATTCAGCAGGAGCACGCAGATTGTCTACAAATTTCGTATTAACACTTGTCTGACGCAACCACTTATTAATTTTAGTGAAATAAAAATACTATACTTTAATAACTGTACAATTACTGATCACAAATATAGCCCACACCAGAACATTCAATCTACAAGCCCAGTAAAACTGTGAAATACTGCTATGACAAGAACAACAAGCTGACTAGTAGCCTGTGAGTTACGACACATACCAGTTCCCATAAACAGCGGAAGCAAGAGCAGAGAAACTGAGAAATTCCCAGGCTAATTGCACAATATAACATATGTCACAATTCTGATGTTCTTATACCATATCTGTACTTAACATTTTAAAAATTTAAAGAAAGTCTTCTAACAGCCGTGTACGGCAAGTATCTAGAGGGACGGAAGGTTTCAAATGATTGGAAAAGAGCAAGGTAGTTCCAGTTTTCAAGAAGGGTCGACGAGCAGATGCGCAAAACTATAGGTCTATATCTCTGACATCGATCTGTTGTATAATTTTAGAACATGTTTTCTGCTCGCATATCATATCATTTCTGGAAACCCAGAGTCTACTCTGTAGGAATCAACATGGATTCCGGAAACAGCGATCGCGTGAGATCCAACTCGCTTTATTTGTTGACTTTCGATACAGTTCCGCACTGTCGCCTGATAAACAAAGTAAGAGCCTATGAAATATCAGACCAGCTGTGTAGATGGACTGAAGAGTTTTTAGCAAACAGAACACAGCATGTTGTTCTCAACGGAGAGACGTCTACAGACGTTAAAGTAACCTCTGGCGTGCCACAGGGGAGTGTTATGGGACCATTGCTTTTCACAATATATATAAATGACCTAGTAGATAGTGTCGGAAGTTCCATTCGGCTTTTTGCGGATGATGCTGTAGTATACAGAGATGTTGCAGCATTAGAAAATTGCAGCGAAATGCAGGAAGATCTGCAGCAGATAGGCACTTGGTTCAGGGAGTGGCAACTGACACTTAACATGATAAATGTAACGTACTGCGAATACATAGAAAGAAGGATCCTTTATTCTATGATTATATGATAGCGGAACAAACACTGGTAGCAGTTACTTCTGTAAAATATCTGGGAGTATGCGTACGGAACGATTTGAAGTGGAATAATCATATAAAATTAATTGTTGGTAAGGTGGGTGCCGGGTTGAGATTCATTGGGAGAATCCTTAGAAAATGTAGTCCATCAGCAAAGGAGGTGGCTTACAAAACACTCATTGACCTATACTTAAGTATTGCTCATCAGTGTGGGATTCGTACCAGGTCGGGTTGACAGAGGAGATAGAGAAGATCCAAAGAAGAGCGACGCGTTTCGTCACAGGGTTATTTGGTAAGCGTGATAGCGTTATGGAGATGTTTAGCAAACTCAAGTGGCAGACTCTGCAAGAAAGGTACTCTGCATCGTGGTGTAGCCTGCTGTCCAGGTTTCGAGAGGGTGCGTTTCTGGATGAGGTATCGAATATATTGCTTCCCCCTACTTATACCTCTCGAAGAGATCACGAATGTAAAATCAGAGAGATTCGAGCGTGCATGGAGGCCTTCCGGCAGTCGTTCTTCCCGCGAACCATATGCGACTGGAACAGGAAAGGGTGGTAATGACAGTGACACATAAAGTGCCTCCGTCACACACCATTGGGTGGCTTGCCGAGTATAAATGCAGATGTAGATGTAGAATATAAACAAAAATGAGTAACAATTATCAAATTACTTAGTAAATACATGCCATTTCATACTACCCTCTAAAATACCCCCTGCCCAAGATTTTAGCCAAAAATTGGGTACTTACCCTCCAATTGGATGCACTAGTTAATTATATAGCAAAATACTCTCCTCTCTGCATTGTATCACTTGCAACAATCTCGTATTTATATCTCGAACGGCTTGGGAGATATGAGGTGTGATCTGAATATTTCGTTCTCTCCCGCATGCGGTCGGAAGTGTACATGCTATATGAATTCCATTTTCTCGAGACTGGAGACAGATAGAGACCTTCTCATAAGTGTAAGGAAAAATTCAGTATCTTAGCTAAATTCCATTTGCAGCAACATATAGTGCAACATGCACCAAACGCAAAATCAAATGAACCATATTTTTCACTGCAGACATCTTCGAGTTTCAGGCAGCGACTTACTTAAATGGGAGTATCACAATAACTATGACCATTAGCGAGATGATAGGTACTTCACCATGAAACTGACATATAAAACTATACGTAAATAAAAATCAAATTTTTTGTTGAATAGTTTCTGTAAAATCGTATGAGAAAGACCACAGAGCTAACGGAGTGCATTTTTCACGTTCTACCCATAATGGCACAGCTATACCTTGACTATCAGGCTAACCAGCATTCTCTGTGTACCCCCATAGGCATATGTAGCAGTGGCAGACAGCGCAGCAAGTCGGCACAAAGACTACCGATTTCCTTCCTGTACTCATGCTAAGGTGGTAGTGAATAGGGAAACAACATAGCACTGGTAAGTTGAACAGGAATGGAGAACACAGTAACTACAACTAATTAATCAATAATACTTACAGTAAATGGGAAGCATCCTGGAACAGGGGCCAAGATCCAGGATATAAGAAAGTGAAGTGTGTGATTTTTAAACCTTATTTAAGGGAGGTAATAGGAGAAATGTCAATAACTACAGCGTGTTTCACTGCTGACATCATTTTGCAAATTTTTTTAGAAGGTGATGTACCTTAGCAACCATAGTATCTTTAGCAAATCGCAGTTTGGGTTTCAGAAGGATTGCTGTACTGATGAAGCCATTTACATGTTCAATCATCAGATTTTACAAGCATTAAATAATAAAATAGCACTGGTTTGTATATTCTGTGATCTCTCTAAGGCATTTGACTGTCTGAATCGCAGCAATCTTCTAGATAAATTGATGTTTTATGGTCTTGATGGTACAGCCAAACATCCAATAATGTCATATCTAACTGAAAGAATGGAGAAAGTTTTGCGCAGTGATTCAACCAATACAGTTCAGGGACATAATTTTGACTCGAGGGAAATCATGTATTAGGTTCCTCACACTCCTCACATATGTAAACGAACTTTTGTCTAATATACAACAATCAAAATTAGTTATTTTAGCATATGATACTAGAATTGTAAATAGTCCAAGCATACATACAGAAACAGAAGATATGGAGAACAAAGATCTTAAAACTATCATTGACTGGTTTTCCGAGAATAGTGTCAACCTCAGGAAGAAAAATAACGTTCATTACCCCACCTTAAGGTTGTCCTTAGCACAAAAAGGGGTGCACAATACTGCAACAAAAATTTTTGGTCTCTTACCGGCACCCGGTGATACAAAATGTCTGGCAGACAGCAAAGTAAAATTTGAAAACAAGCTGAGAAACTTTCCCTTTGACAATTCCTTCTGTTCCATAGAAAAATTTCTGTTACTGTAGTGTGTAAAAGGTGGCGTGTGGTAATTACAACCTCACATCTGTACATCTTTTTTCTTCTTGTAATAAAAAATTTAAAAACCTTTCAATGTAACCATACATACAAATTAATTTGCGATGTGAATGTAAAATGCCTTGTTCCACATCATTACAATCTATCATACAAAATGATCTATGGAACATGCAGTGATAACTAAGGAAAAGTAGCTAGCAGCTATTAGAGCTATATATAGAAATGGTAGTTTCCTTTGCCCATAAAACACCCACGAAAAAATGGTTACTAGAATAGGAAGGTGATCGAGAGGATATTCAACCAAAACCCATAGCAATAGGAAAAACTTATGGAAAGCCAGTAGATACTTATATCGTTTCTGGTAGTAAATTATTATTACTTTCACAATAATTAGTAAACACTATGAAATATAAATCTATGTTTTTGATATTATCTGTTACAGGAAAATGTGGGTATTACAGGAACCAAAGGTAAGCATGTTAAGCATGAAACAAGAACACCTATAACCATAGAACAGAAATCTCTATTACTAGTATGTAATATAAATTTACCAGTGTTACTTGATATGGATTGGTTGCTCAAATATATAGTAGTAAAGATATTTAAATAACAAAACACTAATTTGTAATTTTAGTGGAAATAGTAGTATAATACCATTTAAGCCAGATGCTGAGCTAAATCCAACTCTTGTTTTAAGTAGTAAAATATGATTAATTTCGCATGCTCAGTTAGCATCTCAACAATTAACTTCAAATGAGATGTTAACTAGTGAAAGTCTAATATATAATAAGGTGTATGAACCACCCTTATTGACTGCAGAGGTAAACAAGAGTTATGTAATATTCTACCTAAATATCCTAACGGTTTGGACGTGTTAAAGTGGTGAAGTGTGTGTGCAACCTTCACACTTCTTTTACACGAATCGACTTACTTGTGAATGCGCAGCCGATCTTCTTCACTGGTTACATGGCTACTGGAATCTCTGAAAACTTCTTCTCCGAAGAATGAGGCTAGTTAAAGGAACATGTATCACTCTCTCTTATTGGAATTTGCGCAGCTGAATAAGTATTAAGGAGAAAAAAAAGGACAGTTTACTAATAACTATACTTGCACATTCAAGAACAAAAAAAAATTTACAGCGAACACAACAGAATAATTAGCGCACACAAAGAGTGTTAGACAATGCCAAAGAGGTCTATTTTACACAGTGCACTTTGCGCCATCACACACGAAATATATTGTTCACACAATTCCAACACCCCTCCTTGATCTTATATTTTGTGTGTTGCTTCCACAAGATAAACCAAATAGTCCCACAATCTTCTCAAACTTCTCTCTTTCCAAGGGTTTGGTCAGAAGGTCAGCTGACATGTCTTCTGTGCGCAGATAGTCCATGGTAATGTTCTGTCGATCTATGTGGTCCCGAATGAAATGATGCCGTATATCAATATGCTTTGTCCTAGCACTAGTAACATCATTTTTAGTTAGGTTTATGGCTCCCTTATTGTCACAGAAGATGGTTGTAGGTTCCTCAATTAAATTGGGTTCTATTTCACTTCTTAATGTTCGTAGCCATAATGCTTCCTGTGTGGTGTAAGATAGTGCCATATACTCGGCCTCTACGGTGCTCAATGCAACAGGTTTTTGCTTTTGACAGGACCATGATATGAGGCCCCCCATTAATTTAAAACAGCAGCCAGTGGTGGAGTATCTGCCTCCCAATTCACTCCCCCAGTTCGCATCGCTATATCCCTCTAGTTTTGCGTTACCATCTCTATGGTATTTTAACTCATAGTTTGAGGTTCCTCTTAGGTATCGGAATATCCTCTTTACAGCTTTCCAGTGCTTTTCCTTTGGGTCTCTGCAATATCTGCTCACTGCATTGGTGGCAAAAGCAATGTCGGGTCGTGACATTTGAGACAAATATAACAGACTCCCTACTGCTTCTAAATAAGGAACATTCTTGTCACATTCCACATCAGTCTCATTTACACTTAACTTCACTCCTACTTCCATTGGAGTACTTACGGGTTTGCAATCACTCATGCCAAATTTCTTTAATATTTTATCTGTGTATGATGATTGACTTATGCTCAATTCTTGTCTTTCTTCATCCTTAGTAATCTGCATACCTAAATAACGTTTGACTTCTCCCAAATCATGCACCTTAAACTTGGTTTGCAGCTGTTTCTTGAAAATTCTCATTTGGCCTTCACTTTCAGTCAGGATAAAGAAATCGTCCACCCATATCGCCATTATTATTATTTCTTCTTTTCTCCCTTTATAGCAAATGCTGGGATCTGCCTTGCATTGCTTCATATTCATATTTATTAGAGTTTCATGTAGACATCGATTCCAGCAACGTTCACTTTGTTTAAGTCCATAAATACTTTTTCTCAAACGCCAATTTTTTTACTTTCTGATCTGGTTTTTATGGCTTCCCTTGGTGGAATGATACATATCTCCTCCTCCAATTTTCCATTTAAATATGCCGTTTTAACATCCATATGATGAATTATTAAATTTCGTTTTACTCTCAAGGCTAAAAAATATCTCAATGATGCATACTTGACTACAGGTGAAAAAGTTTCTTCGTAATCTACCCCTTGTTTTTGTGAATATTCTTTTACCACAAGTCTTGCTTTGTATTTTGGTGATCTTTGAGGGTTCTTCAAATTGAATACCCATCTTGCCTGCAGTGGTTTCTTATCTCCTGGCATATCTATCCATTCAAAGGTTTCGTTCTGATATAAAGATTCTAATTCTCTCTTCATCGCTTCTTTCGATTCTTGAGAGTTTGGGCCACTCATTGCTTCTTCTGCTGTTCTTGGCTCATCATTAAAAGACTGTGCTGTATACATCTCAAAATCCGGATATTCCTTCGGTTTTGGTACACGAGAAGAACGCCTTACATTGTTTTCTTCATTTTTTTCATCCTCTAACCCATTGTCATCATAAATTGTATCCATTTGTCCTTGGCTGTCATCTTCCTCTTCTTCACTTTCTATTTCCTCACACAAGGTTTCACCTTCTGAACTAGGTGCAGTTGACTTAGTAGTTTTGCTCTCTTTTGAATCCTTTATATTTTCAAAGAATATTACATCTCTACTTGTGACAATCTTTTTAGTCAATGGATCCATTAATCGCTAGCCCTTTGAATTTTCACAATAGCCTACAAAAATACTTTTTAGCTTTCGGATCCCATTTTCCTTTTAGCTGTTTTGGAATATGTGCCATTGCATCACACCCAAAAACCCTTATATTGCTTAGATCAGGTTTCTTTCCTATCCATATCTCATAAGGGGTTCTATTCTTTAATGCTTTTGTAGGTGATCTGTTGTTCAAATATACAGCTGTTGACACTGCCTCAGCCCAAAAATCTTTGGATAATTCAACGTCAGTCATCATGCTCCTTGCTTTCTCAACAATGGTCCTATTAGCCCTCTCAGCAACCCCATTTTGAGATGGGCTGTACCTTATGGTAGTTTGATGCCTGATTCCCTTTTCTGCCAGACGTTTCTTCAATTTCTGGTTAATATATTCTCTCCCATTATCAGACCTGATGTTCTTGATCTTCTTTCCCATCCACCTTTCAACCATATTGCAATATTCCTCAAAGATATCTCTCACTTGGTCTTTAGAACTAAGAAAATAAACATGAATATATCGTGAGTAATCATCAATAAATATAAGAAAATAATTACTCCCACCTATGGATTCACACTCCATCAGGCCACATACATCTGTGTAGAATAACTGTAAGACTTCTGTGGATTTACTCTTACTAGTCTTGAAGGGTAATCTTGCTTGTTTTCCCTTTATACATGTCTCACAAGGATCCTTGGACACACTAAAATTCTGTATTCCCTTTACCATATCCTTTATTATAGACATACTCTTTCTATTTAGATGTCGAAGCCTCTGGTGCCTTAAAAAACGTTCTGCTGAATACACTGAATCACTAACATTTTTATGTTTACTGTCAATGGTATCCAACTTAAAAATACCCCTTTCGTTACTTGCTGTAGTTATAACTTTGTAGCGACGCTGCCGCGCGCTAATTCAAGCTCGCCGGTGTGTGTGTGTGTGCTGTGCGCGTGTGTCAGTGCAGTGGTGTGCGATCGTAATTACTTTACGCGACGTTTGTGTAGTTCCGCGCCCAGCCTCTAGAGGCGCTGTGTTTTCTGGCTTTTATATACGTTCTGTTTATTGTTATTATTCCTTGTTTTTTGAGTTAGTGAGTTGTTCCGTGCCTCCTGACTTGTGTGGACGAGTACTGTTTTCTCTCCTAACTACGGAAGTTTCCGAGGATTAAGGATCCTCTGTATAGGCCGGAAGCAAATTTTATAGCTCCGATCTGTCCATGCATGCCGGGCGTCGTCAGATACGCGCTCGCAATAAAGATATTGTTGCTCAACGGAAGGCCTTCATTCTTCTGAATCACGTTAAGCAATGGTCGGACAGCCACCAGTTTAGCTGAACCCGACAAGTGGTGACCCCGACATGATTCAAGCAGAGCCCGACGTGATTCAAGCAGAGACCGACGTGATTAAGAAGAAGCAGCCATGAGCTACGTAAGTAACGAGCACATAATGACCGAACAGCAGGCCGTCTCCAGGATTGCAGTCCGTTTACCGCTGTTCGGGCCCGACAACCCGGTACTCTGGCTCGCGCAGGCAGAGGTAAGTTTTAGCTGCGCTGGAATAACGGTCGAAGCAACTAAATTTGCGCTGATTGTGAGCCAACTCGACCAACGTTATGCAGCCGAGGTGCAGGACATAATCACAGCACCGCCCGAGGCTGGAGCTTATGCCAGGCTAAAATCAGAGTTGATTCGACGGGTGGCCGCGTCGCAAGAGGACCGGATACGTCAGGTTCTGACACAGGAAGAAATTGGCGACAGGAAGCCTTCTCAATACCTGCGACATCTACGCAGCAAAGTTGATACCGTTACTGTGCCAGACAGTCTGCTCAGAACGCTGTGGAGCAGTAGGTTGCCGCCGCAAATAAAAGCCATAATCGCCTCACAAACGGACATGCCGCTGGATGACGTGGCGCAGCTAGCAGACCGGATTCAGGACGCGATCACACCGGCCCCGGTCAGCGCAGTCGCGGCGTTGGACAACAGTGCAAACAGTACCTCGTCTGTAGCACGAGCCGACCATGATTCTCTCGCTGCCAAGGTTGAGCTTTTGTGCGCCCAGGTCAGTGCGCTGCTGGCGCGTGACGACGACAATAATAGAAGAAGACGATACAGACGGCAGCGTTCGAGAAGCAGATCTTCCGGCGGTACTACCACTGCGCAAGGCGAGGTACCGTTGTGCTGGTACCACCGACGATTCGGCGATCAGGCAAGGAAGTGCACATCGCCATGCTCGCACCCAAACGCCACCGGCGGTCGACAATAGGCGCAACCGACTGCCAGTTATCCTCCAAGCGCCTGTTCGTTACCGATAGGAGTTCCGCCGTTAAGTTTTTAATAGACACTGGGTCGGACCTGAGTATCATACCACGAACAGCCATACATCGTTGCCGGCCGCCAACTGCCTTCCGTCTGACGGCTGCCAACAATTCTCCCATCGCAACATATGGCACACAGAGGATGGAACTTAATCTCGGCCTACGTCGCTCGTACGAGTGGAATTTTACAGTGGCTGACGTCACGGAGGCGATCGTCGGGGCTGATCTCCTCGCGCATTACCACCTGCTGCCGGACGTCGCGAACGCACGCTTGGTAGACAGCGTCACTGGCTTAGTAGTCACGGGTTTCCGTCGCAACACCGCAACGCACAGTGCCAAGTTGGTCCATGCTACAGAGGGTGAGTACACTGAATTACTGCTTAACTATCCGAACTTACCCAGGCCGCCCGGCGCTCCCAGGTTCATACCACATGACACGGTGCATCACATTCAAACGACTGATGGTCCCCCAGTAGCATGCCGACCTAGGCGTCTCGCTCCGGACCGATTGAAGATAGCGAAGGCAGAATTTGACGCCATGATTCGCGAGGGCATAATGCGGCCATCTAAGAGCCCGTGGTCCTCCGCATTACATCTTGTTCCGAAGAAGGGTGGAGCTAGGCGCCCATGCGGTGACTACCGTGCGCTTAACGCGCGAACAGTGCCGGACAGATATCCCGTTCCGTTACTGAGGGATTATAATCACGCTTTACATGGTGCCACGGTGTTCACAGTTCTGGACTGCGCTAAAGCGTATACACAGATTCCGGTGGCCAATGACGACATTCCAAAGACTGCAATAGTAACGCCTTTCGGTTTATTTGAAAGCAAATTTATGACTTTCGGTTTACGCAATGCCGCTCAGACCTGGCAAAGGATTATAGACTCGGTTCTCCAGGGGCTGCCGTTCTGTTTCGCCTACCTGGACGATGTGTTAGTGTTCTCTGCTGACCGCAATCAACTCCGACAACATCTGCGAGAGATTTTCGAGCGATTGGAGCGTTACGGTGTCGTCTTGAACGTGGACAAGTGTGTTTTTGGGCAGTCAGAGGTGACATTTCTTGGCCATAAGATTTCTGCTGAAGGCTCTCTTCCTCTGTCCGAGAAGGTGGACGCTATCTTGCAGCTACCCCGACCAACTACGATCAAAGAATTACGTCGTTTTTTGGGGTTGCTCAATTTTTATCGGCGACACCTTCCTCACGCTGCGGAGCAGCAGGAACCTTTGACGGCGGCATTATCAGGCCCTAAAGTAAATGGCAAGTCTCTGATACAGTGGACAGAGGACATGTGTTCTGCGTTCGAGGCAACAAAGAGGAGCATGGCCGACGCGCGCTTCTCGCACACCCACGGCTCGACGCGCCATTAGCAATTGTCGTAGATGCGAGCCAGACGGCGATCGGTGCCGCGTTACAACAATGGTCCGACAACGCATGGCAGCCACTGGCGTATTATTCCCACAAGCTTTCGCCTGCACAGAGAAAATGGAGCACATATGACCGTGAGCGCCTGGCAGTATACCAGACAGTGAAATATTTTCGCCCCCAAGTGGAAGCGCGAACTTTCACGATATATACAGACCACAAGCCACTCACGTTCGCCTTCCGTCGGAATAGTGTCAACTGCTCTCCCCGTCAATTTCATCACCTCGAGTTCGTGGCCAAGTTTATTACCGACATTAGACATATTTCTGGGATCGACAACATTGTTGCGGATTGCCTTTCACGGATCAGCAGTGTTTCCAGTACCATAGACTTTCCTGCACTGGCACAGGCACAGAGAGACGACGAAGAACTCCTTGCCTATGTTAAAGACACGGCTTCCGCATTGCAACTGAAACTCGTTGATGTTCCGGGGGAAGATACACAGCTATACTGCGACGTTTCTCGCGGCCGACCTCGTCCCTTTCTGACGCCGGCTTTTAGGAGACAAGCCTTTGATATAGCACATGGATTGTGCCATCCCGGGGTACGCCCGACATTCCGCCTAGTATCGCAACGTTTCGTGTGGCCAGGCATGCAAAAAGACTGCCGCGAGTGGGTCCAATCTTGTCTTCAGTGCCAACGCTGCAAGATTAACCGCCATGTACACGCACCGATCGGCGATTTTCTGGATACCACCGCCCGCTTTGCCCACGTTCATTTAGATGTAGTCGGACCACTTCCACCTTCGAACGGGCAAAGATATCTGTTTACAATGATCGACCGTTTTACGCGTTGGCTGGAGGCAGTGTCGGTGGATAATATCACAGCAGACACATTAGCTTCCGCTTTTGGAATGACTTGGTTGGCAAGATTTGGATGCCCACTACATATTACCACTGACTGCGGACGGCAATTTGAATCAGACCTGTTCTCACAGCTGGCCAAGTTTTGTGGTTACACCCACCATAAGACCACAAGTTATCACCCAGCAAGCAACGGAATGATCGAACGCTGGCACCGTTGTTTGAAGGCCGCGCTGATGTGCCACGAAGAAACCTGGACAACCGCACTACCAGTGGTCTTGTTAGGCTTACGGACGACTTTCAAACCAGACCTGGGGTCGTCAGCGGCAGAACTGGTTTATGGAGAAACACTGCGCCTTCCTGGTGACTTTGTAGACGCTGATGCCACAGAGACAGTTGCTACTTGCCAGCCGGATTTCTTGCGACGATTGAGGGACCAAGTATCAAAGATTCGCCCTCCGAAAGCCACACGTCATGGCAAGCCGCCCACTTTCGTGCACCAGGACCTGGAACAATGTCGTCACGTCATGCTCCGCACTGAGGGCGTTAAACCGCCTCTACAAGCTCCTTATTCTGGTCCATATGAAGTGCTACGGCGCAGTGCCCACACCATGGATATCCTAGTGAACGGCAAAACCACGACTGTTACGTTGAATCGGGTTAAACCTGCGTATGTTTTTCCTGACATCCCACTAGCGGCACCTCGTCGTAGGCATCCATCTACCGCTGTTCCAGACACTGACGCCACATCTCCGGCGCCGGCTCTTCAACATTCGCCGCCCAACGCAGCACAACATCCGCCTCCTGACGTTGTTCCTCCTCCTCCGACGAGGACGACCCGTTCTGGACGTCGGGTGCACTTTCCGGCGCGGATTCTCGACGCCGACGCTCCGCTTCCGCCCGGCGGGCTGATGTAGCGACGCTGCCGCGCGCTAATTCAAGCTCGCCGGTGTGTGTGTGTGCTGTGCGCGTGTGTCAGTGCAGTGGTGTGCGATCGTAATTACTTTAGGCGACGTTTGTGTAGTTCCGTGCCCAGCCTCTAGAGGCGCTGTTTTTTCTAGCTTTTATATACGTTCTGTTTATTGTTATTATTCCTTGTTTTTTGAGTTAGTGAGTAGTTCCGTGCCTCCTGACTTGTGTGGACGAGTACTGTTTTCTCTCCTAACTACGGAAGTTTCCGAGGATTAAGGATCCTCTGTATAGGCCGGAAGCAAATTTTATAGCTCCGATCTGTCCATGCATGCCGGGCGTCGTCAGATACGCGCTCGCAATAAAGATATTGTTGCTCAACGGAAGGTCTTCATTCTTCTGAATCACGTTAAGCAAAGGTCGGACAGCCACCAGTTTAGCTGAACCCGACAACTTCACCACTTTCACTGATTACTCTTGCACCCTGCACGTCAAAAGTGACTGTATTTCCTTTCTTGACAATTTCCCCTACAGACAGCAGGTTAGTTGCCACATTTTTCACATAATGAACATTGTGTGCTGTAACCATATCTGATTCACCATTTACACTTAGATGTAGATCTAGTTTCCCAGCCAGGTGACACTGGAGGTTGTTGCCATCAATAGTAGATATTCCCATATGAGTCTTATCTTTGATGTCATAAAGAAGTGATTTATCTTTAATAATATGCACAGATGCACTTGAGTCTAAAATCCATTCCATATCACAATTACTCATCCCGCCAAAAGAATAAAAACATGATAGTGCCATACCTTTGTTATTGGTCCTTCTCTCTGTGCTATCAGTAACATACCTCTTTTGCTGAGTGTCTGATCTTGGGCTTACTTTTTCTTTGCACTGAGACGCAATATGTCCCATCTTCTGACATTTATAGCACCTCACTGGTTTCTAGTTTTTGTTTTTTGAGTAGAGAGCAGACGCACCTTCCTTCTCCAATGTACAACAGCTTGGAGCACTCTTTACGTCCTACAGGATTTTCACCTTAACACTGTCGCCTGTGATTGGTATACCCGAGTTTTCAAGTCCCATAATCATAGGTGCATACCTTTCGGGCAGTCCTGCCAACAGCAATGTTCCTATCCATTCGTCAGCGATCTCGAATCTGATGTTTCTCAGTCGGTTCGACGTGGTTATTATTTTGTTAACGTATTCGTCTACATTCTTACATTTGTCCAGACGAGTGGTAATTAACTCGCGTAATAATCCTACTTTTCTCGTAAGACCACCATCCTCGAATGCACTTCGTAAATTGTCCCAGACTTCTTTCGCTGTAGCAGCTTTTTCAACGTGAACATAATTCACCGAATCAATCAATAATATCAATTTTGATTTTGCTTTCCTATCCTTATTTGAATAATTCTGATCTGTGGATTTCATTGTCCCATCTACCACGTCCCATAGGTCGTCTAAACGTAAATACGCTTCTACTGCGAACGTCCAGGTTGCATAGTTTTCGCGACCTATAAGTCTTTCAATCTGTGGAATTTGTGCCGCACTCATTCTTGCTTTTTATTGCCGTAAAGAACACCGAAAAATAATGCGGAAAAAAAAATTGCGATCGTCTTGTAAGGATAACTCGCACTTCACGTAAATTGGAACTTTTCCAATACTTTCTCCCTACTATTTTATTGATATACTTATTCCAAATGCAGCCTGGGCCCATAACCTATTGGAATTTGCGCAGCTGAATAAGTATTAAGGAGAAAAAAAGGACATTTTACTAATAACTATATTTGCACATTCAAGAACAATAAAAAAAAATTTACAGCGAACACAACAGAATAATTAGCGCACACAAAGAGTGTTAGACAATGCCAAAGAGGTCTATTTTACACAGTGCACTTTGCGCTGTCACACACGAAATATATTGTTCACACAATTCCAACATCTCTTTCTACTCATGAAATAAGTAGGTACTCGAAGAAATACTTTCAGTTCACTCTCGGTATATTTCAACTTCCATAAAAAACATGCTATGCCCTTCTACATCTATGTTTCATGTGTCAGGGCAGACTGCTTTCCTTGCGTACATTGTCAAAAGTCATGCCTGAAGCTTTTAGTACTGTGATGAGTAACGTTTACTGTATGGAAGAAATGCTTTGGTGTTAGACATTTCAGTCTTTAATTTTAACAACTGAATCATTTCTGAAGGTCATTCCCTACTTGTGTCGAGTTTAAAGACTAGTTTACAGGACGACACTAGATTGCAGGCAACTGCGCAACCGGCCACTGCGGAAGCGCGCCGCGCATTTGCGTAACTCGTCGGTGAAACTAAACACTTTCAGCGTCTTCCAACTTTAGTGACACTAGTTGCATGAGTTTTGAGGTTATGTGTGTTCCTAGAGTGTAGACAAACTGAAATATGAAGTTGGGGACGGAGAAAAATGTTCGCTTTTTGGACACCTATGCTTTGCATAGGTGTTTGTGGAATTTCAGTGATGCTGATTACAAAAGTAAGCAACATATTCCTGCTCGTGAGACCGTCATGTGCGATCAGAACATAGATAGTTTGACAATATGTGACCTGCAGAGCAAAATTTATTGAATTAGGAGAACATATACAACTCAATTTAGAAAAATACAAGCAAATGTAATTCTAGCTGTAGAACTGCTCTCCTCTACAAGACTAAAATCCCATCGTTCGAGTTGGCCGACTATGTTTTTTAAGGAATATTGTTGACAGGACGGAAGGCTACACAAATCAAGAAGCTATATTCTTTATTGAATATTCATCAATTTAAAACGTCGCAGCAGTGCCTCCCATTCACATATGTTTGAATTTTTAAATACTGCCGCTGTACAGATCTATCTTCAAGAGATTCTCTTCTTAATGCGGCCTGCTTCGAATAATTACTGCTGCTAATGTTAATAATTATTACAGTTAATAATTATTGGTGTTTATCATAGAGCGTCATCACCAACTAAAATCGCATCTTATAGCATGCTGAGTGTGCTCGATTATAATGCATGCAATGTGATGTGTACCGGGTGATCAAAAAGTCAGTATAAATTTGAAAACTGAATAAATCACGGAATACTGTAGATAGAGAGG
The DNA here is from genome assembly GCF_023864345.2 of Schistocerca serialis cubense. Lineage (NCBI taxonomy): Eukaryota > Metazoa > Arthropoda > Insecta > Orthoptera > Acrididae > Schistocerca > Schistocerca serialis. The sequence continues at coordinate 720,645,011 of NC_064639.1, read as the reverse complement.
TACAAATTGACACACATGCTTGGAATGACATGGGGTTTTATTAGAACCAAAAAAATACAAACGTTCAAAAATGTCTGGCAGATGGCGCTTCATCTGATCAGAATAGCAATAATTAGCGTAACAAAGTAAGACAAAGCAAGGATGATGTTCTTTACAGGAAATGCTCAATATGTCCACCATCATTCCTCAACAATAGCTGTAGTCGAGGAATAATGTCAGTCGATCGCGATACACTTGCGTCTTCAGGTAACCCCAAAGACAATAATCGCACGCACTGAGGTCTGGGGACCTGGGAGGCCAAGCATCACGAAACTGGTGGCTGAGCACACGATCATCACCAAACGATGGGCGCAAGAGATCTTTCACACGTGTAGCGACACTTTTTTTTTTTTAGTTCTAATAAAACCCCATGTCATTCCAAGCATGTGTGTCAAGTTTTAGCTCTATATCTACATCGTTTCGTGGTTTATTAAATTTTTCAAATTTATACTGACTTTTTGATCACCATGATCATGCATTACAATATCTTTATCACTTATCTCATAATTAACTCTATTTAGAAGAAACATTAACAGTTCTGGTGACATTCTAAGATAATTAAAAGAAATTGTTCGGTCTTCCATTACAAATTGTTTCAGCAAGTATGCTGAGCAACCGAGCTGACGTCTTTTCTTCATCCAGTGATGAATCGAAACACGTTTCTTTTTTTTTCTCATGCAGCGATTCCGCTCAACAAACTTTAACTCCAACACAACTCTTGCTACGTGCAGCTGCCAAAACTTTCATTTCAGACACGACTCAGGAATCCACAAAACGATGAAACTGAAGTGTATACTGGTTTTGCCGTGTCTACAGTCAAATATGAAACCATTTGCGTGCAAGTCATTCCACGCAACAAGTGGCGCAACCCAATGTCGTCGTGTAAAATAGGCTTAACGTGGCTTCTGCACCATGCTGCATGGTGTTACTTAGCGACAGTTTCCGTATTAAAAAAAGAAAAGATCATTCGTAGCGTCTAACATGGAACTCTTGATGCTGCATAACATCAATCATCTGACGGTACCTTTGTAACGGTAATGCCTAGGCTTTATGAAGCTTCATTTTTTTCCAGGGGTTGGCAGGTTCACATTTTTAAAAAGATGAAGACATCAATCGCTTCCAAAATTAGAGTGAATGTAGAGGATATAATGAGCTGCACTGTGAAAACACCATCTAGCATAACAGCCGCAACACTTCGCCTTGATTTTGTTGCCTAATGCGCCAGCAGCGCACCAAGCAGCCAGGAAGTAAAACTATTGAGATCCCCGAGATCCTGAAAGCCAAAGTGAATAGCAGTTTTTTATTTTGGTTTATATAGTGGTCTTTACAAACGGGAGCGTCTGTAGTGTCATAAATTGCAACAACAAAGAGAAGATACCACATATGTTTTTTTAGGTTTCCTAAGCACCCAGAGAGGTATATAACACCATGTTCTAAACTGTAACGTCAGGATTCGCTTGCAAATTACATGTGTATTAATGAACAGTGTTTCGTTTTAGGAGAAGAAAATGGCGAGTGAATAGCAAACGAGAAGATCTTGTGAAAAAAGACCCTGTTTACCTTCACTTCGAACAAAAGCAGTTCATGATGCAGACAATAAAAAAAGCAGTTCATGAACGCAGACAATAATAAACTCGTGAGGAACGCAATACCACACTGTTTGACATCCCACATAAGCCACTTCAACTGATGGTGAAAAGGAAACTGCCACAAAGGTTCGAAAATTCGTCAAAAACTGTAGAACACTCCTATGGCATAGAAGCAGCCAATTCAGTTCTCCATATATTAGTGCCATATTCATCAGAATTGTCAACACAGACCTGGTTTGACGATGGAGTGGTTAGATTAAGTGCAGTTAATCGTGTCTTGCAAAACTGTGTGTAGTTTCAGAATACGCAGATCGCTAGACTTCGTGCAAAACTATTACAGGAGAAGGAAAGTGCCTATCGTTTTAAGTACCGACAGCAGCAGTAACTGTATCAGAAGGATCAATTGAAGAAGGACAAGCAAATTAGGATCCCTATATTTTAAAAAAGATCCCCTTGACTTGTTAAGCCAGATTAGCATGCCATTGAAGGAGAACCATGCTGCAAGATGGAAAGCCGAAAGTAAAATGTTTGCTCTAAATTTATTATATTGCAGCACTCTCGCATAAAGATTTTGTCAGAATGTTTTATGTTGCCAACAATGCGTATATTACAGCATTACAGAGGTATGTGGAATACATACAGATAAAATGTAGGATAAGTGACAATATATTCCGCCTTTTATAGCAGAGGAAACAGCATTACAACGATATTGATAAACTAGTGAATGTGTCGTTGGGTGAAATGTCTCTAATGGCAAATTTAACACATGACAAAACTTCTGACAGTGTTATTGGCTTTGCAGACTTGGAGTTTACATGGAGAACATAATTCTCCCGCTATTTGACAGTTGCTTGTCCCTCTTAGAGTTATTTATTTATTTATTTTTATTTGCATGTAAAGTTCCATAGGACCAAATTGAGGAGCAAATCTCCAAGGTCATGTAACATGTCAGTACATGAAATTACAACATAAAAGTAATAAACGCTAAAAATAAAATGTCTATGAACTCGAAAAAGTCAGTCCATAAGTTTAAGTAAACGCAATAAACACTACAACGAGAATCAACTTAATTTTTCAAGGAACTCCTCGACAGAATAGAAGGAGTGAACCATGAGGAAACTCTTCAGTTTAGATTTGAAAGCGCGTGGATTACTGCTAAGATTTTTTAATTCGAGTGGTAGCTTACTGAAAATGGATGCAGCAGTATACTACACACATTTCTGCACAAGTATTAAGAAAGTCTGATCCAAATTAAGATTTGATGTATGCCGAGTACTAGCTGAGTGAAAGCTGCTAATTCTTGTGAATAAGCTGATATTGTTAACAAGAAACGACACTGGAGTATACATATTGGGAGGGCAATGTCAAAATATCCAGACTAGTGAATAGGGGTTGACAAGAAGTTTGCGAACTTATACCACTTACTGCCGGAACTGCCTGTTTCTGAGCCAAAAATATCCTTTTCGAATGGGAAGAGTTACCCCAAAATATTATACCATATGACATAAGCGAATGAATATAACCAAAGTAGACTAATTTTCGTGTCGAACGATCAATCACTTCAGATACCGTTCGAATAGTAAAAATGGCAGCATTAAGTCTTTGAACAAGATCCTGAACATGTGCTTTCCATGACAGTTCACTATCTATCTGAACACCGAGAAATTTGAACTGTTCAGTTTCACTAATCATATGCCCATTCTGTGAAATTAAAACGTCAGGTTCTGTTGAATTGTGTGTTAGAAACTGTAAAAACTGAGTCTTACTGTGATTTAGCGTTAGTTTATTTTGTACAACCCATGAATTTAGGTCATGAACTGCACTATTTGAAACAGAGACAATGTTGCACACAACATCCTTTACTACCAAGCTAGTGTCATCAGCAAACAGAAATATTTTACAGTTACCCATAATACTAGAGGGCGTATCAATTATATACATAAAGGAACAGGAGTGGCCCCAACACTGATTCCTGGGGCACCCCCCGCCCCCCTTGACAGTACCCCACTCAGACACCACATCACAGCCATTCTCAACATTGTGAATAATGACCTTTTGTTAAAGCAACAGGTGAAACTATTGTGAGTTAATGGTCCAACTTCTGGAGCAGTATTTTGTGATCAACACAATCAAATGCCTTAGTTAAACTAAAAACTACGCATAGCTTTCGAAACCTTTCGTTTAAACCCATCCAGTACCTCACAGAGAAAAGAGAATATAGCATTTTCAGTTGTTAAACGACTTCTAAAACCGAACTGTACATTCGATAGCAAATCATGTGATCAACTGCCTATTGGCTTCTGTCTCGGGTTCTTCGGCCGACGATCATCTAATGATTTTTCTGACGTTTCGCCAGCACGAGTGGCTGGCATTGTCAAAGCTTCACCCTCCATTGCCGGTGGTGAACTGGAGCCGAGCTCGCGGGCGCAGACTGTATGTACCTGGCGCGCCAACGTCCGAGGGCTTCTCCGCGGTCATTTTCGGTGCGGTTCTCCTCTTGCTACCTGCGACGGTCGTTCGCTGCAGTACGGGAAGCCAGGATCCGTTGACCTTAAGGCTTTCCTCTTTCTTGTTGAAACTGTTCGCGTGTTTTTGTATTTCTACAGCTTCTCTGAACAAGCGCGTGTGATAGTGCCTCTCTACAGCCAGGACTTCCGTGTCGGCGAATTTTATTACATGGTCGGTCTCATTCAGTGCGTGCTCTGCCACGGCCGATTTCTCCACCTGCCCCAACCTGCAATGTCGCTTATGCTCTTTGATCCTGGTGTTGATGGATCGTCCGGTCATTCCGACATAAACTTTTCCGCATGTGCATGGTATACGGTATATTCTCGACATTACAAGTGGGTCTCTTTTCTCCTTCGCCGATCTAAGACACTCTTTGATCTTCCTTGTCGGTTTGAAAACCGTCTTTACGCCATGTTTGCGCAATATACAGCCGATTCTGTCCGTCACTCTGGGAATGTATTAGATGAACGTCGGCCGAAGAACCCGAGACAGAAGCCAATAGACAGTTTGTCAACAAGTGGCCACGAAAGCCTTAACAATTTTGTAAATCGTGTGATATAAAATGATCAATTATCCTCACATACACCGCCTTTTCAATAACTTTAGCACACACTGATGGCATAGAAATAGGTCTAAAATTGTACATTATCAGTATCTCCATTTTTATAAAGCGGCTTTACTACTGAGTACTTTAATCATTCAGGAAACTGACCATTCCTAAAGGAAAAATTACAAATATGACTAAATAGAGGGCTAACATGTGCAGCACAGTACTTCAATATTCTGCTAGGCACTCCATCATATCCATGAGAGTCCTTAGTCTTCAATGATATAATTATTATTATGAAGATGAAGGTCGTACTTGTAGCAACAGGCAACAAATGACTAAAACACAGTAGGCCTACAGAACGACAAATGGGATGTCAATCCTTTTGTACGTAGAGGCATATGTCTATGCTTCTTATGTGTGAATCTGCGTTTATATTATTTTGATATAAACGTGATGAGCTACATTTCTATTCAACGTCATACTGTGTTTCTTCACAAATGCATTGTAGCTTGCTACTGGATTCATAATTTTCATCCCTATTTGCGCTTATTTTTGAATTATTTTTAGAAACATCTATATCTTCTGATATTACACAATTTCTAGAAGGCGAAAAAATAATTCAATTATTTCGGAAACCACGTAGGAAAGGGATACAAAACAAACATTGTGCTTACGACGCATCTGACGTTCTCCTTTTTTGCCGCTTGGAGCCCTAGTGACCATCCAGCTGCCTAAAGGTACCAATTTTTACAGCAGTAAGTGTCCCGACTATTATGTTAGACTGTGGTGAAAATTGCTACCGCAGTTTTAGCGTCTGGAACGATCCCGAAAGTCGATACGCAGCCTCTGTCGTCATAGACCAGAGACAATATATAGTCTATGACTATCGTATGCGATTGTAGGCTTTCTCGGCGTATTTCAGCTATGAACTCTTAACGGGTTATCAGTCGAGTTGCGTCGTGTACTTGTCGCAACGTTTCAGTGGACTGCGTATCAATCATCGCCTGAAGATAATGGATACGCAATCCATTGAAACCTTGCGACTAGAAGACGACGCCACTCGGTTGATACTCCGTGAAGATTTCATGTATGTCTATCGTTTTCGATACAACGCGTACACGTCATAATGACGTCAGTCCTGATTCCGTCAACGTGGAGTAAGACTCCAGCGCCAGGCGTTTTACTGGCGTGATACACTCCGTGTATGGACATATTTTTATTTCTAGATTTTTTTAAATTTTCTTTCAGGACTATAATCCCAAGCGAAGATATTTTATAAGCCCCAATAAAATGACTGCCATTTTGAATGTGGCCTAAACTCGATACTGCGTTTTTACGGTAGGGTATATTCTGCGCTGATTTGCTCTCAGATTGTCCTTACTTTGTATTCAATGAAAAATCATATGTATGCGAGGAATAATATTAAGTTTAATACTATGTATCTTATAAAAAGTAATACGAAAAACAATTTTTTCATTAATAACTAGTAGTAACATTTTACTGAGAAATAAAAAATGTTAAGTAACTCAATGTGACAGTTCCAATTATTTTTAGGTACGACAAATTTCTTTGGAGCGACTGCAACGATTCAGACAGAACTGAAGGTCATTTGTTAAGGCAATCACTTCGATGGGAGTGGCTGTGTTGGTACTAAATAGGAGGGCGCTGTTGTGCGGAAGTTTTGCAGTGCTGCACAATTTGACAGACAGTCGTTAAGTGGCGTCTGCTGTATAGCATTGTGTAGAAGGCCTGTGTAGCGCATCGCATAGGTTGTCAAGCTGCCTGAAAGCAGGTTAGTCACGTATTTGAGTTGTATGTTTCCATGAAAATTTTTTTTGTATGTGAATACGTCTTAAAGAGGGAAAGCTTGCTAGTGTAACTGATATTGCTTTTTAACGTTGTGATGCAGCGTATTTCATCGATGCTCAGAATTCTTAGAAAAGTGTAGCATCGTTCCGTCAAGTTGCTCTCCGACACACAACTAATAAGGTTCCGTAAAGCAGGGATACTTTCCTCAGCTTCTAGACAGATTATTCAAACTAAATCGTGTAATCCATAGTAGTATTGTGAAAAGACTTTTGAAAATGTAAGTTTATTCTAAAACAGTGTCAAAATCATCTAGTTACATACAAAGACGGCAAATTTGTTTGATAATGTTTTAAAAATTGCAGGAAAGTAGCCCCTGGAGCGGGTTACTTTGCTCCACATAATGTAAGTATTAAGACAAGACAATCACTTGAGGCAATGTTACCGTCTTTGAAATTTGTGTTGTAGGACCATAGTAACACCATTTATATACTTTTTGGTGTTACAGAACAAAAATAAGAAATCCAGGGTAGTTCAATTTTAAAAGTAACAAGCGTGTAAGAAATTCAGTGTTGTCATGCACTTTTTAAAGTTTCGTTACGTATGTTGGCGTGTCAAAATATCAGTAACTATAACAGCAAAAATTTTTCTCGTATTACTCACCGTTAACTCTACCACTGAGGAAATGGCTGTTTCGTTTCAACTTTTTAGAAAGTTTATTTCTTAACTACATCCTCCCATTTATGCAAATGTAAGACATCTGTTTTTTTCCCACAAAACCGCAAATTGGCATTCATAAGAAGAAAAACACCAAAAACGCAACAGGAACGTAATATGTAAGAAATTGGCCACGCAACCTGCCACTGATGATGCCTTGCAGAAAATAAAGGCGAAACGCGTATGGCACAAAAATTGTTTTATTCAGTTGCTGTCAGACGGTCCGTAAGTGAAAATTATCGATATACAATGAAGTGAGTGTTATTTGCTCAGAACTCCAGGATTATAAGCAAGTACTGCCATACATGTAAGGACGTACAGCCTTTTGCTATCTGGGACTTCTGTTTGGATTCTGTCTTCCATTAAATCAGTCTATGGGCACAAGAACATTTAACATGAAAGAAAAGATATTATTAAAAGTTTTGAGGTAGTCTAGAATTTGAATCTGAGCTCTTAGTTCATTGCTTCCCCAGAATCATTTCCTATAACTTATTGGGCCTTGGTTTGGGGTGACTTCTAGTGACTAGGTAGACACAATATTCTGAATGAACATTGTATAGCAAGCAGTTCTTCTTTTGAGCAAAGCTGTTAATCTTTCTCCATGGATTTGGTGACAAGAACAACACAGTGTTAAATTACACATTTTGTTTATGGAAATAACCAGTTTTATCCAGTACGTATGTATTCATGCATCTGTGGAGATTTGAATTTAGAGATTCATTTCTAAATTCATTTATATAAAATTAAATAAACACAGTATTTGTTAAAAATGTTGTATTTCGATAGTTGCTATCTCTTCATGAAAATATTGCCATTTAGAAGAGTGCAGAGAATGAATGGGGACTGCCCACTGATTAAATTATTCACATTTTTTAATAGTGTGCCAAATAAATACATAATGTTGTAAAGCAGTTTCATTGTTTAATTAGATCATATAAATTTGTCTAAGAAAAAAAGGCAAACTTTATTTTGCAGGAACAAAAGGTGGTGTTTCAGGCTTGACTCAAATGCCATACGTTCTAGTTAGAGGGAATCTCGCATCTTACGGACAGAGGCAGCCTTGGAGAGTCCTAGTGTCTGGATTAAAAGGTAACTATAGTAGTTATTTTTTAAAATCACAACTGTGCTTAAAATTTAAACTTAATTGTCATTTTTGAATATTTACATTTATCTGTAAATGTACTCTGTAAATTTTTGTCACTTATCATTTCTTGTACCTCTGGTAATGTTTCTTGATGTGAAAAATGCTGATTTACATTGTGGTTCAGAATCCACTTTAAAACATGTCTCCCCCTGTAATTGACTGGATAAGCCAGTTAAAAGATCAGCAGAAGGCAAAGGCACACCACCTCCAGCAGGACAATACACTGTGCTGTTCACAGCTTTACTTTTTTACTCTTGTGAGATTGTTTGCAGTGTGACGGTACTGGTACTATGTGGAGATGGTTAGTCATGTCCAGCCTTGCTGGTCTTAACAAAACACCGGCTGTGAGCAGCCAATGTGGCACTTAAACAAAAAAATGGGGGTGTGTAGGTGAGGATAGAGGCAGAATCTTGATGTGAAGACATTTGTTCTAGTTGAGATGTAAATATTCCTTTTTTGTGGAAATAAGGCACTTGGAGTTCAGAATGTAAGAGATCTGGTCTGACACCTTGTTTCAGATACAGATTTAAGAAAGTAGTACCAGTATAATACGTAGTTACAATTATCAACTCTGCGTGTCACTACAAATTTTAGCTGTCGTGCTCTGCAATGTATTCAATTACTGTTGACGCTACACTGTTGGCGGCAGCTGCTGCAGTGCATAATGTAGTAATAGAAGGCTGATTGTTTGCTTTCTGTGAAGAGATGCTTGATGTACAATATTGAAAAAGTGAAGAAGGGGGGGAAAAGACGGTGTACGAGAGGAATAAATGTGGTATCTTTTAGCATGCGGACAAGAGGTGGGCAGTAATTGCAGATGTACTGAAGGTCGTAAAATTTTTGGGTAAAAAGCCAAAGAATTGCTCAAGGTGGGTCAGTGTGGGATCTTGTTGCTCAAAATCTGTCTCTTCTCAGGACACCAAAGCACAGCAATCTTCAAGATTGCTAAGTGCAGATACCAAAGTGTCAATATTAAAATTGTGTTCTGGCTTTATCTGATTTGTTTCTATACCTAAATGTGAAGCAACCCTTAAGGCACATTTTTGAGCCCAACAAAAGATGCTAGCCCCCCAGGAGGTCCACAACTCTTTTGTGGATATGTGCATAGTGGGGGGCACCCCCAGCTGGTGTGGCCCTCCTTCCTTTCCGGGCTGCGTGCCTTCCTTTTCCACATCCTTCCCTCTCCCCCCCTTTCCCCCCCTCCCCCCCCCCACCACCGCCTCTTCCCTTCCCTTTCTCCCCCTCTGGGAGTTTATTTAGTGCCTACGTCCGGAGACAGACGCTCGAAACTGTAAAACAGTCTCTCTTCTTCGCTTTCTGTGCTGGCAAGTCTTTGTCCTTCTCTTTTCCTAACCTCTTCTCTTTACCATTTTCTCCGCTGCAGCGTTTGAGACCTGTCTTCTTTCCTTTCCATTTCTTTGTTCCTCCCTTTCCTTTTCTTTCCTCTTTGTGCGTGTCTGAAGGCTGACCCATGCATTCCCACGCATAGCCAGTGACGGGGTAACGCGTAATTCCCCACCCCAGGTAGACAGGTAGGACACGTACGTACCCCTGGCAACGGCCAGGCGCAGGGAGGGGTGATTACCCGAGCTGATACCTTCCAAAACTGCCGATTGGTCCCTCTGTCCGTTTCTCAGGAGGTGTGAACAATCACCTAAGACAGGAGTGCCCTCAGAGAAGGCCCCCACAAGGAAGGAGCGCGCCACCGGAGATGCTGGTAATCATGGGGGATACTTCCGCAATGGTTTCCTCATCATCTACTATGTCTGCTCACAAGCGAAAGTTAAATGAGCCTCAGCCATGGACAATTCTTCCATCAGTGCCACAGTTCCTTGTTGTTTCTTGGTCGGATGAAGGTCAAGGATTCTCCACAGTCAACCCTTTCATTATTCAGAAAGGTGTCGACGCAATTGCAGGTCCTGTAAAGTCTTGTTCCCAATTACGAAATGGCTTCTTGTTGTTAGAAACAGTCAGTGCCCTCCAGGCACAAAAATTGCTGTGTACTTCACTGCTACACACCTTCCCTGTCCGGGTGGAAGCGCACCGCACTTTAAATTCATCACGTGGGGTCGTTTATACATGCTCCCTCGACAGATTGTCCGACGAGGAAATTCAAAACAACCTGTCTGACCAGGGCATAATGGCTGTTCGCCGAGTCATGAAAAGGGTTGACGCGGACATGGTTCCAACCCATACTGTCTTCTTGACATTTGACAGAATTCAACTTCCTTCGAACATAAAAGCGGTCTGTGAGATAATTTTTGTTCACCATTACATCCCAAACCCTACGCACTGCTATCGGTGTCAGCGATTCAATCACACCAGCCAGTCATGTTCCAATCCGGCCAAATGCGTTACGTGTGACAAGGATGCCCATGAGGGTGCTTGTCCACCTCCATCCCCTTGTTGCATCAACTGTAGGGTGACTACGCTGCTTCCTCCAGAGATTGCCCCATTTTTAAAGATGAATGGCTCATTCAGGAAATCATAGTGAAGGAAAAGGTGTCAGCCTTTGCTGCTCGAAAGTTATTCGCCAGTCAAGAGCCTACTGTGCCTCCCTCTGCGGGTCCGGGGATTAGAATAGGCCCGAGGTATTCCTGCCTGTCGTAAGAGGCGACTAAAAGGAGTCCCACCCCCTCAAGGGGGTCGTTAGCGCCTGCGTCCGGAGACGGACGGTTCCACGACCTCTATTTGCGGTCATTTTGCTTTTTCACTTCTCGTTTCTTCCTTCCTTTGGTTGGTTCCTTTCTTTGCTCTTTTCCACCTCACTGTCTTCCTTACTCTTTCCTTGTCTTCTTCTCCTTGCCTTCTCCTTGCCTTCTCCTTGCCTTCTCCTTGCCTTCTCCTTGCCTTCTCCTTGCCTTCTCCTTGCCTTCTCCTTGCCTTCTCCTCCTTGCCTTCTCCTCCTTGCCTTCTCCTCCTTGCCTTCTCCTCCTTGCCTTCTCCTCCTTGCCTTCTCCTCCTTGCCTTCTCCTCCTTGCCTTCTCCTCCTTGCCTTCTCCTCCTTGCCTTCTCCTCCTTGCCTTCTCCTCCTTGCCTTCTCCTCCTTGCCTTCTCCTCCTTGCCTTCTCCTCCTTGCCTTCTCCTCCTTGCCTTCTCCTCCTTGCCTTCTCCTCCTTGCCTTCTCCTCCTTGCCTTCTCCTCCTTGCCTTCTCCTCCTTGCCTTCTCCTCCTTGCCTTCTCTGGTCTCCGCCTCGGCGTTTGAGACAGTCTGTCCTCTCTCTCCCTCTCTCTCCTCCTTTTCCTCTTCTTCCTTCCTCCCTGTGCGTGCCTGAAGGCCGACCCACGCGTTCGCACGCGTAGCCGGTGACGGGGTAACGCGTAATTCCCCGCCCTGGGTGGACATGTAAGGCACGCGCGTACCCCCTGGTAAAGGCCAGGCCCGGGGAGGGGTGATTGCCTGAGCTGATACCTTCTGACCATGCCGATTGGTCCCTCCGTCCGGTTCTCGGGAGGTGTGACCTGAGGTGTAAACATTCACCTAAGGCGGGAGTGCCCTCTGAGAGGGTCCCCACAAGGAAGGAGCGCGCCATCGGAGACGCTGGCAATCATGGGGGATTCCTCCGCAATGGATTTCACTCCATCTGTCTCGACTTCTGCCCAAAAACGGAAACGTGACCAGCCATCAGTGACAAAAGTACTACCGCCTGCCCCACAGTTCCTCGTCGTTTCTCGATCTGAGGATGGAAAGGATTTTTCCTCTGTCAACCCTTTCGTTATCCAGAAGGGTGTAGATGCCATAGCCGGATCTGTCAAATCTTGTACCAGGTTGCGTAACGGTACCTTATTACTAGAAACTGAGAGCGCCTTTCAGGCACAAAAACTGCTTCGGGCCACACTCCTGTACACGTTCCCTGTGCAGGTGGAGGCTCACCGAACTTTGAATTCGTCTCGTGGTGTGGTCTATACTAGCTCCCTCGACGGACTGACTGACGAGGAGATTCAATCTTTCCTCGCTGAGCAGGGCGTGACGGCTGTCCATAGGGTCATGAAAAAGGTCAACAATGACCTTGTACCGACCCGGACACTTTTCTTGACCTTCGATAGTGTTAAGCTGCCATCGTGCATCAAGGTGGGCTACGAGGTTATTTCTGTTCGCCCCTATGTCCCGACACCTACGCGCTGTTACCAGTGTCAGCGTTTCAATCACACTCGACAGTCTTGTTCCAATGCGGCTAAATGTGTCACTTGTGGCAGGGATGCCCATGAGGGTGACTGTCCACCTCCGTCTCCTCGTTGTGTGAACTGTCAGGGTGACCATGCCGCATCCTCCCGCGACTGTCCTGTCTATAAGGAAGAACGCTGTATCCAAGAAATTCGGGTCACAGAGAAAGTGTTCACCTCGGCTGCTCGCAAGCTATTGGCTAGTAGGAAGCCCACGCTGCTCCCAGCGGGGAAATACAGTACTATCCTCGCCTCTCCTCGGACTACCAGGGAGGTGGCAACCCAGACATGCGATCTGACCTTCAGCACCACGGTCGTCCGTTCGGCCAGTGCTAAGATCGCCCGGTCGATGTCTCCTCTTCCTCCCGTCACCCCTCAGACACAAGCACCTTCATCAGCTTCTGCCAAGACGAAGACCCAGCAGTCAGATGCACAGGCCTTTAAGAAGGAACCGTCCCGTGCAGACTTCCTACGTACCTCGACCTCCCAGCCTTCGACCGGTACTTCCACCAAACGTCCTTCCAAGAAGGCTCCTAGGAAGCACAGTTCTCCTTCTCCGCCACGGCGCATTTCTTCTCCTGCGCCACCCAGCGGTTGCCGCCCCAGGCCGTCATCCGTTTCGCCTGGCCGCACCGCTGGTAGCCGAACATCTGGCTGTTCACCGGCGGAGGAAGCTCCCCCTCCCGGCCATCTTCCCACGATGGCCGATGAACCTATAGACCCAATGGACGAAGACTGTCCGCCTACTGATAGCGGCGGCAGTGCTCGCTCGAAGCCAGGCCCTCCGCGGCCTTCGAGGTGACCCCTTCTTTTATCTTCCTTTTCTTACGATGGCACTTATTCACTGGAATATTCGCAGCATTCGCTCCAATCGAGAGGACTTGAAGTTGCTGCTCCGCTTGCACCGTCCGCTCGTCGTAGCCCTCCAGGAAACGAAGCTACGCCCATGCGATCAAATTGCCTTGGCACACTACACCTCTGTGCGTTTTGACCTACCCCCTGTGATAGGTATCCCGGCTCATGGAGGAGTTATGTTGCTGGTCCGGGATGATATTTACTATGATCCCATCACGTTGCACACCGGCCTGCAGGCAGTTGCCATCCGCATTACTCTCCCCACTTTTACATTTTCCATTTGTACCGTTTACACTCCATCGTCATCTGCCGTTACCAGGGCAGACATGATGCAACTTATTGCACAGCTACCTGCACCATTTTTGTTAACTGGAGACTTCAATGCCCACCATCCCCTTTGGGGCTCTCCAGCATCCTGCCCGAGGGGCTCCCTGTTAGCAGACCTTTTCAACCAGCTCAACCTTGTCTGCCTCAATACTGGCGCCCCTACTTTTCTTTCGGACACATCTCACACCTATTCCCATTTAGACCTCTCTATATGTACTCCCCAACTTGCACTCCGGTTTGAGTGGTATGCACTTTCTGATACATATTCGAGCGACTACTTCCCGTGTGTTATCCATCTCCTGCAGCATACCCCCTCTCCATGCTCCTCTAGTTGGACCATCTCCAAGGCAGACTGGGGGCTCTTCTCTTCCAGGGCGACCTTCACAAGCTGCGATCGTCAGGTCGCACACCTCACGGAAGTCATTCTCGCTGCTGCTGAATATTCCATCCCTCACCCTACTTCTTCTCCACGTCGCGTACCGGTCCCCTGGTGGACTGCACCATGTAGAGATGCTTTTCGTGCTCGTCGACGTGCTTTACGCACCTTTAAACGCCACCCTACAGTGGCGAATTGTATCAATTATAAATGATTACGTGCTCAGTGTCGTCGTATTATTAAAGAAAGCAAGAAAGCCAGCTGGGCTGCTTTCACAAGCACCTTCAACAGTTTTACTCCTCCTTCTGTTGTCTGGGGGTGGCCTGCGCCGGCTATCTGGCACTAAGGTCCACTCACCAGTTTCTGGCTTGACGGTCGCGAATGACGTCCTTGTGGCCCCTGAGGATGTCTCCAATGCCTTCGGCCGCTTTTTCGCCGAGGTTTCGAGCTCCGCTCATTACCACCCTGCCTTCCTCCCCCGCAAACAGGCAGAGGAGGCTAGGCCACCTAACTTCCGCTCCTCGAATCGTGAAAGTTATAATGCCCCATTCACCACATTCACCATGCGGGAACTCGAAAACGCACTTGGCCGATCACGGTCCTCCGCTCCAGGGCCTGATTGTATTCATATTCAGATGCTGAAGAACCTTTCTCCTGCGGGTAAAGGTTTTCTTCTTCGTACTTACAATCGCATCTGGATTGAGGGACATGTTCCCGCATGCTGGCGCGAGTCTATTGTTGTCCCGATTCCTAAGCCGGGGAAGGACAAGCACTTGCCTTCCAGTTATCGACCCATCTCGCTTACCAGCTGTGTCTGTAAAGTGATGGAGCGAATGGTTAACTCTCGATTGGTTTGGCTGCTCGAGTCTCGACGCCTACTTACCAATGTACAATGTGGATTTCGTAGGCGCCGCTCTGCTGTTGACCATCTGGTTACCTTGTCGACCTTCATTATGAATAACTTCTTGCGGAAGCACCCGACCGCGGCTGTGTTCTTTGATTTGGAGAAGGCTTACGACACCTGTTGGAGGGCGGGCATTCTCCGCACCATACATACATGGGGCCTTCGCGATCGCCTCCCTCTTTTTATTCGTTCTTTTTTTAATGGATCGACGGTTCAGGGTACGTGTGGGTTCTGTCCTGTCAGACACCTTTCGCCAGGAGAATGGGGTGCCACAGGGCTCAGTTTTGAGCGTCGCTCTCTTCGCCATCGCGATCAATCCAATAATGGATTGCCTCCCAGCTGATGTATCAGGCTCCCTTTTCGTGGACGATTTTACCATCTATTGCAGCGCGCAGTGTACACGTGTCCTGGAGCGCTGTCTTCAGCGTTCTCTTGACCGTCTTTACTCCTGGAGTGTCGCCAATGGCTTCCGTTTTTCTGCCGAGAAGACGGTCTGTATTAACTTCTGGCGCTACAAAGAGTTTCTCGCACCGTCCTTACGACTCGGTCCCGTTGCTCTCCCAATCGTGGAGACAACAAAATTTTTAGGTCTTACATTTGACAGGTCTCCACATGTGTCATATTTGGCTGCCCGTTGTACTCGTTCTTTAAATGTCCTCCGTGTTCTCAGTGGTATGTTGTGGGGAGCGGATCGAACCGTCCTGCTTTGTCTATATCGGTCGATCGTCCGCTCCAAGCTGGATTATGGGAGCTTCGTATACTCCTCTGCACGGCCATCCATCTTACGCCGCCTCAACTCCATACAACATCGGGGTTTACGACTTGCGATCGGAGCGTTTTATACTAGTCCCATAGAGAGTCTTCATGCTGACGCTGGTGAATTGCCACTCACCTACCGGCGCGATATACTGCTTTGTCGGTATGCCTGTCGGCTACTGTCAATGCCCGACTACCCGTCTTATCGCTCCTTTTGTGACAACTCTCTCGACCGTCAATACGGGTTGTATGTCTCTGCCCTGCTACCCCCTGGAGTTCGCTTTCGTCGCCTCCTTCAACACCTTAATTTTTCACTCCCTGCAACCTTTCGAGTGGGCGAGAGCCACACGCCACCTTGGCTCCAGGCTCAGGTCCGCGTTCACCTTGACCTCAGCTCGCTCCCAAAAGAGGTTACCCCCGGTTCGGTCTACCACTCCCGTTTTGTTGAACTTCGTTCAAAGTTCATCAATAGGACCTTCATTTATACAGATGGCTCAAAGACCAATGACGGGGTCGGGTGTTCTTTTATTGTCGGGGCACAAAGTTTCAAATACCGACTCCATGGCCATTGTTCGGTCTTCACAGCTGAGCTCTTTGCCCTCTACCAGGCTGTTCTTTACATCTGCCACCACCGACATTCTGCTTATGTCATCTGCTCCGATTCCCTGAGCGCCATCCAGAGCCTCAGTGATCCGTATCCGGTTCACCCTTTCGTGCACCGGATCCAACGCTCTCTTCAGCAGCTGGTGGACGTCGGTTCTCTGGTTAGCTTTATGTGGGTCCCTGGCCATGTCGGTATCCCTGGGAACGAAGCTGCAGATGCTGCGGCCAAGGCTGCGGTCCTCCAGCCTCGGACAGCTTCTTGTTGTGTCCCTTCCTCAGACTGTGGCAGGGTCATTTGTCGGCGCATTTTATCGCTGTGGCATGCCGATTGGGCTGCACTTACAGACAACAAGCTTCGGGCCTTGAAACCTCTTCCCGCGGCTTGGACGTCCTCCTCCCACCCTTCTCGGCGGGAGGCGGTCGTTTTGGCCCGGTTACGCATTGGACACTGCCGCTTCAGCCATTGCCATCTGCTGACGGCTGCGCCGGCGCCGTTCTGCCCATGTGGGCAATTGCTGACGGTCCGCCACATTTTAATGTCCTGTCCGGATTTCAACACACTGCGTCTCGATCTTAACCTGCCATGTACTTTAGATGCCAGTTTAGCAGATGACCCACGAGCAGCTGCTCGTGTCCTTCGTTTTATCAATTTGACACACCTCTCTAAGGACATTTGATGATGCTGTTTTTTAATCCTCTGCCTATCAGTCTGTCTTTTATCGTGTTTTCCCTTTTAGTTGTTGTTTTAAACTTGTGCCTCGCGGTGCATTCTTAACGTAGTAAGGGCGCTAATGACCATTGAAGTTGTGCGCCCTAAAACCACAAAAAAAAAGAAAAAAAAAGCCCACTGTGCCTCACGCAGGTAAATACAGCACTGTCCTTGCCTCTCCTCGGCGTACAAAGGAGGCAGCCACGCAGACTTGTGATCTTACCTTTAGTGCCACGGTCGTTAGATCGGCCAGCGCAAAGATCGCCCATTCAACCTCCCCACTCCCACCTGCTCACTCTATGGCTCACACTTCATCGGGTTCTGCTAAATCCTGAGCCCCAAAATCAGACACCCGGACTTCCAAAAAAGAGCCTACTTGCGAAGATTTTTTACGTTCCCCAACTTCCTGTTTCCAAGAAGGCTCGTAAGAAACTCAGTTCCTCTCCTTCTCCACCATGGCGTGTCTCATCTACAGCACCACCTCGTAACTGCCCTAGGCTGTCTTCTGTGTCGCCAAAGTGCACTGCAGGCAGCCGCTCAACCGGCCGATCACTGGTGGCAGGAGCTGCTTCTGAACAACCTATGGATCAGGATCTTCTGCCTTCGGCTGAATGCCGTTCTACGCTGTCGGCCGCCGGCTCTGAGCGTTGTTGAGTTGAGGGCAACCTTGGTCACATTCTTCCCTTTTCTATCCTTCCTATGTCCATTATCCACTGGAATATCCACGGCATTTGAGCCAATCGGGATGAATTGTCGATCCTCTTACGATTATACTCGCCGGTCATCTTCTGTCTTCAGGAAACAAAGCTGCGTCCCCACAATCGCTTTGTTTTCCCCCATTTTCAGTCAGTCCGATTTGATCTCCCCTCTGTTGGAGGACTCGTGATTCTTCTCCATGATACTCTCCATTATCACCCAATCCCCATAAGCAGTTCCTTCCAAGCTGTCGCTGTCTGTCTTTCCCTTTCTGGATACACCTTCTCTCTTTGTACTGTATACATTCCATCGTCCACACCAATGGCAAGAGCTGATCTCCTTCATCTTCTTGGTCAGCTTCCGTCCCGCCCCTCCCCCGCCCCCGTTTGCTGGTTGGGGACTTCAATGCCCACCACCCGCTTTGGGGATCTCTTTGTCCGTGCGGTTCACTATTGATAGAAGTCTTCCACCAAGCAGATCTTGTTTGCCTCAACACAGGGGACACTAAGTTTTTGTCTGCCTCCACGACAAATTTCTCTCATTTGGAACTTTTGGTCGGTACTGTTCCGCTAGCTCGGCGCTTCGAATGGTTCACTCTTGCTGATACACACTCAAGTGACCACTTTCCGTGTGTCCTTAGATTGCAACCACAACTGCAATATATGCGCCCGAGATGCTGGAAGTTTGCCCAAGCCGATTGGACACTTTTTTTGTCCCTAGCAACATTCGATGACCGTAACTTTCCTAGCGTCGACAATGAGGTCACTCATATTGCAGAAGTTATTCTTACAGCTGCGGAACTTTCAATACCTCGCACCTCTGATTTGCCCTGGCGCCCCCCAGTTCCTTGATGGGACGAGGCATGCCGTGACGCATTACATGAGCAGCGACGTGCTCTTCGCGTTTGCCGCCACCATCTTACTTTGGCCAACTGTATCTGCTATAAGCAGTTCCGTGCGCGATGCCGTTGAGTCATCTGCGATAGGAAGAAGGCAAGCTGGGGCTTCTTTACTAGCTCATTGAACACCTTCACTCCCTCCTTGGAAGTTTGGAGTTGGATTCGATGGTTATCTGGCACGCTAATTTCTCCCTGGTCTCTGGGCTCACTGTCTTGCATGATACATTAGTGGACCCCCGTCGCAATTTCTAGCTAATTGGATCAACACTTGGCTGAGATTTCGAGCTCTTCAAATTACCTGCCAACTTTTCTCCCAAAGAAATGTGTAGCGGAAGTGCGACCTCTTGCTTTCTCCTCTGAAAATTGCGAAAGCTATAATACTGTTTTCTCCGCGCGGGAACTCCAACACGCACTCTCTTCTTCTCGCTCTTCCGCCCCAGGGCCGGATGGTATCCACATGAAAATGTTGCTGCATTTATCATTACCTGCATTACCTCCTTTGCCTTTATAATCGAATTTGGACCAACAGTACCTTTCCCAGAAGATGGCAGGAACCTATCGTCCTTCCTGTTCCGAAACCTGGAAAGGACAAACATCTCCCCTCTAGCTATCGCCCCATTTCTCTCACGAGTAGTGTATGTAAGGTTTTGGAGTGTATGGTGAATTGCCATTTAGCCTGGTGGCTGGAGTCCCGAAGCCTTTTACCACCTACCCAATGCGGTTTTCAAAAGCATCGATCTGCAGTTGACCATCTTGTTGCTCTCTCCACTTATATCATGAACAATTTTCTCAGGAAATGCCAAACAGTAGCAATATTTTTTGATCTTGAGAGAGCATGCGATACCTGTTGGAGGACAGGCATCCTCCGCACACTGTTCTCTTAGGGTTTTCGAGGTTGGCTGGCCCTTTTTCTTTGTGAATTTATAGCAGAGCGCACATTTAAAGTGTGGGTGAACATTACTTTCTCTCGTACTGTCTCCCAAGAAAATGGGGTACCCCAGGGCTCCGTGGTAAGTGTTGTACTGTTTGCCATTGCCATAACTCCAATTATGGATTGTCTCCTTCCCGATGTCTTGGGCTCCCTCTTTGTGGATGATTTTGCGATCTACTACAGCTTTCAACGGACCAGCCTTCTTGAACGATGTCTTCAGGGATGTCTTGATCACCTCCACTCTTGGAGCATCGAAACTGGCTTCCACTTTTCTCCCAGTAAGACCGTTTGTGCCAATTTTTGGTGTCGTATGGAGTTTCTTCTGCCTTCCTTACATCTAGGCCCTATCAACTTCCATTTGCAGACGTTGCTAAATTCTTGGGTCTTATGTTTGACAGAAAACTGTGCTGGTCCTCCCACGTTTCCTATCTTTCGGCTCACTGTCTGCGATCCCTAAACACACTCCATGTCCTGAATGGTACCTCCTGGGGAGCAGACTGAGTGGTCCTTCTCCGCTTCTATTGCGCCTTAGTGCACTCGAAATTGGACTATGGAAGCATAATTTACTCATCTGCTCAGCCGTCTATTCTTCGGCGTCTCGACTCTGTCCACCACCGTGGATTATGTTTAGAGTCTGGAGCTTTTTACACCAGCCCTGTGGAAAGCCTCTATGCTGAGACTGCTGAACCTCTGCTGTCCAATCGGCGAGCTGTCCTACTGAGTCATTATGCTAGCCACCTGTCTTCCATGCCTGCTAATCCCCATGACTTTTTTCGACGCCTCCTTCGATTTAGGGTTTGCAGGCCGTCCTTCCTCTCTATTACCATCGGGAGTCTGCTTCCGTCAACTGCTACATTCTCTTTCCTTCCTTTTCCTAAAACTTTCTTGACAACTTTGGGTACAGCACCGCCTTGGCTCTGGCCCCGGACCTGCCTGCTCAGTGACCTTTGTCAGTTTCCCAAGGATGGTATCCCTTCTCTTGTTTATTGTCGGGCATTTGCTGCTCTATGAGCACAAATGAAGGATGACACATTTATTTACACTGGTGGCTCAAAAACGTTGTTTGGTGTTGGGAGTGCCTATATTGTTGGCGACACCTCTAATCAGTTTCAGCTTCCCGACCAGTGTTCGGTTTTTATTGCGGAGCTTTACGCTGTTCTCCAGGCTGTCCAATACATCCGTTGCCATCAGCGGGTAGAGTATGTTATCTGCTCAGATTCGCTCAGCTGTCTCCTCAGTCTCCATGCTCTCTATGCTGTCCACTCTCTGGTCCACCAGATTCAGGACTGTCTTCACTTGCTCCACTTGGGGGGCGTCTTTGTGGCGTTTCTCTGGATCCCAGGACATGTTGGTATCTGGAAATGAGGCGGCCGATATAACGGCCAAGGCTGCAGTCTCTCTTCTTCAGCCTGCTATTCGCATGATTCCCTTCGCCGTTCTACGGAGTGTTTTATGTCGTCATGTTGCTCTCTTATGGCTCGCACATTGGTAGACACTTCCCAATAATAAATTGCGGGACGTGAAAGCTCTTCCCTCTGCTTGGACCTCTTCCTCCTGAACTTGTCATCGGCAGGAGGCAATTTTAACTAGACTCCAGATAGGGCAGTGTCTTTTTAGCCATTAACATCTTTTAAGTGGCGATCCTTCCCCACTTTGTCCCCACTGCTCTCAACTGTGGATGGTGAGACACCTTTTGCTTGAGTGCCCCCTATTTTACTCAGTTACGCACCCGTCTACAGCTGTCGCCTGATATATCTTCCATTTTAGCAGATGACATGCACTCAGCCGACCGCGTTCTTGAGTTTATTAGTGCCAGTGAAATGACGTCAGTCATTTGAAGCTCTTTTTGGGGACAAACAACCCCACTTCTGGAATGAGATTTTCACTCTGCAGCGGAGTGTGCGCTGATATAAAACTTCCTGGCAGATTAAAACTGTTCTGCCTGACCGAGACTCGGACTCGGGACCTTAGCCTTTTGCGGGTAAGTGCACTACCATCTGAGCTACCGAAGCACGACTCACGCCCGGTCCTCACAGCTTTACTTCTGCCAGTATCTCGTCTCCTACCTTCCAAACTTTACAGAAGCTCTCCTGCGAACCTTGCAGAACTAGCACTCCTGGAAACATCCCCCAGGCTGTGGCTAAGCCATGTCTCCACAGTATCCTTTCTTTCAGGAGTGCTAGTTCTTCAAGGTTCGCAGGAGAGCTTCTGCAAAGTTTGGAAGGTAGGAGACGAGGTACGGGCAGAAGTAAAAGCTGTGAGGACCGGGCGTGAGTCGTGTTTCGGTAGCTCAGATGGTAGAGCACTTGCCCACGAAAGGCAAAGGTCCTGAGTTCGAGTCTGTCGGGCACGCAGTTTTAATCTGCCAGGAAGTTTTAACTCCCCTTCTATCGTGGTTTTTCAAGCTTTCCTTCTGTTTTTTAGTTTCCCCACTTTTTTGAGTTGCTACTGGTTTCCAGTTTGGTTTTTTTACCTTTTCTTAAGTCATAGACCGGGTGCTAATGACCGTAGCAGTTTTGCATCCTACAACCATAACAAAGAAAAATCAAAGATGCTCATTTGGTATGCAAAATCTCCCTAAGCAACCTCCCCAAGAAGGCACCATGTATAGCCTCTACTGAATGCTTGAGAGAATGCAGTGATGAATATAACTTTGAGCTGAAATATAGTTTTTGACAAAGAGAAGTGTGTGTTAAAATCGAACAATGAGTGCTTGTTGGCCGAAAGCTCATTTTGTTACAGCCTTTTTGTTGTGCCTATGTGTGACTCGGCATTTGTGCAATATGGCGACTAGAATTTGTGTTGTTGTTTTGAAACCAATAAACACTAATTATCTCCTCTACAACTGATTTTTATATGTAATCTGTCATAACATTTCTCCTGGTTGTTAAAGAGCACAGGTCAACAACCAGTGGCCCAAAGGCCACGTCAGACTCTTGACTGTTTTATATCAGGCCTACAGAAGAAATTCCAGGTGAACTTAGAATGAACATTTTCTCAGAAACAAGAGTTTTGAGGCATAATTTATTTTTGGCATGGGTCATGGGAGATGGGTTGCAGTTTGTGCATTATTCCAAAAATGTTAGTCACGGATGCTATAGTTCTGACTTTATGCACTAGATGCATTGCTGTCACATTGTGATGATGTGACATGCATGCTTAATTCAGTGTGTGGATTAGGCCTGCAGGTAGCCGAAGGCTGCCCAAGCCAGCTCTAGGGCACTCCCTCTGCCTCTCGCTCTTAGTTCTGCCCCATGCCATAGACTTGTCTCCAATCCCCAACCAACACAACGTTTACAATATGTCCCCCCCCCCCCCCCCCCCTCTCTCTCTCTCTCTCTCTCTCTCTCTCTCTCTCTCTCTCTCTCTCTCATAAGTAGTACAAATTAATCCACAACAATATTAATCACTAATTCATAAAATGAAAATTGGAGAGGAAAATACTAGAGCTAGTTTAAATGCATAAAATTCTTGGGAAGCACGGACATCCAGGGAAGGAAAAAAACTATAGTGCAATCAGGTGTTTTTCTTTAAAAAAATTTAAAGTTGGTATTG
Organism: Schistocerca serialis cubense; assembly: GCF_023864345.2. Classification (NCBI taxonomy): domain Eukaryota; kingdom Metazoa; phylum Arthropoda; class Insecta; order Orthoptera; family Acrididae; genus Schistocerca; species Schistocerca serialis. Next base: position 720,621,884 of record NC_064639.1, on the reverse strand, counting down.
TGCAAGTTTGTAACAGGGTTGGAACTGGAATTACTTTATGGCTGTTTGTAAGTCACATTTTTGTACCAGAATATTAAAAATATTTCATAGTACCCTGTTTGGTGTCCTCCCTCCCCTAAGAACTGTCATATGGGTACTCCAGTTTGGAAGAGCTGGTTTTCACAGCAGTAGTGGTTTAAAAGTTGCTAGACATAGTGAATCATAAAAAAAATTCAAATTTCATTTTGCAGATCACCTTTTATTTTCAGATAATCAGATTTATGCCAGTTGGCACAAATTAAATAACAGTTGTTTCAAGACTTATGTTTATGTATGAAATTAATCAAAAGTCATGTAACACATTATTACAAATGTTTTTTATTCCAGTCTTTGATCAAAGTATCAGTTCTTTAGACCAGTTTGTCTGTAATGACCATCCTCAGATTTTTTTAACACTATGTCCTAAAGTGATAAGGTCATAATGGCATAGTCGAAACATATAATCAGCACAGCATCGTCACAAGATCTGAGGATGGTCATTACGGACTGAAACCGGTCATCATCTTAGGAATTGATATTGTGATCAAAGACTGGAATGAAAAACATTTGACAGTATTGGATCACTGTTTGTATACGCGACCATGTCGCAGTTGGTGACACATTATTACAGTTGTGGAATAGCAACAAGTCAGTACACTTAGGAACATACCAAGCGAGGTGGCACAGTGGTTAGAACACTGGACTCGCATTTGGGAGGACGACGGTTCAAACCCGTGTCTGGCCATCCTGATTTAGGTTTTCCGTGATTTCCCTAAATCACTTCAGGCAAATGCTGGGACGGTTCCTTTGAAAGGGCATGGCTAACTTCCTTCCCAATATTTCCCTAATCCTTTTGTGTTGTCCTCATCATTTCATCATCATTCATGAAAATGGTGAGATTGGGCTGGGCAAAGGTTGAAAAATTTTAAATTTAGAAGACCCGACCTTCTCCTCTTTCTATTTGGTGGGCCCAGTGGGAGCTTCCACTGCACCTGCCCAAACAGTGCCACTCTGAAGTTTCCTCTGCTTTGTTCAGTTTGTAGCCACCAGTACGGCGAGGGCTTCTAAAGTATCAGAATAGGATGATATTTAAGATAAACTTGGTTCCAACAATTGTGACTAGTTCAATACTGTGGTCTTATGTAGCCAAATGAGCATACATTGTAATGTTATTGGTTCACTGTATTCATGAAACTGTAATCTGGCAACATGTTCAGACTAATTAAGATGAAATGTAACTAATTTATGAAGATATTGCCATTGTATTTTCGTCACTTGTACCTTTGATATGTTTTTTTTAATCGTAGTAAACACACACGTGGCATCTTGTGCACTGTGTCCATTACCTGTTGCTACTTGTGTAATAATTCCTAATTATATTTGTAATTTGACTTCTGTAAGTGACAGCCTGAGGGCTTTGTTGCACATTGCATAAACCCCTATAATACTATCTGATCATGTTTTCTTTCTAAGTCTCCAAAAGTCTACCACCTTTCCTCCTTTCTTTCTGTCAAATCTAGAAAGTTAATTGCCCCATTCTCCCTACTCTCTAATGTTAATAGCATTTTTGAATGCTGCTTGTTTAATATTTCCATCATTTCCACTACTTCAGTCCTCCCTTTTTACGCAATATGAAGGTATAGCCACAGGAAATTGCCTATCAGGCATTTTGGCTGAAATTTTTGTAAATGACTTTGAGAACAATTTTTTCATCTCTTTTTTTTTTTTCCAGAACTAAAGAGATGATGATTTTATACTGATGACTTGTTGTTGTCTCTCTAGAAGTAGCAGGGGGGAATGACAGAAATATTAAATGAGCAGCATCCAAAAAATTAAATTCACATTGGAGATGGAGCAATTAACTGTCTTAAGTTTCATAGTAAGAAGTGAGGTAGGAAAGCACACTTTTGAAGTTGTGCCTGCCCAGGTAGTATTATAGGGGGTGACTCGCACCATCCAGCTTAAGGGTGCAAGGTGCCAAACATGTGTTTACTGAAATGAAAAACAAGTTCACGGACACAGGTGGTCAAAGTAAAAAGTTTAAAGTTAAAAAGAAGTTTGTCACTTTTAGATATAAAATGTGTGTTGGAGAGAATTGCTAAATTCTTTCTAATGTCGGTTCTCATCTCAAACCACAAAACATTTAGCGCATGTTGATCATTTTAACGCAAGTAATATTAAATTTAGTAGTTTGGAATGTGAGCACGGCTGTAATTAACAACCAGCGAGTGGTTTTCTCGCTATTAGGTACAGACCGGAGCCACTTGTTGCAGCAGCTGGTACAGTAATTGAGCATAATGCTGTGAGAGCTGCCATTCTGATGGGAAGAGCTATTGGAGCTAGTAACAAGATTATTAGCTGTACTTGCCCTGGAAGCCACCTAAGATGGTGCAGAGGTTGCAGAAAATCTGAAATTGAAATTTAGTTTGTGAAGAAGTCAATCAGCATTAGAGTTTGGTGTGGAACACATTATGCGTGTCTTACAGTGAGCTTGTAGTGGTGCCATGACTTCATGTGCTACTAAGCTGGGCGAGTTTGAAGGTGAACTTTGGAACTGTGCAACATCACAAATGATGATTATGATATATGTAGCTGGAGTGATCAGTGTAGGTGAAGGAATGAGAGTTCCATAAAAATTGTGCAGTTGAAGACGATTACATCCACAAATGGATTACAGTTGATGGAAACTTTTTTTTATTAAAGGCAATTACACCATAATCCACCAACCAACCTAAGTGCAAAAGCAATTAGTTTTCAGCTGGCAAGTGCTGCATCTGCAGTGTACAAGCAGTGACAGTCTGGGAGGTATGTCTGTCACAGACCATACAATGCTAACCCACAGTTTAGTGCAGGTACTTACTTTATCCAAACTGCACCTTCTTTCACAAGATACCTGCCAGAGCAGCTTTATTGTTGCATCAGTGCAGCTTATTGGTAAAATGGTAGGACAGAGGTGTTAAACCATAGAGCTTACACTCAAACTTACCACTTCTGTAATAGTGCTAACAGCAGAAGCTGCAATCCTTGTCTCTTATGATCGTCACTGAATGAAATGTGGTGGATGTGTGAAAAGGTGGGCACCATTAAATATTGCAGACAAGCACTTCAGCAAACACAAATGATCTTGATTGAGGTAAGACATTTATAGTCACTCTGAGCCCAGACTCACTACGGAATTAATAAATATGAAGAATGGTTCTGGGAAAGATTTGCCATGACTATTGGGTCCCATACCATCACCTCAAATGCAGGATATACTATGCAATATTTATGAGCACCAGTCATTGTCAAGTATCCCAGATATCAGGGTGTCATTGAATTTGCCACCTCCTCCCCCCCCCCTCCCCCCGCTCCCCCCCCCCCCCCCTTCCATGGCAGTGTGTGTGTGTGTGTGTGTGTGTGTGTATCCATCCTTCAATCCTCTACCCTCAGTATCATACAATGAGTAGTCTAACAAATCTAGCACTGCTCAATGCTTCGGTGTAATGCCACAAAACGGCACTGTTTCTGTCTGTTTCCATAACTATTTTCTACATTAATGCTGAGAACACAAACGTAATATTATTGCTAACTAAATTGCATCTGGAATGAGGGTGGATTCCCCACCCCACAATGGAATGAAAGCTTAGTTATCCCAGTTTAAGAACCCGTACATTGTGGATGGCTGTAACCTCATTTGTAAAAAAAAATTCATTATGCAAGTGGTGCAAATGAATCGTGAACCCACAACAGATTTGAACTATATAGACTAAGGGATTTGTATTTAGATTTTAGGCTAGTTTTCAGGAAGACTGATCTACTAGCAGTCACTTAATTTGCTTGCATTCTGCTCTGAAAATGGTTCAGCTTCTGTCTACGCTTTCTATGTGTGCGACGTTAGATTGTTATCCCTAATTTAGTCTCAGTTCTGCTTTCAAACAGGTGTTTTCCACAGTCTTCACCACACACAGAAAACAGCCTAAAAGATTCTGTTCTTAGTGTAGACCTTTTGATAATAGCAATTATAAATTTTTTATAACATTTAAGGACTCCAAAAGCTTACCCTTCGGACTGGCACCCCCCATTGGTATTACACCTTATAGGTAAAGTTCATTAATGGGAGCTTAAATTTGCTTCAAGTTCTTTATGATGAACCTTGTATCTATATTCACTTAAAGGAAGTGAGGATTCCTCCTCCCCTTTAGGGATTTGGTGGTGCTAGCTACTGCTTAACAATGATGTTCACATACGTACCCTCAAAGAGCAAATTAATGATCATATTATCTTCCCACATAAGAGCACTATCTCCACAAAAATTTCCCTTGGTCTGATGTTGCAATGTCTGTACATGTCCAGTTCCTCAGAACTACATGTGACCTTTCTGAACTGTCTCACAAAGATCCTCATGGATGTTTATTTTCCACAAATTCATCTAGGTGCATTATTCAAAATAAAAAGCTGTGATAGGACCATCTATTTTACAACAATGGTTTTATTTAGTGGTAAAATAATTTGAATTAGAAGATTATCTACAATGGTGCACCATGCATTACTGATTGAACTGGCTATGCCTTCACACATGTAAATGACAGTGAAAAACTGTCCCTGTCACAGGAATATAGTGTCCTTAGTGTAAAACTAGTATTCATTGTGTGTGCTCTTTCTGATGTCTGCACTTTTCCAGTTTTCAGTGCACAGCTGAAAACTTATTTAACTATAAAACTACAGTGTAACTTACATTAATAGCATTACAACAGTTTCCAAACTGACTTGAGTTCATGGCTGCTGTAGTCTTTGCGCCTTCTTACTTTACTCTTGGTATCAGTAGCAAGATGTCTTCCTTTCGTGAATTAAGGGTGTACATAGTCCATGGGCTGGAACATCATCAGTGGAGGACCAACCAACTTTATGAACATCAGATTGCTGACTGTGGAAAGATGAAATGAAACTCTTGTTGGCGAGGCGATCATATTCATTTGGGAAAACCCATGTTCACATTCACTCATTGATATGGGAACACATTTCAGTACATTCTGAAGAGGAAGGAGGGATACTGGCTGCCAGCGATTCAGTTGTCGAGAACAGTTGCTGCAGCTTCGAAATGCTTGAAACAGTCAATGACATCACTTTTCCCACCAAAAACTTCACTGGTATCATTCGTATTGCAATTACCAACACAAAAAAATGAAATAAAAAATTTACGTCCTTGAAATAAATCTTTGGTACTCTTCCAAGTTCTCAACATTGTAAAAAAATTACTTTGTCGACGAAAAAGTTTAGGGGTACGCATCCCCCAGCGTTCCCCCAGAAAAACAGTACTGGATGTTGGATGCTGTAGGATAGGCAGACTGATAAAATAGGAAAGACTGCGAACGGTGACGGAACTAACATCTGACTTTAATGCAGAGTAAAAGTGTGTTTGAACAAACAGTGCACTGTATGTTCCTAATGATGGGCCTCTGTAGCTGACGACCCATGCATGTGGCAATGTAGCACCATGACATTGTCAACTACAACTGAAATGGAGGTCTGATGAATCCCACTGTCTTCTTCATAATGCCAATAGGTGGGCATGAATCAGTTGTCTTTCAGGGTAACAGCTTCATGACACCTGTACTGTGAGATGGACAAGCTGGCAGTAGCTCCATTATGCTCGGGAGAACATTCATGTGGGCATCCATGGGTCCAGTGGAGCTCGACAAGGCACCATGATGGCGAAGAAGTATCATACAGTCCTTCATGACGATCATGTTTCCTGATGGCAGTGGTATTTTTCAGCAAGGTAATGCACCTTGCCACAGTGGCAGGAATTTAATGGAATGGTTCAAGCATTGTGTATACGACCCAGGACATCTGGGAAAGACCCGGGAATTGTTTAGAATTCCGGGAATTTTTCATTGCTTTGGTTTTCAGTTAAATTTTTGTGATTTTTGACTGGTAAGAACCAATACTCCAACTAAGGATATTACTGTATCCCGCTACTGCAGAATAATACTACAGCAACAAAACATGAACAAGAGAAAAAAAAAAGAAAATAAAACTTCAGTTGTAAAGGAAATGCGCCGTATACAACAACAAAACACAGTGCTCATACAAGCGTCTGCCAACAGCACAGTGTGTCGAAGGCTTAGGAAGACTATGCAATGCTTCATAACAAAAAATTGCCTCAGATGAGCCTGATGTGACAACTGTTTAAATTAGTCGTTTGAGAGCCGGCCGGAGTGGCCGTGCGGTTCTAGGCACTACAGTCTGGAGCCGAGCGACCGCTACGGTCGCAGGTTTGAATCCTGCCTCGGGCATGGATGTGTGTGATGTCCTTAGGTTAGTTAGGTTTAATTAGTTCTAAGTTCTAGGCAACTGATGACCTCAGAAGTTAAGTCGCATAGTGTTCAGAGCCAGTCGTTTGAGCAGTTGCAGTCGGGCTCTTGTGCACGCGCAGTTCAGTCGCGTATGAGTAGTACCTTTTCCTGCTTCTGGTTACCGAAGTGTGGCTGGGCGCCACTACCTAATATTGCCCCGGTTTGGGAATATAGTAAATCTGGGGCTGATGCACAGAGCAGTCGGAGTTGTGGTGGGGAAGTGGGTCGTCTTCACGTGACCCGTCTTTCGTTCAGTGATTTTGTTGTTTCATCTTCGTTTATTGCTCTCACGTTAAATGATGATGAAACGGATTTTTGTCACCGGGAGCTATCAAATGAATTCAAATACGTTCGCTTAGTAACGGAAGGCGTTGGCTTAGTAACGGAAGGCAAAAATGTTATTACTTTCAGATTTTATGTACACTTTTCTGACAGTCAAGCATTAATCGTCTTGCAGAATAATGAAGTTATTTTTGTCGGTTTGCTAAAGAGATTTGGCTTTTATTAATCTTTTCTGCTGAGGCAGTAAATTTATTTGAAACGAAGAGTTTAATTTCACACTCTTGGTTGGTTTCAACTGTTCACTGCGTTTCAAGTGCATGTATGGCATTATACCATAATAAAGAACCAAACATGAGATAATACAGCACTGGTACTCCAAGAAAATTTACATCCGAATATGGACATACGAATGTGCACTATAAGCCGAATTATTCATTTTAGTGTGGTTCATGAAATTGCGATGCTCTTGAAGTGTCCTCTGATGTCTTGTTTCTTTTAGGACGTAATATAAGATCTTTTAATATTTACATGTACGAACATATGGGCTTCCTGCGTCATCGTAGCTGCGCAAGTGCGGTGACGCCTGTTATCTGGCGCTCTCTTGCAACTGCTGAAATGAACAGATATCTAACAGGTCGCGGGAAAATATTGCGGATGGTGGTTTGAAAAGCTTTACATTCAAAGCAAATTTCCTTTTGCGCAAGATGAACTGTGTGCGAGAATGTATGATGAATTTCTTAAATCACAAAGCGTTTGACTCTCATTTAAAAATCAACTCTTTGAGGACGACCATTTAGAAGAATTTCGAGCCCAGATCAGACATTTATGTCATTATTAAGAATTTTATTGGCACATTTGTGTGATGTATCTTAATTTAAACCATGAACTTTTCTTATTTGCGTGTTCGCGCTACTTAAGAGTGATCTTGCTATTGACTGACTACATCACATGTCCTATGCTGTCATCAGCGGGCGAGGTCAAGTGACATAAGCTATGACTCGCTTACAACAGCGCATCGCAATCTCAATTTCAATGCTTCGGAAAGTGACATGCGGTGTTTGGTGGAATTCAAATTTATTCCTTCATAATACGAAAATAATACCCCCTCCTGGCAGTTTCGTTTTCTGAAGTGCCTGGAAATTCTATATATAAAACCATATATATGGTCGGTATATAAAACCATAAACATTCAAAGGATTGATGAGTTTCAGTGCCGAGAAAGAGTGTACTGTCGCTTAACACAGAGAAAGTGTGTTTTCACCTGGGAGAATGTGTATTTTTTACTGGGAAATCCGGGAAAAAGCCGGGAATTTTTTTTATTTGTCCACGTATACACCCTGTCAAGGTACACAGTGGTGAGTTCCAGTTGATATACTCCCCCCCCCCCCCCCCCCCCAACTCTCCCCAGATCTGAATTCAATTGAACATAACTGGGATCTGATTGAACTCATTGCCCCCCATCCCCAGAATTTATGGGAATTAAGCAATGTGTGTGCGCGCGTGCACAGATGTGGTGCAAATTCCTTCCAGCGACCTATCAAGGCCTCATTACTTCCATGCCATGATGCGTTAATGCTGTTACCCATGCCAAAGGTGGACAACTGGCTATTAGGTTGGTGGTCATAATGTTTCAGCTGATCAGTGTAGATCAGGCATATAACTTTGGTGTTTCCAGAGATCTTAGTTTTATAGGGCTGTACATTATCAGTTTTAGCATGAGCTGTAATAATTTATAATCGGTATTGAGGTGGTCTGTACCACAAGGTAGCAATCGCAACAGGAGCAACTAATAGTTCTGCTTCTTATTAATTCGAGCAATGCTAAAAGTCTGGAAAAGAATTACTTCTTTCCTTCCACTTCATGAAAACTAGTGTAAGAACACCCTCGTCTGATGGTAAGAAGGTAGTTATACAAAAATATTATTTCAGTTTTGTGATGGAGATTTTTGTTTGTAAAAGGCAAGCTGAATAACCTTTTTGGGCTCAACACTGTTATTTCAGTTGCAAATCATGTGAATGAAAATTGTGGTCCTCTTCAGCATTTACAAGAACATTCTACATTTATATATGAACATTTAATAATTTTTTCTAGACAATGAAACATAAGAAGTCCACAGCTTTGTGAATTTAGTATTGGCCTGGAGAAGGCAAAGAGAAGCAGGAAGTTGAGTTTGTTGCCAGTTACTACCACTCAGTGTTCTGAATATGTGCAGTACCTGGAATAGTGCAAATAAAGCATGCCATGCAGACAAGCAAAATTACATGGAACATAAAAATATAATTATATATGTGGTGTCTGTTCTTTTGGACAGCGCAGATTAACAGGCGGTCCATGGTTATGTAATCGCTGTGAACACAGAGGTGGCTCACAAACAGAGCACCCTAGAGTGCCCCTGAGAAGTAAAACACTAAGAAGAATCACTTCTCAGCTTTTGACAAGATCAATGTGTAGGTTTTTTTTTGGAATAAGGAAATTTTATTTAATTTCGGTAATAATGGGTTACATCACTGACAATTTAAATTTTTACATACAGGATCATCCTTAATCCATATTCATGTTCCTTCTTGTTCATTAATTTTGCAATGATTCCTGGTCCTTAATACTAATGGCATTGTAGATTTAAAGTAGGATTTATCCACATCTCCGTTATATACCTCTCCAATCTAAAAGGTATGACAGGCAATTACATCCATACTATTAAGTCTCAAGTCCTGGAACTGTTTTCACTTTTTTGCCATTATGCTGCACTACTGCGATAGTTAACCAACCATTACCATGCTGCGCAGCACCAACATTGGTAAGGTTCAGTGCAGATGTACAAGAAGCTCAAACTCTTACAGGAATCAACAAGTTGCCACAAGTAATGAGGCTAATGATTAGGGGCACTACATCACTAGTGTGTGGTGTTAAGTTGAGAATTTTGGTCTGACAAGAGGTGTGCTAAGGTAGTCACTGCAGTTGTGGTGACCACTGTGTCCAGATTGCACAGTGATCAGTACACCTGTTTAGTAAACTGGAGACCAGGGTTCGATCCCTGATCCAACACAAATTTTCCATTGGCCTGATATAAACCAGTGCCCACTGGCAGCTAATGTATATGATTCTTCTGTGTCTTAAAAATGTAATTGGCTTTGTTCTGAGTCTGGAGGCTGGTTTGATGGAGCTCTTCACACTAGTCTGTATTGTGAAAGCCACATCTCTGTAGAACTAGTGCAACCTACATATATTTCAAATTGCTCTATTGAAGTAAAGCCTTGGTGTCCAAAATTTTTACACTCACCACTACCACTACACTTCCCTCCATTACAAGATTAACTATTTCTTTTTACTTCTACGGTTAAATGTTTTGCTCACAAAATAGCAAAACCCTTTCTACTTTCAGCATCTCATTTCCTACTTACAATCTCCTGTCAAGATACTGTCCATTGCACTCAGCTGATCTTCAAGCTCCATACATGTCTGCGACAGGTTTAGAATGTGGGGTGTTCTTACTTCAATTCTTTTTCCACATTTTTCCTTAGTTTCCTTTACTGTTAAGTCTTTGCAGAGATTGAACAAGTGGAATAAAACATATAACGCTCTCATTCCCTTCTTAACTACTGCATCTCTTTCATGTCTTACATGAAACAATGGAAAAGCCAGGATGGAATGTAACAATATTATGAAAGGAAAGTTGCTAATCACCATATAGTGGAGATGGTGAGGTGCAGATACGCACAATAAGAAGACTGTCGCAATATAAGCTTTATACCAACAAGGCCTTTGTCAAAAATGGATGACCCCCACACAACTCACACACTTGATGGGAGTGGCAACTGGGTGGGGGTAAGGAGGAGGCTAGGAGGGGGATGGGGAAAGATAGCAGGCTATGGGTGGGGCACAGTGAAGTGCTGCTGTGGAGCATGCATGGACGAGGTGGAGAGAGGGTAGGGTGGCTGGATGTCATCGGTAGGTTAGATGGTAGGCAGAAGAGAGGTTGGAGGGGGGGTAGTTGAAAAGGAGAGAAGTAAAAAGACTGGGTGCATTGATGGAATGAGGGCTGTATAGTTCTGGAATGGGAACAGAGAAGGGGTTGGATGGGTTAGACAAATGACTAACAAAAGTTGAGGCTCATCTCTGGCTGCCACCCCTCCTTCCATAATGACCTCCATCTGTTCAGATTCCACCAATCCTTAGCCCTCACCAACATAGTCCTGCAAAACAATAACAACCAAGCTCAAATCTCCTTGCAATATCTTCTCTCCATCTGTACAGTTCTCCTTCTATGCAATCTCAAATTCCTGGAACCCATAACACACACACAAACTCTTGCTCATCAGGAACTAGAGCAACATGCACAACACCACCTCAAAAAACTTCACTGCGCTCACGTCCTGCTCCCGCTTTGGAGTACCACTGTCCACCACATCTACAATCATCTCCAAACCTCCCTCACATCCCCTCATAGCTGACAAACCCTGTCTCGCAAACCTATTACACTTACCCCCCACCACCACCACGATCCAGAACCTAAACAGACCCAAAACACAGTTGTGAAGTTTTCCTATAGAAGCCTTAGCCCCACAGAAATATCAGTCCTTTCCAAAGGCCTCACCTTTTGCCCCACTCCCAATTTCAATCATGCAAGACTTGGTGGAGACGTTCTCTCCTTCTTCCAGTCCCTACATTGAAAACACTTTTTCACCACCAACCCTACTAATCAGACCAATGTTGAACCCTGGCAGACTCAGTTCACTCCTCCATCCAACCGTGATCAACCCACATTGCCCCCAAATTACTCCCTGTTAACTTTCTAGAATTTCTTAACGTCAAATCCTGCCTCACCATCATTCCCCAAATCCCACAACATGCAAACTAACCCTACATCTGCAAAAAGAACCGCAGTCCACCGCCTAAAAACTGAACCCAACCTTTTGATCCTACTTGTGGACAAATGCTCCAGCATTGTTGTTTTGAACCACTTTGATTACCTGGCAGAAGGACTCCGCCACCTATCAGACACATCCACCTACAGACCTCGCACAGTGACCCCATTCCAGAAATCCAGCAGGATCTCCAGTCTCTCCTCAAATCCTTAGGCCCATCCCAGAACCTCTCCTCGAAGTCCATCTCTCTGCTCACCCCTACAACTCCCTGCACTCTCCATGCTTCCTAAAATCCATAAACCCAACCACCGAGGATGCCCCATTGTAGCTAGTTACTGTGGCCCCACGGAGAGAATCTCTGCTCTTGTAGACGAACATCTTCAGCCTATTACCTGCAACCTACCCTCCGTTATAAAAGATACCAACCATTTCCTGTCCCTTTACTAGAGGGTGCCCTGCTCGTCGCTATTGATGACACCTCCCATTTACAGGAACATCCCCTATGCCCATGATCTTACTGCTGTTCAACACTACCTTTCCCAGTGCCTGACAGATTCCAAACCAACCACCTCCTTCCTAGTCGCCATGACCAACTATACCCTCAACCACAATTACATCTCCTTTGAATGCATTACCTTCAAAAAGATCTAGGGTATGGCTATGGTCACCTGCATGGCACTATCCTATCCCCACCTATTCACGGGCCATCTAGAGTAATCCTTCCTAAACACCCAGAACCCTAAATCTCTTACCTGGTTCAGATTCATTGATGACATCTTAGCAATGGTGAGGACACCCTATCTACATTCCTCCAGAACCTCAACTACTTCTCCCCATCTGCTTCATCTGGTCCTACTCAACCCAACAAACCACCTTCGTAGATGCTGACCTCCACCTGAAAGGTGGCTACATCAGTACCTATGTCCATATCAAACCTACTAACATCATGTGATACCTCCACTTGAACAGCTGGTGCCTATTCCATACCAAGAAGTCCCTTTAATACAGCCTAGCCACCCATGGCTGTCATATCTGTACTGATGAGCAGTCCCTCTCAAAATATACCAAGGGTCTCATTGAAACCTTCACGGACTGCAATTACCCTCCAAACTTTGTACAGAAAGATATCTCCCATGTCTTATCTCTCCAGCCACCTACCAGTATCTCAAAGTCCCAACATCTGGACACGAGGAGAACTCCTCTCATGACTCAGTATCACCCAGGACTGGAGCAACTGAATTACATTCTCTGCCAGGTTTTTGACTACCTCCGTTGTGCCCCGAAACGAGAAATGTCCTGCACACTATCCTTCCCACTCCTCCCACTGTGGTATTCTGCTGTCCACTGAACCTGCTCAATATACTCATTCATACCTAAACAACCCCTGCTCCCAACCCCTTTCCTCATGGCTCATATTCCTGTAATACGCCTAGATGCAAGACCTGTCCCATACGTCCTCCCACCACCACCACCACCACCACCACCACCACCACCACCACCTACTCCAGTACAGTCACAAGCATCACCTATGCCAGCAAAGGCAGGGCTACCTATAGAACCAGTCACATAATCTACAAGCTAAGCTGCAACCACTGTGCTGCATTCTATGTGGACATGACAGCTAACAAGCTGTCTGTCTGCATAAATGGCCACTGACAAACTGTGGCCAAGGAACAACTTTACCACCCTGTTGCTGAGCACACTGCCTAACACAGTGTCCTTCATTTCAACAACTGCTACACACCCTGCGCCCCCCCCAGGGGATCCACAACTCTTTTGTGGATACGTGCGTAGCGAGCACGGGGCCCCGAGCTAATGTGGCCTTCCTTCCTTTCCGGGCTGCATATCTTCCCTTTCCGCATCCTTCCCCATCCCCTGTCTTCACCCCCCCCCCTCACCTCTGGCTGATTCCTTCACTTTCTCCCCCTCTGGGAGTATGGTTTGCGCCTACGTCCGGAGACGGACGCTTGTAAATGTACCGCATTCTTCTTCTTCCTTGCTTGTATGTCTTCTTCCTTCCTTTGTCCATCTCCTTTCCTTACCTCTTCTCTTTACCCTTTTCTCCGCTGCGGCGTTTGAGACCCCCTCTTCTTTCCTTTCCTTTTCTCTTTCTTCCTCCCTGTGCGTGTCTGAAGGCCGACCCACGCACTTCCATGCGTAGCCGGTGACGGGGTAACGCGTAATTCCCCGCCCCGGGTAGACAGGTAGGACACGTACGTACCCCCTGGTAAAGGCCAGGCCCAGGGAGGGGTGATTACCCGAGCTGATACCTTCCGAAAGTGCCGATTGGTCCCTCCGTCCGTTTGTCGGGAGGTGTGACCTGAGGTGTGAACAATCACCTAAGGCGGGTGTGCCCTCGGTGAGGGCCCCCACAAGGGAGGAGCGCGCCATCGGAGACGCCGGTAATCATGGGGGATTCTTCCGCAATGGTTTCCTCACCTTCCACTATGTCTGCTCACAAACGTAAGTTCACTGAGTCTCAGCCACAGACGGTTCTTCCATCGTTGCCACAGTTCCTTGTTGTTTCTCGGTCTGACGAAGGTCACGACTTTTCCACGGTCAACCCTTTCATTATTCAGAAAGGTGTCGACGCAATTGCGGGTCCTGTAAAGTCTTGTTCCAGACTACGGAATGGCACCCTGTTGTTGGAAACACACAGTGCCCTCCAGGCTCAAAAATTGCTGCGTACTTCTCTGCTCCACACCTTCCCTGTCCAGGTGGAACCGCACCGTACCTTAAATTCCTCGCGTGGAGTCGTTTATACACGCTCCCTCGATGGATTGTCTGACGAAGAAATTCAGCACTACCTGTCTGACCAGGGTGTCACCGCTGTTCATCGGGTTATGAAAAGGGTTGACTCGAACATCATTCCAACCCGCACTGTCTTCTTGACATTTGACAAAGTTCAACTCCCTTCAAAAATCAAAGCAGGCTATGAGATAATTTCCGTTCGCCCTTATGTCCCAAACCCTACGCGTTGCTATCGATGTCAGCGGTTCAATCACACCAGCCAGTCCTGTTCCAATCCGGCCAAATGTGTTACGTGTGGCAGGGATGCCCATGAGGGTGCTTGTCCACCTCCATCCCCTCGCTGCATCAACTGTATGGGTGACCACGCTGCTTCCTCTCGAGATTGCCCTGTTTTTAAGGACGAAAAGCTGATCCAGGAAATAAGAGTGAAGGAAAAGGTGTCGACCTATGCTGCTCGAAAGTTACTCGCCAGTCGACAGCCCACCGTGCCTCAGAAAGGAAAATACAGCGCTGTCCTTGCTTCTCCTCGGCCAACAAAGGAGGCGGCCACGCAGACTTGCGATCTCACATTTAGTACCACGGTCGTCAGATCGGCCAGCGCAAAGATCGCCCGTTCAACCTCACCTCTTTCGCCTGCCCACTCTATGGCTCACCCTTCGTCGGGTTCTGCTAAATCTCGAGCCCAAAAGTCAGACGCCAAGTCTTCCAAAAAAGAGCATTCTCGTGAAGAGTTTTTACGTACTGCAACTTCACAACCATCGGTTCCTCCTTCATCTAAACATACCTCCAAGAAGGCTACGAAGAAACACAGTTCCTCTCCTTCTCCGCCAAGGCGTGTCCCATCTACAGCACCACCTGGCGGAAATCGCCCTCGGCCATCTTCTGTGTCGCCGAGGCGCACTGTTGGTGGCCGGTCAACTGGCCGATCGTTGGTGGCAGGAGCTGCTCCTGACCAACCTATGGATCAGGATCTTCTGCCTTCGACTGAATGCCATTCCATCCTGTCGGTCGCAAGCTCTGAGCAGTCGTTGAGTTGACAGCACCCTTGGTGACGTTCCTCCATTTCTGTTCACCCTATGTCCATTATCCACTGGAATATCCGCGGCATTCGCGCCAATCGGGAGGAATTGTCGATCCTCTTACGATCCTACTCGCCGGTCATCTTCTGTCTTCAGGAAACAAAGCTGCGTCCCCATGACCGCTTTGTTCTCCCTCATTTTCAGTCCGTCCGATATGACCTCCCCTCTGTTGAAGGCACTCCAGCCCATGGAGGACTCATGATTCTGCTCCATGATACTCTCCATTATCACCCAATCCCCTTAAACACTTCCTTCCAAGCTGTCGCCGTCCGTCTTTCCCTTTCTGGATACACGTTCTCTCTTTGTACGGTATACATTCCATCGTCTACACCAATGGCACGAGCTGATCTCCTTCATCTTCTTGATCAGCTTCCACCCCCCTATTTGCTGGTTGGGGACTTCAATGCCCACCACCCGCTTTGGGGATCTCCACATCCTTGTCCACGTGGCTCACTATTGCTAGACGTCTTCCACCAAGCGGATCTAGTCTGCCTCAACACTGGGGTCCCCACATTTTTGTCTGCCTCCACGGCAAATTTATCCCATTTGGACCTTGCGGTCGGTACTGTTCCGCTAGCTCGGCGCTTCGAATGGTTCGCCCTTGATGATACACACTCGAGTGACCACTTTCCATGTGTTCTTCGACTGCAGCCTCAACTGCCATATATGCGCTCGCGACGCTGGAAGTTTGCCCAAGCCGATTGGACACTTTTTTCGTCTCTAGCGACATTCGATGACCGTCGCTTTCCCAGCGTCGACGATGCGGTCACACATTTTACCGACGTTATTCTCACAGCTGCGGAACGTTCAATACCACGCACCTCCGAATTGCCCCGGCGCCCTCCAGTCCCTTGGTGGAACGAGGCATGCCGTGCCGCAATACGTGAGCGGCGACGTGCTCTTCGCATTTTCCGTCACCATCCAACTTTGTCCAACTGTCTCCGATATAAGCAGCTCCGTGCGCGATGCCGTCGCGTCATCCGCGATAGCAAGAAGGCAAGCTGGAAATTCTTTACTAGCTCATTTAACAACTTCACTCCCTCCTCGGAAGTTTGGAGTCGGCTTCGACGGTTCTCAGGCGCGCCTAGTTTCTCCCCGGTCTCTGGGCTCACTGTCGCGCATGATACCTTAGTGGACCCCGTCGCAATTTCTAACTCATTGGGTCAGCACTTTGCTGAGATTTCGAGCTCTTCAAATTACCCGCCGGCGTTTCTCCCGAAGAAACGTGCAGCGGAAGTGCGACATCTTGCTTTCTCCTCTCAAAATCGCGAAAGCTACAATACTGTTTTCTCCATGCGCGAACTCCAACATGCACTCTCTTCTTCTCGCTCCTCCGCCCCAGGACCGGATGGTATCCATGTCCAAATGTTGCTGCATTTATCAACCCATAGCCTGCGTTACCTCCTTCGCCTTTATAATCGAATTTGGACCGACAGTACCTTTCCCAGGCGATGGCGGGAAGCTATTGTCGTTCCCGTTCCGAAACCTGGAAAGGACAAACATCTCCCCTCTAGCTATCGCCCCATTTCTCTCACGAGTAGTGTCTGTAAGGTTTTGGAGCGTATGGTGAATTACCGTTTAGCTTGGTGGCTGGAGTCCCGCAGTCTTTTAACACCAGCCCAATGCGGATTCCGAAAGCATCGTTCTGCTGTTGACCATCTTGTTGCTCTCTCCACTTATATCATGAACAATTTTCTCCGGAAACGCCAAACGGTAGCAATATTTTTTGATCTGGAGAGAGCGTACGATACCTGTTGGAGGACAGGCATCCTCCGTACACTGTTCTCTTGGGGCTTTAGAGGCCGGCTGCCCCTTTTTCTTCGCGAATTTATGGCAGAGCGCACATTTAGGGTGCGGGTGAACACTACTCTCTCCCGTACTTTCTCCCAAGAAAACGGGGTACCCCAGGGCTCCGTGCTGAGTGTTGTACTGTTTGCCATCGCCATTAATCCAATTATGGATTGTCTCCTTCCTGATGTCTCGGGCTCCCTCTTTGTGGACGATTTTGCGATCTACTACAGCTCTCAACGGACCAGCCTTCTTGAAAGACGTCTTCAAGGATGTCTCGATCGCCTCCACTCGTGGAGCATCGAAACCGGCTTCCGTTTCTCACCCAGTAAGACCGTTTGTGTTAATTTTTGGCGACGTAAGGAGTTTCTTCCGCCCTCCTTACATCTAGGCCCTGTCAACCTTCCGTTTTCCGACGTCGCTAAATTCTTGGGTCTTATGTTTGACAGAAAACTGTGCTGGTCCTCCCACGTTTCCTATCTTTCGGCTCGCTGTCTGCGTTCCCTTAACACCCTCCGTGTCCTGAATGGTACCTCTTGGGGAGCGGACCGAGTGGTCCTTCTCCGCCTCTATCGCGCCTTAGTGCGCTCGAAATTGGATTATGGAAGCATAGTCTACTCCTCTGCTCGGCCGTCTATTCTTCGGCGACTCGACTCTATCCACCACCGTGGATTACGTTTAGTGTCTGGAGCTTTTTACACCAGCCCTGTGGAAAGCCTTTATGCTGAGACTGCTGAACCTCCGCTGTCCAATCGGCGGGCAATCCTTCTGAGTCGTTATGCTAGCCATCTGTCTTCCATGCCTGCTAATCCAGCCCATAACCTTTTTTTCGACGCCTCCTTTGATGTCTGGTATTCAGGCCGCTCCTCCTCCCTACTACCCCCGGGAGTCCGCTTCCGTCAACTGCTCCATTCTCTTTCCTTCCGCTTTCCTAAAACCTTCTTGACAACTTGGGGTACAGCACCGCCTTGGCACCGTCCCCGGATCGACTTGCTCAGAGACCTATGTCAATTTCCCAAGGATGGTACCCCTACACTTGTTTACCGTCGGGCGTTTGCTGCTCTATGTGCACAAATGACGGAAGCCACATTTATTTACACCGATGGCTCGAAAACATCGTTAGGTGTAGGGAGTGCCTATATTGTTGGCGACACCCCAAATCACTTTCGGCTTCCCGACCAGTGTTCGGTCTATACTGCGGAGCTTTACGCTGTTCTCCAGGCTGTCCACTACATCCGCCGCCATCAGCGGATACAGTACGTAATCTGCTCCGATTCTCTCAGCTCTCTCCTAAGTCTCCAAGCTCTTTACCCTGTGCACCCTCTGGTCCACCGGATTCAGGACTGTCTGCGCGTGCTCCACCTGGGGGGCGTCTCAGTGGCGTTCCTCTGGCTCCCGGGACACGCTGGTATCTGTGGGAATGAGGCGGCCGATATAGCGGCCAAGGCTGCAGTCTCTCTTCCTCGGCCAGCTCTTCAGTCTCTTCCGTTTACCGATGTACGGAGCGGTTTATGTCGCCAAGTCACTCATTTATGGCATGCGCATTGGTCAACACTTCCCCACAATAAATTGCGGGAAGTGAAAGCCCTTCCTTGCGCTTGGACCTCTTCCTCCCGAACGCGTCGTCGGGAGGAGGTAATTTTAGCTCGACTCCGGATAGGGCACTGTCTTTTTAGTCATCGACATCTTTTAAGCGGTGATCCTCCCCCACTCTGTCCCCACTGCTCTCAGCTGTGGACGGTCAGACACCTTTTAATTGAATGCCCCTATTTTAATCCGTTACGCTCCCGTCTACAGCTATCGCCTGATCTATCGTCGATTTTAGCAGATGACACGCGCTCAGCTGACCGCGTTCTACAGTTTATTAGTGACAGTGAAATGACGTCAGTCATTTGAAGCTTTTTTTGGGGGACAACCAACCCCTTTCTATAGTGGACTTTTAAGCATTCCTTCTGCCTTTAGTTTCTCAAATTTTCTGACTTTGTTTCCATTGCTGCTGATTTTAAATTTCGTTTTTTTTCCTGTTTTCTACGTCACGGGCTGGGCGCTAATGACCATAGAAGTTTTGCGCCCTAAAACCACAAACAAAAAAAAAAAAAAAAAAAACACCCTGCGCCGTATGGATCCTTCCCATCAACACCAGCTTTTCTGAATTGTGCAGGTGGGAACTCTCCCTGCAATATATACTATGTTCCCATAACCCTCATGACCTCAATCTTCTTTAGCCATTTTTCTCACCTGTTCAGCCCCTTCTCTGTTCCCATTCCAGCACTACACAGCCCTCATTCCACCAATGCACTCAGTCTTCTTACTTCTCTCCTTTTCCACCCCCCTCCCTCCTCTCACCTCTCCCCTGTCAACTGTCTAACCTCCTGACTGCACCTGTCCTTTGTCAACTGTCTAACCTCCTGACTGCACCTGGGCTGCCCTACACTCTCTACACCTGTTGTACCCTGTCTACCTTGCCCTTGCACACCCTGCAGCAGCACTTCACTGTCCCCCACCCCTACCCTGCTATCCCTCCCCCTCCCCATCCCAGCCTCCTCCTTACCCCCACCCAGTTGCCACTCCCATCAAGCACTGCTGCTGTTGCTTGCAGTCTGGCTTCAGCTGTCAGAGGCTGCAGTCGTGTGTGTGTGTGTGTGTGTGTGTGTGTGTGTGTGTGTGTGTGTGTGTGTGTGTTGTCTATTTTTGACAAAAGCCTTGTTGGTCAAAAGCTTATATTGTGACAGTCTTTTTGTTGTGCCTATCTGCAACTCAGCATCTCTAATTCAGGTCCTTCGTCCTTAGACTCTTAGCACCGCTGTCTAGTTTGTGTGAGCTATGGTTAACCTTGTGCTCTCTATTTTATCTCTAACAATTTTAGAATTCTGGGAAGTGTGTTCCAGTCAGTACTATCAAAAGCTTAGATATTAGAACATTCCAATAAAAAAACATATTCATTGCGTATTTACCTTTAATTGGGAGATGGAAAAAAAATTTCTTATACATATTTGTAACATGGGCAGAATTTCTGACGTGTCTAGTGATGTAGCAAGTTCTTATTACAAAATACATGGATGATGATCTGTAGCTGTAGTAATATTATGAGATTTTGTCACAATTTCAGGTTTTTATGATATCAGCTGTATCAGTCATGGAAATTATACCTATTGGTGACATTAAAATTTGTGCCAGACAGACACTATGGCATGTGGAGATTTGTATTTGTCCTGGATGTGTGCGTGGATAGCCGAGATGGTTAAGGCGACTGGTTGTAATAAGCAGGAAATCCAGGTTAAAGTCTCAGTAAGGCACAAATTTTCTTGCGTCTCCAATAGGTATGATTTCCATGCCTAGTACAGTTGATGTCAAAAATATTTGGAATTGTCACGAAAGTTCATAATGCAACAAGTAGTCCCTAGAATGCAAATAATTTTTGCATGTTCCAGTTTGAAAGAGATAATTCAGGCAAATGGTATAACTCTAATAACACAATAATAGACAGATGCGTAGATTGTAACTGCATCTGCATGCTAAAATACTTTTATTAAATAATGCTGGTCAGCATGATCAAGGATATTGGCATAAGTTTCTTCAAATGAACATCCACCAAAGTATTAAGAAAATGTGGGTTTGAGAATGGGCTGTGGATTAACTAAACTTTTGTTTAACAGAGTGCACTACTGTCTCATTACATTAATGCTTTTATGGTGGCAGCTGCTTCAGAGTATAATTAGTGTTGTCATCTATGTGCATGTATACCAGAAGCTGTTTCTGTACTTTCACCACACTTAGTGAGGCCTTGGTTAAAGAAGAGTCATTAGGGGCGAATATTGTCAATTACATTGAGAGTTGTGAAACACAACATGAGATCAATTCAACTTGTAGTTTTCACTGTGTAATGTAATCCTAGGTATGACTCTTAAAACAGCATTCTGTTCTGAGAGACATTTTCTTGTAGTCAGCAATTGAAGAAAGTCCAAAAAAGACTAAATACAGGGTGCACATAAAGTCCGGGGACTCTTTCAATTATTTATTGCGCAAGAACCAAACATTTTACAGATATCATACATATGTCATTTTGAACAGAAACCCTCAGTTTTTTTTTCCCCATGTATACTGCCACAGTGTAGTTTGGTAATGTGCTGATAGTCGGCGCTGGTCGCAAACGTGGTGAGTTCAGGTGCGGAGCCAGCTTTCTGAGTATTGTGTCACCCTGATCACCAGATCTCTCTGTGACTTTTTTTCTGTGGGGACACATTAAAGAGCTGGTGTATGTACTGCATTTCCCACGTGATGTAGCAGACCTCCGGGAGAGAACATGGGAAGCGACTGTCACAGTCGACAATGTCGTGCTGGGACGGGTATGGCAAGAATTTGATTACCATATTGATATCTGCCGGGTCACACGTGGTGCGCGTATCAAAGGTTTGTAAAAAAAAACTTTGAGTTTCTCTTCAAAATGCAATATGTATGACATCTGTACAATGTTAAGTTCTTGTGCAATAAATAATTGAAATGTACACCCTGTACATTACACATTTATTGGTTTGTGATATGTTTATCAGTTTTACAACCATATGTTATCCTGGAGAGAGCGGTAAGATTTTAATTTTCTTTAACTCAGTTTGACTACACTGTTAATTCACAAATTTTGTCCAGTTGTATTCTGAACAGACATATCAGCTGAAAATCTTAATTCTTAAGCATTAAGATATTATTATTTTAGATTCATTTTTTCTTTGCATTTTTATAAGAATGTAGTGAATAAGAGGCATTTTTGAAAGAGCCGATTTGTAATATTGTACTGTGCTTTTTTCGTGTCATTATGAAGCATCAGATATTGAGCAGATGGACAGGTTTGCTTCAGGAGGTTATAGTGATGAATCTACTATTGTATATTTGCAACACCCCTGTGTTATTTTGACAGCCCTTGAAGTTTTGGGCTATAAAGTAGTTGCATCTTCATCTACATCTGTCAAACAGGACTATAATGAATACATGTGGACACTGACAAAGGATTTTGCTCAACAGAAAGCTAGTGAGTAATACTCTTGCTGATATTGTCTGCTGTTACAACTTTTTGCAGTATCTCACAGCTGTTTTGTAGTGGCAGTAATTGATTTGTGTGCCCTTTCCTCACTCATAAAATTTTGCATGAATATCTTTCATCTGATTGAATGACTTTAACCACACTCATTTGAATGAAAATTTGAACCTCTCTCCTCCACACAAAAATAGCTCTTGTGACATATAAATAAAATTTTTGTTCACAAATCTGCAACTTCATTTATACTTGTTAATAACTATGTGATAACATCATCATTGAGTTCTAAATATTATTGGAATAGTATACTTACTTTGTCTTCGAATTTTTGTAAATAATAGAATGTATACTTGATATACTTCCTTGTCTCTACTACAGCTATTCCATCACAGAGCTCTTGATGGTGAGCAGATGATTAAATATCCTAGAAGGACTTAGCCAAAAGTTGGGATTGCGTTTGAATGTCCCAAAACAGGTAATACAATCTTTGAACATACAGTGAAGAAAGAGTAACTGATTGACCCTTTGGCTGCCAAGATCTCCACAGCAAACGAATGGCATACCTCAGGTGTGATAGACTGCTACGGCAGTTTGACTCAGACATGTTCATGATGCACACAGCTGCTGTAAAAGTTTTGAGACTCATGCTTATTATTTAGTGGTGATTCTGTAATGTCTCTGATGGCAGCCCTGCTGACAGACTTGCCAAAGTATTCCATTTCATTTCAGTACAACACATGGTGGATCAATGTGTAGCAAATGTAGATTTTTTTGTAAACTCATCAAAAGCAGCTTCAAACCAACGTCATTATAAAAAAGAAATAGTTTGGTTAAACATGTACTACAAACAGCCAACAGTAAATTACCTGTCTAAAGATTGATATGAGAATGTATGAATGCAAATATTAAAATAACAAACCTAACTCTCCCATTGTTTGCAGAAAGAGCAGATGAAAAAGTTGAGAAATGTCAAGTGTATAGAAAGAATTCAGTATCTGAGGCACAGCCACAAAGTGTCGTGCCACACTACAAATGTTATTGCCATAGCCTCAAAATTGGCAGCTGATATTCTAGTGGATATTGGCTCTTAAACTTGATGTAAAGCAAAACTATTTCACCACAATACCACCTTTGCTTCCTTATGATTGTGCAATATTGGTGTAAATAGTGCATACTTTGATGGATCCTCCCCCTGTGTGTTAACACATCAGGCTGATACTTGATTCCATGTCTTGGAATATGGCTTGCCAGACTGTATTGGATGTGCCACTCACTGCATGTTAGAATGTCTGCATTGTTTGTGTGGGTTTTGTAGCCATTTTCTTATTGCATGGATTGTTGATAGACTGTGTTGCTATTGCATGCCTATCTGATTACCTTAATTGATTTCATTAGACCATTTTTGTATGTTTGATTTGGAGGGAGAGTGTGTCTGAAAGATGCTCATTTTATCTACTTAGTCTCATAATCAAGACAGGGATAAGTCCCCTTAGTGTGTGTTTAAAAGCCATAACTGGGAAATTGTATTGTTCATATGACTTAGTTTTCCATCTGGAATGTTCTTGATTGTTAAGATGTACTGGACAGAAATAATTGTTAGTGATTTCTAGCAGTGATGGAGAATTTTTGTCTGCCAACACTTGGGGCCTGTGAGCACATACTGATATGTGATATATTAGTCACATTTTTATTAACTGCTAAATATTAGTTTGTTTTTTTTAGTTATCTTTACTACATTCACAGTTAGAAAAACTTATAAACTTTCATAAATTTTATATATTGGATTTGATTTTTATACAGGATGGTCCATTGATCGTGACCGGGCCAAGTATCTCGCGAAATAAGCATCAAACGAAAAAACTACAAAGAACTAAATTTGTCTAGCTTGAAGGGGGAAACCAGATGGCACTATGGTTGGCCCCCTAGATGGCGCTGCCATAGGTCAAATGGCTATCAATTGCCTTTTTAAAATAGGAACCCCATTTTTTATTACATATTCGTGTAGTACGTAAAGAAATATGAATGTTTTAGTTGGACCACTTTTTTCGCTTTGTGATAGATGGCGCTGTAATAGTCATACACACATGGCTCACAATTTTTGACGAACAGTTGGTAACAGGTAGTTTTTTTAAATTAAAATACAGAACGTAGGTACGTTTGAACATTTTATTTCGGTTGTTCCAATGTGATACATGTACCTTTGTGAACGTATTTCTGAGAACTCACGCTGTTACAGCGTCATTACCTGTAAATACCACATTAATGCAATAAATGCTCAAAATGATGTCCATCAACCTCTGTGCATTTGGCAATATGTGTAACGATATTCATCTCGACAGCGAGTAGTTAGCCTTCCGTAATGTTCACACATGCATTGACAATGCGCTGACGCATGTTGTCAGGTGTTGTTGGTGGATCACGATAGCAAATATCCTTCAACTTTCCCCACAGAAAGAAATCCGGGGGACGTCAGATCTGGTGAACGTGCGGACCACGGTATGGTGCTTTGACGACCAATCCACTTGTCATGAAATATGCTATTCAACACCGCTTCAACCGCACGTGAGCTATGTGCCGGGCATCCATCATGTTGGAAGTACATCGCCATTGTCATGCAGTGAAACATCTTGTAGTAACATCGATAAAACATTACGTAGGAAATCGGCATACAGTGCACCATTTAGATTGGCATCGATAAAATGCGGGCCAATTATCCTTCCTCCCATAATGCCGTACCATACATTAACCTGCCAAGGTCGCTGATGTTTCACTTGTTGCAGCCATCGTGGATTTTGTGTTGCCCAATAGTGCATATTATGCTGGTTTACGTTACTGCTGTTGGTGAATGACGCTTCGTCGCTAAATAGAACGCGTGCAAAAAATCTGTCATCGTCCCGTAATTTCTCTTGTGGCCAGTGGCAGAACTGCACACGACGTTCAAAGCCATCGCTATGCAATTCTGGTGCATAGAAATATGGTATGGGTGCAATCAATGTCGATGTAGCACTCTCAACTCAGACGTTTTTGAGATTCCCGATTCTTGCACAATTTGTCTGCTACTGCTGTGCGGATTAGCCACGCAAGCAGCTAAAACACCTACTTGGGCATCATCATTTGTTGCAGGTTGTGGTTGACGTTTCACATGTGGTTGAACACTTCCTGTTTCCTTAAATAACGTAACTGTCTGGCGAACAGTCTGCACACATGGTGTTGTCCAGGATACCGAGCAGCGTACATAGCACCCGCCCGTTGGGCATTTTGATCACAATAGCCATACATCAACACGATATCGACCTTATCTGCAACAGTCCATTTTAACACGGGTAATGTATCATGAAGCAAATAGCGTCCGCACGGGCGGAATGTTACTTGATACCATGTACTTATACGTTTGTGACTATTACAGCGCCATCTATCACATAGCGAAAAAAGTGGTCCAACTAAAACATTCATATTTCTTTACGTACTACATGAAATGTAATAAAAAATGGGGGTCCCTATTTATAAAAACGCAGTTGATATCCGTTTGACCTATGGCAGCGCCATCTAGTGGGCCAACCATAGTGCCATCTGGTTTCCCCCTTCAAGCTAGACGAGTTTCGTTCTTTGTAGTTCTGTCATTTGATGCTTATTTCGTGAGATATTTGGCTGGGTCACTATATTTTCTTCTGCGAGTTTGATAACATTATTCTTGTGCCCCCTGTATAATATTAGGAATCATCTAAGTAAAAAGCCCCGTTCAAATTGTTGAAAAGGCTATTCCAGCAGCCATTGAGAGAACAGGGTGCAAGCAACTGCTGTTTGTGGCACATATTGGAACAGATGCTGCCTGTCGTTTAGGCACTGGGCTCATACTTGGGTCATCCCAGTGACTGGCAGACAAGGTTGAGAATACCAGCCTTATGCGTGGAATTTCAACGAAGCCTAAATGGGTCAGGTGTGCACTACACAGCAGAGGCTGCTACTTGGGTAACTGACTGTTTCTGGTGTGCACACATGGTGTGTTTTTTATTAGGCAGCTCTCCATCCAGTCCAAATAACAGTAGCTATGGGAAACCCAGAAGTATAGTGTAACATCAAAAGAAATGCCTGCGATAGGTGAGAGTATTAAAATCATGATGGTAAATTGTCGAAGCATTTACACCAAAGTGCCAGAGTTTGAGGTGCTCATGGAAAAATAGTGAAATTTGCATAATACTAGGTACAGAAAGCTGGTTGAAAGCTGAAATTGATAGCAGTGAGATTTTTGGTGAAAATTTAAGACTGTAGTCAATGTATTGGCTAATGGGAAATGGAGATGGTGTATTTGATGCAGTAGGCAAGAAATTCAAATCAACAGATATAGAAACTAGAGCTACATGTGAGATTGTTTGGACAAGACTCAGTCTCGGGGGTGGACACAACATTATAACTGAATCCTTCTATTGACCACCAGTCTCACCTCCTGATGTAACTGAAAACTTGAGAGGAATGGGGGGAATGACAGCTAATGAGTCATCTATCTGCATGAATGGCCACAGACAAACAAAGGCCAGGAAACAGCTGGACCACCCCCCATTGCTGAGCAGTCCACTGAACACAGTGTTCATTCAGTAATTAAAACTTCCGGGCTAAGAGGCCGTGGTCCAATAGTAGAAATACTTCTCCCTGACGTTTCGTTGCCAGCTGCGGGCAACATCATCTGAGGTGAGTCGTACAGTCGTAGACTCACCTCAGATGATGTTGCCCGCAGCTGGCAACGAAACGTCAGGGAGAAATATTTCTACTATTGGACCACGGCCTCTTAGCCCAGAAGTTTTAATTACTGAAGACGCTGGCTGTGAAAGCCTACACCCTATGAACAGTGTTCATTATTTCAATGACTGCTTCACAGCCTGCGCCCTCTGGATCCTTCCCATCAACACCAGCTTTCCTGAACTGCGAAGGTGGGAACTCTGCCTGCAACATACCCTATATTCCCGGAAGTTCAAGAACACAGGATCGGTTGTTGACCTTCCAAGGTCTCGAGGTCTAGTCGACCAAGAACCTCTGCAGACAGGCTGGATGCTGTAAGGCAGTCTTTCTGCGAAGTCCGAAGAAATTGGTGCGCAGGGCATCACATGAATTACAGATGCCAAAAAGCTCTCTCCATGACATTTTACACAAACGTTTATTGTTTCATGCATACAAAGTGCAAATCGTTCAGGCCTTGTTGCCCAATGACAGTACACATCGATATAACTTTGCGGTCGAAATGCTATCATGTATTGAGGACAATGATGGTTATCTCAGACGAATTGCCATTTCCAACGAAGTGACCTTTTCTGTCAGTGGAGTAGTGAATCGCCATAATGTGCGCATTTGGGGGTTCACAAACCCCTGGCGAGGTCATGGAGTGCACCAGAGGCAGTCCAAAGTGAATTTTTGGTGCATGCTATTGCACAATCGAATTATCGGGCCATTCTTCTTCGCTGAGGCTACCATCATGTCTGCAGTGTATGTGGACATGTTGCAACTGTATGCTGTTCCTCAGCTGCTTCAGTATCACCCCGATGTCTTGTTTCAGCAACACGGTGCACTGCCTCATTGGGGTTTGGACATCCATGCCTATCTCGATATGACCTTTCCTGGGCGATGGATTGGTCATGATGGGCCAACGGTTTGGCCTCCACGCTCTCCTGGCAACCCTATTAGACTTCTTTTTATGGGGTTTGGTCAAGGACGAGGTCTACCGAACAAGTGTACCAGATCTTGAAACCCTGCGGCAACGGATAACCACAGTCGTTGAATCGATCCCTCCAGTGATGTTGGCTAATGTGTGGACAGAAATTGAATATCACCTAGATGTGCTACGTGCTACCAAGGGTGCTCATGTGGAAGTTTACTGATGTGTGAAAAAAAAAACTTTTGATAGTTTGTAAACAATTAGACTCCAGTTTCATATTTGTATCTTACTTCTAGCCCGAGTTATCAATTTACGTAATCAGGGAAAGACTTTTCGGACACCCTGTACCTCTTTAACAATACTATGTCCTGTTCCTTTCCCATCTTCTTTTTTCTCATTATCTGTTTTAATTAATGTCTTTTTTTTATATTTGAATGTAATATTGGAATAATCAACACGTTCTCTTTAGGCCAGTCAGTCTACTTTAACGAAGTTTCAGCTTTGATTTGTTTGCCTAAAATCTCTATGGGTGCTACATCTCTATGGGTGCTACCCTGGTAACAGAATAGGGGAGTTCATTCAGAATTCTTTCAAAATCAGTCACTATCTCAACCCACTTGGAGTGTTTACTGGCCCAGTACATTAGACATAACCAATTCCTGCATCATATGTTTCAGTGGGCTTAGTTATAAATTATCAGAGAACAAATGTTTCCATCTCCCTACCTGCTTTAAATGATGATCTCTTCAACTTCAGTATGACACTGTGGGTCATAACTTTTCTTGATAAAATTTAGTTTTGGCCAGCATTGCAGGATGACAAAAATGAACTCCATACCCTGTCCCCAAGGCAGTGGACCATAAAAGTCCACTGCTACTAATCCCACAACTCATAGAGTATTATGGGATGAAGTAAGGTGTGCAGTTTCATCATCTTTATTTTTACTTTTTGGCAATATATTGTTACATTTATTACAATATATTGTTACATTTATTACAATATATTGTTACATTCCATCCTGGATTTTCCATTGTTTGATTTTTACTTTTTGATGCGTCTCACATAGTTTTAAAATTTTTGTATGTCATTGGAGTATGTTTTTAAAGTAATAATGTTTGTTAATGTGCATGGTACATTTCTTGGGGTCAGAGTGACCATAACCTAGATGTATGTACCAAATTATTAATTGACTACAGTTGTATGGTATACATACTCAACCAGTTACTTGAAGAGTGACTTCTGTGGAACAGCATTCCTCAGTGGAGCTTGCAGCTCATGTTTAATTCATCAATCCTATCTTCTGACCATTGAATATGTTTAAGTAGTGCTTGATATTTGTGTTGTTCTATTTGGAAGTTATGACAGACATATGACAGCCCTGTCTAAACCGTTGATTTAAAAAATATATGTTGTGAAAGTGCCACATTCCTTGACATCGTCTTGTTGCCGTCAACCTATTGAAGCTGGGACAACACATTGTGTACTATATTTTCATTGCCTTTGTCATATCTTATAGAAAAAATGAATTCCTACAAGAACATTGCCCACTAGGGAAGCTACTGTGTAGCAACTTCCTTTTCAAGAGTAGCATTAATGATGTATGATCACTATGGAAAATGGCCTTGTCCTGCTAATAAGTATTTAAACTTCTTAAATGCCTACACTACTACAAATGTCTCTTTCTTGCTTATGCCATAATTGCTTTCAGTATGTGTGAGCATACAGCTTGCAAATGTTATCAGTTTGTGTTCTACATCTGACTGTTTTGTGTTACACTTGGGGCCCCAAGGCCATAATCCCAGACATGTGCTGAGATGAAATGGTGTGCTGAAATCGGGATGCACCAATAATGGTGTCAACATCAAACTGTCCCTGGTGCTAAGAATTTGGCAGTGCTTTCCTGTCCATTGAAGTGGCAGTCACTAACATTACCTATCACATCAAAGGCAGTGCTACATGTGAAACCAGTCATGTGATGTACAAGCTAAGCTGCAATCACTGTGCTGAATTCTATGTAGGCATGACAACCAACAAGCTGTCTGTCCGCACGAACGGCCACCGACAAACTGTGGCCAAAATACAAGTGGACAACCCGTAGCTGCACACGCTGCCAAACATGATACCCCTAATCTCAATGACTGCTTCACAGCCTGTGCCATATGTATCCTTCCCACCAACAGCAGCTTTTCTGAATTGCGCAGGTGGGAATTTTCCCTGCAATACATCCTACGTTCCCGTAACCCTCCTGGCCTCAACCTTCGTTAGTCACTGTCCTCACCCATCCAGCCCCCTCCCTGTTCCCCATTCCAGCACTACACAGCCGTCATTTCACCACCACACCCAGTCTTTTAATTTCTTTTATTTTTATTTCTCTCCTTTCCGCTACTTACCATCTTCTCCCTTCGCACCTTCTCTCCTAGCCTCTGTCTAAATTGCAACTCTTCACTGTCCACCACTCCTTCCGTACTATCCCTCCCCCTCCCCATCCCCATCCCAGCCTCCTCCTTACCCCCACCCAGTCGCCACTCCCATCATGCACTCGTGCTGCTGCTCGCATTGTAGTTTGTCTGGGATTGCAGACGTGTGTACAAGTTGCGCTTGCGTGTGTGTGCGCTGCTGGCAAAGGCCTTAATGGTCGAAAGCTTTTATTGTGTGAATCTTGTTATTGTGCCTATTGTGACTTGGCATCTCCGCTATATGGTGAGTAGCAACTTTCCTTCTCTAGAAATCCTAAATTAAGATGACCACACGTGGGTTTGAACCATTGTCCTCCTGAATGCCAGTGTAGTGTGCCAACCTCACCTGATAAGACCTGTGTGCATCCACAAAAGATAATGTTATGCATCTGATGGAACAACAGTGGAGTGGTGTATTATGAATTGCTTCCCTGAGGTATAACCATCACTGCTGACATTTGTCAACAACTGAGATTTCTTGTAGACACAGTCCAAGGACAGTTACCAGGAGCTCTGCATGAAGTGATGCTACCTCATGATACCACCAGCCTGCATTCAGCTAGACTGATAAAAAACACTATACAGGAGTTGAGTTGGGAAGTCATTCTGCGCACACCATATTCACCTTATCTTGTGCACTCAGGTTTTCGCCTTTTCCAATCTCTGTTGAATAGCCTTCAAGGAATCTCCTCTCTTGATGAAAATGCACCTGAACATGGCTTGATAAGTTCTTTGCCTCATAACTATGTGATTGCTACAGTCGCTAAATGGAAAAGTTACCACAGCATTGACACTGTTGTAAATAGTGAAGGAGTATTACGAGGGTTGGAACTTTAATAGTTATTTACAGCTCATACAAAATAGATATATTTTTAAGTTGTGCATTGTGCGTAACCCATTGCCAGCGATGTGGAAGTCGTAGGATACTCTTAGCAGTGCCAGTTGTGTTGACAGTTCGAGCGGCGTGGTCTACTGCCCAACGAATTTGTAGCAGTTCTGAAGCGAATGCTGTGAAGTGTTTCCTTCAGTTTAGAAATGGAATTGAACTCATGAGGGCATAAGTCAGAGGAGTGCAGTAGGTGGTATAGTACTTAGCAACCCCATCAGTCAAACAAATCGGTAACAGCTTGCACTGTACATGCTTGAGCATTGTCCTGCAAAATGATGGTTAGGTCCTGCAGAAAGTGTCATCACTTTTGTCTCTGTGCTGTTCATTTTTGGAACACAACCTATGACCAGCTTAGAGACAAAAATGATGATACTTTCTACAGGACTTGGCCATCATTTTGCTGGAAAATGCTCAAGCAAGTACAGTGCAAGCTGTTACTGATTTGTTTAACTGATGTGGCTGCTAAGTGCTATGTAACCTACTGCACTCTCCTGACTTAAGCCCTCGTGAATTCAACTCAATTTCTAAACTGAAGGAAATATTCCACAGCATTTGCTTCAGAACTGCTACAAATTCGTCGGGCAATAAACTGCGCTGCTCGAACTGTCAACACAACTGGCACTGCTAAGAGTATCCCACAACTTTCACTTCGCTGGCAATGGGCTATACACAATGCTGGTGACTACTTTGAAGGTCAGTAAAACTTTGAAACACGTATCTATTGTGTACGAGCTGTAAATAAATAGTTGCCACTATTAAAGTTCCAACCCTCGTACTATTGATGTCTAAAGTCTGTTACATGTATCTGTTGTTTTTATTAAACTTGTGGAAGAACACTATGAACTTCTGCAACAGCCTAATAGTTGAAAGGTTTATTCTACAAGAATGTAAAGATTTTGTATTTCAGTAAATGTTTCTCTCCAGTAAAACTACAGTAAATTGTTACATTGTTTGTGTCCCAATGCATTAAAAATTAGTTATTTATAGTCAGATAAGCTTTTATTACAAATTTAATAATTTTTAATATTACTAGTCTTTTTGCACCTAAGTATGTTGCTCATATTTGCATGCCGTTGAAAGCTTAGTGTGACTAGAGGCATGAAGAAAAAAATGTGCTTTCTTATCACATTAGAATTTAGACATATTAACATTTTTGTATATTTGTGAATGTAGAATCGGCAAATTAATTCTGCTGCATTCAGTTTAATCCTAGATTGTTCAGATTGAAAGAAAAGCCTATAGGAAGAGTAACCATGTTGATTGATGTTTACATTTTATTCTTTGCAGCTGGAAATGGCCACTCAACTTTCGCAACCTAATGATTTAAAGATGGAAGACCTGCCATCATACCTGTATGTGGCAGTTAAAGGCTCATTACATGCTAATGACTGTTCAGTCTTCGGACTAAATTGTGATGAAATACAGGCACTCACAAAACGTTACCAGAACACCTCTGCAGAGACGCTTAATGGAGTTATAATAAAAGGTAAGATTAATTGCTTTCCATTCCTTTAGTATTTTTTTGTAGGTATGCTATGTTAATTGCATGGGAATCATTTGCACATGTCTGATACAAAGCTGTTGTCCATGTGTTACTTTTGGTTCTTCCACAGTAATGGAAAAAAGTGCAAAAAGTGGGGAATGACCAGAAAAAGTGGATAACATAAAAAGCTTCAACCTTTTAAATTTTACTGGGAGAAAACTGATAATATTTGTGTAAACACAGAAAGTGACCTGCAACCCATGTAAAATCTCATTACCAAGTAAGAGGAGAAAGTTGGAAAATGTGCATAAACCTGAATTTTTCATAAGCAGTATCTAAAGACATAATAGAAGAGAAATAGGTCCTCGTAGTTTTTTGTAACACCTATGAAGGAAATGTAAATTTCATTTAAAACATTCTCACAAAATAAATTTGTAGTCATAATTACAAATTAAATGTGAAATATTATTTAAAAGGTTTCTGTTATAGGAGATTATCTACTCATGCTTATACACAATGCCATTTGCTCAGGGCTATTCTTATACCTACAGGGACTATGAAAATCAGCACTACTCTGTGTTATATTGTTGGAATATTATCTGCTTTGGAGTATCCATAATTGGGCCTAGATGTTCTCTCTCTGGGATTGGGGTGTTAGCTTGTCTAACTCATGTATAAAATAATTTAGATATGGTACTGCGCAGATCTAGGTGCGCGGCATTGGTATTCTTAAACTGATGAGAATAGGTGAAGTAGTAAGAACTTCCATTAGTGAGAAATTCTGGGGCACACATTGTATGCAGTGCATTGTGTATTTGTCATGGTTGAACTCTATGTTTAGTTATAGGTTTTTGTGTTGGTATGTATGCCACAGTGGATAGGAGTAAAATGTTTGGTAAGAAGGAAGTTGAGAGAGTTCGAACATATCATGCCCCATTGTCAGCAATAGAGATCTAATGCCTGGTCATTAACTAACGAGAGCACCTTCTTGACTCGTTCATGTTATTATACACAACAAGAGTGAAAACAATACTCAAAAATCTGTGGGATGTCTATGTATATCTTCATTTCACTGTATCACATAACTATTACATTTAAGGTAAATATACATTATAAAACTGTTTTACTGCACATCACATGTAATTTCAATAAGATTAGCTAGTTTGCTGCACTTGATAAAATATAAGACAGTTTGAACATGCCAATTTTTTCATCTGAGAACTCTGTTGTCTAGTGTTGAGAATGTTGTTATTCGGTTGACATACACGGTGTGTAACAAGGCACACAACATACACAAAAGCTAAGAAAGTGTTAGAAGCATTATAATCCTAAGCGCTTCCACGTCCTTATAGTCTGTTGTAACAAAATCTCATCAGTATGTCAATGAAACCACCTAAATTTCTGGAAAGCATAAATATGTACTTGTCAAAAATAATTAATTTATCTGTTTGAAAAGAAGTGTTGTTGCAAGTCTTTTGGAACTCTTAACAGCCACTCCCTCTGGTGCTCTTATTAAACTGTAAGTTATGGTGACCAGATTTTTTTATATAAAAAACTGGACATGTCTGAGAAATGAAAAACAGAACAAAACAGGATACTAGTTACAAATAAAATATACTTGTATATGTTAACAGTGTGTTAATGAGGTAAATGAAAACTTTAATATGATTCTTAACAACTCTAATTTTCATTCATCTAAAGGCAGTTAACAATTGAAAAGATTCTTTCCTTAGCAACATTTGTGCCTGGTACAGCAAGAGCAAAATTCACAAGAACCTCTATATTTATATATGAAATATCCACATTTTTAAGCATAGTAATACCCCGGCTCAAGTTATCCCATTTTACTCAAATCGGGAGTTATGTGATTCATCTGTTTGAGCACCACACACCTCTATTCTCCTTCACTGCCTACATAGTGTTCGACTAAGGACAGGTTAGTACATGTTTCACGCGGAA
Organism: Schistocerca serialis cubense; assembly: GCF_023864345.2. NCBI lineage: Eukaryota > Metazoa > Arthropoda > Insecta > Orthoptera > Acrididae > Schistocerca > Schistocerca serialis. The sequence goes on along the minus strand of NC_064639.1, from coordinate 720,587,303 downwards.
TCATTTTAGCCATGGAACTGGCTTGATTAATGGTTCCTAATGATGCCATCCAAATGGAACAGAACTGATTCATTTACGTCAAACAAAAGAAAGAAAATCATTATCTGTGATGTAAACTTTAATATTAATGGAGACTTTGATACCAAAATTTAAATTTGTGTTTGATCTACCAGAATCAACAGTTATGCCATTTATAAAAGGTCAAGAAAAAATTCTTGAAGCCATGAAAAAGCCTCAGTCTTTGAATTCAAACATCATTCGTATTATCACCCAGATGGGAACAATGTTAAAATTATGGTGTGGTAATCCAGTAATGATATTAGGCAGGTGTACCAGTTTCTCTGGCTCTTCAGTGTAATTGAAAAGCTAATGAATAGAGCTTTGCATGGATATGCAACATTGTGGACTTCTAAGAATTTTCACATGCAAGGTCCTTGACCTTTGACTTCGAATATCTCAAAACGTCCCTCCTTCAAGTTCATGAAAAAAACTTCTACTTCTTCAGTATGTTGCTATAAACATGATGTATATGAAGAATACACATTAGACACAATGCCCTAAATTTATTTCATGTACAGCACTACACTAACAAAATGCAATAAGCAGCTGTTTTATTTATTACTCATCTTTGAGCATTAAAAATGCAATTGATGTCATCTTTTGTGTCTGCACACAGTTAAATATAAAATTACACAAATAATATGTGGTGCAAAAGGTATTTTAGATCATTTATTGCTTATCAAGATACAAAATTTTGCATCATATTGCACGTTATATATTCACATGAATAAGTTTTTATCTAAATGAAACTGTATTAACGCTTAAAACCATGTTTAGGGAAGATTTTGAACTCTTCTGTTGTAAAAAGTGCTTATTCTCTGAGCCATTTGTGTGTGGCATTTTTAAATACTGTCAGTGTCATATTGTGTGCTTGTATTTGCAATATTTAAGAGTTTTACCTCATGTATTTGTAACTACCTTGAGTTTTCTTAAGTCTAATAACTGTCATGTCAATATGTTGTTATAGGTGTGGGGTATGTTAGTGGACAGATTGTTGTAAATTTATGCCTGCCTTGGTTTCTTTTGTATGTATTGGACCAATTTATATATATAATGTCAGGTTGATGTGGAAAAAGGCATAGTACACATTGAACAGTAGCTTATTACTAACACAAGAACTTAGTCCACCTAACAAATATGTAACACTTGCTAACTTAGTACAGAAATCATTAGTATGAATCATCCATGTTAATTTTGAGTGGAGACAGATCCCAAGAAGTTTAGATGAAACTGTTATTGCCATCATCTGTAATACCTGAGGTAAAGAGAACATTTGGAGCCTTTTTTCATGATTAATACATCATTCATTGATTTGGAACCACTTACTGGCTGCTCAGAGACTATTTATACTTTCCTGCTTTAATGTTCCCAAATCCTTCCTAGCTGTAACAAAAGTAGTATTGTCTGAATAATGGGGATTTACACAACATAAGGTGTGATATCAGACACTTGACCTCTTATTGTCACTCAGGTAGGATCTCATCAGAAATAGTCTGGAGTCTATAAAACCATAGCAATAGAGTTTTCCTAGCAGAATTCCTTGGCTGACAATCGGGTGCCTTGCTGAGATCCAAAAGGATAGTGTTAACTGACAACCTCTCTTCAAATGATGGTAGTATAAATGAAACAATATTTTCAGTTGCCTTTACTGTTGACAAACCAGACCCGAAACCATACTTTGTCACTGTGAGTGATGCACACACATGTCGACTGTATAATTGGAGCTGTGTAATGACTGTCACAGCCACTGACAAACACCCAGTTTATAAGAGAACATAGTGGATGTGCTATTACATCCACAGTTTTTTTGATCACAGCATTTGAGGGACCATAAGTCTTCAAATTTTGAGAAACTTAATTTTGTTACTGTAGTTGTTACTATTGCTTACGTTTACTCCTTTCTGTTTAAAGACAGGTATTACTTCGTCAAAATTTTATAGGATGGAGTTCACATGATTTATGGATGTTGACATATTTATGGCTGTGTTCAGTTGCAGCAAGCGTTATTCATATTGCCAGCATTAATGAAGAATGTATTGAAATTGTCTGGTGAGATACCAGCATCACAGGACTTATTTTTGCTAATCTTTACTTCTACCCAAATGAGTCATGAGAACAGTTCAGGCTGTTTTCCATTTATTTTGGGACTTATTCATCATAATTTGTGTTGCACTTACTTAATCTAAAGTCTGTTCTGTATTTGCTCTTCAAGATTACGTATTTTGCATCATAGGAAATCATTGACAGAGTGCTAGGCCTTTGTAGATCAGGTGTGAACCAGTTATGCTCATACACAAGATCATATTTCATGGCAGCTGTCTCAGTTTTTCTCACTGGTTTTGGGCAAACAGTTTTGAATGTATCTGACAGTGCACTGATGAATGATGTAAATGTATTTTTAGTATGAGTGCTTTCAAGCAGACTGTCATTCCACTTCACTCTTGAGATGTAATTCCTGTCAAGTTGACAGTTGATGGTTGGAGAGATGACATCACAGTTACAGGTAGTCTGTGTAAACCAGTTGTTGGCCACTGATCCATCAGATATATGGATCGTGATAACCCTTCAACTAAGGCCTGGAGGTAGCGCATTGAAGTGCTGAAACTGGTAGATACACAATAATGACCGCATAAGTGGCTGTAGGAGTTTCATTTTCTTACAATAGTGAATGGCCATAGCCCCCAGATCTATTGCAAAGACCGAGCGAGGTGGCGCAGTGGTTAGACACTGGACTCGCATTCGGGAGGACGACGGGTCAATCCCGCGTCTGGCCATCCTGATTTAGGTTTTCCGTGATTTCCCTAAATCACTCGAGGCAAATGCCGGGATGGTTCCTCTGAAAGGGCACAGCCGACTTCCTTCCCCATCCTTCCCTAATCCGATGAGACCGATGTCCACGCTGTCTGGTCTCCTCCCCCCAAACAACCAACCAATCTCCTATTGCAAAGATGGACATACAAAAACTCTTTAGCTGTGTTGTGTGTAGTTATTGTTCACCTTGTTAAGAAGTCTCATGTACTTATTTTGATTTAATTTTAACCCGGTACTTCATGGTCCGGTAAATATTACATATTGAACAACCTGTATCCAGTTCATACTCTCCCTAACCTTGAGTGACACAATCAGACATTTGGTAATACAAACTATGTGTGCTCCGAAGTAGTGTCATTAAGCCAAAATTGTATTATTGCAATCCATTTAAAGGAGAAGGTCATGAAAGAGTATAGAATAGTTCAGGAGTGGATGATAAACAAAGGCTAGGTAAAAGAAATTGCAGTAAATATCACAAAACACAGCAATCCCTGCAGCTGTAACCTTAGCTACACTTGGTACTTCCACAGAAGACGTAAGTGAAGATGAAATAGTATCTGATCTGGCACTGGATTATTTAAATACTAGTCTCCAGTTTTTAGGTAAATCTACTGTGAAAAAGAGGAAAAGTATGAGAAGCAAAAACTGAAAAAGCTGCCTCAGTGCTGAAGCATACGTACGTAGCACAACTAGAAAAATAAAGTGCAAAAAAAAAAAGCAGAAAGTGAAATCATAGCCCAGCTGAAAGGCAGTTTTCAGTATTCTGACAGTTTGTGATAAAAATACAAAGATTGACTGTACATTCAAAGAGATGGACTATAAGGAAAATTGTGGAAGAATTTCCACTCCAGATTACATGGTATGAAGAGCAAAACGGAATATGGTATCTTAGTGACACCAAATTAAAATCAAAGTAAGACATTGTGTAAGAAAACATTTCAACATGTATATGATTTTTTTACTGTTACAGTAATGAACCATGTGATACCAGAGAAGAAAAGATTGTGTGTCTGTGACAGAAAACTGAGTTAAGAGTACATAAGCAGAAGCAAGCAGTATGTTGCACAATCTTAAGGAACTGTGTGCATGTTTCAAAGATACCTACCTTGACCTAAATATTGGAGTCTCAAAATTCTGTTAGTTGTGGCCAAAGCGTTCTATTCTCATGGAAGAGTGTGCGCGTGCGTGTGTCCATCCATCCATCACTTGACCTCTTTACACACACATCCTGTTCCTTTATTCTGACATTAGCTGTTAATGAAATATGAAGAATGTCATAGCTTTCGTACTGCAGTTTTGTTGATTAAGTGTGGGCAAGATTTTATTCCATTTCTTATTAATGTAGTGCATGTACCTGTAGTTTTGGACAGGTAAAATGTTGGTATCTCAGTTATGAAATGTACAGTATATTGTGTACTTTGTTGTGGTCCTTGTGTAATATGATTTTGATTTAATGTGTAAACCCTAAACTTTATTAAACAGATTTTAACATGACATGACATAACATTGTATGTGATACTGTGAAATCTGTTCCACAGGACCCCCTATGCACGTCATAAATTCCTTAAGTGAACTAGGCTATCATGTTGTGTGCAGCACTGGTGAAGCAGAAATTGTGTGGACATTGCAACGTGAAGTTTAACTTATTGTGGGCATTGCTGAAAATAGTAGCAAGTGAAACAGGAACATACTTGGACTGAATGGGCTGTCCAAGAGGAAGTGCATGTATGTGTCCATACTGTGATCACTGTGCCAAACTTTCACATCTGTTAACAGTCTGAATATACTCTGTTGGAACACCAGGAGACAAAATATGCAGTACAGAACCTGTGATTATGCCAGCCAGTTTCCTGATTGCATTGTATCCCAACAAATTATTGTATGCATGTTTGCTAACAGCACTTCTCATGCTAGAAGGGTGTTTTCATCATACAGCAAGCATCTTTTTGTGGAGGTAAGTTAAATTTCACTTGTTTTTTGGCAACAAATTATTAGTTATTGATTCAATGTGATGGAGTTTTGATGAAATAGCATTATATCATCATCGTCATTGCCATCACCACTATCATGCTAAAACAATTTTCATAGCCTTCCCCCACCCCCCTGCCATTTTCTTCTGTCTTCTCAAAAACTCGTGAGGGATCTACACTGAATTACTGTTCTGTGAAGGCCTCGCTTTGTGGCGGTACAACATGCAGAGTGTGGTTTTCATGAGCAATAAAAAGGGCAGAAATGATATGTATGTTGATCTCTCTTCCAATTTTCTGTACAGGTTCCGAACTCTCGGAAACGAGGTGATGCAAAATGGTTTTTGATATGTGTATGTTGAGGGTTCTTTTCCTGTCTTCCTCACCTGCCATCTTTAGCCCATTCAGTCCTTTGTCCTGATTATTTTCTCTAAAACTCAGTTAAATAGAGTGGATGACTATTTCCTGGATTAGCCTTCTGGTCTTAGTCACCTTTATAACTCAATGTGTGTTGAAGAATGTTTACCTAGGGAGCCATAGGACTTTTTGAAGTCGACAAATGTTGCTATTATGTTCCTGAACTTCCTTGACGTTAATATTTTTCTCAGGCACCAGATCTATTCACTGCGCATGATCTTGTCTTCCAGAATCCTCCTTGATGTTCTATTTGTGAATCTATCCGAGGCTGCAACCAATTTAACGGGGCTTTGGATAGAATTTTTAATGTGACTAGTGGTAGTAAAATCGTCTTCAGTTATTAGTTTGTGCTTTGCTCCTTTTCTTTTGGAGGGGCTGTGTTAAGGCTGGCATCCATTCTTCTAGCACTCCCTATTTCCCTGATGTTTTAGGTTATTCTGTGTATTTTGGTGTAATGTTTCAAACAAAGGAAAATCCAGGATGGAATGTAACAATAACCCTAAACCCTCCTGGCCTCAACCTTCATTAGTCACTGTCCTCACCCATCCAGCCCCTTCCCTGTTCCCATTGCAGCACAACACAGCCATCAGTCCACCATCACACCCAGTCTTTTTATATATCTCCTTTTACACTACTCGCTACTCCCCCTCCCCTGCCCTCCACCTAACCTGCATCATTTCACTGGCCACCCCCTTCCCCCCCCCCCCCCCCCCATACTATCCCTCCCCCTCCCCACCACGGCCTCCTCCTTACCCCAATCAGATGCCATTCCCATCACGCACTGGTTCTGCTGCTGGCAGTGTAATTTCAGTTGCCTTGTGTGTGTGTGTGTGTGTGTGTGTGTGTAACCTTAATTTCTGTTTTCTGTAGGCCTATCACATGTCAGGTCGCACTATCTGTATTTCCATTCTTTTGGTGATGAGGTAATAATCAGTTCTTTCATTTTTTCTACAGTTCTGTCTACCCATTATTCAAAATTTTCTTAATTTTTTCTGTTATGTCCCTCTTGTCTAATTTTAGGCACTGTGAATCTGCTCTGAAAGTGTTGTTGGAGTGATGATTTTCTGATTGCGAGGCGAAACTTATTACAGAGTCTGGCATTGATTTGTGTACTACAAATCCTGTTCCAAAGGGTTTGAAGTTTCTTTCTGAAATGGCCATGGCATATTTCTCCTTGTAATTCTGTAATTATCCAACTTATGTGATTCTCATTTGAGAATTGTGTTATCTGTATCGTCAGTATTTTGATTACAAATTTATGCATGGTGTTTTACAGTTTCAATTTATCTAGTTTCATTTCGGGGGGTGGGGTGTTAATGTTCAGTAATCCTGTGTAAAATATTCTATTAGTCTGGAGCAACCACAGTGTCCTTCTGGATAGTGGGTGTTAACCTGATCAAATATTTTGTACATTTATAAAGCAGCTCAGATTCCTTTCTTCGTGACCTGCTTGATCCATTGGAATCAGATCTCTTAATCAGTCTTATTGATTAGGGCCCAAGGTAGTGAAATCTTTCCCAATTTACTGTATTGATTACTGTTTTGTGCTAAAGTTTTGGAGGTGAAGTCCCACACATTCTCACATAATTTTAACTGTGGTTTTGAGTTCTGTAAGATTAAATTTTCATTAATTATAGTTTGGGAAATCATCTTTTGTCTGAGACTGTTATCAAACTGAGAGATACAACATTGTCCATTAATGTTTTGCTTATAAAACCTATGAAAAGCATTGTAGTGTTGACTTAACAATAACCAGGCTTTGTCATAAGTGGCCATACAGAATAGAGTATTATTACTGTATGCTTGGTAAGAAGTGGCCAGAGGTAGGAATACTCTTCACTGCTTGTCTGTTGTAATTAGTGCCAAATGATACACACATTATTGAACTCTGCCTTATAGCCAGAGGGCACCATTATCAAGACTGATTCCTTGAACCAGCAGATGACTATTATAGCTACAAGCTTGCAAAACTTTGTCAGTTATGACTGGATACTTACTTGGACAGACCATATCATTGTTTTAAATGATTAATGGAAAATCTCATATAAAGATGTGAAACAAATACTAACAAAGAGATAGAGGGGCTGGCCAGTACTTACCTCAGCTCAGTACAGCCGATAGATACACAAAAAACAGAACCAAAAATTTATGTTCCTTCATCAGGGAGGAGAGAGGGGAAAGAAAGGGAAGAAGGGAAAGTAGATTCAGTTACTCACAACCCAGGTTATGAAGCAACAGGGAAAGGAAAACAGGGAGGGTAGCAAGGATAGAGGCATGGTTGTCAGAGAGAAGCCAAAGATATTCTACTGTAAGTACTGTGCCAGCTTAAAACCAAAGAGGATGCATACAGAAGTAAAGAGGTATACAGTATAAAGATAAACACAACTATGTAGGATGAAAAGATGTGTGAATGGCTAAAGAGGAAAGGGAAAGAGGAGAAGACTGAAGAGTAAATGGGAGTGAGGTGGTTTAACGTAGGTTCAGTCCAGGGGGATGGCGGGATGAAAGGATGTGTTGGAGTGCAAGTTCCCATCTCTGCAGTTCAGAGGGACTGGCGTTGGGTGGGAGAAGCCAAATGGCACTTACAGTGTAGCAGGTTCCTAGGTCCCTAGAATTATGCTGGAGGGCATGCTCCGCTACTGGGTATTGGACATCTCCTAGGCGGACAGTTCGTCTGTGTCCATTCATGCGCTCAGCCAGTTTAGTTGTTGTCATACCGATGTGAAAGGCTGTGCAGTGCATGCATGTCAGTTGATAAATGACATGTGTAGTTTCACATGTGGCCCTGCCTTGAATTGTGTATGTTTTACCAGTAGCGGGGCTGGAGTAGGTGGTTGTGGGGGGGATGCATGGGGCAGGTTTTGCAGCGGGGTTGGTTACAGGGGTAGGAACCGCTGGGTAGAGAAGGTAGTCTGGGAATATTGTAGGGTTTAACAAGGATGTTACGGAGGTTAGGGGGGCGACGAAAGGCAACTCTGGGTGGTGTGGGGAGAATTTTGTCAAGGGATGATCTCATTTCAGGGGTTGACTTGAGAAAGTCATATCCCTGGCGGAGTAATTTGTTAATGTTTTTGAGGCCAGGATAATATCGGGTGACAAGGGGGATGCTTCTGTGTGGTCTGGGGATAGGAACATTGTTGTTGGACGGGGAGGAATGTATTGCTCGGGAGATCTGTTTGTGGACAAGGTCTGCAGGATAGTTGCGGGAGAGGAAAGCACTGGTTAGGTTATTGGTGTAATTGTTGAGGGATTCGTCACTGGAGCAGATACGTTTGCCACGAATACCTAGGCTGTAGGGAAGGGAGCGTTTGATGTGGAATGGATGGCAGCTATCAAAGTGAAGGTACTGTTGTTTGTTTGTGGGTTTGATATGGACAGAGGTGTGGATGTGAGCTTCAACAAGATGAAGGTCAACATCCAGGAAGGTGGCTTGGGTTTTGGAGAAGGACCAGGTGAAATTCAGATTCGAAAAGGAGTTGAGGTTATGGAGGAAATTAAGGAGTGTTTCTTCACCATGAGTCCAGACCACAAAGATGTCATCTATAAACCTATACCAGGCCAGGAGAAGCAGCTGTTGGGTCTTCAGGAAAGCCTCCTCCATGCGGCCTCTTCTTTTTTGCGGCATGGGAACCAGGATGGCTCCGTCCTATGCCAACCTCTTCATGGGCCGCATAGAGGAGGCTTTCCTGAAGACCCAACAGCTGCTTCTCCTGGCCTGGTATAGGTTTATAGATGACATCTTGTCTAATCATCTCTCTTCTTGTGCAGCTGTTTATCTTCCTTAGGAACCACATCTCTGCTGTTTGAAATTTTTGCTTCTTTAGGATAACACAGGAACTGCTATCACTTTATAGAATCTCATGATGGTCTCTTTTTTTGTACTTTATGGCCCAATGTTCTGCAAATGGTACCACAGACAACTTGGAATTTGTGTATTTTATTTTCAGTATTGGAGTCAAAATCAAAACTTACAGTACAGCCTAAATAAGAGATTTGAGAGGCTTGTTCTAAAACTGAATTATCCAAAACAGTTTTGGTTGTTTTCCTTTCATTACTAGACATTTTAAAGTTGTTTCACTTGCATTTTTGATCAGCTGGTATACCCATACTAAACAGTGCTTTAAATGTAATAACTACAAATTGTAGTTTGAAATTTTATATACCAAAAGTAATTGGACCTGAGAGGCATTCTAAATTTTTTTACAATACATATTCATCTAAGATTTGTGATGTTTTCGCAAGATGATGCAAATGCTGTTTGTTGTAGTCATAGGGTAACAGTGATTATTTTCAGTCGTGATTAATGTTAGTGTCCACCAATTTCCCAAGCCATCTATATTGCAAACTGCATAAAAGCGTAAATGATCAGTGTGTATTGTCTTGTACTCAGTGTTCATGAGTGTAATAGGTCTCTTAGGAAAAAATTGTGGACTTTTCTTTTATTTTTTTGTGATATTTTTCAAAACCGTTTCATGTCTTGTAAAATTCTTATTCTAGGTACTGCTGCTTATTAGAAATGTGCTATTATTTACATCAACTGGAAATGGCTGATAAACAAAGAACATTTAGTACTACATAAGCAATTGTCAATGTTTAAGTGAATTGTACAGAAATTGTAAAGATTATTGTTGAAGAAAATAAATTTGTGTTTAGTGTATGTGGCAGATTTAACCTAGACTATAAAATTGTTAACTTCTAAAAATGATTTTTTTGGTTTCTAAATATGAGAAAATCTAATGTCCTTCCTGTTGTTAAGAGTTTGTCTGTTTTTTGACTTGTCTGAACTGCAAGACCTACTACATGCACAATTATTCACAATATCTGGGTATGTAAAATTAACACACAATCATAGATGCTATCTCTGGTTAAATGGTTTGCTTGAAATACAATATACACATAGTGTGTGGTTTAAATGGTTTAAAATGGAAGAAAAGCTTACCTTTACACAAATCTGCTATGTTACCTATTTAACATGAACAACTGATACAGTCTGTAATTTGTCATTTTGGTATGTGTGTATACTTTGGCGCAAAGAAATATACTGCCAAAAAAGTTGATGCTATGCAAGAACAAAAAATGTATGTTATTTTCAACAAGTAAGGAAAATACTGGAATTAAGTGTATAGAAGAGTTCAATTTAAACTTCTTGTAAGGACCACTTAAATGAATTTATAGTTTTGTTTGTTGGATTAATTGTTAAGAATAATTATTAAAATGAAGCTTATTGTAATTTAATGTTTGTACATTATAATTGTAGAATGTTTGTATAATTGATTATTCAATGAGTTACTTTTTATACTCTTCCATACTCTGATACAAATTGGTAATAAAAAATTTGGTATTATCAGCTTCTTCAAAATGTTCTGCAATTCTGCAGTCCTGGAGTCATCCAGATTTCATGTTATTGTAAAGTGTCCAAAACTAAAACAACTCAAAATAGTTATCAGCATACGTTATAGGGAAACACATTATTTTTTTTTTTGTGACTAATAATTCCTCTCCCAGATCAGGACGATTTCCTGTTTAAAGAGAGTATAATGGTAAGGGGTATTCCATGTTTAGTCTCTTCAAAACCCAACTTTGTTTTATTATTGCCTGTCAATGATGTAATTTTTGCCAATGAATTGCAATCAGATTTTTTTTTTAAACTTCAAAAAAATCACTGGTCACTATTTTCAGTCGCCAGTGACCTTTCCTGATAAAAATAATTTTTATGTAGATTCCTTTTAATATTGTTTGTAGATGTTCATACTGTTCAGAATTCCATATAAAATTCTCATATATGCAGAATGGAAAACCTGCCACACAATAAATAAATAACTCATTGAGTCTGTAGAGATCACATTGATAGGAATCAGAACAGAACATTTAAGTTTGGCAGAGTAAAGGTTGTTGTTAATATTCTAACTAGAAAAACTTCTGGATTCTAGAGGGAACACTTTATCAGTGAAGAGGAACTAAAAAAAAAAGTGGCTATAATAGCTGACAGAATAGTAGAAATGAATCCCCATCGTGAAAAGTGAGGCTTGTAGCGAACAGGATGTTCTGGTAGCTAGGAGTGACATAATTACAAGAATTTCAGGGCTAGAACAACAAATAACTGCAATGTCAACTGTTATCGAGGCAGGTCTCGCCGTAGAAGCTTTGACCACTGATGTAGTAAAAGACTCAGTAAGTCTCAAAATAAAACCCCAAGGGCAAGAACTGTTATTACCATTTTTGTTTCAGGCAGCACTACAGACTTGAAAAATGCACATTTCCATGTAAGTGGTCCAAGAAGGGAAACACAGATCAGCAGCTGAATTAGCAACAAGTTCTGCTACATGAAGCAGTGGCCACAAAACCTGTTTGTTTGTAGTTGACAGTGGAGATGTAATTCCAACTAACTCAAAGGTTTAGGTTGAGTCACCATATAAATTGTATGCTGCTAATGGTACTGAAATTCTTAGATTGTGGGATCGAACTTTGTACTGTCAATTTTGTAGTGAAATGTCTTAATGTAACAAAACTCAGTTCTCAGGGTAAAGTTGTATCAATCTCAGAGGGCGGCGGGGTGGGGGAGAACTGTCTTCAGAACCAAGATTCAAAAACCAAAATTTATGGACCTATTGTCACAGTATCCAGATATAACTAAACCTGATTTGGTGCCTGGTGAAATTAAACATGGTGCCAAATACAATATTACCAGTTTTCTGGGGTAAAACGGTTAGACCCAATGCCTATGGAAATGGCAAAAAAAGAACTTAAATTCATGTTGGTCAGTGGCATCATTAGACCATCTAAATGTGTGGGGGGGTCAATCCTCTTTACATGGTACCCAAGAAGGATGGCTCGATACGTCAATGTGGAGATTACAAATGGTTAAATGAAAGACAGTTCCTGTACCTCGAACAATTTCCACTGGATTCTGCAAGAGACAAACCTATTTTCTAAAACTGCTCTATTTCAGTCTTAAACCGTTAAAAAATAAAACACTGAAAAATATTTGTACAAATGCATATAAAGTCAGAAGGACCAAAATTTAACATCACTATGCCATTCCAATGCAAATTAAAAATTAAAAAAACTAATACTACTTACATTTTTGGTATAATTAACTTTAAGTGAAGTCGTCATAAAGATCTATTAAACTGGGTGTCCCAGTATGCAGATAAGTACAAAATCACAAACATATAGGCACACAGGTAGCAACCATATTTTCCAACGTAGAATAAACATCAGTGCAGTCATAACAAGTGTGCAATCTGAAAATATACTATCCAAATTACTGGTTGACTGATGGTCAAAGATGAACAGCGGAGATTGTAAGTCTATGTTGCATATTGCATGATTATGCAAAGATTGTAGGTACATAAAATGGGAACTCCTTCATACTTCTGTGGAAGAACAGTGTAATTGGTGAATACAGGGTGTAAACAATGTCTGTAGCATGAAAATGACATTATGAAATGAGTACCTTACATCATATATTGGTTTCAATGAAGAACACCCATCCATCAGTGCAGTGTTAAAAGAGTGACAGAAATCAACCATCTTGTGGGGTGGCGGGTGGAAAATAAAGTTATTACTCTATTATTTGTTTGTTGCTGTTCTCAAAACAGGCTCTCTAACTACAATGTTGGCAACCAGAAAGTGATTAGCAAACACATGATGCCTGCAATTAAAGTTCACTGTGCCCACTCTGATGGACAATAAAAGTAATTGATAATTGAAGTTCATTACTCTGAGGATTTAGGATGATGTCTGGGATTCATAGAAAATGCAGTTTACTATAACAATTTTCATTATATTCTGAAAACGATAAAGCATAAAATTCCAGCTATTGTACTATCAGAGCTGTTCAGAGTCTATTGTGCGGATCCTATTATCCCTGGATAACAAAACTGTTCAATAATCGTTATAGATGTAAATGTTCATAGTGAATGCTCACCAAAATTGATAATTAACACTTTACCCCATTGCGAACTCATTGTTAAGTGCTTATCAAGGTACATAATATGGCATCCAAGGCTGTTCCTTGCAACTCCACAAACGCGATGCGGCTTTCGACATGGAGTGCACGCTGATACGAATCTAGAAGAGAACTGGGGCCGTACTCTAGCTCGCACGTTCTTATTTATATAGCTGCGGTGCGGACCGCCGAAGGCACAGCCAACAATATTTACCTTACTGACTAGCCGCTGGGCTAGCAAAACACCACTTCAAGTTATTAAATAATTAATTGCTTCATTCGCTGAAGGCCAATGAAGCTCTCGATTTAATTGTGCAATCAGCACACAGGTTAGTAACTATAATAAATTCTAATGTGGCTAGGTTAAATACTTTTGGGGAGAAAATTATTTTAATTGTACTGCATGCAATAGATGAACTCTGAACTTGCCCTTTGGAGAGATGCTACAGCATTGATGTTTTGTTTTTATTATACTATTGTTCAAGAGTCCTGTGTGAGATGCACACATGACAGCATCTAGCTGGAATGCAACACGTGTAGTCAGTTGATTAAAGGAAGTTAGTTGTACATTATAGGAAATACATTAGGTTCAACTTCTCCAAGTATGTTATTCTACTGGAACAAGAAAAATCTTTCAGCATCTTCGATCCAAAAATGATACTTCCAGCATGTATGGCAACTGTGAGAAAAAGTAAGAGGAGCATAAATACTAGCAATATACAATAGTTACAGATCAACTACTGGGCTGCTTAAATGGCCTGTTCCTAACACCCCAATTAGGAAAACATTTAAAGTTCATTAGTTCACAATAATTCATTAAAGTAATGTATGGGCATAGAAGGTGGGGGGGTTGTAAAGAGTAACAACTGGGGGAACATCACAGAATATGGAATGTATGGCCAGGCATAAATTAACCATAATAATGATTGTGGTACAGCCACAAAGAAACAGGGAGAAGAAATAATAATGTAATGTAAGAAAGCATAAAGTTACATAATTCATATTGCAACATAAGTCATAAATGCTGAAGTATGGAACCTTATTCCAAATATGGAAATATTAAAATCTGATACAGTAAGAAAGTCAAATTTATTGTACTACTGATGAACTGGTATACAGGAACATATAGTTATATTATATAAAATATTGAAAACATGAATGCAGGATATAAACATGTACAGGCTGCTGACTTTCAAAGTTACATACCATATAAGATGCTGTGGACTGTAAGATTCACCTTAATTTGCATGCAATTTTTAAAAAATGACATTTTTACCATTTTTATTAGATTATGCAGCCAGACTAAAAATAAAACTGAACTGACCTTTAAAATCCCTTAAAATTGTCATATAAACTTTCTCCTCCTCCTCTTTGTTGTCCTCTTCATATATAAGATATTTTTTACTGACATGTAGAGCGTTACTTATGCTGCATTTCTTGAAAGATTTAACAGTAATGATTTTTCACACTCTAGACCATAACTGTTTTATCCACTGGCACACTTGTTTGATTGTAGGTTGTTTTAAAGCTCCATTTGGCATGAATTCCTGTTGGGTTTCATTTATCATCTGTTTGTTCCATTCTTCATTTTAAATGGTTTATTTATTGAATCATCAAGTGATTGCAATTGTGAAGTAAATCCTCCCAGAATAACAGCAAGCTCTGTATGTCCGTGTCTTAATTTCTCTTCTACAGAATTTTTCAAATGTCTATTAACCTGATGTAGCACGAGAAGAGAACTATTCTTCAATAAAGCACCTTTCTTTCTCTTCTACACTCTGTTAATCCATAATTTCATACCAGCCTTGTCCATGCAATGCTTGTCATGTACGCAAACACTACCTGGTGATATTTCAGGTTTTGGCATTGTTTTGTGCTTGAAAATGATCATTGTATCAAGTTTAATACTGTCAACACAACGTGAAAGGACAGCAGTGAAATTCATTTTTCATGTCCACTTTTTTTATAGTTAGTTTTAGCACCTTTCATGGCATCAGTTCTCTTACTCGGCACGTCAAAACTTCCCCACCCACCCTGATTTATGTCGACCTGGCTGTCCACCTAATTCCCTGTATTGCTTGCAGCTTTGTTCCTTCTGCCCGTTCTCTTTCATCCTTTTTGGCATTTAGGTCCCCACTTGAGGTTTGACTTCCACTTCTAAATTTTCTGTTTTTAGTGTGAGGCATTTGGGGTAGAACTCCCTCCCTAGCATCTATGGCATGGATTCCTCTCCCGTCTTAATTCTCCTCTTCCTTCCTTGCCATAGTCTCCATCCAGCCCTGCTAGGTCACTAGTAGATGTAGCCAGTCTATTCGGTGGGGCTGTTGTGTACCCATCTGGCTCAGCTCTGAGACAACACAGCTATCACACAACTGATATCTGAGCTGTTCCCACCTAATGTATGCCAAGGAGTGGTTACTTGTCTTCCTGGAGCATCAGAACTTCTGGCAATGGCCACAGTGCCAGGCAGCCCTAGAAGTGGCTGGGTGGCACCCATGGGGTGAGCCCCTGACCAGAGCAGGTGGTATCAGGGCGGATGCTTGGAGCACGAAGCATATCAAGCTGCAAAAATATGGCCATTCTCAAATGGCCAACTCTTTGAATGCTGAAGGATCACTGAATGCTTCTTTGTATAACCTGACAGCCTTCCCTTCCCTGACTACACCCTGGGAGGAGGGCCATGCTCGCCGTCTTTGGATGAAACACTTTCCCTGCTACCTCATCCCTCTAGGATAGACGGGGACACATTCACCACCACAAAGTCATTGGTTTTTATGGAGAATATCAAGAACAAGTTTGGTGAACTGGAGTCTCTCAGTAAGATGTGGTTGGGCCCTGTGTTGATCAAAACTGCTTTTGCTGCCCAATCTGCAACTCTTCGTGCTTGTGATCATCCTGACAGTGTCCTGGTCAGTTTTACTCTGAATCTGGTCCAGGGAGTGATTTCTCATACTAATCTCATCCTGCAAACTGATGAAGAATTCTTGGCTAATCTGGAGTGACACAGCATTCATTTTGTTCCATATGTGCAGAAGGGTCGGAAAGACAGCTGCACAGATACCAGCACCTTCATTCTGGGTTTTGAGGGGGATACCCTCCCAGAGAAGGTCAAGGATATGTGCTATAGATGTGATGTGAAGCTGTACATGTCATCATCCATGACATGCTTTCAATGCTTGTATTTTGGGCATGTCTTTCCACTATATAGCGGACCCTCTGCGTGGTGACTGTGACCCCCCACTCCATGAGGGAAGTCCACGTTCCACCACCTGTGTGTGTCAATCGTCATGACCGCCACACTCCTTACTTGCCAGAATGCCCAGCTGACGAGAGAGAAGATCACTGTCTTATCCTGAGGCTTGCCAAAAATATGACAGACTCCACCCCGTGTCACTTTCTTTAACTTTTGCCTCTGTTACATCATTTCCCCACCCCCCCCCCCCTCCCACCCCCTGTCGCATGCAGCTCCAACACCTGCCCCTCTGGGACCAGCTCTCCCTCCCCAGTCAAAAAAGTGCTCCCCCTTCTTCAGCACTGAAGAACAAGAAGAAGAAGAAGAATGCTTGCAATGATGACCTCCCCTCAGCTTCTTTGTGTAACTTGGACTCTCAGTAAATAATAATCCAGTGGAACTGAAATAGATATTATCATCACCTACTGGAAATATGCCTTGTTTCCTTCTATTCTGCATTCTGTCTTGCTCTTCAAGAAACGCACTTCCTTGATGACCACTCTCCAAATTTCATGGTTATCGGGTATTTTGTTTGAACTGTGGCAGCCCTGGGATAGCAACTGGAGGGGTCTGCACTTTGGTCCGTGCCAATGTCAGTAACTGGTGCCCCCTTCATACCAGCCCGGAAGCAATAGTGTTTGGAGAGGAAACAACTCTGGCAATCATTGTCTCCAATGCCTACCTCCCTCCAGGTAGGCCTCTTCCTTATCCGCCCCTGTATCTCCTTCTCAGGACTTCAGTGCACACCACTCGCTGTGGGGGAGTGCTACTTCCACAGGTAGGGGTCTTGGCGAACCTATTACAAACTCTGATGTTTCTCTCCTCAATGACGGTTCCACTTCCCACTTCAGTGCCGCTTCCACTCCCAACTTCAGTGCCGCTCATGGCACCTTCACTGCTATTGATCTCATGATCTCCTCCCCCGCTGTTATGGCTTCCCTACATTGGTCACATCATGATGATTGTTGTGACAGTAACCACTTTCCGGTGATTCTGTTGCACCCCCTACTGCTGCGAGGCAGACAGGCCCTCACGTTGGGCATTCCGTAGGGCCACTTGGCCTTTATATATGTCTGCTGTGCACTTTGACATATCTCTCTTGAACTGCATTGAGCAGTCATGCAGGGTCTCTCTGCCACTATTCTTCATGCTGCTGGTACAGGTTTCGTCCAAGCTCCATAGTCTTCCGGGCCGCCGGTGACAGGCAACTGTCCAGGCCCTTATCCTCCACGGTGCTCTGTGTACTGATCCATTAGTCCTTGCAGAACATCTCGCGACACACTTTGTGACGGCATCGGTGCCGTCCTCCTGTCCTGCTACCTTTCTCTGGCAGACACAGCAAGTTGAGCAGATCTCCCTCTGTTTCAACTCCCATGAAGTTGAACCCTATAATTAACCCTTCACTGAATGAGAATTCTTGCAGGCTCTTACCTCTTCACATGACATGGCCCCAGGCCCAGATTCCATCCACAAGCAGATGATCCTACACTTGGACATTACCCAGAGGCAATATCTACCCAGGGTCTTCAACTGCATTTGGCTCCAGGTGCCTTCGCCTTGCAGTGGTGAGACAGCAGAGTTATCCCTGTCCTTAAGCCCAGGAAGACCCCAATGTCTGTAGATAACTGCTGCCAGATTAGCCTGATGAACATACTTTGTAATCTGCTTTAGAGGATGATTAGCTTCCAATTATATTGGGTACTCGAATCTCGGGGCCTTTTGTCACCATATCAGTGTGACTTCCGGGAAGGATGATCTCCAACCGACTGTTTACTCAGATTGGAAAGAGCAATCCAACAGACTTTTATTAACCACTAGCAACTTACTGTGGTCTTCTTTGAACTTATCGTGGTCTTCTTTGACCTACATAAGGCATAAAACATTGCTTGGCACCATCTCATTTTAGTTACCCTCCATGATTGGGGCATCACAACCCCCTTCAGATTTTTATCCGCAAGTTTTTGTCCCACCTGCTTGTTCAGATTTGAGTTGGCACTTCACTCAGCAACCCTCAGATTCAGGATAATGGTACCCCACAGGGTTCTGTGTTAAGTGTCACACACTTCCTCATGGCCATCAATGGGCTCATAACCTATGTTGGACCGCCATTTACCCCAGCAATGTATGTTGATGTTTTTTGCATCTGGTGCTGCGCTCACTCAGTAGCATCTGCTGATAGCCGGCTCCAAGGCACTATCCAACAGGCCTCTGCATGGACTGCCTCCCATGGTTTCCAGTTTTCTCCCTGCAAAACGCAGGTCATGGATTTTTGTTGTCGACCCACAGTACACCCCAATCAAGAACTTTATTTAGACGACCAGTTCCTAAATGTTCTAAAACAGTCCCGTTTATTGGGCCTTATTTTTGGTAAAAAGCTGACATAGCTGCCCCATATTTGCCACCTGGAGACTACATGCAAGTGGAAGCTTAATGCTCTCCACATCCTAGCTCATACATCTTGGGGTGCAGATTGTGCTACTCTTCTCCATCTTTACTTTGCTCTGGTCTTGTCTAGACTAGATTATGATAGTCAGGTTTATGGCTCAGCAGCTCCTTCCACTCTAAAAATACTTTACCCTGTTCACCATTGTGGGGTGCATCTAGCTATTGGTGCCTCTCGCTATTGGTGCCTCTCGCACTAGTCATGTTGACAGTATCCTCGCAGAAGAGAGGAATCCTCTTCTATAAATATGATGGAGCCAACTCCTGGTTTCGTAAACAATCATGATTTGTCAATTCTCTGACCATCCGGTGTACCCAGTCCTCTTGCAAAAGAGGGATATCTCCTTCCTGATAACCTCTCATGGGTGCGATTGCTGATTGGTATGCATCTCACTTCCCTCTTTTGGGATCTACATATCCAATCACTGGAATATGCCCCGTGTATTTCCCCACTCGCCCCCAATTGGATGGTGCCTAGACCACGGATTAGGACTGACCTATTTCAGGGTTCTAAGGTCTCTGTAATCCCTGTGGTCTTCCAGCATCTTGTATGTTCCATCCTTGCAGAGTTCCAGGGTGTTACCATTGTCTACAAGGATGGTTCTAAGATGATAGATAATGAGGGATACGCTTTCATGTCTCCTACTGGCTTAGAACACCATTTATTGCCAGGATCACATAGGGTGTTCATGGCAAAGCTGATAGCCATCAACAGAGCCCACCATTTTGTTACTCAGGCTTCCCCCAAGTGTTTTAATATGTAAAGACTCGATGAGCAACCTGCAGGTTATCACCTGATGCTACTCTCGTCGACCTTTGGCCTCTGCTATCCGTAACATCCTCTTTGCCCTTGTCCATGCCACCTGCTCAGTTGTCTTTCTCTGGGTCCTAAGTCATGTGGGCATCCCAGACACTGAACTAGCTGACTGTTTGGCTAGAGAAGCACATACTTTCCCCATTCCATTTCATGATTCCAGCTGTGGATCTACCCTCTCGGAAGGAGTCCATTATCTTGTGCCATCTACATATTGGTCATACCAGGATCACCCATTGTTTCCTCTTGTGTAACGAATCACCTCCACAATGTGGTTGTGGAGCTAGACTGACAGTATCCCTTATATTGATGAAATGTCTCCCTCTATTGGCCCTTATAACTATTTACAGTCTTCTGGATTACTTACTTTTAATATTAACAGGTGATTCATAGGTGGTTGAACTGGTCCTCAGTTTTCTCTGTGAAAGTGGTTTTTATTTTCAAACATAAGGTTTTGCTTTACTTCTGGAGCTGGGGCAGGGTGGCTGTGGTTGGGGTCTCTTTCATGTTTTCTCGGTCTGGGACCTATGACCACTCTGCCTTGGAAAGACTGCTCTTTTACCCCTTTTTTCCAGTTTTTAGATTTGATCTACTCTTTTATGCCTTCTACTGTGTTTTAACTTCCACATTTATAGTTTGACTCCTTTGACTGGATCCTTCCACCTTTACTGAACCCTCTCTCTTCCATGAGGAACTTCGGAGTTGCAGGACTGATGACCCTGTCATTTAATTCCAATTAATCAATCAATTGGCACATCAAATTTCAGAGGAGTTTAATCCGTATTCGCTATTTGGCTTTTTTCCACACTGGTTTTCTTTCTATGCTGAATAATAAAGTGATGGGAAGATAATATTTCCTCTTCAAACACTTGTGACATTTTTGAGGTATTATGCTTTTGGTTTAAATGCTAAGTCCTTGATGCTTCAAAAACATGTAGCACCAATCAACTCCACCCTTAAAATCTGTTATGTTCAACTGTAGCACTAGCTTATGAGCATGTATTTGAATCATTTTTGTGTTAATTCCAATGCCATTTGACAGTGTTCTTGAATCCTTTTCAATATGTCATTTTCCAGTTTTGGCCATTTTGCATCCAGTCCTCTATTTGTACATTTAGTCTTCCTAATTCTTTTCAGTTGTTCTTTACTAGCCCACCAATTATGAATGTTTTTCTTCTGTTAGTGCAGGGCCAAAATGCAGCTCAGCTGCTCTGCTTCCATGTTCTTCTGCATATACTATTACTTTCAATTTATAGCCCACATCATATGAATACCTTTTATTTTTTGCTGTTAAGAAACTATCTGCTAACAAAAATCGTGTACTGTTACCGATAACACAAATTGCTCTCAATTCAAGTTCACTTGCATCATAGACGGCAGTGCCACATCATAGGCTAGACATTATTCTGGGTTTGTTTTGATGGGGCAGGAGGAAGACAGTGTTAGTAGGCTTGTGAATCCTCGTAGCTTACATTTGTGACACCTGTGCACTACTGCTGCCAGTTTAATCCAATGTTGCTAGAGAGAGATAGCCTTCCCACAGCATTGCGTATAGGGCCATTTTTAACATTGGCAGGAATTTTAAATGAAATATTGGACATTTTTTACATTAATTTTGAGCATGATGTACCTAAATTTTGGAGGCAATTTTGAAAGAAAAAAGTGTGTCTTACTGTAGACATTCTTTGATGGGAATGTGACTAGTGCAAAGTCTTGAGAAGTTGTGCTAATTGAAATAAACTGGCTGAAGGAAATAAGTGTTGATGTCAACAATATCACAGATGATTTAAACATATTGAATTTGAAATAGCTTCAGAGAACAAGCAAAGAAAGGAAACATGGTGGAGTCATAAATGTGAAGCACTCAGACAAAAAAGCAACCTCGAAATTCCTGATATAGCAGGAAAACAAGCAGCAATTGGAAAATCTATCAGTTTGAGAGGAAATGAGCAGATAAAATTACAAGCACACAAAATAGTTCCTTTGAAAAGGAGCAACTTAAAAGTATGTAAGAACACTAAAAAGTATGATACAAGAGGCTATTATAAAACGTTCAAGAACTATGTGTCTCGGTATGGTCAGCAGTTGCTACACTTCAGAAAAGAAAATGGAAAACCTGCACTTAACAATGAAGAAAACTAAATTATTGGCAGCATATTTTGAAAAGCTGTTGAACTTGAAAAACTGACCAAAAACTGGAATTCCATTACAGTATTCCAAATGAAAATTTAAAACCAGCAAGCACTAAGAGAAGTGTTGTAATAGTGTCCCTAGTTATAGATTTTAACTAAGTTCTCACATCTTGATTGATCTGTCATCTCAATGTTGCTCAAGAGTACTTTAATAACGTGAAAGAGTTACAGTCACCACCTTCTTCTTCCTTGATGCAGTGGATGTGCTGTGCATTCCCACTGTGCTGTGGGACTTCATTTCCAGTTGTAGAGGGTCAAGGGCTGTAGCTCTTAAATATGCAAACTCATAATGAAATGATGAAACTGTCTTTTAGAGACCACTTCTGTATATGGCTGTTCTCGTATTCAATAATTACGTGTGATGACAAATCTCTTTTTACCTAGAACAATATACCTGAAGTGGATCTCAGCTCAGCACGTAAGAGAATGACGTTTTTCCACATCTTCTATCAACTGTTTTTAGGTGTTTACATTGTCAGCAGAGATGCTTTGTCTGTGCTTTCCAGAACACTACCTGCTGAGAAGATACACTTCACAGCATCATGCCTTGCCATAGTCCAGTGCTAATCTACTCACACGACTGCTCAAACAAAAATCGGTGTGCACAGTGGATATTCTTTACATGCTGCCAACCTAAACAACTTTTTATGTGAACATCTTTCATCTGATAGTGAGGGAGGGGTGGAACACCTTGTTAAACCATAATACGATAAAAGTTATATCAAACAATTAAAAATATAACAAAGCCACAGATGAGTATGGTCTCAAAGCAAAAGTTCTAAAAGTTGGAGATTTAGGTGTCACAATTATAAAAGCAAAACTAAAGAACATCTGGGACACGGAAACAATTCCAGAAAACAGGAAGTTCGCATTAATTTATCCACTTTATAAAAAGGTGACAAAATAAATATCAATACTTAGACAAATTTCACTGCTATCCTTAGAATACAAAATTCTGGTGCATTAAATCCTCGATTAAACAAACTGGAAGTAACAAGCTGTATTTAAGATTAATAGATTCTGTCCTGAGCAACTTTTAAACTTTACACAAATAATGAGGTGTACGAAAGTATCAAATAAAAAGATAGTGCTGGACTATGTTGTTTTAAAAAGGGAGTATAATTCAATAGCCAGATAAATCATTCTCAAAATGTTGAAGCAATTTGCACTAGATAGAAAACTAGAGAAACAGCTAAAGAAACTCTCACAAACACAGTAGCTAAAGTTAAGTTTTCTGGAACAACTTCTAGTCCCTTACAAATTCCATCTTGAGTCAGACAAGGAGACGGCTTACTATTGTAGGAGGTAATGAAAAAAATTTGAGTTGTCTCAACTATCAATGTACAACTGTCACAGAGCAGAGCAAATAATTTATTATGCACCAAAGCACTTGTGAGGAGCACAGGTACACACACACAACATACGCTGAAGAAGCCATGAAAACATCTGAGAAGTTCATACAGTCATTTCACTGGAGTTGATCGATTAGTCAATACTGTGTTGACCACAGGAGCTCCCCACTCTTGGAATGCTGTAGAGGCTACAGCTCGGATCAATGATGCATTGTACCTCATCTGGCCTCTATCCTTCCCAAGGAATTTGGTGGAGACTACCAGGCCCCCTGCGCAGAGGCACGGCTGGCCTGTTTCTTGACAGACATAAAAACGGCAGGAGCCGTATTGAGCACCTGGGCATAAGTTAGCACACGAGGGGGCAGTGCCATTGGAGTTTTGGAGAGCAAAGCCATCACACCCCCCTCCTTTACTGTGTACATGATAGTCTGGTGCAGCAGGAATCTCTGGGAATTTACATGCTATTTGTCTACCAGTGGGAGGGAATAGTGGTGGAACAGGAATCTCTGCATCTGCTGATGAGAGTGTCACTTGTGACGGAGCAGAGGGTTGTGGCTGCAGGCGAGTTTGGCAAAGGCGGGTTGCACAGTAGGTTATCTTGTGGAGGAGCGATGAAGGTAGGTTTGAGTCTTCCTCTTGATACTGTCTCGGAGCCTTCACCCGTGCAGATGATGAAAGTGTTAGGTCCCCTCGAGAGCACCTCGTATGGACCAGAGTATGGGGAAGTGAGAGGTGGCCAAACTGCATCGTCATGCAGCTATCCGTGCACTGATGTGTGTAGTTCTTTGAAGATTAACTGATCACATTGTCCATGGTGGTGTGGGTTGCGTGGGCCTAGTCAACTGATACGTTGCTCCAATTTTTTAAGAAAGTTCCCTGTGAATCCATGCTGGTGAAGGAGCGATGAAGTCACTCGGACTGCAGTTGTTCACTGAAGAGTAGTTGTGCTGGAGAGCAGGACAAATCCACTTTTAACACTGTCTGGGTACTCAGGGCAGAGTATCAGTCTATGACTCTTTGTGGCATGTGATGACGGATTTGAGTGACTGACACATGCATTCAACCATGCCATTGCTAGCAGGGTGATAGCTCATGGTACAAAGGTGAAAGGTACCACACAAGTTGAGTAGGTCATTGAATAGTGATGCCTCAAACTGGTACCACGGTTAGTTGTGATGATGAGAGGAATGCCATGGTGAGAAAACTGTATGTTGATCAGTGCTGTGGCAACAGATTTAACAGTGATGTTGGCGAAAGGTGTAGCCTCGGGCCATCTGGTGTAATGATCAACAGTGGTTACGAGTTAAAGTTTCGTCAATGCATGGTATTGGGCCAACCAGATCTAGCTGGATGCAAGCAAAGTGTGCCGATGGTAGAGGGAAGACCTGAGTAGTGCCATGCACGTGCTGTGAGATTTTGTTTTGTCGATATTCAAGGCAGGAATGGGCCCATCTACAACTGTCCTTTTTTACTCCTGGTCAGACAACCTTGCTCATCTCCAGTTTGACTGTTGCCTTGATACAGGGATGTGACATGTTGTGGATTGCATTGAAGACCTTTCGATGGTGTTTTTGTGGGATGAGTGGATATAATTGGTTGCCACCACTGTCACACTACATTTCATATGAATAACCATCAACTGGTACATGTGCCAGATGAAGTGAGGCAGAGTTTGCATTGTGAACATACTGTTGAATGAAGGTGTCTGCGTGCTGGCTGTCTGCAATCTTTGCCAAGTCCACCAAAGTAATATTTGCCATCGCTTGCGAGAGGCAGTCACGGACAGTGTTATCTTGACTTATGATGTAGCAAATGTCAGTTCTGAATTGAGCCACGAAGTCTGCATTTCTGGCTCGACATTGTGAGGCGTATTCCATTGGCCACTGGAGAGCGGTCGTGAGAGGCTGACCACCACTATAAACTGCAAAGTGTTGACCTTCTACACTCATGCTCATAAATTAAGGATAATGCTGACACATGGTGAAACAGCGCTCTGGTAGGCGGTTTGTGGGTTTAGATCCCCTCGTGGTATGACCATGCGGCGCATTTGACCTGCGGTCGTCGCACGGTGGCGCTGGCAGCAGTCCACATGCGCAGAGGTGTGTTGGTGCATGTCAGAGTACGGTGAAGCAAGTAAGTGTGCAGATGTTTTCAGATTTGCTAATGGTGACTGTGTGTTGAAAATGGATCAGAGAACACATATTGATGATGTTATGAGGGGTAGAATACTAGGGTGACTGGAGGCTGGTCAAACAGCAGGTCGTAGCACGGGCCCTCCATGTGACACAAAGTGTGATCTCAAGATTATGGCAATGATTCCAGCAGACCTCCATGTAAGTCCCTTTCAAGGACATTAAGGGGTTGGTATCTGGTTCCTGGTTCACGCCAGATGAAAACCCGGCGAGAATGACTGTTTGCACTATACCTGGACTTGTCTGTGAACATATCCTGTGTCCAGGTGCTACAGTACGGGACGTCCACAGTCCCTTTCAAGGACGTTAAGGGGTTGGTATCTGGTTCCTGGTTCACGCCAGATGAAAACCCGGCGAGAATGACTGTTTGCACTATACCTGGACTTGTCTGTGAACATATCCTGTGTCCAGGTGCTACAGTACGGGACGTCCACAGTGTACAACATCACAAGAAGACCGATATCTCACCATCAGTGCCCGCAGACGGCCACGGAGTACTGCAGGTAGCCTTGCTCGGGATCTTACCGCAGCCACTGGAACAGTTGTCTCCAGACACACAGTCTACAGATGACTAAACAGACATGGTTTATTCGCCAGGAGACCTGCAAGGTCCATTCCACTGACCCCTGGTCACAGGAGAGTCCGTAAAGCCTGGTGTCAAGAACACAGTACATGGTCATTGGAACAGTGGTGCCAGGATATGTTCACAGACAAGTCCAGGTATAGTCTGAACAGTGAGTCTTGCCGGGTTTTCATCTGGCGTGAACCAGGAACCAGGTAACAACGCCTTACTGTCCTTGAAAGGGACCTATATGGAGGTTGTGGTTTGATGGTGTGGGGTGGGATTATGATTGTTGCATGTACACCCCTGCATGTCTTTGACAGAGGAACTGTAACAGGTCAGGTGTATTGGGATGTCATTTTCCACCAGTATGTCTGCTTTTTCAGGGGTGCAGTGGGTCCCACCTTCCTCCTGATGGATGATAACGCACGGCCTCACCGAGCTGCCATCATAGAGGAGTACCTTGAAACAGTAGATATCAGGCGAATGGAGTGGCCTGCTTGTTCTCCAGACCTAAACCCCATCGAGCACATCTGGGATGCTCTTGGTCGATGTATTGCTGCACATCTTCAAATGCCTACGACACTTCAGGAGCTCTGACAGGCACTGGTGCAAGAATGGGAGGCCCAGCAGCTGCTCGACCACCTGATCCAGAGTATGCCAAACCATTGTGCGGTCTGTGTACTTGTGCATGGTTATCGTGTCCCATATTGATGCCGGGGTACATGCGCAAGCAACAGTGGCGTTTTGTAGCACGTGTTTTGGGACGGTTTTCTCAACTTATCACCAATACCGTGGACTTGCAGATCTGTGTCATGTGTGTTCCCTATGTGCCTATGCTATTAGCACCAGTTTTGTGTAGTGCCATGTTGTGTGGCACCATATTCTGCAATTATCCTTAATTTATGAGCATGACTGTAGTATAGGTTGCAAGTGTTTGACAGCAAGATATGTGGCCAACAGTTCTCTGTCTATGGCACTCCATTTTGTTTGTGTTCCTTTCAGACACTTGGAGAAGAATGCTAAGGGTTGCCATGAACAGTGCACTTTTTGTAAGGCCATACCCACTGCTGACTGACTGGCATCAACAAAGAGTCCAATTGGTGTCACAGGCTCTGGATGAGTGAGCAATGTAGCCTTCCAGAGTGCTGTTTTAGATTTTCAAATGCTGTGGCTGTTTCCACTTTCTATGGAGCCTTTCTGTTGCCAAAGGTATTTTTGCCCAAGAGAAGTCAATCAAGAGGCTGTTGTGTCACTTCCACACTTGGTAGATGGCAATGACAATAATTCATGGGAGTCCTTTATACGTTGTGGGGCATGGCGTATCTTGAACTGCAGAAACCTTTTCCTGTAGTGGAGTTAGACCAGAACGGGAAACCTCATAGTCCAAAATAGGAACTTTAGGTTTGGCGAACATGCATTTCTCAGGATTGATGACAATACCATAATCCTCAAGACATTGAAAGAGCTGACACAGATGTTCAAATGATCTTGCAGGTATATGGGGAAAGATCAAAATGTCATCGACATAGCAAAAGATGAGAGATCATGTAAAACACCACATATAAACCTTTGCCATGTTTGTGCAGTGTTACATAATCCTTAGGGCATAAAGTTGTACTAGTATAGTCCAAATGGTGTTATAATGGCCTTTTTTTTTTATATCCTCTTTGACCGTAGGAATTTGGAAGACGCTTTGGCACAATCGACGACACCGAATACAGATGCATCACAAAGTGTGTAGGTGAAGTCTGCAATATTGGGGATCAGGTAACAGTTTGGCATGGTATGAAGCGTTTAGACCTCGTGTAGTCATCACATAATCTCCATTTACCATCTTTCTTTTTTGCCATCCGGAGTGGCAATGCCCAATCACTGTGTGACATGGATACAATGTGCTCTGCTAACATTCTGTTCATTGCCTGTTGTGCTGCTTTGAATTTGTATGGTAGTAGGTGATGTACACAGGAGAAGATAGGCTGTCCAGGAGTTGTTTTGTTGTCATGCTGTGGGGGTGCGAACATTTTTCATGTGCTTTGGCAGGGTCGGTCAGGGCAGAAAATTCACACAATAATTGAGCACCAATAGTGTCACTGGAGATTGCCTGTCGTAGGTACAGTACTGGAAGGAACGGGTTGCTTCTCGCATTTAGTGCAGGATGCTGCAGAGATCTTCATGCGAGCCAAAGTGAGCTCAGCACACTCGTCACGAACCAGCATGGGTGACGTGACAGCTGGAAAATTGCCAGTGGGCATTCTCACTAGACAGCCATTGATCAAGTCTGGCATCAACTAATAGAAATGTAGGAAATCATCTCCAGTGATCAGACCACTAACATAAGCAAGAATAAACTTCCACGATGGGCAGAAGGAAGGGCAGAAATGCAGTGAAATTTCATGTTCGCCATATTACGTTGGTTCAGAGCACAGATGCCACGGGCAAACACTAAATTCCAAGTCAGAGTCAACAAGAAATTTACAACCAGTGTTTCTGTCCCTGATAAACACCCTGTTGGAATGTTACAGCACTGCAACTGTCACATTGCTGCAATGTAAGGCACTGGTTGTGATTGGATGTGTTTTGTTTGGATGACTAGCAGGAATGTCCACTAACGCTCATTGCTCATGTTTGGGTATGCGCTTACACTAAACTTTTTGTGTCCTAGAGATTCGTTGGAGGGTGCAAACACACATCAGATTTCAGCATAGGTACCACTTACATGTTGTATACACACTGTGGCACATCACGCTTCAGAGCTAGCTTTGCCCACTGTAGTCATTTGTCCACAGTAGTTATGCGTTACAGAGCCGCTAGTCATTAAATCGCTGAGCATGCGCGGTCCAGGATCACTCTCAGGTGCACACAGTAATTGATCACAACAAACACTGTCTTCAAGATAAGTAGCTATAGTGTCTGCCTTTTTAGCTAAATCTGATAGATTAGTTTCAACAGTTAAAACGGGGCATAAATTTGTGGGAAGCTTGTTGAGCCATATAAGGTGTAAAGCAGTCTCAGCCAACAAATATTTGCATAAAAATGAACATAAGTCCCCTACAAATTCTGAAGACTTCAAATGCACATAGTTTTGGGATGAGAGCAAGTTTTTTAAAACGTTCATGGAGTGGTAGAGAGTAATGTTCAAACAGAGCCTGTCTCAGATCACCATATGATTGTTCACGTAGCACATGCTCAATATTTTTTATATGATCAGAGTCATATTTGTCAAAGTCACAGTGCATTAAATATTTGTAAAATATTGCTTCCTCTTGAGTAAACAACAATTCCCTGTTTGCCAACCAAATTGGCAGCAGCTTCACATTAACAATGCTAGGCAGAGGTGAAGCATGATGCAGATCCAGGTCGGCATGATGACATTTCCTCAACTGTGGTTGAAGTAGAATCTGTTTGCCTAGAAACTGGTGTATGTTCCCGCTTGATTGACATGGAAACAGATCCGAAGCAGGATGAAACAGTGATGGATCTGACTCTGTTGTCACTGGTTTACCCATGTTTTAGTCATGGTCACTAATGTAAGAAATAATGAAAGGAATTTCTTAGTAATCTCAACTACGAACAAACAGCTCTGTCATAGAGCACAGCAAATAATTTATTTAGCATCAAAACACTTGCAAGCAGCACTGATATATATAACTCAACACACATTGAAAAAGCCATGAAAACATCTCTTAAGAAGTCCATGCACAGCCATTTCACTGGAGTTAATCCATTAGTCGACATTGTGGTCACCACATTATTATCGTTCAACTGTGTGCTGGAAAAAGTTGTAAGAGAATGGAAAATGGGGGAAAAAACAAAAAAACTTTATGTAATTATTAAGTTGTGTAGATTGAAAAACTGCAACAAATTGTTTGGCATTTGTAGGCAACCTCGTAATAAGCAAGAACCTCAGAGATGCAAAGAATATACTAGAACTTCTGAAGGAAACAACTGAGAAGATAGGTCTATAAATATCAATTGAAAAGGCTGAGTACATGACCAATAAAAGTAGCCCGCCAACAATTTTAAAAGCCAAGTATGGCAACTTGAAAAAAACTATAAAAATCTGAGTGCAAATATAAACATAAAAGACAAACAAGAAATTAAAATCATGACTGAAAAAAGGAAAAGAACAAACATGAAAGTGAGAAATCTGTACTATAAAAAATTCTTTTTGAAGATGTTAAACTAAGGCATTATAATACAGTTATAAAACAAGAAGTACTACATGAGTCCAAAACACTACTTTTATCCAGATGCAAAAGGGTATGGAAGATATGGAAAAACAAAAGAATAATGCTGCTAAAATAATTATGTCCAATAAGGAAATATAATCATTTTGTCCTAATAACAGATGAGATCAGGAAATGTGTTTCAGTCTATGGACAGCTAAAGAGAACACTGGAAGACAAACAAACAAGATTTGCACGTTGTTCTAAAATGGGAAAACAGACAAAGAAAATGGGAGGGAAGACAAGACAAAAAATGACTCGAAAGAAATGCAGATTGAACAGATATTACTCACCAGAACAAATTCAGATTAGAAGCCAAGGAATATGAGGGGCATTTGAAAAGTCAGTGCAAAAATAAAAACTACTTATGTGTTTGGGGTAAACCATTTTTATTTTTTGACATAGTCTCCTTTTAGACATATGCACTTCGTCGAATGCTGTTCTAATTTGTTGATCCCTTCCAAATAATAGGAATTGTCCAAGTCTGCAAAATAGCTATTAATTGTTGCAATCACCTCCTTGTTTGAATAAAATCTTTGTCCTGCCAGCCATTTCTCCAAATTGAGGAACAAATAGTGGTCCGAGGGAGCCAAGCCTGGCGAATAGGGGGATGTGAAACGAGTTGGAATCCTATTTCCAATAATTTTGCGATCACAACTGCTGAGGTGTGTGCACTGTCGTGATGGAAAAGGGAATTTCTGCGGTCCAATTGCCGGTGTTTTTCTTGCAGTTTGGTTTTCAAACGGTCAAGTAGCGATTAATAATATGCACCTGTAATAGTTTTACCCTTTTCCAGATAGTCGATAAGGATTATTCCTTGCGAATCCCAAAGGACAGTCACCTTAACCTTTTTGGCCAAAGGAATGGTCTTCAACTTTTTTGGTAATCCATTGTTTACATTGGTGTTTGGTCTCAGGAGTATAGTTATGTATCCATGTTTCATCCACAGTGACGAAACGATGCTTAAAGTCCTGCGGATTCTTCCTGAACAGCTGCAAACCATCTTTGCAACACTTCACGTGATTCCATTTTCGGTCAAGTGTGAGCAATCGTGCAACCCATCTTGCGGATGTTTGTCAAGCTTCTATTTAGTCTCCTTAGTAATGTTTAATCACCACACGAAATTCTTTTTCATCCATTTTTTGACAATCACTCGATATACTTGATTCACAGGAATGCCAAACACAAAGAAATAGACCAATATGGTCGGAACTTGGTGTGTGCTCTTTCCAAGGGTGCTATTAACTCAACATGACCTCGATACGCACTGGTGGTGCCATCTCTCAGACTTTGCACAGACTTTTCGAACACCCCAAGGCAAACAAATAGTTATCTTGATGTGGTTCTTAGTTGGCCCGTAATGATAAAGAAAATAAAGGAAAGAAGATTGGGTTTAACGTCCTGTCGACATCGAGGTCATTAGAGATGGAGCACAAGTGGGATTATGTGAAGGATTGGGAAGGGAATTGACCATGCCCTTTCAGAGAGAGAGAGAGAGAGAGAGAGAGAGAGAGAATTTAAACAAATCTCATTTAGGGTACACATGATTAAAACAAACTTTTTTTAATTATTGCTAGTTGAAAGCAGCTATTAAAATATGCACCTATTGTATTAACTAAACAAAACACTTTTTAGGCTGGTTCAGAAATTTTAGTATTACTGCACGGCCTAGGTTTCGGGTTATAAGCCCATTTTCTAGTCCATAACTGATCTCAAAGATGAGAACCAAGCAAAAAGATAAACAAGTCAACTTTTTAAATCTAGTGAGTCCAAAATTAATTTGCAAAAATTATCTCTGTACACAATTTTGACAAATTACATATGAATTTACAAAATTCGTTAGGACAGCATTAATTAACTAAACATGTGTCGGAGTAGAGCTATGTACAGGACTATGAATGTTCATTATGTGAATGAAGGCACCAAGGTTTTCCTGCTATGTAGGAGTTGCAATATTATCTACACGAGATGAATAATTGAATTCAGTTTGTTCATTCAGTAACAAATGTGGAGACACCTTCATCTGTTTCATAATTTCTAAAAATTTTAATTGAGTGAGCTATGCACTCTTTCCTTTTGTGTGTAGGATTTCTATATCTATTACACTAAACTCGTGCTATTCTGGTCCTTGTTAGTCCAGCTGCTTGGAAATCCATTTGTGGCTTTCTTTACAATTCACTATCAAGGCTCCTAAAAGAGAAAACTTTATGCTAGACCTCATCTGGAAACTAAAAATTATATGTAAGTTGAACTGAGGTTCTTCGCAGAAGCCACTGCTGCTGGGTACAATGATGGACGAGCAACCATCTATGGACAAACTTCAACAGAGGAAGAGAGAATCAAAAGTGTACAAGAAAGTTACAGTGAAAGTGATGAAGAAGAGAATATAGAATGAGGTAACACGATATCTGACACTGCTGGTGCTGGAGCTGCAGACATCTTCTGGGTGTACATCATGCAACAATCAGAAACATGCAGTACCCATGTAATGCCTGTAAAGCCATAATGTGCTAAAGGGTACTGCCATCACGTATCATCATTCTGACAGCTATAAATCCACTATATGTTTCACAGACTGTTACACAGTTCATTAAGGCATCGGTGTCCAATGGTGATATTTAAGGAGGGCTCGGTATCTGTCAACTTTTATACTTTACTTCTTCAGTTAGTATTTCCAGGATGGATAGGGTGTGTGTGCGCTGTGTGTGGATGCAGGACGAATTGTTCACGAACAGTTGAGTGTGGTTTTGGCTATGGTCAGGCACCTGCAGGCTGCTTCCTCGAGGTATAGTGGTGGCAGACAATATGGTGCGTTACACAGGACACCTCAGGTGTCGCTTTTTTGCCCGTGGTCTGTTGCCAAGGCACCTCCCAGTCCTCACAGCAGGGTGAGTGGCCAGACTCTGCCACTTGAGGCAGAGGGGCAATATAGAGGCTGGACGGATGGCCTCACCTATTTGCCCTGTGAGTGAATGGGTGGCTGTTCCTTCTGCAAGGTCCAAGTAGGCCCAAATGAACACAGGCTTGCTAATTATTGGGAGCTCCGATATTAGGCATATTTTTGAGCCGCTTGGGAATATAGCGTTCAGGTCTGGAAAGAAAGCCAATGTGTGCTCAGTATGTCCACCAGGGGGGCCTGCTCTGAGATATGGAGATGGCCTTGAACATCAGCTATTGAGCATACACAGTGTTGTCATCTGCAACTTGTGGCTCTTGTCGCACTGGTTCTGAGGCCGTCTTCAGTTCATACAGGCAGCTGGCGGAGGCTGCTGGCCTCGCGTGCGGGATGTAAGTAGAGCTTGCAATTTGCAGCATTGTTACCAGAGTTGATCGTTGTCCTTTGCTTTGGAGCCAAGTGGAGGGTTTCAACCAAAGGCTTCATTGACTGTGACGATCTTGGCTGCAGATTTCTAGACCTGTGTTATCAGGTACAGAATTGCAAGACTCCCCTTGATAATTTATGTGTGCAGTATACAAAGGAAGTAGCTACTCTTGTAGC
Source organism: Schistocerca serialis cubense (assembly GCF_023864345.2). Classification (NCBI taxonomy): domain Eukaryota; kingdom Metazoa; phylum Arthropoda; class Insecta; order Orthoptera; family Acrididae; genus Schistocerca; species Schistocerca serialis. Next base: position 720,553,583 of record NC_064639.1, on the reverse strand, counting down.
AGAGTACTTGTGGAGAGCACATGGTGTTTTTTAGGCTGTAATTTGAGATACTCTGATGAATACTCGCCAGTCAATGTGCAGATAGGGGACATCAGACTGCATTCAGAGTAGGCATGTTGATTGTCAAAATTTTACCAGTTCATTGTCAAAGTACTTGTAACGAAGTTCCTGAATTTATTGCCCTCAAGGGAAGTTTTCATGCTCAAATTATTCTTGGGGACCTAGAGCTGACTAGAACAATAAATAGAATTCTCTGAGATATTTATCAAGTCATGGAACGTTTATCGGAAGGACAGATTAGATGCCATAGTAGGGGTAGTGTGATTGCAGTTGACGAAAATATTGTCTCAATTAAGGCTGAAATTTAGTGTGATAGTGATGTTATCTGCTCATGTATAACAGGTCTAGGTGAAACAAAGTTAATAGTTGGATGTTCCCCAGCCATCTGATACTGCTGTGCCAGTTTTACAGTCATTCGAGGAAAGCCTAAGCTCAGTAGTTTGTAAATATCCAGATCATGCAGTACTAGTTGGAGGTGACTTTAACCTGCGCAGTATAGACTGAGATGTCTACAGATTCATTGCAGGGGTTGCAGACAGACGATCTTGTGAAGCACTTTTGAACACCTTTTCCAAAAACTGTCTTGAGCATCTATTTCAGCAGCCACATGCAATGGAAATATCTTAGACCTTGTAGCTACAAACAGGCTGGACCTTATCAATGAAATCACTATAGCAATGAGAATAATGATCATGATGCCATCTTGGTGGCAGTGGTTATGAAAGTTAATAAATCAGTCAAGAAGGCTAGGAGAGTGTTTCTGCTAGAAAGAGTAGATAAGCAGTTGTTAGCATCTCACTTACACAATGAACTGACAATGTAGTTCCAGTATGATAGACATAGAGGAATTGTGGTTAAAATTTAAACACATTGTGAATCATGCTATGGACAAGTAGGTGCCTAGTAAGTGGATGAAAGATGTGATTTAGCAATAAAATTTTGATAAAGCTGAGGACGCAAGGTCTGTTGTATTCTTGGCTCAAAAGAGAACATGCAATGACGACAGACAAAAGTTACTACAGATTCGTGCATCTGTGAAAAGATCTACGTGTGACCTACAGCTGCCACCCAACTGCCTTAGCAAAAGATCTGGCCAAGAACTCGAGAAAATACTGGTCCTTTGTAAAATCACTAAGTGGGCTGAAGGCCTCCATGCAGTCCCTCATTGGTCAGTGTGGTGTGACAGTTGAAGATAGCAAAACAAAATCTGAAGTTTTAAATTCCACATTTAACCCTCCGTTGCTAACGCGAAAATTCATGACATCGTCACTTGCGTGGATGACTGGTGTCATCCTCAAAGCAAGCGGTCTATTTGTACACTTTGAACAGTCTTTATGACTGGTTTTATGATTTTTTTATTAAATCTAAATACAATACATTTAATATTTGTACAAAGTATAATATATTCTAATGTTTGAAACAGTTTGACCATTCGAAGAACAATATCTTCAGCAGAATTACTGACTTTATGTGGTCCCTCTTGTTGCTTACCAATGTATGGTTCTAAATTCAAAGTGTAAGCTGTTTTTACATCAACCAAAGCAAATACTTTTAACCCATACTTTGCTGGTTTGCTAGGAATATATTGCCTGAATGGGCAGTTTCCTCTAAATGCCAAAAAGCCATTCTTCAACAGTAAGATATTCACTAGGTGAAAAATATTTTTGGCAATTGTTCGTGAATAGTTCAAGTGCCTCTCTGATAGCTATGGTAGCAGCCAACTTGTCAATCTCTCTGCGAACACCTCTATCACGGGTATTATCAAACCTCCAATGTCTCAACAGAAACCTGAATCAGTTTTCACTTATGCATAAATAACGCGATTCAAGTCTGTTTCCCTTTGAGTTATCCCACAATTTCAATATACTCTTCCTAGAACATCTCAAAGATCCACATAGATACAACAAACCAATGAATGCTCTGATCTTTATCGCATCTGTTTCTTTAGTGTCCCTTTCCCTAGAGAAGTTACCACGAACTTAATTGAAGTATATATTAGTGCATGTTGCAATAATGCTTATTATGTTTTCATCCAAGAACAAATTCCGAATTTCTATTTATGTCTTTTTTATACGAGCTTGTTTTTTGGCCCAGACAAATGCGTAATAAGATTACAAGATCTGCTTCTAACACTGGTAGGATATTTATTTTTCCTCTGTTTAGTTATTACATCTTTCCCTAAAAAATGCATCCTCTTGAGTTACTTCTTCCTGTGATCCACATTCATCATTTTCTGACACTTCCTGTTCTGTTCCTGAATCATGACCACTTTCATGAACACAATCCTCAGTCTCTCAGTCTGTGCAGTCACTGTGAGCATCTTCATCACTAAGCTCATTGAATTATTCCAGCCATACATTAGGATCTCTACTAAACTCTGTCCGAGGTTTATTGCCTTTGACATTTCTTCCACAATTTAAAAATAAAGAGAATACTAGGTACCACGGAAGGTAACTACAATCAGTTTCAATACATCTAAATTTACACACATGAAAGATCAATTGAATCTAGGAAAGCAATAAAGTAATACAGACTTACTTTGTTTCAGATTGTGGCAGCAGAGCTCGCGCGGATGACAAGTGTCCTCCAGACTATAATAATGTTTCATAAACAATGTATCTTTCGTAACTGAAAGGCAACAATGATTGGAGCTAACAGCCGGAGAGTTAACAGAAAGGTACTGAAAATGGCGCAAACTCAATGCAGCTCTGTCAGACAAAATTGAGTGGATGATGATTGTAATCTGCGTGAGCAACGGAGGGTTAGAAATCGCTAGTGTAGGAGAATCATGCAAACATACTGTCATTTGACCATCGCTCAGAGTCTCGTAGGGACAACATAGTAATAAGCATACCTGGTGTAGAGAAAAAACTGAAAGAGTTGAAAATAAATCAGTCACCAGGTCCCGATGGAATCCCAATTCAGTTTAACAAAGCATTGGCCCCTTACTTAGCTTGCATTTATTGGGAACCTCTGCGCAAAGCCCCAAGTGACTGGAAAACAGTGGAGGTGACTCCTTTATACAAGAAGGCTAAAAGAAGGGACTGAAGATTTATAGTCCAGTATCCTTTTCATTGGTTTGCTGCTGAATTCTAGAAAATATTCTGAGTTCAAACACAATAAGTTTCCTAGAGATTAAATAGCTTATGTCAGTGAATCAGCACAGTTTAGAAAACATTGCACATGTGAAACTCGGCTTGTCCTTTTCTCACATGATATACTGCAAACTATGGATGAAGGGCAACAGACTTTTAACAAAGGTACAAGTATATGGATTAGGTTCACAGATATGTGAGTGGCTCAAAGACTTCTTACGTAATAGTACCCAACTGTTGTTCTCAATGGTGAGTGTTCATCAGAGACGAGGGTATCATCAGGAGTATCCCAGGAACACGCGATAGGAGCGCTGTTATTTTCAATGTGTACATGTAAATGATATGGAGGACACGGTGGGCTGCAGTCATTTGCTGATGATGCGGTGGTGTACAGGAAGGTGTCAAAGATGAGTGACTGTAGGATGAAACAACATGATGTGGACAAAATTTCTAGTTGGTGTAATGACAGGTAGTTGGTTCTAAATGTAGAAAATTTTAAGTTAATGTGAATGAGTAGGAATAGCACACCTGTAATGTACAAGTACAGCTTTAGTAGTGTTCTGCTTGATACAGTCATGCCACTGAAATATCTAGACATAACAATGCAAAGCGGTATGAAACAGAAAAAGCATGTGAGAATTGTGGTAGGGAAGGCAGTACTTCTCAAATGTTTTGGATCTGCACCAGGTCGGATCAAAGGAAGACATAGAAGTAATTCAGTGGCGGGCACTTAGGTTTCTTACCGGTAGGATTGAATAACATGCAAGTGTTACGGAGATGCTTCAGGAACTCAAATGGGAATCCCTGATACAAGAAATTAGGGTTCATATGGAGGCATACATACTGTTGTTTTTCCATCACTCTATTTGTGAGTGGAACAGGAAAGGAAAAGTCTAGTAGTGGTACAGGGTACCCTACGCCACTAGCCATATGGTGGCTTGTGGAGTGTCTGTGAAGGTGTAGTGAGTGATACTACTGTATCTGTACATGCTCAAGGACTAAGTTTTCTGTGAAAATGAATGTATGTTTGGATTTAATAATGTAAAATCCCTGTGTGTTTGAAGTAAACTGAAGACACACTCACCAGCCAAGTGGTTCTAGGCACTTCAGTCCAGAACCGCACGACTGCTATGCTCGCAGGTTCGAATCCAGCCTCGGGCAAGGATGTGTGTGATGTCCTTGGGTTAGTTAGATTTAAGTAGTTCTAAGTTCTAGGCTCAGAGCCATTTGAACCATTTTGAAGACACACTCAATTCTCTACCTCTTCCACTAATCTGACACCAATATGTGTAAGGAATGACTGGATCAGCAAGAGTCTACTACACATGTTTGTTGTTTTCATTTATGCAATTTTCCACAAAGGATGAGTCTGGCTTCTTTAATCTCTAACTTGTACGGTGTTCTCAGCCTAGTGCAGACTGACCTCTCAGTGTCTCCAATATAGCAACACTGACACTCTCAGCATATTACATTATAAACCCCAATTTCCATGATGTATCGTTGTTTACCTTATAAATTGAAGAGACATCTATACTGCCTGTGAAACACAAAAAAAGCACAGAGAAACCCTTTGCTTTTAAAATGTTGCTTATACTATTTGAAGTTTAACCTGCAAACAATAAATTGTGCCATTTCTTATTCGGTCTATTTATATTGTTCACTGGGTACAATAATGCTTCTTCAGTTCTTTTTATTGACAATTTTGTTATTAAAGTAGAAATAAAATTTATTATTTTTGGCTATTGTTTTTACTGTGCTGAGTTCCTTGTCTTAGTCTTCTTGGGAGATGGGGATGGAAAGGAGGCAAAGGATCATGTGGTGGAACACTGCATATTGTAGGTTTAGAATGCTGAGAGGAAACTGGATTAATGTGTCAGTAAACCAATCTTTTCTGTAACTTTTAAGTTTATGGTTGCTATTTTCTATCTGCAAGTTGATGTCTATAAAATGAACAATATTACAAAAAGGACACATTGCTATTTACCAAAACTCCTCATGCCATATCCCCAAGCACACCCAATCATACCAACATTGCTACAAAGGAGTGTCCCCTTCGTCAAGCAGTACCACCCTGGTCTGGAACAACTTGAGCACATCCTTCATCAGGGCTTTTATTGCCCATCACCATGCCCTGAATTGAGGGATTCCTACCCAAGATCTTTCCCTCCAATCCTAAAGTGGTGTTCTGTCACCCGCCCAGCATCTGCAAGCTCCTAGTCCATTCCTATGCCACTCTCAATTCCTTGCCACAGGGATCACACCAATGAGGAAGACCCAGGTGCAAGACCTGCCCAGACCACCCACCCAGCACTTCCTATTCCAGTCTTGTCACACGCTTATCCTACCTCATCAAAGGCTAGGCCACCTGTGAAAGCAGCCATGTCCAACCAAACCTCTGCTGCAGTCATTGCACAGCTTTTTATGTTTGTGTGATTACCAACCAAATGGCCACCATCAAATTGTGGCCACGAGCAAAGTAGACCACTCTGTGGCACAACATGCAGCTGAACATAACAGGCCTAATTTCAATGACTGCTTTACAACACGGGTCATCTGGATCCTTCCCTCCAGCACCAGCTTTTCTGAGCTGTACAGATGGGAATTATAACACATTCTCCAGTCCAAAATTATCCAGCCTCGGCCTATGATAACCTACTCCAAACAGTTCCTGCAAGCTCTGTCCAATCACCTCCTCCCAATTCATGTCCCATCAGCCCCATTGTGCACTGCTCTGTGTCAACAAACTCACCTGTTTTCTTCCCTTCTCTGCTCTTCTCCTTTTCTTCTCCCCATTGACAACCCCCTCCCCCACAGTCTCTCAACGCCGTCCCTGGTAGCCTTGTCCCATAATATTGTTGATATTCCAACTTGAACTTTCCACTGTTCAATTTTTGTCTAGGAAATGAGTTAGAGGTTCCATTTTTATTTTCCTAGACATCAGCTTACAGATCGAAAATAGAAACCATAAACTTGTAATTAAAAAAAAAAAAAAAAGTCTCCTTTACTGAAACATTCATCCCAGCTTCTCATCAACATCCTACAAACATGTAGTCGATCAGCCCATGATCCACTACCTACTTTCTATTCCCTTGTTCCAAAAAGATTATGACCAGGAATTCAGTACAATAAAAACAGTAGCCACAAATAACACATTCGATTCCAACATTATTGACGAAATTCTTAATAAGAAACTGAAGAAGCAAGCCATACCCCTACTGCATCTGTACCTGTGCATGGCTCACTCAGTGAGAAATTTCAGAAACTATGTAATGGCTGTGTGTATCCCCACATTTATCACTGAATGAATAAACGCAATTCAATTATTCACCTCTTTTAGAAAATGTTACGACTCCTACACAGAAGAAAAACCTTGGTGTCTTCATTCAGATAACAAAGAATTATATTCCTGTGCATAGCTTTACTGCAATGTATGTTTAGTCATAGTGTTGTTGTAATGAATTTTGTAAATCAATATGTAATCTGTCAGAATTATCAACAGAGATAACTTTTACACATTAAGTCACGAATCAATAGATCTAAATAGGTGACATTTTTATCTTTGCTTGGTCCTCATTTTTGGGATCAGTTATGTACTAGAAAATGGCTTAATAACCTGAAACCTAGACCAAACAGTAATAATAAAGTTTCTGAAACAAGGCTAAAAAAGTGTTTCGTTTAGTTAATAAATATACAATGCTTCACAGAGAACCCACAGTTGTATCATTTAATATGTACCTATTCTAACATATTTTCAAGAGCTCATTACTGATGTCATGTACCACTTGCAAACAACATCAAAGCTACAGGTGTGACTGCTGGTCAAAACTACACAAATGTTCGTTAAATAAAATTCAGCTAACATTCAAAGCAAACTGCATCACTGCTAAGACATCCACTTCTGACTTGGTAATTTCAAGCAGCATGAAATTACTGGGAAGGCAAAACCAACACTTAGAAAAATAGCACAAAAAATGGAAAACCTGGGCCAGAATAACAAGAATCAGGATAGATTGCTATCCACCCACTTAGAATTAGGGCTGAACAGAAGAGAGGCATATTTAAAAATAGTCTGCTGTTTTTTTTTTTTAACTACCAGACACAGACCTTCATCATGTGAAGACACACACACACACACACACACACACACACACACACACACACACAGAGAGAGAGAGAGAGAGAGAGAGAGAGAGAGAGAGAGAGAGTCACAGTCTTCTCTAGGTGTAGCACTACTACTGGACTGAGTAGCTAACTTGGGGGAGGTGGATTGTGGGGATACAGAAGAGACATAGTGAAGGGAGAAGGGGAATAGTAGAGTAGGAGTGAGAGAAGATGCTGTAGTATTGTCTGTGGAAGTCTGCAGAAATATGGTGGGGATAGCATCAAGGCTGGCTGCTGAATGCAGCATCAGGAAAGCTTTGCTGAAGTGGAGGGGGATGGGGCGTTTGGGGGTAGGTGGAGAGAAGCACAGAGGGAAAGAGCTTTGCAGTTGATTAAGGGAATAGAAGGCAGGTGAGAATGGAATGGAGCAGTTGAGGGGATAGAGGCAGGTAGGGGACAGAGATTAAAGGAGATTGAAGCCAGGGGGATAAGGGAAACGACCACACTGCAGTGAGAGTTCCCACCTGCATAATTCAGAAAAGATGTTGCTGGGAAGGATTCAGATTGAATATGCCATGAAGCAGTTCTTAAAGTCGAGCACACTGTGTTGTGTGGCATGCTCAGCTCTGCAATACTCATATATAACTATAAAGTACTTTTACTTTTCTACTTTGTATTGGAAATGTCTTAAATTACACAAGGCACAGTACAATTTCAAAATACGTTGTTAGACACACTACTAGCTGCAGACTTTTTTTTTTATAATGTGGGAATTATATGTACAATTGATAAGAAATGTATATTGTCATCTGAGTTGACATTAGATCCAAGTTTAGCTGTGAATAAAAAAATCTTATTGATTGTGATGCTTTTATCATTATTACAGAAAAATCTATCTCACAAAAAAGCCAAATCTTCACTTATAAGTTGACTCTCAGCACTATGGGACTTAACTTCTGAGGTCATCAGTCTCACTTATAAGTAAACACAGTTAGGGATGCGACAAGACCACAATTATGAGGTTGGAATAACAACAATATAAAAAGGATAGATTGTTTATGTTTGATGGGCTGCAAAATACCACTGTGGTATTGGTGGGGATCATATTTATCATTTCAGGGCATGATGAAAGGCAGTAGAAACTCTGGCAGGGAATGTGATTCAGTCCTAGGTGGTGGTAGGTGATTGCTGAGACAAGGCACGGGAGATGTATTTCTGGACAAGGCTACAAGGATAATTATAATCTTTGAAAACCTCAGTGAGATCCCTACCACACTTGTAAAAGAACTGCTCATCACAACAGATATGACAACCATGGGGGAGCTAGGCTGTATAGAAAGAACTTCATGGTGTGGAATAAGTGGCAGCTGTTAAAATTAAGGTGGTGGTGGTGGGTTGGTAGGTTTCATGAGGACAGAGGTACTGATGGAGTGATCCACGAAGCAGAGGTAGACAGAGAGGAAGATGGCTTGTTGGGCTGAGGAGGACCAGGTGAAGTGAATGGATAAGTTGTTGATATTCTGGATGAATGATGGTAAGTTGTACTCACCTTCAGTCCAGATCATGAAGAAGTCATCAACAAATCTGAACCAAGTGAGGGGTTTGTCTAGATGGGACATGAAATAGGTTGGTGTACAATGGTGCCATGCAGTGTCCATGGCAGTACTTTAGATTTCTATCTAGGTTGTGGCTGCAAAGGAGAAGTAATTATGGGTGAGGATATAGTTGGCACAGTGACTAAGAAGGAAGTTGTGGCTCTGAAGTCAGTTGGGTGTTCAGAAAGGTAGTGGTCAATGAAGGAAAGGTGATAGGCATTGGGGATGTTAGTATAGATATCAGCGTAAGGTCTGGGCCCTTCACTGGTTTAACACTGTAAAATGCGGCCTGCCAGCACTGTCCTGCTATCTTTAAATTTGTTGTCACGTCAATGAGCTGGCCGTTTGCGATGTCGGCTAGCAGCCTGTAATGGCCGAGAAAGTCCGCGCCCAGGATTGGCTCATTGACATCGGCCACAGTAAAAGTCCACGAGAATGTGCAGCGTAGACCTACATCTAAATTGCGGCTGTGTGTGCCATAAGTCTTAATTGCTGAATTGTTCGCCGCTATGAGGCATAGTACCTTGACCCACCTGTGGTCTCGTAACGTAGAACAGGGGAATATCAAAAGGTCCGAACCGGTGTCAACAAGGTACCTCACCCCCGCACCCTGTTCCGCGACAAACAGACGCTTCCATATTGTACTGCAGCCAGCTGCACATAGGTCCGGTCGCCAGCCAGGTGCACATAGGTCCGGTCGCAGCTGGCATTTGGGTGCGAGCAAGGAGCCCGGCACCTGGTTGCTTCATTGCCAAAACGGGCACAGTACCAGCAGTAGCCACTTTGTGCATGCTCTGACATCTGCGGGGTACCGTTGGAGTGACTGTTGCTGCGTTACCAGCTGTGGGAGCCGCGCCGCCTGTAGCCTGGTCTGCTGCCGCTGCGATGCGTGCTGCCCTCTTGCCGCGAGCGCACCAACCTGTCGACTTGCCCAGAGAGAGCTGCCACCTGTGTGGCCAAGTTTTACACTAGCTGGTGCAGGTCGGCATCCGATGTGGGTGCAGGAGGTGCATGCCTCCACTGTGGTGGGGAGGTGGTGTCGTAAGCTGCCACGGTCGTGGTGCTAGGTGCCGCTGTCAACCTGATCAACACCCGTCCAGTGCTTGTCGGCGCTCCGGCGATCATAGGAGGTGTTGGTGTGACGGGGGTTTGCGTGCCAAAATTTTCCTGTGCTGACTGTGGCTGCACAGCGTCCGCACATGTAGTCCGTGCTTGTAGCTCACTCTCCAGCCCCTTGTTGCGTGCAAGCAGGTCTTCGACGGTCTTTTGCAACTCTTTTAATGTCGCCATCTTAGCTAGGGTCAAATCCTCACACAAGAGGAAAGCACACAAAGTAACACGACAAAGGAATACACACAAAAAAAAATAATAATAATACTAGACAGCTCGCAAACGAAACATACACGCACAAAAAATAAACAAAAAAATGGTTCGTGCAAAAAAATAGTTTATCACTACGGAGCACTGTTCGGGCACGGGCATATACGTGCCAGCCTACTTGCAGTTCCACATCACTAGTACCGATGAACGTTCGTCGTCATGTGTTTTTAGCCTCAGATCACGTCGGGGTCACTAGTGAAGTGGGGACATGTGGTATCACCACTTACAGTCATGATGTGCAGTGAACAGGCTTTATTGCCATGCCCATGCACTGTGTTCAAGGGAGAGGCTTGGTGACGGAAATGACTATGGCAGTTTTTGTTTGTGATGCATTTATTCTTCACCTGTTTTACAATAAGTAACAAATACCATTCATCATTAATATCCATCCGTACAGGTGCGTTGCACTAGTGGTAAAGCACGAGCACTGATCTAGGAGGGTGTACACTCCAGTGATGAGCCATGGCGCGACTGCGTGGACTGACCGAGACAAAAGGCACGTCACCGAATGTTCAGCTCCTGGCGGGACCGGAGGCATCGTGATGTCCACGAAGGAGCGAAAGGCACTGCCAATGAGAGGGTGCACACCGCGAAATGGGTGACTCCATCGCAAATGCGTACGTATTTGCGGTGGAGTCGCATTAACTCGACGCACGTGGTTCACGGCGGGAGAAGTCAGGCACGTGTGTTGCATCGCGTTGACCAGCTCGCACTGTCGGTCTGCTTTGTCCTGTGCAGTACGGTGCGTGATGCATGGTTGCCAAAATTCGGCGTAATGGTATAGCTGCACTCGTGAATGCCAGGCATTGCTTACTTGTGTCGCCCTTCGCGTGTTTGAACACTGCGGCCGCCACAATATTCTTCTTGACGTCTGAGGGTATTTTACCTGTCTCGTACATCTTGATCACCAGATAGTCAAGTTTGGTCATGGCTTTCTCTTCCAAGGCTATCAGAAGTTCTAATGGAATGTTGTCTACTCCTGGGGCATTGTTTCAACTTAGGTCTTTCAGTGCTCTGTCAAATTCTTCATGCAGTATTATATCTCCCATTTCATCTTCATCTACATCCTCTTCAATTTCCATAATATTGCCCTCAAATACATCACCCTTGTATAGACCCACTATTATACTCCTTCCACCTTTCTGCTTTCCCTTCTTTGCTTAGGACTGGTTTTCCATGTGAGCTCTTGATAATCATACAGTTGGTTCTCTTTTCTCCAAAGGTCTCTTTAATTTTCTTGTAGGCAGTATCCATCATACCCCTAGTGATATATGCCTCTACACCCTTGCATTTGTCCTCTAGCCATCCCGGCTTAGCCATTTTGCACTTCCTGTTGCTCTCATTTTTGAGACTTTTTATTCCTGCTTAATTTACTGCATTTTTATATTTTCTCCTTCATCAATTAAATTCAATATCTCTTCTGTTACCCAAGGATTTCTACTCGCCCTTGCCTTTTTACCTACTTGATCCTCTGCTGCCTTCACTACTTCATCTCTCAAAGCTACCCATTCTTCTGCTACTGTATTTCTTTCCCCTCTTCTTCTCATTCATTCCCTAATACTCTCTCTGAAACTCTTTGCAACCTCTGGTTCTTTCAGTTTATCCAGGTCCCATCTCCTGAAATTACTACCCTTTTGCAGTTTCTTCAGTTTTAATCTACAGTTCATAACCAATAAATTGTGGTCAGAGGCCACATGTGCCTGTGGAAATGCCTTATAATTTAAAACCTGGTTCCTCAATCTCTGTCTTACCAATATATAATCTATCTGAAACCTTCCAGTGGCTCCAGGCCTCTTCCACATATACAACCTTCTTTCATGTTTCATAAACCAAGTGTTAGCTATGGTTAGGTTATGCTCTGTGCAAAATTCTACCAGTCGGCTTCCTCTTTCATTCCTTACCCCCAGTCCATATTCACCTACTATTTTTCCTTCTCTTGCTTTTCCTACTATCGAATTCAGTCCTCCATGACCATCCTGTTTTTGTCTCCCTTAAATATCTGAATAATTTCTTTTATTACATCATACATTTCTTCAATCTCTTCATCATCTGCAGAGCTAGTTGACATATAAACGTGTACTACTGTGGTAGGCATGGGCTTCGTGTCTATCTTGGTTACAATAATGCGTCCAATATGCTGTTCATAGTAGCTTATCCATGTTGCTATTTTTTATTCATTATTAAACCAATTCCTGCATTACCTCTACTTGATTTTGTATTTATAACCCTGTATTCACCTGACCAGAAGTCTTGTTCCTCCTGCCACTGAACTTCACTAATACCCACTGACTCTAACTTTCCCTTTTTAAATGTTCCAACCTACCTGCCCGATTAAGAGATCTGACATCCCATACTCCGATCCGTAGAATGCCAAGTTTCTTTCTCCTGATAACGACATCCTCCTGAGTAGTCCCCACCCGGAGATCCAATTGGGGAACTATTTTACCTCTGGAATATTTTACCAAGAGAATGCCATCATCATTTGATCATACAGTAAAGCTATATGCTCTCGGGAAAAATTACAGCTGTAGTTTCCCCTTGCTTTCAGCTATTCGCAGTACCAGCACAGCAAGGCTGTTTTGGTAGATGTTACAAGGCCAGCTCAGTCAATCACCCAGAATGTTGCACCTGCAACTACTGAAAAGGCTGATGTCTGTCTTCAAGAACCGCACGTTTGTGTGGCCTCTCAACAGATACCCCTCTGTTGTGGTTGCACCTACGGTATGGCTATCTGTATCACTGAGGCTCGCAAGCCTCCCCACCAATGGCAAGGTCCATGGTTCATTGGGGGGGGGGGGGGGGGTGTCATTACATTATAAGTTTCTAGAATTTCCTAACCTCAAACCTTTCCTCACCGTCAGTACCCAAATCCCAAAAAGCGAAAACCAACTTCACATCCACAGAAAGAAGTAAAATGCCACCTAAAAACTGATCTCAACTATATAATCCTACCTGCCGATAAAGGCTACACTACTGCCATTATGAAGGGCCTTCACCAGCTGTCAGACACATCCACCTGAATGGCCTGCCACAGTGATCCCACTGCAGAAGTCCAGCATAGTCTTCAGTCTCCCCTCAAATCCCTAGGTCCATCCCAAAACCAACTGCCGAACATGATACGCAACACGGTGTGTGCTACTTCACAGACCATGCATTTTGAATCTTTCCCACCAACACTAGTTTTTTTTTTAATTGTGCAGATGGGAACTTTCCTGCAACATATTCTTCATTCTCATAATGCCCTTGGGCTCAACCTTTGCTAGTTTCTATCCTATACTTAATGTCCCCCCCCCCCCCCCCCCCCCCCCACACACACACACACACACGCACTCAAAAGAAAGGAAAAAGAAGGAAGAAAACACACAGCTGTGTGTGTTTCTTGATGTGTTGGACTTCGGCTAGTAGCCAAAAAAATTCAACAGTCTACTTTTAAATGTGTCTGTCTGGTGGTTAATGCCTGCTCTAACTGACAAATAGCAGTCTACCCTAATTCATACACACATAACAGAAATCAAATAGTCACCAGTTTCAGCAGAAGTTTTTACAACTACAAAGCAATGCATAGAGACAAGGTAGGCCACTCCCAGCCAATTCACTGCCCTTGGTCAGTGCCCCTTGACAGCACCAGGGAAACGGCACCTCCTGACCTCACTAGGGAAACAGCTGCACCACACACTACAATTCTCTGTTGAGCTAAGCAGTGACAATGATGTTGCCTCTCAAGTGTATGTTTGGTGCTGATCATACACAACATTACATTTACATTTTAAAACAACTATTGACCTAATTAATCAAGCTGCATGCACTGCAAGATAAGAGGGTTAAAATGGAATGAGACTGCTGAAAGTAACAGAACATTGCACAGCTCCTCTTGCAGTTGCATCATAGTAAAGTAACTGGATGGAGTTGAACTACCCATTTTAACTATTGTTTGAGACATGGAAGCAATAAATTTGAAAGTAAGAAATCAGCTTGGTCCACACACAAATTTTTCAAACCATGTGGATTGTGACAGACAAATATTGGTGTTATGTAACATGCCTATTGTAGAAATAGTCAAGAAACCACTTGCTTTGTCAGATTTCATCAATGTGACAAAGAAGTTCATACAAAATCTTGTGCTCATAAAGGAGGATGATCTTTCAAGTGCATTTCATATTTCAAAGGTGCACTGAATATTCTTGGGCATGCATGTTAAAGTGTGAAGATAACCACACACTGCATGCTGTGGAATATGTGCAGAAGAAAATGTGAAGGTAATTTTACTGAACAAACTAACAATAGGTATTAAACTTGAGGTACTCCAAAGATCAGAATATCCTGAAAAGTGGGTAAGGCCTTGACTTTACAAACCGTGAGAATATTTTAAGAAGAGTTTTGGAAGTTTGTTCAGTTATGGTAGTAGGAAAAAGGGCCACTATGAGTATTTTACAAAACACATTTTCCAACCGTGATTCAACATTCATTGGTTTTTATTTATTTATTTACATGTCTACATCTGTAGGACCAAACTAAGGGCAAATCTCCACAGTCATGGAACGTGTCAGTACATGAAATTACAACATAGAAGCAATAACAGATAAAATAAAATGTTTATGAATCCAAAAAAAGTCAAGCCATGAGTTTAAATAAATGCAATCAACAATATAACATAGGAATCAGCTTAATTTGTCAAGGAACTCCTCAACAGAACAGAAGGAGTGACCCATGAGGAAACTCTTCAGTTTCAATTGGAAAGCATGTGATATACTGCTAAGATTTTTTAATTCTTGTGGTGGCTTATTGAAAATGGATGCAGCAGTATACTGCACACCTTTCTGCACAAGGATTAAGGGAGTCCAATCCAAATGTGCAGGTTTGATGTATGCCGAGTATTAACTGAGTGAAAGCTGCTAATTCTTGGGAATAAGCTGATATTGTTAACAAGAAATGACACTAAAGAATATAAATATTGAGAGGGCAACGTCAAAATACCCTGACCAGTGAACAGGGGTTGACAAGAGGTTAGCGAACTTACACCACTTATTACCCAAACTGCCCATTCCTGAGCCAAAAATATCCTTTGAGAATGGGAAGAGTTGCCCCAAAATACAATACCATATGACATAAGTGCAAAAATAAGCAAAGTAGACTAATTTTTGTGTCAAACAATCACTTACTTCAGATATGGTTCGAACAGGAAAAATGGTAGCAGTCTTTGAACAAGATCCTGAATGTGGGCTTTCCATGACAGTTTACTACCTATCTGTACACCTAGAAATTTGAACTGTTCAGTATCACGAATCATATGGCCATTCTGTGATATTAAAACAACGTGTTTTGTTGACTGTGTGTTAGAAACTGTAAAAACTGAGTCTTACTGTGATTTAGCATTAGTTTATTTTCTACAAGCCATGAAATTATGTCATGAACTGCACTGTTTGAAACAGAGCCAATGTTGCACACAACATCCTTTGCTACCAAGATAGTGTCATCAGCAAACAGAAATATTTTAGAGTTACTTGTAATACTAGAGGGCATATCATTTATATAAATTAGGAACAGGAGTGGCCACAACAGTGATCCCTGGGGCACCCCCCCACTTCACCGTACCCCACTCAGACCCCACTCACAGCCATTCTCAACATTGTGAATAATGACCCCTTGCTGTCTGTTGCTAAGATAAGAGGTGAATCAATTGTGAGCTGCTCCCCGTATTCCATAGCTCCAACTTCTGAAGCAATATTTTGTGATCAACACAACAAAAAGCCTTAATTAAATAAAAAAATATGCCTATGTTTGAAATAGCATTTTCAGTTGTTAATAACTTCTAAGGCCGAACTGTACATTTGAAAGCAAATTATGTGACATAAAATGATCAATTATCCTCATACACAGCCTTTTCAATAACTTTAGCACACACTGATGTCATAGAAATAGGTCTAAATTGTCTACATCATCCCTTTCTTCCTTTTTATAAAGCGGCTTTACTACTGAGTTCGTTAATCATTCAGCAAATTGAACATTCTTAAAGGAAAAGTTACAAATATGGCTAAGTACAGGGCTAACATGTGCAGTGCAGTACTTTAATATTCTGCTAGACACTCCATTGTATCCATGAGAGTCCTTAGTCTTCAGTGACTTAATTATTGACTCAGTCTCCCCCTTATCAGTATCATGGAGGAGTGTTTCTGATATCAGTCTCAGAAAGGCATTTTCCAAGAGAGTTATATGGTTCCCTGTAGAAACTAAGTTTTTATTTAACTCACCAGCAATACTCAGAAAATGATTGTTAAATGCTGTATGTATATCTGACTTATCAGTAACAGAAATATTTTTACTGCAAACTGACTTTATATTGTTGACCTTGTGCTGCTGACCATACACTTCCTTCACAGCTGACCACATGGTTTTCATTTTATCCTGTGAATTAGGGGCACACCACATGCTCTTTGCCATCCTAATAACATTTTTAAGCACCTTACGATACTGTTTGTAATGGGCTACTGTAGCTTGGTTGTGACTACTTCTAACATTTTGATATAATTCCAGCTTTGTTCTACATGATATCCTTATCCCACTAGTCAGCCACCCAGGCTGCCTTTTACTACTAGTACCCCATTTAGAATGTTCTAATGGAAACCAACTCTCAGGGAGAATTAGATATATGTTAAGGAAAGCATTATATTTGTCATGTATGTTATTGGCACTGCAAACATCCTGCCACTCTTGTTCCTTAATGAGGTTTAAGAAACTCTCTAATGTCATTGGATTAGCTTTCCTACACAGTTTGTAATTATATGTGACATATATGTGGTCTCTTAAGTGATACAAAAAACATGACAGCATTGTACAAATTGAGTTCTGGTTGAACCAAGACTGTCTAGAGATTTATTTTTCCAGAGTTCTTCCACATATCAGTGCATCTGTTGACACTTTAACAAAGCTAAAAGACTATGCTCCAGATAATACACTGTCCCTATCATAGTAGAGATTGAATCTGCCCTAATGAGTAACACTGTCTGAAAATAACTCTATGTCATTACTGTCTTAGGTTTCATTTTATATATCAGTAATGCATGACATTGCTGTTAGACCTAATTTTTTTGTTAGTAGTTCTTTTGTGTGGTCTTTGCCTTATTGTCTGTTACTAATGTAGCTGAATCCAGATCAGATTCAGTATTGTTAGAAAATGAAGAGACATAACATCCTCTTTTAAGGATCATGTTGCTGTGATAAGAAACAATGCCTGCCCTGTTCAATTTTTTTCTAGAAAAATAGCAATGACAACCTAAACTACAGCACGACCTACACTGAAACAATAAATACTTGGTGGCTGCAGTTAGCAGCAATGTCCTGTCCGCTACTAGCTCTCCCCAGAGACATCACAGTAGGCAGTTCTGGCTGGCCAAGTTTTGTGTGGGAAGCTGGAATACACCCCCTGATGTAGAAACCTGTCAAAATTTTTTAAGTCTCCATATTCTGTCTAGTGTTATTTACAATTATGAAACTGAGCTGCTTTCTTCTTAACACTTTGGAGCCAACACCCACAAAAATACGGGCGTGCCTGACCAGCCCGAAAATCCGACACCCGTAATTTTACATGTGTGTGTGTGTGTGTGTGTGTGTGTGTGTGTGTGTGTGTGTGTGTGTGTGTGCTCGATCTTCCCCTTCCTTCCTTTACACATTCCTAGGGTTTCCAATGGTCTGGGAGGCACGGCAGAAGCTATAGTTGGAAGTACTTGACGCTAGATGGTGCGGGCATGCTGCACAAGGGAGAAGCACTCCTTTTTTTTTTTTTGTGAGGCTTTGCGAGCGGGAATATTCTTCCACGCGCACACCCTGAGTTGCGTTGTCATTGCGTAGTTTGACGGATGATGAAATTGCTCATGAGTTATCATGCGAGTTTGAAGAAAGTGATATTGATTTTTCAGAGGATGATGATTTGCTTGAGTCTGATGATGATGCAGACTATATTCAAGAAGAAGATTCTGAGTCTTCAGGTAAGGAATGCAGATAACAAAATATGCAATATTTTTACTCAGATTTCAATTGAAAGAGCTTTCAATATGTAACTACTGTAGTAAGTGATTTTATTTGCAAATACCACTTTTTTAGTAGATTCAGATGAGGAGAGCGAGCGTCCAAGTTCTTCAGAAGCATGTGTTGTCATTGCTTCTGCTGATACCACACCTGAAGTGCGTAGGTGGCCAAGGGTGAGTGTGGACCAAGAACTTCGCGCCATACTGATTCTGAGGAAGGCTATCCATTCCCAGAACACTAACACTGTGGAACACCTCTAGACTTCTTTTTGTGTTTACTTACAGAGAGTGTGGTGACTCATATAAAGCAGCAAACTAATCCGTATGCACAACAAAGCATATGGAAATTACGAAGCACAAATTCCCTTTTCCCTACCTGCTTGCTATCAAAGTGGAAAGGAGTTACCCTCATAGAAATAAGAAAGTTTCTAACAACTGTAGTCCATATGTGTGTAAGTGTGAGACCCTGTATATGAGTACACTGGTCCAAGAATCCTGTTGTGTCACATAATTTCTGTCCAAACATCCTGAACCATGACAGGTTTCTTTCTATTTTGAGAATCTTTCACATCAGTGACAATTCAGTTGCTAAGAAAAAAGGAGAAGCTGGCTATGATCCACTGCACTAGGTGAGACCCCTCCAGGATATGGTGTCTGCTAATTTCCAGCGAGCATATGCATCCTCTCAAAACATTACAACTGATGAAGGCATGAGCAAATTTCATGACCATGTGTATTTCAAGCAGTACATGCCACAGAAGCCAAATAAATATGGTACAAAACTGTACATGTTGTCAGAGCCAGAGACAGGTTATGTCTGGAGCTTTTCTGTTTATACAGGTGAGAGGTCTGACACAGTGACACTCGTAAAGACATTGCTTGGGAATCTGTCAGGGGAAGGTTACACTTTGTTTACAGACAGATTCTACACCAGTCCAGTCCTTGCTTCAGAACTGGAAGCTGCAAAAACTGCTCTTGTGTGAACTACAAGAAAATCTAGACATGGATTACCTTCTGCTCTAAAACATCCGAAACTTCAGTGAGGTGAACTAATTTTTAGGCATAAAGGAACTATCTTGGTATTCTGTCAGAAAGACAAAAGAAATGTGCACATTAAGTACAAAGCACACTACTGAGATTGTGACGTATATTGATAAGAGAGACACAGAGAAGTCAAAACCAGCCTGTGTGGTGGTCTATAATATAAACAAGTTGGGTGTTGACTTATCAGACCAACGACTATCATATGGGGCTTTTGAGCATCTAACTGTGAAGTGGTGGAGAAAGTTGTTATTCCACATAATACTAATGGTGATAATAAATTCATGTATATTGTACAACAAGGTAACTGGAAAATGCCTCACAACATCACAGTTTATGACAAGTATCTGTGCAAGTCTTGCAGACAGCACAGATTTCGAATCACAACCTGGTACATCGGGCTCTCCAGACTATCAACTGGAAACCATTTTCTGGAAAAGATTGAGACAGA
Source organism: Schistocerca serialis cubense (assembly GCF_023864345.2). Lineage (NCBI taxonomy): Eukaryota > Metazoa > Arthropoda > Insecta > Orthoptera > Acrididae > Schistocerca > Schistocerca serialis. Next base: position 720,533,839 of record NC_064639.1, on the reverse strand, counting down.
AATAGGCAAGAAACAGAAGCAAAAACAATGTGTAGTGTGTTCTCTGAGAGGCAAAAAGCTTACTGGGAAAGTGTGGCGCGAAGACACAAGATAGCAGTGTAGTGAATGCAAAGTGGCATTGTGCAGACTACCATGTTTCAAAATTTATCATACAAAGACCAAAATTGCAACTTAAAATAAAGCCAAAGGAGGTTACTGTATATGAAACAAGCAGTATAAATAATTAATAAAATTCTTGTTTAAAATAATGTAGTTTTCCTTCTGAGCATTCAGTGCATGTATCCCTGACCAATCTTTCCTCTTTTCAAAAACAATTCTATAATTGAAAGTTTCAGGAAAGCAGATATTAATTAAAAGAACAAAGTAATATACATAGCTTCAAACTAGAAAGTGCAGGCTTTTCAATAGGGGTAATGTCATTACTATAACAAAAACCATTTACGAGTTGAAGTAAATTAAAATTACTAAAAACAGCTAGGCCTTGTGATAGAGCTTCATGTGCTATGGCTCAGGGCAAAAAATGTTAACAGGTAGTATATTTTAATTCACATTGTCATACACTACATAACAGTCAAACAGTTAAAAATAATCAAGTGCAATAATTTTCAGTATGTGCTAAATCCACTTATGATGTATTTGTTTGTCAGTAAGTTGCTGTACTTGCAACAGTTTATTAGTTCGATCATTAAACAGTATTTAGTCTCATTGCAGATTAGTTACTCTGTGCTCAGCTGCTTCAATATCGATCATAAAAGCCACCAATTTGCCAAGTACAGCTGCACAACTTTATGTGGAGGACATCTCATTTTGTAAATAACAGTTCATGTTTTACACAGAATACTGAAGCAACTGTTTGCACATTTTTGTGCAAGTATTAGCAACATATCCACTTCAGAACACTTTCAGAGCAGGTTCTGCAAATTTTTTATGAGCAGCTGTAGACACAAATGAGTATAGCACTTAAGTTAATACACAAAAGGTACCAGCTTCTTGAATATTCCATGGGAATCAACACTCAGCACTGTAGTGATAATGTACTAAACACAAAAAAAACATCTTGAATCATTAAAAGGAACTGCCACATTTGTACTTTCCAATTTTCATGTCGAAATGCTCCTTGATCTAATTTATTGCTCAATCATGACTACACTGGTGAAATCGTAAGTGCACATTTATTTACACATTAATCACTTATCCAAATAATTTCTTTCTCATATAATAACAATATGTTATATTACTATCAGTTCATCTTTCTGTTCATTTAGCAGAGTTTTACATCTAACTACTATTCAGTTTTACACATTTCTAGGGAGTCACATTAATGGTACATTGCTAACCTAGAATGTGGTATACCCTGTTTCAAAGAAGATAGGTCATGACAGGAATAAATATTACCAAACCATGAATACATGGTTGCAAAGCACAGACAAGAATTATTTATGTAAGATGGAAAAACTGGTAGAAGCTCACCTCAGGGAAAATGAGTTTGAGTTCTGGAGAAACATAGGCATAATAAGGCAATACTGACTCTATGACTAATCTTGGAAGATAGGCTGAGGAAAGGCAAACCCAGGTTTATTGAATTTATAGAGTTAGAAAAAGCTTTTGGCAATGTTGGCTGAAATACACTAGTCTGAAATGCAGAAAGTGAGTGAAAGATTGTTCACGTCTTTTACAGAAAACAGAATGCAGTTATAAGAGTGGGGAAAATATGAAAAAGGAAACAGTAGCTGACAAGGGAGTGAGACAGGATTGTGGTCATCTATGATATTATACAATTTGTACACTGAATGAACATTGGATAAAACAAAGGAAATATCTGAAATTTGAATTGGTTGAGGGAGAAGAAGGAAAAATTTTGAGGTTTCTTGATGACATTGTAATTCTGATAATGACAACAAAGAGTTTGGAAGATAAACTGAATGGAATGGATAGTGTCTTGAAAAGAGGTTATAAGATGCACATCAAAGAAGTGAAACAAGGTTAGCGGGATTTAGTAAAAAAATCATGTAGTATTAAGGGGATTCGATTAGAAAGTGAGACACTAAAGGTAGTTGCCAAATTTTGCTATTTGGGCTGCAAATTAATTGAAGACAGCTGAAATAGAAATGATACAAAAAATGCTGACTGACAATAATAAGAAAAGAATTTCTGAAAAAGATAAATTTGTGAAATTGAATATAAATATATGTGTCAGAAGTCTTTTTTGAAGATATTTATGTGGAGTGTAGCCATGAACAGAAGTGAAATGTGAACAATAAACAGAGCAAACAAGAAGGGAATAGAAGATTATGAAATGTAGTGCTACAGAAGAATTTTGAAGATTAGATGGGTAGAGGGAATAACCAATGAGGAGGTACTGAACTGAAATGAGGAGAAAAGAAATCTATGCCACGACCTGAAAAATAAAAGAAGACCTGATGGGCCACATGCAACACATGTCATCTGGTGATGTCAACAGTTCAACATTTGCAATCCACTTTTTGGGTATTTCCTGATATTTGCAGCCCCGTGTGTCTTATATTAAATTAACTGTCTCAGCGGCATCTATGTCACTTTGGAGTTCCTAAACGTTATATATATGTGAATGAACTACTGACGGCCCTGGGAGAGCCAGTCCTGACAAAACTCTACCATTTGGTGAGCAAGATGTATGAGACTGGCGAAAGACCTTCAGACTTCAAGAAGAATATAATAATTCCAATCCCAAAGAAAGCAGGTGTTGACAGATGTGAAAATTATCGAACTATAAGTTTAATAAGTCACAGCTGCAAAATACTAATGTGAATACTTTACAGACGAATGGAAAAACTGGTAGAAGCGGACCTCGGGGAAGATCAGTTTGGATTCCGTAGCAATGTTGAAACACAAGAGGCAATACTAACCTTACGACTTATCTTAGAAGAAAGGTTAAGGAAAGGCAAACCTACATTTCTAGCATTTGTAGACTTAGAGAAAGCTTTTGACAATGTTGACTGGAATACTCTCTTTCAAATTCTGAAGGTGGCAGGGGTAAAATACAGGGAGCGAAAGGCTATTTACAATTTGTACAGAAACCAGATGGCAGTTATAGGAGTCAAGGGGCATCAAAGGGAAGCAGTGGTTGGGAAGGGAGTGAGACAGGGTTGTAGCCTCTCCCCAATGTTATTCAATCTGTATATTGAGCAAGCAGTAAAGGAAACAAAACAAAAATTTGGAGTAGGTATTAAAATCCATGGAGAAGAAATATACACTTTGAGGTTCAGCAATGGCATTGTAATTCTGTCTGGAAAGGACTTGGAAGAGCAGTTGAACGGAATGGACAATGTCTTGAAAGAAGGATATAAGATGAACATCAACAAAAGCAAAACGAGGATAATGGAATGTAGTCGAATTAAGTCAGGTGATGCTGAGGGAATTAGATTAGGAAATGAGACACTTAAAGTAGTAAAGGAGTTTTGATATTTGGGGAGCAAAATAACTGATGGTGGTCAAAGTAGAGAAGATATAAAGTGTAGACTGGCAATGGCAAGGAAAGCGTTTCTGAAGAAGAGAAATTTGTTAACATCGAGTATAGATTTAAGTGTCAGGAAGTCGTTTCTGAAAGTATTTGTATGGCGTGTGGCCATGTATGGAAGTGAAACGTGGACAATAAATAGTTTGGACAAGAAGAGAATAAAAGCTTTCTAAATGTGGTGCTACAGAAGAATGCTGAAGATTAGATGGGTAGATCACATAACTAATGAGGAGGTATTGAATAGAATTGGGGATAAGAGGAGTTTGTGGCACAACTTGACAAGAAGAAGGACCGGTTGGTAGGACATGTTCTGAGGCATCAAGGGATCACAAATTTAGCAGTGGAGGGCAGTGTGGAGGGTAAAAATCATACAGGGAGACCAAGAGATGAATACACTAAGCAGATTCAGAAGGATGTAGGTTGCAGTAAGTACTGGGAGATGAAGGAGCTTGCACAAGATAGGCTAGCATGGAGAGCTGCATCAAACCAGTCTCAGGACTGAAGACCACAACAACAACATGACATTTCACTTAACATTCAACAAGCAGAATTAGTACTTTTTGCAGATGATACTAGTGTTGCAATAGATCCCATTACAAAGAAGGCATCAGAAGGGATTGTTGATGATGTTTTCCATAATATTATTAAGTGGTTATCTGAAAATAGACTATCCCTTAATTTTGAGAAAACACACTATATTCAACTGTATACAACAGAGTCATAAAAACAATTGATGTAGCACATGAATCGGAGTCAGTAAATATGGTGCTCCACATTTTTGGGTGATATATTGATGAAAAGTTGAACTGGAAGAAGCCTGTTACATATTTTTCAAACAGTTAAGTTCGACTACTTTTGCTGTTCCATTTTGATAAAAGAATCCTTCCAATAATCTATAGAATATGTAACTCACTAATGATTAGACTGTAATGCGGTTCACACTGAGACGATACTATACGGGATACAATAAATGATGTAACTCACAATATGACACAGAAGCAACTTGCATCAGTGGAGCGCATAGACACATAGTGGAAGTGACCTAACTGGTTCATAATGGAATGACAGTAACATAATACTAGCATATATCTCTGTCATATCGCGTAGTGCAATGTGGAATGCTGGTCATTCCATGCAACTAGCATCATACAATGCATGGCAAGGGAAGTTTCAGGTCAGCTGATGTGCCTAAGAAACTTATTTTGTGTAGATGAAGCAAAGCTACACTTGTCTCTGTGGTTAGTTTCTCAGCAAAACTTAAACTTTTTGGACAAAAATATTAAAAACTGTTATTCTGGGATTTGCGTGTGTTCTCTGCTACGCAGTCTTTCTCATTAGATTTCCAGGAAATATTGATTCTTCCACATCTTATAGTTTGACATTACTGCTTCATAATGAACTGGTATTCTGTTTGTTATCACCTGTAGTTATTGTGATACTTCAAAAATAATTAAATGACTGGGCATATTTTGAAAAGTTTGCAATGAAAAATGTAGTCTCTGGCCAGTTTACATTTGGCAAGTTTCAGGTCATTTATAGCTAACATAGCAAAATTGTTTTATGGTGGAAGAAGAGCAATACCCCTTTCACTTCTCAAGAAAGTACAAGAGATATGTCAAAGGCTGCCCATGAAGAAGTTGGCAGCTATGTGCCACATGTGGTGCTATTGCTGCCTGCTACTTGGTGCTTATCTCTGTTTCATAAGCTGTCGATACGAGCCGAAGCTGGAGATTAACAACTTACTGCAATAAAAAGACACCGGGAGACAGCAGCTAGTGATGCTGAGCAGACATTTTTTCGGTCTATACTCCCTGATTTTAAGAAATATTGTGAGAGGCATAAAAGAGACCTGAAAGCTAAATTCCTGTTACTTCTGGATTACCAACTGGATAACTTCGAGAAGGATGAAGGATATGTCAGGCTTTTCATTATCATTATAGGCTTCTTCCTTTTCTTCAGATATGTTGTCTACTCCTACCTCAGTTCACCACCCACTGCTACACCACTGATGGTGACTGATCTCACTTTAAATCCAACAATATTTCTTCTTCTTCCTCAAGCTGAATAATACTCTAAATGAAGGAAGTGACATAAATTTGCTACTTAAATATATGTAAACAGTGCTAACTCAACATGACATTGTAAGCAAGCTGTTTAACAAAAGGATAATAAGTTTTCTAACAAATGTACACAAATGCTTCATGAACAGCAGAAGGTTTCGAAGAGGTTGGATGATCTTACAAAACAACAAAATACTTTACAGATTGAACATGACAAATTGACAAAATTTGTGTCTGTGGTTTGAATAAAGATGTCTGAACTACAGTCTGTCTGTAGCAAACTTCCTGGTGAAATACATAAATTGCTACTCTAACAACAGGCAAAATGTCTTGACAATAGCTGGGAAAACAATAATATGTGTGGTTATGCTAGAACAGCAAATGCCAAATAAATGCAAGGACGAATAACCAAAATATTCACAACAACACTAACATGAATTGGTGGAACAGAGAACACCTTATCAACATAGTCAAAGTAATGGAAAGTAGCAACATTATTCTGCTGTTGGCGCCAGCCAGGGTGGCCACGCGGTTAAAGGCTCTTCAGTCTGGAACCGCGCGACCACTACCATCGCAGGTTCGAATCCTGCCTCGGGCATGGATGTGTGTGATGTCCTTAGGTTAGTTAGGTTTAAGTAGTTCTAAGTTCTAGGGGACTGATGACCTCAGATGTTAAGTCCCATAGTGCTCAGAGCCATTTTTTTCTGCTGCTGGCAGAAAACATGTACTGGCCTCACCAAACCTTCCAGCGATGATCAAAGCACACAGTGGGAGCAGACAATATGAGCATATACAATTTTTACAATATAACCACGAATAAGATATTCGTGACAAACTGCACTTCCAGGAGGCACCATCTCAAGAACTAACTGAAGAAATTAAAAATACACTTTTTCTCAAGTGAAAATATGCTGTAGCCCTGGTGAAAGTACATTTTTTTGGTATTAAGTGACAATATTGTTTCCCTTGGGACTGTACAACTTCACAATTCTTTGAATGGCAAAGGTTTTATAGATTGGCATAGAACTTTATGGAACGAAACCCGGAGTACAAACACGAAATCCATCAAATACAGCATGGCAGCTTCTGAAGGGCTGAAATCAAGATTGCTATGCACTTTTGTCAGCTGGTTATAGTTTATGCAACTCGATTTTGCCATTCACTGACAGCAGATATTCAGAGCATAGGACATGTGATGCAATCATCCAATAGCAAAATCACTTAAGTAATGTGAACACTCAAACAGGAAAAGTTAACGGTTTAAATTAAAATGCATACAGTATAGCTATTTTTTTTGCTGTCCTCTGCCCTGCTCCCCCCTCCCCCTGAGGGTTTGGTTAACCAGGTTCCTAAGAGCACAGCTGAATATATCATCAAATGTCAAACGTTACCTGACTGAATACATATTTCGTCCAGCACTTTGAATTTTCAATAGAAAGGCCAGTTACACTATGATTGAAATTGCTCAAGAACTCACTTTGCAAGTTTTTTTAAGGATAAGTATAGTTTTTGCCATTGTTATTGCATAATTTGTTATCTGTGAAAGCACAAAAATAAATATCAAAAACTAACACTGACGCTTGGTCATTTTAGCATGCCAGAAAAATTTTAAATGAGGGCATAAAAGGCTGATCTCATGCACACAAAGTTTTTCGAAGAGACTGGTCCTCAACGTTAAGTTTTGAATGAAAGTATAATGCTCCGCAATTCCTCAAATGTAACACAATTGATATGGTGTAAAAGTAAATTTACTTTGAAAGTAATGTTTGTCAACGTGTTTTCTTTACAAAGAAAGTTTTATCTTGGTGTTACTCTCTCATTTATGTTTTATTGCTGCAGTATTATTCTCCAGAAGTGGGCTAAAATAAAATTCTTTACTAGAGTCTCAGTTCTTAAAAACTAAAACAATGAAAAATTCCCAGGTTTTTCATGGATGAAAAAATTTCTTACTTTTTCTTGGATTTCCTGGCTGTCCTGGGGAGTATATACATCCTGTCTTGACACTGGTGTGTCCACAATGTCATATCTACAGGTGTATTTAGTAAAATTAGTAAAATGATTTACATTCTCACCTTTCCTGTTCAAAACTGTTGTGTACTGAGTGCAGTAGATCACATGATGTTTGTCAGAAAGTGAATTTGCTGCTTATTTACTTCGAAATATTCTTTGCCCAGTTGGGTTGTCATCACAATATTTGCCAATTTGATAAGAGACTTGAGATTATTCGTGAATGTGTGTGCAAGATGGAAGTTTCTCCTCACCACACTTTTGTCAGTCTTCTTATACTATACCTCAGGAGAAAAGAGACACTGTTAGAAGGGAAATTGAAAGAAAGATCCAACAGAAAATAATAAAATCTCCACCTGCAGTTGTGAAGCCAGAGGATAGCATTCACCTAGAGTTAGATGTGAAAGCAATTAATAAAATGATCATACCAGCCAGAGCAAAACCAGACAATTTAGATGAACTACTAAAATTCCTGCATAGATTTGTAATTTTCTTACTGGCAGGTTTCTCTCCATCCAGGCAGTCGCAAATATGCGCCATTGTTTGCTCAGGCAGATGCTCTCAATTTTGTGTTCTTCCCTTTGTTTTGATAATTGATGCAGAAGTTTTCATCTCATCTTTGGATAGTGTTTTGGGCCCAGAGCTATTATGCAGAGCAACAGTATGCAGAATCTTTCACTTGTGACCACATCCTGGAGGAACACTTGGAACTACTAAAACAGTGCTGAATAGATTCCCAAGTTCTGGAGTTTCTGCGAATATACAAAATTCAAAATTCGGCAGACAGGAGTCTAAATTTTAAGCTCATGTCATTCCGCCATCTGAAATACTTCCAAATAGCAGAAAAATTGAAGCAATTAAATATTTTCCTGTACCTCAAACAAAACAATAACCTAAAGCATTCCTTGGACTGGTGGGATCTTATGCAGTGTGCCTTGCTGCGCTCCACTGCATAAGAATTCCACTTGAGTTTGGTCAAACCAGTGCCACAAGGATTTTGAGACACTAAAGAAAGCCCTAGTCAATAAAAACCTGTTGCACCACTGGGACATGAATAAAGATTTTTGTTTAGCCACAGATGTGTTTCTGTTTCAAAGTAGAGATTGATGGGAGACCAATCATTTGTACAAAAACTCATGCGATCAAAATTCCCATGAGGTGTGAGTGATCATACTCAGTGATAGAGTTAGAGGCATGAGCAGTTGTTTGAGCTTTTAGAGAATTTCAAAATTATAAGTGGGGTAAATATAAAAAATTTTTCTTTGACCACCAAGCGTTGTCAGTTCTTTTAACTTGAAAGCTGCTTCACATACAACTAGCACAATGATTTCTGTTTCTTCAAGAGTTTAATTTTGAAACTGTATATGTAGATGGAGAACAGAACATTGTTGCAGGTGCTCTTTTGCATCTTCCATGAGATACTAAAGAGCTTGTGGAACTCACTGGGCAAACATCTGACTTTCATATTTCACTTACATACAGGGTGTACATGCGGATGAGGAAAAAAAATTTCCATGTTTTCCCCAGATTCCTGATTAAAAATACACTTTCTCCCGGGTGAAAATACACTTGTCCCATGTAAGTAACGGTATACTTTTTGTCACAACTGTAAAAGTTATCAATCCATTGAATCGTTATGGTCTTATAAATGGGGGAAAAAACATGTTTTGGAAAGATCTGTGATGTGCAGATATGTACGCTGCATATTTTTGTATTACGAAAGTATAAATTCAAATTCCACCAAACACTAAATGTACTTTCCAAAACTAAGAAATCGAGATTGCCGTACGCTTTTGTAAGCCAGTCATGGCTCATGTCACGCGATCTTGCCAGCTGATGACGGTGGATATTCAGAGCATAGGATACGTGATGTAGTCAGCCAATAGCAACATCACTGTGAAGTAGTGCGACCACACAAATAGGAAAAGTTAATGGTTTAAATTAATATACACAGTGCTGCTACAAGAAAAGCAAAGCTTTCACATGTAGTATTGGTCTTGAAGATTAATCGGCTCCAAGAGAATTTAAGCTTTCATATATGATGATCTTTTTTGCACCTGTTAGACATTAAGATACATCATACAAATGTGCCAGTAAAATTTTTAATAACAACATAAATGTCTGATCATATGGGCTAGAAATTCTTAAAATGATCATCCTCACAAGGTTCATTTTTAAATGAGAGTCAAATGTTCTGTGATTTAAGAAATTCATTACGCATTCTAGCACATAGTTCATCTTGTGTAAAAGGAAATTTACTTTCAAAGTAACACTTTTTGAACTACCATTCTCAATATTTCCCGGCATCCTGTTAAAAATGTGTTCGTTTCATCAGTTGCCAGAGAGTGCCAGATAACAGGCGTCACCGCACTTGCGCAGTTACGATGACGCAGGTAGCCCATATGATCGTACATGTAAAACATTAAAAGATCTTACATTACGTCATAAAAGAAACAAGACATCAGAGGATACTCCAAGAGCATCGGAATTTCGTGAACCATATTAAAATGCATAAAACCATACTAAAATGCATAATTTGGCTTAAAGTGCACATGTGGATGTAAATTTTCTTGGAGTACCGGCACTATATTATCTCGTGTTTGGTTGTTTATTATGGCATAATGCCATACGTGCCAGAAGATGAAAATGTGCACTTGAAATGCAGCGAACAGTTGAAAGCAGCTAGTAGTGTAGAATTAAACAATTCGTTTCAAATAAATGGATTGCTTCAGTGGAAAAGAGTAATAAAATCCAAATTTCTGTAGCAAAACGGCAAAAATAACTTCATTGTTCTGCAAGGCGACTAATGCTTGACTGTTTGAAAAATGGAAATAAAATAAAATCTGAAACTAGTAACTTATGTTAGCCTTCCGTAATTATGTGAATGTATTTTAATTCACAAGATAGCTCCCGGCCACAGAAATTCGTTTTGTTTTCATTTGATGTCAGAGCAATAAATGAAGAGGAAACAGCAAAATCACTAAACGTAAAGACGGGTCACGTGGAGACTACCATCCTCCCCACTACAACTCAAGAGTCCTCTGTCACGGATCTACGAGGGGGGGCCCAAAAATAACCGGAATTTCTTTCTAGAAAGCATATACTTTATTGTTTTCAAATACAACCTTAATCTCCTTCAAAGTACTCTCCATTAGCATTAATACACTTGTCGAAACATTCATTCCAGTGTTCCAAGCACCTTTTAAATTCGTCCTCTTTGATACCTTCTAGCACTTTCATGACATTGCGTTTTATGTCTTCCACATAGGCAAAACGCTTCCCTCTCAAGTCTCTTTTCATCCTTGGGAATAGGAAGAAGTCCGAGGGTGCTAAATCCGGCGAACAGGGCACGTGGGTCAAGGGAGTCGTCTTTATTGAGGCCAAAAACTGGAGAACGCTGAGAGCCGTGTGCGCAGGAGCATTGTCGTGATGCAAAAACCACACGCCAGAATCCCACAAAGCCAGATGTTTTCGCGACAAACTTCTGTGAAGCCGTTTCATAACCTCCAAATAGAATTGTTGGTTTACTGTCTGGTTTTCAGGGACAAATTCAGAGTATACGATCCCTTTGATGTCAAAAAAAAAAAAAAAACAAAACAGATCAACATCGTTTTCACATTCGATTTCACTTTTCGAGCTTTTTTTGGTCGAGATGAGCCAGGTAACTTCCATTGTGATGACTGTTGTTAACTTTCTGGATAGTACCCATAGCACCATGACTCATCACCTGTAGTGATTTCATTGAAAAAATGTGGATCGCTTCCTTCATTTCGAGACAGGCTTGAACATGACGATCCCTTTGATCTCCGGTAAGAAGCTTCGGCACGAATTTTGTTGCCACTCTAGGCATCCCCATATCGATGGTCAAGATGCGCTGAATTGAGCTCCAGGATGACCCAGACAAGTTCTCAAGTTGGTCGATTGTCCTGCATCAATCTTCACTGATGAGATCATGGATTTTGTTGATGTTGTCTTCGCTTCGAGCAGTTGAAGGTCAATTGGAACGGGGATGATCTTCAACCACCATTTCTCCCTTTTTAAACCGGGAAAACCATTTGTACACTTGCTTTTTACTAAGAGCATGGTCTTTGTAGGCTGTCTGAATAATCGCAACAGTTTCTGCTGCGTTTTCGCCGAGCAAGAAACAAAACTTCAGTGCTGCACGTTGTTTGTAAGAACTAGCCATTCCCTCATGTAACGTCTGCACTGTACGCACACTCAAAGAACTGCCAAAGAAACCACACTTCTCACTGTTGGGTGATGCTGCGTGGCAGAATGACTCAGCAGAGCTCCTACTACAACCATCTGGCAGCACAACCTGCTACAACAAGTAAACGATGTGGAGCATTACGATTCCGGTTACTTTTGGGTCCCCCCTCATACGACATTTCCAAACTGGGGCAATACGAGTACTAGATAGTGGCTCCCTCCTTCCTCGAGCGTTTTAAATAGGACGCTAAAAATTAAATCAACTTTTCAAGAAACGTTCGATTTGTAGCGCATATCTTTCTGCAGAGTCTGATACATAAAAAATGTGTCTTCAAGGAATTGTAAGACATGTTATTTGGTCTGTAGTGTGCCAAAGTACAGTGTCATGCCACTTCACACAGCATTCTTCTATAGCACATCACTATTTTGCTCTGTCAAATTCAAACGTGTACATTTTGTAATGGATGCCATCAAACTATATTCAGGACAGTGGAAATTAAAATGTCCTGTGGTGCCTAACTGGCTCACAGTCAGCCGGTTTGACATCCTACCCCCCCCCCCCCCCCCCCTTTATATTATTTAAAAAAACCTCACAATTAATATTGGATGGGATTATTTGTAGCAAGGAGGACTAGAACTCTTCAGAAAATTTACACTCTTTATTGACTATTTGCTAATAACTTGCTGTTTTGTGTGACATAAAATTAAATAAAGGATGCATAAAACCAATAAAGACAAGACACAAGTAAGACACAGTACACATTTCTCCAATTCTTAAGTCATAGCGTTTTTTTTCTCTCTAATCATGCTACGGCTTTACATGGCATGCTTTCCTTTCTCCAAAAGAATCTATTTCCTCATCGAAGTTCGTCAAACCTTCTGCTGTAAGAAAAAATGAAATGTCATTGTCTAATACTGAAAAAGCTGTTAATACAAATAGTACCCAAGACTGGTGTTGTTTCTGGAGCTGATTACGTGTATTTTGTCACTGTCTGCTAGATAAAATGAAATAGGCCTGTATAAGAATGCAGCAATACACCCCAAATAAACAAGACTGTTTTGGAGCAAATGGTCATTTTTACAACACGACAGAATATAATTCACGAAGAACCACTATCAAATGCCTATTAGGCCTACTACAGGCAAAAAGCTTTATGTTAGGAAATAGTTTCACATTTCATTCATACACTCCAGCTTCTCAACTTCTCCTTCCTCATTCTAACAAACAATCTTGTCATAAGTAAACATGTAACTATTCCTGACTGTGTCAAAACTTATTCTCCGGTTAACTTCAGTTACCCTGCTACAATCAACAGTTTAGTTATCCCACATTTATTCTCCGGTTAGGCATTATTACGTGTTTCCACAACGCTTTTTCTGTGCTACTTCCAGAATAGAACTTAAGGCCTGCTGACCGGGAACTGTACAACTGGCCCTTACTAGTGTAGCGGTCTGGTCAAAAGCTTTCTATCAAAATTTCATTTTCTTGGATACACGGAGAAGATAACAAGTAATCTTTCTTACCTGTTATTCCTGTTAGTCATTTATTTCCACACTGGTAGTCTGAATCTATGGCTTTCACTAGTAATCATAACAATGCTCATCATTTGCAAACACAGTCAACCACACAAACAAACATTGGCATTCAACTGTTCGGCTTTATTCCGCTCAGCTCGTATGGCCCCGTCCACTTTTGTCTGCAGGGAAGTTTACTTCTAGATGCGATGGGGATTCCCCTAGCAGACACATCGCTTACACTATGCACGCATTCAAAAATCAGCTTATGATTCACTCAGAAAGTGTTCAAAAATGTTCAAATACCAACAGGGACGTGTTTCAAAATCATATAAATAATCAATAGACCAACATGTGCTGGATGCGAGTCGCTTTGTGAAACAAGGTTTTTTTCTTAAGAATATGAATTTGGCATCCCCTCCACCCTGAAATTGCCACCTGTGGCAGACACCCCAGTTTGCCCCTCCACTCTTCTGTCCCCTAGATCTGGGCCTGTTGCGCATAAATGCCAGTAAAATTTTTCCGTGTAGCACCTCGCTGCTTGGTGCTACTGCTTATACGGCTAACAACCACAGATCCTTAGCGAGAAGTGGGAAAAGTGCTCAAAGGAATCTAATGTAAACAGTTTTTACGTCGCACTCATCGCAGGCAATTTGTTGTTCTGAAGCATTTCATAGTCTTCCTAAAATTTTTGACACATTTTGCTGTTGGCAGACGCTTGTATGAGTATTGTGTTTTGTTGTTGTATATGGCGCATTTCCTTTGTAACTTGAGTTTTATTTTCTTTTTTTTCTCTCATTCATGTCTTATTACAGCAGTATTATTCTGCAGTACCAGCATAGAGTAATATCCTTTGTTAGAATATTGGTTCTTACCAGTCACAATTACAAAAATGTAACTGAAAACTAAAACAATGAAAAATTCCCAGAATTCTAAAAAATTCCTGGGTTTTTCCTGGTTTTCTCCCGGATGAAAAAATTCTCGGGTTTTTCCCGGATCTCCTGGTTGTCCCGGGTCATATACACCCTGTATATATGATGACACCTTCTGTTTCTATTACTTAAAATTCTGTAATAACACGAGTCTTCCACAAGATGCTGATTCCCAATGGGAAGCCGTAAAGCAAGAGCTTCAACAAAATAGTCATGATGAACTATGTAAATCCTACACCTTAAACAATGGGGTATTATTTCATCATTGCACATCTGAATCTTCTTGTTTGTGCATGTGTAATTTATTAATTATAACCGTCGTGTTTGGGGATGTGATGGAGTTATCAGTGCATGAACGAAATTGTCATGTACTGATATTTTCCTATTGTGCAGCAGCAAGTTCTGCAAGTTTTGAAATCAAATTGTTTGCCAGAAAGCAAAACATTCAAACCAATCTTGCCTGATTGAATTACATCCTGTTGTTCCTACAAAGCCTTTAGAATTAGTATCCTTGGATCCCGTGGGCCCTTTTCCCCACGTGAAAAATCTTTCTGAAAGACAAACAAACACAGCACATTTCTCCATTCAAAAGCAAATCCTGTGGGAAGGATTTTCAAGGAATTCAACAGGTTTATAAGGATGTATGTGTCTACAACACCGACTAAGTGTGTCCATTGGAGCAAATTGTAAATATCTTCTACAGGACTTACTCCAACAGAATTGATGCTGTGAAAGTCAGAAGTGGACCAGTGGGATAAAATTGGTTGCTGATATATTTGTATGCATCATAAATGTGCATTGTCTCCATTATATTTTGAAGGGGTGTTTTCTTCAGGAAGATTCACTTTTGAAATATGTTTGCATCTTTTTAATATAGGTATTGATAAAAACATCACTCTGTTTCTACATGTAAGTTTCCATTTTCTCTAGCTCTTCACATTTTGATAAGCAGCATTTTCTTTTCATCACTATACTATACAGTGTCTCCAAACTTCGAATACCACCTGACGAAGTTCCTCCAGAAGAAAGGATTCAGCAAGCCCTGATAACTTCAAGTGAAAATGCAAAACAGAGGAAATAACTCTTTGACAAAAGGCTCACACACACGTGATTATTGGATCAAAGAAGTAGTTCTACTTAGAACACACACAAAATCAACTACACTAAAGAACTTAAACCATACATGGCAGTCAATGTACTCATGTCCACATGTGATCACTGATGTTCCACAACTGAATGTTATCTTTTGGCACATTTAAAGGCAGGAAAGATAAGATATTTATTCCCGCACAAAGAGTTAAAGAAATTTGCACACTAAGCACCAACTGAACATAAGCTTTATTTTAGCTGAAATATAAGTGAAAATTTGATGAATGCACCCAATTAAGACATGTATAAAGTAACATTAGTGCCTGATATACGAGGAAGTGGTTGAGAGAAATTTATTCGCTAGCAATATATACTGTAAAGAGATTATGAAGAGAAATCTTATGAAAAGTCATATGTACAGCAAAATAAACTAATTTTAAACCGATATTGTAAGAAACGTTACAGAATATTTATATCTATCCTGTAATGTAAAAAAATATACCTCATTATTTACATGTTATTTATAAACAGAAAACCCAGGAAGCAGAAAACAAGGATAATACTCCAGATGAAAAAAGGAAATGGAATCGTAAATAAAATCATGCCAAATCACACTGCCTAATTTATGAGCAACTTGCAAAGTAAATTTCTGAGAGAATCTTCAAAAAGTTTCACCGGTAACAAATGTACCCACATTAGAGAAACAATACTATTAGCTTATGGAATAAACAAAAAAACAAAAACTGCCACTTCAATTCGCAAATTTAACTCTTACCCAGGATACATTTAATTTTCATGATCGCATATTGTGCAAATAGTTTAGACAACAAAGAGTAAGCAATGGAGAATAATGTGTACTCATACTGCTCTGCTAGTACTGCACAATTGTCTGAGAGTGGTCTGCAGGCATGATCTGTGAACTACCTCACACTGGATAAAACTTTGTATGTTAATATGTAGATACTCTACATAACGGACATAGGAACTAAGTAATAAGTAGTTTTATGTGTCCAATTTTGGAGAATACAAAAGTGGATGCGATACAAAAGACATCTTGATAAAAGATAAGCGCACGCAAATCAAAAAACAATTTTATGTGAGAAGTTGACAATGAGCCATAGTTATGCTATAGATTCCATATATGTTTAACTTAACACATCTTTTGTTGTAGAGTTAGCTATGTTTCATACAATTTTCTCGCTTGCGTTTATATAGCGGAAACCTCGCCATTGAGTAATATCTAGATTCTCTTCTACAAGGCTGTTGGATTTAGTTGGATCATATTTGTAATTCAGGATTAAGCTGTGTTGCAAGTAGTGCGAATCAAGTGTGGCGAATCTTCAGTATTTTATTTGACTTATTTGGTGTGCAAGAATGGTTTTCAAATTAGTAAGCAGACTAAATATGAGCAGAGTCAGACCAACTTAATCCCTACAGAAAACTGTATTACAATAGAGGAACCATTAAAGCAAGTGTGTTAGCAGAGCCACACAAGCCAAGTTCGTGTTCATCAAAAAAACTTTGTGGTTGTAGCATGTCAGAAAATAGCTCAGGTACTTTGTACACAGATAACACTTCCAATTTTTAGATGAGATTTTACTTGCTGTTACACAGCTGTGATTTTTTAAGAACTGATTAAATTAATAACCACAAATTATTATACAAACACTGTATTGTACATTTAATTTCCTTCACTTATACAGATTTTATATATCTTACTGGTGAGGATTACAACTTTTAATCGTATGTGCCAATTACATATGTTTTTGCTCATATTTTGGGGGTTTTAACTTTTTTCTCAATTTTGCATTTTCCTCAATTATGTGATTGTTAAGTCTGGAACCAATGAAAAAGATAAAATAGGGTTTTCAGTGTTTTACTACTGTTTTTATTATTATTACTTCATTATTATTTAGTTATAAGTAGCTACTCTAAAAACTGTGAATATGTCTTGAAGCAGTGTAACTGATGATGCACAATTACCCAGACTTTATTCATCTAGTGTTCAAGAATGAGAGCATTTAACAATTGTTAATAAACTTTGCACATAATTTGAAATATTTAAAAAACTTTTTCTCACTGACAGCCTTCACAAAATGATAACAGGGAAAATGTTTATCGCTTATTATATTTTCGATGTTCATGCTGTAAAATGTCAGCATCAGGCATAACATTTCGATTTATTATTTCTTTACTATTAACCCTATTTGCAAATGTTTCTGCAGATGGTATCCGTATATACTACTAAATGTACCTGCAAAATTACTTCATTATACAATACGTAGTTCAGGATATACCACATCACAAACATTGAGACGTGTTAAAGACTAGCTTTTTCTTAAAACAGAGTGCAAATTGCTCAGACTATACTCATCTACTGTTTGATAATGAGAGCACTTACTAACTTCCAACCGAATGTTAAATGTAATTTCAAACCTTTTCTAAATATTTTCTTGATAACATACTTAATGCTGTATTTTTAACACATTATCTCCTCTGTAAAGTAATGAGATGTCTGAACTTATTTTACTCATGTAAGTGCAATTTTTTAAGGAATTATTTATTTTCTGTTTG
The DNA here is from genome assembly GCF_023864345.2 of Schistocerca serialis cubense. Lineage (NCBI taxonomy): Eukaryota > Metazoa > Arthropoda > Insecta > Orthoptera > Acrididae > Schistocerca > Schistocerca serialis. Next base: position 720,515,957 of record NC_064639.1, on the reverse strand, counting down.
TATCTAAACTCTTGTTAGTGCAGTAGTTTTGTCAGCTATTTGAGCTCCACATATCCAAATACTTTGTACTGTCAATAAACTCACCTATAGACTTAAATTTTTAACTCTTAGCAATATCAATCAAATCTTACTGTACCAGATTGTAGTTGCTGGGGATGTCGTTCTTGAGTGTGGTCACAAATTCGCACAATGTTCAGATAAGTATCTGATACCGACTGGTAATAAAGTGTTGTCTATCAAAGGTTGCTATAAGTGTTTTCATGACTTTTTACTTTAGTAAATCATCAGCCACTGCCACTTGCATAATATAAATGTTGGCTATAAAATGATCATGGACAAAAGTATAGTGATGAAAAGAAAATGCTGCTTATCAAAATGTGAAGAGCTAGAGAAAATGGAAACTTACATGTAGAAACAGAGTGATGTTTTTATCAATACCTATATTAAAAAGATGCAAACATATTTCAAAAGTGAATCTTCCTGAAGAAAACACCCCTTCAAAATATAATGGAGACAATGCACATTTATGATGCATACAAATATATCAGCAACCAATTGTTTGGAGACACTGTACGTAGTAGCTGACAAGACGTGTCCGACACGTTCAAAAGAAAAGAACAGGAACTATTTCGATCCAGCAGCCATAGTGTGTTTAGTCACAGATGAATCACAGACATTGGCTGTAAGTGGGCATTGATATATATACCTAAAAACAAAGATGATGTAACTTACCAAACAAAAGCGCTGGCATGTTGATAGACACACAAACAAACACAAACATGGACACAAAATTCATGCTTTCGCAACCAATGGTTGCTTCATCAGGAAAGAGGGAAAGAGAGGGAAAGATGAAAGGATGTGGATTTTAAGTGAGACGGTAAGGACTCATTCCAATCCCAATCCCAATCCCATTCCCAAGACTTATCTTAGGGGGAAAAAAGGACAGGTATACACTTGCACACACACACATATCCATCTGTACATACACAACAGATCTCCAGTTACTTTCTAGTTCACCTTTATCTCTCCCCATATATTTTTATTTTCATTTTCATTTCAGCCTCATGTTACACTTTCCACCTTCTAATACCATGTCACCCTCACAACACCCCCACAACGACCCCATTAAGTTTTATTTACATTCCCTCCGCAAACATGCCTTCACCCTAGCCAGATTACGCTCGCATATTTTATTTTCGCAGGCTTGTCTGACATTTGGCATTACCCCCAAAGGCCTCACACTTAAAGTTCCCATCTCTGGCTGCAACGCTTCTTTCCATCAGTCCCTATACCAGTTCCAAACTGAACAATCCATTGCCCTCACCCACCTAATCCTTCACCTACACATCAACTCAGCCAATGAACACACCCGTCAACTCCTATCCTTAATACAAGTCCTCAATCTTTCCTCTCCCACATCCACACCAGCTGTTCAGAGCATCCTCCTACAGGCCAACCGCAAATTAGAACAGCATGCCACCATTCACCTCAAAAAACTATCCAATCTCCTGGTTTCCCACCTCCGGAAAGGCAACTCACTCACCCTTCACAACCTTTCCAGCAAACCCCAACCTCCTCTTATTGCACACAAACCCAGTCTCTCCCATCTACTCAATCTCCCACTTCCCGCTCCACTCCCTCCAAAACCTCAAAATTCCAATCAACACAATCTGGAACCACAACACCCTAATTCAGTAGTTAACCTTTTCTCCAAACCTCTCTCCCAATCCGAAACCTCTGTCCTATCCAAAGGCCTCACCTTCAGCCCCACTCCCAGATTCAACCAAACAGCCCTCGTCAAAGATTTACTGTCCTACACTCGTACTCTCTGCTGGAAATATCACTTTGCCATAAAGAAAAATGATCCTAGTCCTACTCCTAATGCTCCAACTCCCCAAGACACTATCCAAATTGAACCCTGCCTGGAACAGTTCCGTCCTCCGTCACAGCGGGACCCACCTCCTCTTCCTCAAAATCACCCTCTCCAAACCTTCCAGGAATTTCTGACTTCCAGCCTTGCCTCTCAATCCTTCTTAAGAAACCTTAATCCTACTCCCAATATCACCACTACTGAAGCCCAGGCTATCCGTAATCTGAAGGCTGACCGATCCATCGCCATTCTTCCGGCGGACAAGGATTCCACAACCGTGGTACTTGATTGCGGGAGTATGTGGCTGAGGGACTGCGTCAGCTTTCAGACAACACCACATACAAAGTTTGCCAAGGTAATCCCATTCCTGATGTCCAGGCGGAGCTTCAAGGAATCCTCAGAACCTTAGGCCCCCTACAAAACCTTTCACCTGACTCCATCAACCTCCTAACCTCACCGACACCCCGCACCCCTACCTTCTTCCTAAAATTCACAAACCCAATCATCCCGGCCACCCCATTGTAGCTGGTCACCAAGCCCCCACAGAACGTATCTCTGCCTACGTAGATCAACACCTTCAACCCATTACATGCAGTCTCCCATCCTTCAACAAAGACACCAACCACTTTCTCGGACGCCTGGAATCCTTACCCAATCTGTTACCCCTGGAAACCATCCTTGTAACCATTGATGCCACTTCCTTATACACAAATATCCTGCACGTCCAGGGCCTCACTGCGATGGAGCACTTCCTTTCACGACGATCACCTGCCACCCTACCTAAAACCTCTTTCCTCATTACCTTAGCCAGCTTCATCCTGACCCACAACTTCTTCACTTTTGAAGGCCAGACATACCAACAATTAAAGGGAACACCCAAGGGTACCAGGATGGCCCCCTCGTACGCCAACCTATTCATGGGTCACTTAGAGGAAGCCTTCTTGGTTACCCAGGCCTGCCAACCCAAAGTTTGGTACAGATTTACTGATGACATTTTCATGATCTGGACTCACAGTGAAGACGAACTCCAGAATTTCCTCTCCAACTTCAACTCCTTTGGTTCCATCCGATTCACCTGGTCCTACTCCAAATCCCATGCCACTTTCCTTAACGTTGACCTCCACCTGTCCAATGGCCAGCTTCACACGTCCGTCCACATCAAACCCACCAACAAGCAACAGTACCTCCATTATGACAGCTGCCACCCATTCCACATCAAACGGTCCCTTCCCTACAGCCTAGGTCTTCGTGGCAAACGAATCTGCTCCAGTCCAGAATCCCAGAACCATTACACCAACAACCTGACAACAGCTTTCGCATCCCGCAACTACCCTCCCGACCTGGTACAGAAGCAAATACCCAGACACTCCCACAGAAGAACCACAAAAGTGCCCCACTTGTGACAAGATACTTTCCGGGACTGGATCAGACTCTGAATGTGGCTCTCCAGCAGGGATACGACTTCCTCAAATCCAGCGCTGAAATGAGATCCATCCTTCATGAAATCCTCCCCACTCCACCAAGAGTGTCTTTCCACCGTCCACCTAACCTTCGTAACCTCTTAGTTCATCCCTATGAAATCCCCAAACCTTCTTCCCTACCCTCTGGCTCCTACCCTTGTAACCGCCCCCGTTGTAAAACCTGTCCTATGCACCCTCCCACCACCACCTACTCCAGTCCTGTAACCCGGAAGGTGTACACGATCAAAGGCAGAACCACGTGTGAAAGCACCCACGTGATTTACCAACTGACCTGCCTGCACTGTGACGCATTCTATGTGGGAATGACCAGCAACAAACTGTCCATTCGCATGAATGGATATATATATATATATATATATATATATATATATATATATATATATATATATATATATATATATATATATATATATATGTGTGTGTGTGTGTGTGTGTGTGTGTGTGTGTGTGTGTGTGTGTGTGTGTGTGTGTGTGTGTGTCTATATATATATATATATATTAAGGCGAGATGACAATGATTTCTGCAGTGCAGATGCGCACCAGTCTTGAACTCTTACTGGAATCAATAAAATGCCATAAGTAGCATGGATAATGGGCAGAGGGCAGTAGATTAGAAGTGTATAAATAAGCTGAGAATTTGGGTCTGATGGGAGGGCTAGGTTAGTCCAGGCAGTTGTAATCACAACTGTGTCTGGATGGCTTAGGGTTCAGAGCATCTGCCTAATAGGCTCAAATCCCAGTTCCACTCAAATTTTCAACTTGTCCCATTGTTTTCAATCAATGCCCAATTGTAACCAATGTTTGTAAATGCTTTGTGTCTACCCAAGTTATAGTGGGTTTACAAAGTGTTGTGGCAAGCTGTCAAATAAGGTGTTTGCCCCATGACAATGCACCAGCTCATTCTGCACAGAACACAAGTCACACATGCTGCTTCTTTCAACAGTTAAATTTTCCCTCATATCCTGTATTCTCCTCACAATGTCAAATGTGTGTTCTTTCAGTGAATTGTTCCAGTGCAAGGTGATTCTTTAATACATATTTTGGTTTAGGATAGAATGTGTCTGAATGATGTCAGGACAATAGATATTCTGTTTCAGATGAATCCCGAGGATTCTTTTCAGTGCCTTTTCCTTTATGTGGCACAAACAAAATAGTATTTGTAAAATACACAAAGCAGCAGAAGTACTCTGTGAAGCGCCATCAGAATCAGAAAAGCATTTTCTCTACTGTTAACTTTATTGAAATCTTAGCAAAATAATGAAAAATTCTATTTTTGTTTTTTAAGTTTTATAACTTTACACAAACATTTATGATTGAGACAAGTTATTGATTTCTGTTTTGTATACCTTTGGTATCTTGTTGCTCATACATAATATCTAGAACCACCACGAACCATATGCATCACTTCCAGCATATCAGAAGGTACCATGAATATTTTTGGCTGAAAAATATAATATATAAGCTTACAAGAATGATGCAGTAAAATACAGATAGCTCATTAATTAATAAATCATAATAATGATTAAACACACACACACACACACACACACACACACACACACACACACACACACACACAGCATGTGTCAAATAATGCTAAATCAGCATATGATACTAATTCTAAAACAATGCCTGACTAAAAAGTAGTTTTGTAGAAATTTAGACCGCAAGTGGACAAAATACAACTACTATTTTTATAAATGGGCTATTGGATGTGTTTGCACAACCTTGTTAGCAAAATATGGAGTGTATCTGCTTCTATAATTTCTACCTTTAATCTGGGTTAATAGGTTTCCCTTGTAACCATCAGCAGTATCAAGATAGTTAATAACATATTTTTCTAAATCTGTTATTTCATTACAAAAATTATGATTCTTTTAAATAACTGTTTACCATTAGTGCTCAAAATTACAACGATCACTCATTAAATAAGAGTGACAACTTGGTGATGACTCTGACATGGTGACAGTTGTCTTCTTAGCTTCATGACAACAATGTTTCAGCAGTTCAGTTGTTCAGCATCTGCTTTTCTGGAAGACTGATGTTCTCTTTCAGTGAACTGTTATCATAACGTTTCAGTGTGATGGATGATGAAAAAAGCAGGAAAATGGATACCAGTATCTATAATTCAACAACGAGTGAACAACTTCTTCTTCTGCTTTTCGTCTCTCTCTCTCTCTCTCTCTCTCTCTCTCTCTCTCTCTCTCAACAAGTGTTGGAGATAACATTGCACATTTAATTTACAATGAAGACATAGCAGTTTTCCAATAACACTATCTAAAATGACATTTTGAAACAGAATATAATGGATATTTGCAAGGTCACAAAATGATGGTTCAATTGAAAAAACAACAAAATCTTTTAATCTGAACAAAATAACCATGAAGCAGTTAGGTTAGTTTTTTTGCGGCATATAAACTGGGAGGGGAGGAGTAGAAGAAGAGGAAGAAGAAGGGGTACTTTGGCAAACAGGGAGTTCTTCAAGAAATGTACACTTAATGCGACTGAAATCATCTGTCAAGACAACAATGTGCTCAACTGAAGACAAAGAACTGAATCTGAACAACAAATTGGTTAACTGTAAGCAATCTGACTGATAGTCTACCCGGGGTAAAAATATGGGCATAACTAACACTGTGAAACTGCTTCTTTTTGTCTATGTCTATATCTACATCCATACTCCGCAAACCACCTGACAGTGTGTGGTGGAGGGTACCTTGAGTACCTCTATCGGTTCTCCCTTCTATTCCAGTCTCGTATTGTTCGTGGAAAGAAGGATAGTCGGTATGCCCCTGTGTGGGCTCTAATCTATCTGATTTTATCTTCATGGTCTCTTTGTGAGATATACTTAGGAGGGAGCAATATACTGCTTGACTCCTCGATGAAGATACATTCTCGAAACGTCAACAAAAGCCCATACCGAGCTACTGAGCGTCTCTTTTGCAGAGTCTTCCACTGGAGTTTATCTATCATCTCCGTAATGCTTTTGCGATTATTAAATGATCCTGTAACAAAGTGCCCTACTCTCTGTTGGATCTTCTCTATCTCTTCTATCAACCCTATCTGGTATGGATCCCACACCGGTGAGCAGTATTCAAACAGTGGACGAACAAGTGTACTGTAACCTACTTCCTTTGTTTTTGGACTGCATTTCCTTAGGATTCTTCCAATGAATCTCCATCTGGCATCTGCTTTACCGACGATTAATTTTGTATGGTCATTCCATTTTAAATCACTCCTAATGTCTACTCCCAGATAATTTATGGAATTAACTGCTTCCAGTTGCTGACCTGCTATACTGTAGCTAAATGATAAAGGATCTTTCTTTCTATGTATTCACAGTACATTATACTTGTCTACATTGAGATTCAATTGCAATTTCCTGCACCATGCGTCAATTTGTTGCAGATCCTCCTGCATTTCAGTACAATTTTCCATTGTTACAACCTCTCGATATATTACAGCATCATCCACAAAAAGCCTCAGTGAACTTCCGATGTTATCCACTAGGTCATTTATATATATTGTGAATAGCAATGGTCCTACAACACGCACACCTGAAATCACTCTTACTTTGGAAGACTTCTCTGCATTGAGAATGACATGCCGCATTCCGTTATCTAGGAACTCTTCAATCCAATCACCCAATTGGTCTGATAGTCCACATGCTCTTACTTTTTTCATTAAACGACTGTGGGGAACTGTATCAAATGCCTTGCGGAAGTCAAGAAACACGGCATCTACCTGGGAACCTGTGTCTATGGCCCTCTGAGTCTCGTGGACGAATGGCGCGAGCTGGGCTTCACACGATCGTCTTTTTCGAAATCCATGATGATTCCTACAGAGTAGATTTCTAGTCTCCAGAAAAGTCATTATACTTGAACATAATATGTGTTCCAAACTTCTACAACTGATCGACATTAGAGATATAGGTCTATAGTTCTGCACATCTGTTTGATGTCCCTTCTTGAAAACAGGGATGACATGTGCCCTTTTCCAATCTGTTGGAACGCTATGCTCTTCTAGAGACCTACGGTACATCGCTTCCTGTACTCTGTGTAAAATCAAACTGGTATCCCATCAGGTCCTGCGGTCTTTCCTCTTTTGAGCAATTTTTAATTGTTTTTCTATCCTTCTGTCATCTATTTCTATATCTACCATTTTGTCATCTGTGCAACAATCTAGAGAAGGAACTACAGAGCAGTCTTCCTCTGTGAAACTGCTTTGGAAAAAGACATTTAGTATTCTGGACTTCAGTCTGTCACCCTCTCTTTCAGTACCATTTTGGTCACAGAGTGTCTGGACATTTTGTTTTGATCCACCTACCGCTTTGACATAAGACCAAAATTTCTTAGGATTTTCTGCCAAGTCAGTACATAGAACTTTACCTTCGAATTCGTTGAACGCCTCTCGCATAACCTTCATCACACTACATTTCACTTCGTGTAATTTTTGTTTGCCTACAAGGCTTTGGCTATGTTTATGTTTGCTGTGAAGTTCCCTTTGCTTCCGTAGCAGTTTTCTAACTCAGTTATTGTACCACGGTGGCTCTTTTCCATCTCTTATGATCTTGCTTGGCACAAACTCATCTAATGCATATTGTACGATGGTTTTGAACTTTGTCCACTGATCCTCAACACTATCTGTACTTGAGATAAAAATTTTGTGTTGTGCCATCAAGTACTCTGAAATCTGCTTTTTGTCACTTTTGCTAAACAGAATAATCTTCCTACCTTTTTTAATATTTCTATTTACAGCTGAAATCACCGATGCTATAACTGCTTTATGATCGCTGATTCTCTGTTCTGCGTTAACTGTTTCAAATAGTTCAGGTCTGTTTTCACCAGAAGGTCTAATACGTTATTGCCACGAGTCAGTTCTCTGTTGAACTGCTCAAGGTAGTTTTCAGATAATGCACTTAACTAAAATTGACTGGATTCTTTGTCCCTGCCACCCGTTTGAGTCTCCCTGTCTATAACTGGTAAATTAAAATCTCGATCCAAAACTATAACATGGTCGGGAAATCTACTTGAAATATTTTCCAAATTTTCCTTCAGGTGTTCTGCCACAACAGCTGCTGAGCCAGGGGGCCTATAGAGACATCCAATTGCTGAGTTTAGAATTTCCTTGTTGTTTACATCTGGTTTCAGCCAACTTTCCATCCGTAGTACTATGTGGGCATTGTGACTGTTTATTAATGAGACCAGTTCTGGGACCTTTCTATAGACGCTCCTGCAGTTTACTATTACCGCATTAATATTGTCATTCCCTGTTGTATTTTGCCTACTGCTACCTTGTCGCGTCTCTGGAGGCGTCTTCTCGGGCCTATGGAGGGAATTCTCTAATCTAGAAGACCCACATGTGCACTCCACATGTACTCCGCTACCCTTATAGCCACTTCCTGCGTGTAGTGCACGCCTGACCTATTCAGAGGGACCCTACATTTCTCCATCCGATAGCGGAGGTCGAGAAATTTGCACCCCAGATCTCTGCAGAATCGTCTGAGCCTCTAGTTTAAGCCTTCCACTCAGCTCCAAACCAGAGGACTGCAATCTGTTCTGGGAACGACAGTACAAATAGTTAGCTCAGATTCCACACCCCAAGTGAGGCTATCCGCCTTCACCAACTCCGCCAACCGCCTATATGAACTGAGGATGACTTCTGAACCCAGATAGCAGTAGCCATTGGTGCCGACATGAGCAACAATTGGCAGTCGGGTACACCCAGTGCTCCCTATCGCCGCCGGCAGGGCCTCTTCCACATCTCGGATGAGACCCCCCGGCAAGCAGACAGAGTGAACACTGACCTTCTTCCCCGACCTTTCCGCTATTTCCCTAAGGGGCTCCGTCACCTGCCTAACATTGGAGCTCCCAATCACTAATTGACCCTCCACCTCGTGCGACATCATGAACGCCGTTGAACCCACCACTCCCCTTGGAGAGAGGGTGGCCCAACCACGTCCGGTACCCGCGAAGATGTCTCGACAGCACAGACCATGGGTGAAGCATGTAACACCTGGGGTGTACCATGTGACACGCCCGACTCCCCACTACCACTACACTCTGAGGCAGCAGCCTGAAGATGGCTGACCACAGCCATCAGCATGTTCAGCTGTTCACGAGCAGTGGCCAACTCCTCCTGCATCCGTACACAGCAGTCACACATCCTATCCATCATAAGAAATCAACAATTTACTGTAGAGGGTTAAGTAATCAACTTTTAACTAGACTGCTAATTCACTAAAGGCAGCTGATAGCTGACTAAACTGTGGTTACTAGACACTTCTTGTTGGAAACAATGAAAATAAGCACAAACTGTCTCTGGACTGTATTCAAAACAAACATGAAATCTATGGAACACTATTACTAGTACTTGAAAATTAAAGCTTCTTAAAAGCAAAAACACACTGAAAAAGAAGTGACAAGTAAGAAAAACGCAGTTAATACTTAAATTTACATAGCTTGCTGCACAGGAGATGTAAAGCAGATGGCAGTTACGATGACACTGTCCAAGGCATTAATGATGACTTTGATACAACCCACCACCCACTTAGGAGTCAGTAAAAAAACCATAACAGAGGAAGAATTTTTTTATTATATAAAAGAGTGCATCAAGATTTTCTACAGTGAAAATTTTGGAGCAGTTGGACTTCAAATGGGAATGTCAACTGAATAGGCTATATTTACGTTAACAAGCGATATACTAGAATCAATAAATCAGGAATAAGTTGTGACTCTTCCACCGCAATCTCAGAAGATGCAGATGATATCAGTATAGGACTAATGAAATTTCTGGAAACATTAACAGGGGGCTGAAAGCAAATAGATTATAATTGAATTTTGACACGACTCAGTGCTTACAGTTCAGTACTTCTCCTAGATTGCTACAAGCTATAAAAATAGGATTCCCAAACAATAAAATATGAGTAGTAAATAATTTAGGTGTAAAGGAGACCACTCACTGAATAACAGAGGTGTTGAGTCATTAACAAGCACATATTAGAGAGAAAGAAAACTTGATAGCTTTCCAAATACATCCATAAGTCCTTTAACAGGCTAGAGCATATGCATGTGTGTGCCCACACACACACACACACACATGCTGGGATTGTATATTGGCGGGTGGGGTAGGGGCTGTGTCACGTGGGGTATGCAGAGGGACAGAGATGTGGGAAGCAGGAATTGGGAATGAGTAGCTAGTGGCTTTGAGGGAAGCTGCAGTTTTTGTGGCTAGGAATAAAAGAGGGAGATGTGGCAAGTCTAGGCATGTGGTATACTGGGACCAGAGCCAGTGATGTATGGTACACATTGAGGGTGACGTGGAAGTATGGATTGGGAGGGGGTGATGAGACAGAGGATGGGCAGGGGAAACTGTTGGGTAAGTGTATCCCCTTTCTCACACTCTTTGAGCACTTGCTCTTCCATCTAATATCTCTATCTCTGTATCACTCAGCCACATCATGTGCCCACCCATATGGCTGATTTCATTACTTTTCTAATAGGTGGATCTTTGCAAACAGTGTTCAGCTAATGAATGTACCTCCCCCTCCTCCTCCATCTTCCATTTTCACAGGTGAAGTATCTTTCATTCAAAGGCATCCAGCATTGCAATATCTTTTGATGCTAATGACCAAGTTTCCACAGCAAATGTAAGCAATAATCTTATGTGACTTGCCAAATGAAAGTGCTGGCAGGTCGACAGACACACAAAAGAACACAAACATACACACAAAATTCAAGCTTTCGCAACAAACTGTTGCATCAGGAAAGAAGGAAGGAGAGGGAAAGACGAAAGGATGTGGGTTTTAAGGGAGAGGGTAAGGAGTCATTCCAATCCCGGGAGCGGAAAGACTTACCTTAGGGGGAAAAAAGGACGGGTATACACTCGCACACACACACATATCCATCCACACATATACTTGGAGATCTAAGACATAGCCAGAACAGCGTCATGTGAATCTCTATTCTTGGCACCACAGTCAACAGCTGGCAAGTTCAAATCTACCTTTATTACAATAGTGTAACCAGACTTGTCTGCTTGTGTCTGTATATGTGTGGATCGATATGTGTGTGTGTGTGAGTGTATACCCGTCCTTTTTTCCCCCTAAGGTAAGTCTTTCCGCTCCCGGGATTGGAATGACTCCTTACCCTCTCCCTTAAAACCCACATCCTTTCGTCTTTCCCTCTCCTTCCTTCTTTCCTGATGAGGCAACAGTTTGTTGCGAAAGCTTGAATTTTGTGTGTACGTTTGTGTTTGTTTGTGTGTCTGTCGACCTGCCAGCACTTTCATTTGGTAAGTCACATCATCTTTGTTTTTAGATATATTTTTCCTACGTGGAATGTTTCCCTCTATTATAACAATAATCTTATGTGTTTTATTAATGTTTGATTTGGTGATTTAAATTAAGAGCCTTCACAAAAATAATTACATGGTCATTTTTTCTCATTGTTGCTTGTAATATATTTGTACATGCCATTCAGCTTACTAAATGATACACACTTGCAGTTGGATTTTATTCAGTATGCTCACACAGTTCACGCAATGGTTTATATGAAAGTAATACTATTTTATCACTGGGGTGGTTTTTGTGACACACTTATTTTCTGATTGTTTATGTCCTTCAAGATTGTGCACTACACTGTTAACAGGTTCCGTGCTTTTACCATTAGAAGAATTTAATTTGTGAATGGATCCTGAAACTACCATTGTAATATATTTATTTTCCAAGAACTGTGATATTCTAGGTCGAATTTTCTTTTGTTGGAACTTCCCACATTTATATTTTAAGGTTATATTCTCTTTAGTTAAAACTGATACAATTTCAATATTATCATCTATATTTTGAAGCTAAATCTTTGTTGGCATATGTAAATAATTTATAGATCAGATTTACACTTACGGAAATATAATAAAACATTGTTTTGCATTTTAATCACATAATACCTTTAGTATGTCTTTTCTTTCAGTAACACGTCCTGAATTCATCACTTTTTCCATTATGCAGGTATGCTCATGAAACAACATTGACACTGTATGGGGTATCTCATAACCATGTTTATAGCTTTTTTTCTCACTTACTTTCAAAATTATGTTACACGAGATACATATTTCATTATTATAAACTTTCAGTTTTTCACAAATTGAACACTTTTTTTCTTATCATGAGTTACATCTTACATTTAGTGCTATTTTAAATATCATTCCTTTTAATTTCTGCACTCTGATGCTATAGCACCCTTGCGGTCACAGTTTCACTCCTCTATGTAACTGATTCAGAAGTTCACCTGGTTAGTTACTTGGAGATCTAAGACATAGCCAGAACAGCATCATGTGAATCTTTATTCTTGGCACCACAGTCTACAGCTGGCAAGTTCAAATCTGCCTTTATTACAATAGTGCAACCAGAAAATTTACCCATAATATTCTCCATTCACCTCTAAAGCTCCTATGGCAAGTGGTGTACACAGAAGAAAGAAAGATTAAGGTTTAATATCACCACAGCAGTTGGTAGCTTAAACACTTGGGCCAGAATAACGTCTAAACTTTAACTCAGCAATTCCTTATTGCACCATGAGTGTAGTGTGTACCATTACCTGCTGTCACTTATGGAAAACAACAAGACTCATCAACAATTTCTGTGGGTATAATGTGGTTTAGGGAAATTAAATATCAGCAAACTATCTTATGATGACTGGCACATACGTGGACATATTAGAATGGCTGATTCCCAAAGATCCCTATTCTACAGCTCATAAAGTGTTGCAAATGTATGCAGAACTTACTCAAATAGTGCAATCTCAAACTTCTGAAAACTCAGCGCTGAATGAATGCCAAAATTATTAATCGATGAGCACAAAAAAAAATCTGATTCAGGTGGCTTGGGATTTCTTAGCTCAAGCTGGATTGGCTGATTCACTCAATTTACCACTCAACAATTTACTTCCATAGTAAAGTGGTCAGTGTGGCTGACTGCCATGCAGGGGGCCCAGGTTCGATTCCAGGCCAAGTTGGAGATTTTATTCACTTGAGGAGTAGGTGTTGTGTTGTATTCATCATCATTTCATCATCATCAACGCAGAAGTCATGAAGTAGTGTCACAAGAAAAGAGCTGCACTAGGCAGCTGAACAGTGTCAGATGAGGTCTCCCAGTCAAGAATGCCATATGGTCATTTCATTTCCCTGCTCAACTGTGCATAAAGTGCTTGGTAAAATTGTACAAGACATAAACTGTGTAATCAAATGTCTGAAAATTCTGCACTCAGAGAATTCTGAGATGGTTAAGCTGGTTAGTTAGTTACTTAGTCAGTTAGCAATCAGCCCAGAAGAATTCTCATTCAGTTGGCCTGGTATTTTCTACGTCATTATCAGTGTGGGGAGGGCGGGGGGAGGGGGGGGGGGTGAATAACTTCTCTATTCTACTGTGATGGGGAGTGGAATGTGAGGGCTGTTGCACACTGTAATTGAAAAGGCGACTGATGTAGTGATGAAATAATGGTGCCCCATAGGAAAAGGAAGAGAGAGGTAAAACAGTCCATGTCCAAAATTCATGAGAATATTCTTTTATCATGGGTAAGGGATTTTGGTATTTATGTTTTTACTTCCAATCCAATCCATAAATCTGTACACATATTGGCTCCAATATATCATTCACAAATTGATGAAGACTCTGTGTTTGATGTACAATAGTGCGATACCTCACACTAACATGTAAAATGGTTTAGATGTAAACAGTTTCCATTGGGACACACTGAACCATCATGGCTACATCTCAGTTCTTCCATACCAAAGCCTAATCCTGTATCTTGTCGTCCCCCCTCCCACCATTTAAACCATTATCACCATTTGCAAAGTCAATTGGTATGGTTGTACACACTCAAATAACTTCCTTGTGTACGGTCGGTAAGAACAATGTGGTGTATTGAAACTGTTTAGCATTGCCACACATTAATGCCTTGTAAAATGCCAGGATCCTCACTAATGCAGAGTAGTTTTTATAAATAACAGTAAAAGCTGCAAATATGCAACTGTAGTTTCATGTTACAATATTAATTACACAACTTCAAAGTATGTGCCATCTGTATCCTACTCACCAACACCAGCTTTTCTGAATTGCTCAGGTGGAAACTCTCCCCACAATATATCCTACATTCCCATGTTTGATTTTTGCCTGACGACTTTTGTTTGATTGTACTTTCATGTTGCAGTTCATAAAAGCAGTCGTGTTGTCTGTGGGCTAAGCTGCAACCACTGTGCTGCATTCTACATGGGCATGACAATCAACAAGCTATCTGTCAGCATGAATGGCCAGAATGGCCACCGACAAACTGTGGCTAAGAAACAGCTGCACCATCCAGTTGCATGACATTCTCCATTTCAATGACGGCTTCACAGCCTGTGCCATCTGGATCCTTCCCACCAACACCAGCTTTTCAGAATTGCACAGGTGGAAACTCTCTCCACAAAATATCCTACATTCTTGTAACTCTCCTGGCCTCAACCCCCTACCTGTTCCCATTCCATCACAAAACAGCTTGCCATTCCACCTACACACCCACAGTCTTTCTACTTATCTCTCCCCCCCCCCCCCCCCCCCCTCCAATCTGTCTAACCTCCCGACTGCACCTAACTGCCCTATCCGCTCTCCACCTCATCCCAATATGCTCCCACAAGCAGCACTTTACCATCCCCGACTCCTACCCTGCTATCCCTCCCCTTCCCCACCCCATCCCTAGCCTCCACCTTAACCTGCCATCACCCGGTTACTTCTTCCACCATGCGCTGCTGCTCACAGTCTGGCCTCAGCAGCCAAAGATTGTGATCATAGGAGTGCGTGTGTGTGTATGTGTGTGTGTGTGTTGCATTTGCATGAGCGCATTGTGTATGTGTATGTTGTCTTCTTCCAATGAAGGCCATTTCAGCTGAAAGCTTACCTGCTAACAGTCTTTCTGTCTTGCTGTTACGCCTAGCAACCATCCTTTTCACAATACTGTCATGTCGTATTTTTATCACATATGGAATACTTGGTTAACTTTCCTGCATCAGCAATGAAAAAATGACTGTACCACACGCTCTATGCTCTACTTCCATCATGATCCCAATAGTTTTACTACAGCTTTTTGAATTTAATGCCTCTGGAAACTAATTCAAATGATTAACAAATTTGAAAAATTTTAAAATTGGTATTTATTAAAAGTCACTAT
The DNA here is from genome assembly GCF_023864345.2 of Schistocerca serialis cubense. NCBI lineage: Eukaryota > Metazoa > Arthropoda > Insecta > Orthoptera > Acrididae > Schistocerca > Schistocerca serialis. The sequence goes on along the minus strand of NC_064639.1, from coordinate 720,500,406 downwards.
TTTCTAAAAGTTGGTTCTAAGCACTATTAATTATAATACACCCCTTGAACTATAGTGAATGATTGGTCTTTCTCCTGGGCACATGCTGTTGAAGAAAAATATGGCAATGTCATAAAGAGATACAGTCCAGAGGGAAAAGAGCATCTTACCAGATAAGCAGCAATTTCACTTTTCTTCATCTTATGTCCAATGCTGAGATAAATATTACATCCATGTTTGAAAGCTTCATCACTTAGAACCATGTGTTTATCATGAAGTAAAAGTAAGAACACTCCATTTTTCACAGCCTCCTGCTGAAGAGCAAGGTGGAGTGGTCGGTTCATCCAAGAAGAGAGATCCGTCTTGAACAAAAGCAATGACTTTTATTGTAATGAGGCAAAGCACAAACTGCATAGAAGGAGCACATATGGAAAAAAAAATTAAACACACAGTCACTGAATTTAATGAAGCAGCTACCATAAGTGCCAATCAAAACAACAGTTGCAGCGACACATCATATAGAATTGACATTTATACTAACAGTCAAACGTGGGGAACAGCCAAGCAAAGTATATGCATACGTAATATTAATAAAACTGTAAAACCAGGCACAAATTTCAAATGCACTTTTTGATAAATCTGAATTGCTGGTTGAGTAACTATTTCAGTTTCAAACAAGACACTACTTATGAATAAAGGAGACGACTCACTAAAAGGCAGAAGTGCTGCATCACAGGTAGGCAGACAAAAGAGCTTGGCTTGCTTTCTTAATGCACTTCCTTTTTCTAGCTGTACAAAAAACACACAGACAAATGAACACACACACACACACACACACACACACACACACACACACACACACACACACACACACACACACACACTATTGTGTGGGGGGTGGGGGCAGTGAGTTACCTGACGTTTAGGCCAAGGAGGTTACAGAAGCGGAGAATGTGCTGTAAGGATAGCTCCCATCTCTGCAGATCAGAAAAGTTGGTGGTGGTTGGGAAGATCCACATGGCACAGGTCTCCCAATGCCCTGCAGATTCCAAACCCACCACCTCACTCCTCATACACATAACCAACTACATCCCAATCCATATATGCTTCACCTTTGAAGGGAAGGTGTACAAACAAATTAATAGCAGAAGCATGGGCACCCACATGGCAGCCTCCAACACCAACTTCTTCATGGGCCACCTAGAGGAAAGATTCCTAGCTTCCCAAAACCACAAATCCCTAGTCTGGTTCAGGTTTATTGATGATATCTTTACATAATCTGGACCCAAAGCCACGACACCTTATCCTCATTCCTCTACAACCTCAACACTTTCTCTCCTATTCACTTCACCTGGTCCTCCTCCAACCATCACGCCTCCTTCCTAGATGTCAATCTCCTCCTCTCAGATGGCTCCATCCATACCTCAATCCACATCAAACCCACCAATCACCATCAGTATCTGTACTTTGACAGCTGCCATATCTTCCACACTAAGAAATTCATCCCATATAATGTGGCCACCCCTGGTAGACACATCTGCAGTGATGAGAATTCCCTTGCCCAGTATACTGAATGTCCTACAAAGGCCTTCGCAGACAAGCAATACCCTCCAGACCTAATTCACAAACAGATTTTCCATGCCATATCCTCACACACACCTGATTCTCACATCCATCCCAAGAACCAACCACAAAGAGGCACCCTCCTTGTCACCCAATACAATTCCAGACTCGAACAACTGAAACACATTCTTTGCCAGGGCTTTGATTATCCATCATCATGCCCAGAAACTAGGGACATTCCACCCAAGATACTTCCAACCACCCTAAAGTAATGTTCTGTCACCCACCCAATCTCCACAACATCTAGTCCATCCCTGTGCCGCTCCAATCCCATCACAGGCTTATCCTACCCCATCAGAGACCGGGCCACCTGTGAAAGCAGGCATATTGTATACCAGCTCCACTACAACCACAGCACAGCATCCTGCATTGGTATGACAACGATCCAGCTATCATCTAGAATGCACGGTCACCGCCAAAGTATTCTCAAAAACAAGATGGACCACCAGTGAAACAACATGTAGCAGAGCGCAACATGCAAGATTTCATTGGCTGTCTCAAAACCCATGCCATCTGGATCCTCCCCACCACCACTAGCTTTTCTGAGCTGCGCTATGGAAGCTATCCTTACAGAACATCCTTAGCTCCTGTAACCTTCCTACCTACTCTGTGAAATCGCATGCCCAGCTGTCTACCACCTGCCCCCTCCACTTGCACCCCTAGTTAGCCCACAGATGGCTCCCCACTCTCCCAGGAATCACTTCCCCCTACCCTCTACCCCTCCCTGTCTCCTGCCTCACTCCATCCCTCCATCTACCACACCCCATCTCACCTCACCTCATACCCCCTCCTCACCCCTGTACACTCACCGTGGCCCAGTAAAGAGCTGGTAGTTGACTGAGCACAATGTAGGGGGGGGGGGGGGGGGGGCAGGTGGGTCATTGTTTGTGTGTGTGTGTGTGTGTGTGTGTGTGTGTGTGTGTGTGTGTGTGTGTGTGTGTGTGTGTGTGTGCATTTTTCCTACAACCAGAAAAAGGAAGTGCATTCTGAAAGATAGCCAAGCTCTGTACCTTTCATTTGCGTGCCTATCCATGGCTCAGTCAAGAAAACAAATAATACCAAGAATAAATATGGAAAAATCAATAAGAAGACAAAGTTCACACCATGTAATTGCAAGCAGTGAAGCAGAAATACAGTACCGAAAGTGTGTAACTTTAAAACTAAAAATTTTGTTACCATTATTAGAACATTACGACAGTGACATTAAAAAAAATTGTAATTGCTGATAAGATTAGATTAGATTAGATTAGATTTACTTTCATTCCAATTGATCCGTAGTGAGGAGGTCCTCCAGGATGTGGAACATGTCAGAAAAACAACAATACATGACAAATATTTAAACTAAAACAAATAAGCTAATGTACCATTCCACAGGTCCCAAGTGGAATGATCGTCATTTTTTAATGAACACTAAGAGTCATTTTACAAATACTATTGCACTGAATTTAAAATAAAAAAGTTTTATATTTATTTATAAGGTAAGAAACATGTAATACAACTACTGTAATACTTATTTACAATGAACACATTACTGCACTGAAATGGTGCAGAAGTTAGATTATACTTACACACACACACACACACACACACACACACACACACACACACACACACACACACAAATTTTCAGTGAACACATTACTGCACTGAAATTGTGCAGAAGTTATGTTGTACTTATATACAAATCAGTTGGTTTTCCTCAGAAATTCATCAATGGAGTAGAAGGAGTTGGCCACCAATAAATCCTTTAGGCTTCTCTTAAACTGAATTTCATTGGTTGTTAAGCTTTTTATGGCTGCTGGCAAGTTATTGAAAATGTGTGTTCCTGAATAATGCACACCTTTTTGTACAAGACTAAGTGACTTTAAATCCTTGTGAAGATTATTCTTATTTCTAGTATTGATTCCATGAATTGAGCTGTTGGTTTGAAAAAGTGATATATTTTTAATGACAAATTTCATTAAGGAATAAATATATTGGGAAGCTGTAGTTAGTATCCCTAGTTCCCTAAACAGGCTTCTGCAGGATGTTCTTGAGTTCACACCACATATAATTCTTACTGCACGTTTTTGTGCCCGGAAAACTTTACCTTGGCTTGATGAATTACCCCAGAAAATAATCCCATATGACATTATGGAATGAAAGTAAGCATAGTATGCCAGCTTTTTCATTTTTATATCCCCTATGTCTGACAAAATTCGCATTGCAAACAGAGATTTGTTAAGACGCTTCAGCAGTTCTGTGGTGTGCTCCTCCCAGTTGAATTTATTATCAAGCTGTAATCCCAAGAATTTAACACCGTCCACTTCTTCTATCTTCTTGTCATCATATGTTAGACATATACTCTTGGGACACCCCTTACAAGTTCTGAACTGCATGTAGTGTGTTTTTTCAAAGTTTAGTGACAAAGAATTGGCTAGGAACCAGTGATTAATGTCTACAAATATTTTATTGGCTGATCTTTCTAAGACTACACTTGATTTGCTATTTATTGCAATGTTTGTATCATCAGCAAACAAAACAAACTTGGCATCTGGTAATGTTACTGATGAAAGGTCATTGATATACACAAGAAAAAGTAAGGGCCCCAAAATGGAACCTTGTGGGACCCCACATGTAATTAGTTTCCAGTTGGATGATGCCTGATAGCTTGATACATGTCTCTTTCCTAATAACACCCTTTGTTTCCTGCCAGAGATATAAGATTTGAACCATTTTGCAGCATTTCCTGTTACACTATAATATTCTAGTTTACTTAAAAGGATATTGTGATTTACACAGTCAAATGCCTTTGACAGATCACAAAATATACCAGTTGCCTGCAATTTTTTGTCTAATGAATTAAGTACATTTTCACTGTAAGTGTAGATAGCCTTCTCAATATCAGAACCTTTTAGAAATCCAAACTGTGACTTTGACAGTATGTTATTTGAGATAAGATGGTTATAAAGACGACTGTACATTACTTTTTCGAAAATTTTTGAGAATGCTGGCAACAGTGAAATTGGACGGAAATTTGATGCTATTTCTTTATCTCCCTTCTTAAACAGTGGCTTAACTTCAGCATATTTCAGCCATTCGGGAAATATTCCACTGATAAACGACTGGTTACACAGATAGCTTAATATGTTACTTAGCTCAGAATCACATTCTTTAATTAACTTTGTTGATATTTCATCATACCCACTAGATGTTTTTGATTTTAAAGATTTTATGATGGACATTATTTCTGTTGGGGTAGTGAGGGTCAAATTCATATTATGGAAGTTACTTGAAATGTCTGGTCTAAGGTAATCCATAGCAGCATCTACCGAACCTGACAACCCCATCTTTTCAGTAACAGTTATAAAATGTTTGTTAAAAAGTTCTGCAACACTATACACATCTGTCACCAATGCATCATTTACTCTTAATGCTATTTGTTCCTCTTCATGTCTGGTTCTACCGGTCTCCTCCTTCACTATATCCCATATTGTCTTTATTTTGTTATCTGATATGACTATCTTTTCCTTGTAATATATTTGCTTTGACATCCGTATTACAGTCTTTAATATTTTGCAGTATTTCTTATAATGTGCTATAGCATCAACATTGGAGATGTTTCGGATTGACAGATACAGTTTTTTTTTTTGTTTTACAAGATACCCCTATTCCTCGAGTAATCCATGGCTTCTTTGTAGACTTTGCTCTAACCTTGGTAAGTTTTGGGGGAAAGCAGTGTTCAAATAAGGTAAGCACTTTATTAGCAAAAATGTTATATTTTTCATTCATGCCATGAGCACTGTAAACATCAGTCCAGTGAATGTCTCTGAGGAGTGTCCTAAAATAATCAATTTTTGGCTTACTGATTACCCTCTTGAGCTCAGATTTAACAGATTTTATATCCTGTTCAGTATTAACATTTAACAGAAGGAACTGCATGTCATGGTCTGAGAGGCCATTGACTATTGGTTTTGTAATATAATTTTGTTCATTTGACTTTTCTATAAAGATATTATCAATGGCTGTTTGTGAGCAAGTGGTTATCCTAGTGGGGAACTTTACTGTGGGAATTAAGTTGAATGATAGTGTTACTAACTCAAATAGGTTCTTATTGGGAGAGTCTTTAAGGAAATCTACATTGAAATCACCAGCAACCACTATTTCTTTGTTTTTGGTTGTTAAATGGGCCAGTACAGCTTCAAGGTGGTTTACAAACAGATTAAAGTTACCTGCAGGTGCTCGATATACACTTAATATTATGAAAGATTTTTTGTGAAAATCTAATTCTGTTGCACATGCTTCCATATGCTGTTCTAGGCAAAATTTATGAATGTCTATGTTCTTAAATTTATGACAGTTCCTGATGAATGTGGCAACTCCTCCTTTCTCCATTTCTGATCTACAATAGTGAGATGCTAACCTAAACCCTGTAACACTTAAAAGTTCTATACCAGTGGTCACATGATGTTCAGAGAGGCAGATTATGTCAGCTGGGTTTGAAGACTCTAATTCATCTATGCAGATAGTTAATTCATTAATTTTATTTCTCAGTCCTCGAATATTTTGATGCAATAAAGATAGCTGACATTTCACATTGACTGACTTACAATTGGATGGAGTTAAAATATCTGCTGACAGTTGAAAATTCTTAACCAATGGCTGTTTATGTTGATGTAATAAGCTGGAATTATGTTTTTTGATTTCTTTCTCAAACTGAAGGTTTGTCTCAGTTCTAACCTCTCTTAAAATTTGTTTTCTTTCTGTCCTCCCTACCCTAAAAAAGGGTCTTTTCTGAATCCTATAACCACTGGTATTTTACCACTCATGACAGTGCCTCCCCCCTTTAACTTTCCTGCTATTTCCCCAGCCAATTTACCCTTCCCCTTCCTGTTGAGGTGAAGGCCATGCCTAGTATAATCCCACCTACTGACAGAATCAACATGAACCACACCAATGTGTGACCCTGCACCCGACATGAGCAGCCGTTCCAGCTCCAAATTAACTCTCTTGACAGAAGAGTTCAAATGAGGTCGGTCATGGCGCCCAAGAACAGATACAAACTCAACACTGGTATGCCTCGATGCTGATGCAATCTTCGCCAGGTCACACTCTATGCTGTACCCAGGATCTCTGTCAATACTGTTACCTGCCCCACCCACTATAACCACGGTGTCTTCCTTAGTGAAATCTTTGCAAAGTGATCCTAAATCCTCTGTCACCTGCTCCAGACCAGCACTAGGTTTAAAAAAATTGGTGACCTGGTATTCTGATCCTAGTTCATCCTGCAAGAGTTGGCCAACACCTCTTCCATGGGAACTACCTAACAACAACACTTTCTTTCTCTTTACTGATTTCCCTACATTCTTACTTTTCAATTTGCTGCTGAAAGTTTGTTGTGCCCTGTCTACACCTGTAACTGCTTGAGGCTCACCAGCTTCTAACTGAAGCAACAGGTCAAATCTATTTTCCACATTCACCATAAAGCTGTCAGACAAAGTTCTAGGCCTGTTCCTCCTGTTGCCTGTTGCCACTTCCCACCTCTCTTTACCCTTCTCCCTCCTTAACCTGTCAAGATCTCCCCTGGCCTTGTCTAACTCAGCCTGAAGGGCAGCAATTTTCCCCTCCTGTTCCAGTATCTTCCTATCTCTACTACAAATCCTACAAAACCACTGATGAGTCTCATTTACTTCCCCTATTCCCACGCCACTACAGTCACCCACATGGAAAAAACTACAGCACCCATCACACCAAAGCCCCGACCTAACAATTCTACGGCAAGTCAAGCACTTTTCACTCATGATAAACGTAATAATTTATTAAGAATAAGTCAGTTAAATTACAGATAAACACGAAAATATGGTTACACAAATTTGGCCTATACGCAACTGTGTGTAAACAAAAACAAAAGTGCAAAGTTTCTGAAACAACAAGTTAAACTTTACGCTACTTTCCGGAAATGCTAGTTAAATAATGAAGAGGTACGCTAAGTTAAATTGCTGGAGAGAGCAAGGAACAACTAAACGAAATTCTATAGATTTGCTGCAGCAGAACGTAAACAGAAAATACGACTGTACGGTCTTTTCGCGTTTTCTGCTATATTACGTAATGAGAAATGAAACCTTTAATGGTACACTTAAACGGCACACTAATACACTTATTTACCACGTAATCAGTACTAATCTATGTGTTTTATAATCTAAAATAACTTATCTTTACGAGAACACCAAACCTCGCGCTAGTCGCTTGGCTGCAGGGCTGCCAACCTGAAATTCCATAAGTTATGACTGATTAAGAAGATTCTTTAGAAGATTACATCTGACCAGAGGGGGGGGGGGGGGGTTGTGCACTGGGTGGGGGGAGAAAGAAGCTCAGCAATGCATTGAACAAGAGTTTGCTAAGCAATAAGAGATACATACAAACAAACAGAAGTTGATATGTGGTTCACAACACAAACTTACCAGATAAGCGATACTTCAACACTAGTTGGTATTCTGTGTGCCACAAAAATAAATTTAAACTCATTTACCAATAAGAATTTGGAAAATATTGTGCTACACTCATAACGGTGTGCACAAACTTATCATCCATGAACAAATCAGGGAGACAACAAGTTCGCCTACCGCATCCAGTGTTAAGAACATAGCATCGTAGATTGACCATTTCCAGGTGTGGAGTACAGTGCATCACTATGGACAGCTGCACTGGCAAAACTACACAATGGCAGCCAACAGTGTGAGGATGTAAGATGACTCTAGATGTAAGGACTTATTAGGAACTAAAGACATTTTACAAATAAGAATATAGGTGGACTTTTAGTAATCATTAATAAAATGGAATCTAAACTGCAGATACCTGAAATAAAATGGAAACTATGAAATAAAGAAATTTACAGTAAACTTAAGGACCCCATATCATCAGTTACCCTCAAATAAGATTGATCAACAACTACTGGCAATGACAATTACATAAACAATGCAAAAGAGGTATCACACAATAATACTAATTCAAATCTAAGGGATGGAAAATGGGAAATAAGGAGAGATGCTGAAAATTCATTAACAAAAAATGTGATCGTAAACAACAGCTGCAATGATTTCACTGCTGTATTAAGTAAAGGACTGAATCATAAATTTCCAAAATTTACACCATTATGAGATATAATCATGTTTTATAACTGAAATCTTTTAGAGGTCTATTGCCTAAAAGAATGGACAGATTACAAAAAAATAAATTTTGTGATAAGCCAAATGACTGGAGATGCAGTGCAATGGGGAATATTACAATTAGAAGATTTTAAATACAGTTAATAATTTATTAAAATGTTTGGAACAAACAGACACCAGTCAGAGACAATCTGAAAGGCAACAACCAAATAGTGACAGTAATAACAGTAACCAACAAGTCACAATGCATCTCCTTTACAACAGACGACACCAGTCAAGAGAATAATAGAATGGAACATAGATGGGGGAAAGGGAATAATTAAAGAACTTCAAAATAGAACAATTCGCACCAATATTTCTAATTTAATTAGATACAATCATTTAATAAATTTATAATAGGTACCATTACAGGGAAACACACAACCTATCAAAGAATATATCCAACCAAAACTGAAGGGTGTTACAGGACTCACATCAGCAGGGATAATCCTACATTCAGGTAGCGATATTTCCATAACAGATCACAATTTTCTAGAACAATCCAACATATTACACATGTTTCTTAGATTTGTGATAACCAGAATCAAGATCACAGGGATAACAGAAGTCTCAAGTAAACCAGTACATGAAGAAATATTAATTACATTTTCATGAAATGGATATTCATTTCAATACCCAAAGTTCATCATTGAAGGTTGAAATGTACCTATAATGTTAGGAATAGACTGGTTTACAGAACGGAAGTTTACATTGGGTTTTCAAAATGCTACAGTGAAATTTCCATATACAGCAAATGAACAAAGAGTTACTTTACATGATATAGTTAATAACATTGGTAAATCAAATAACCTTTACACAAAAGAAAAGCAGGATATTGTATATTATTAGATTAGCACAGAGATATTTTTTCAATGAAACCAGAAATAATTAATGACTTTGTTTTAATTCTAAAGATTAAGCCACTTGATCCATTCTATAAGAGATCATACACTACACCAGTGTCTACGAAGATGTTAGTACAAGAAAAAAGTGACAGATTGATTAAGTGATATACCATTGAACCCTCTGATAGTCGTTGTAACAACAGAATGCAGAGCTAGTACTACAGCTGAGAACTGTTAGTAAAATAATTGAACTTTAAAGAGATAGACCAGCTATAATAGAAATGTTAATGAAATTTGCATAGCAAAATACATTACGACAATGGATCTTATACAGGGATACTGGTAAATAGTTCTACATAAGAACTGTTGGAAAGTACACAGCTTTTCTATTCTAGGACAGGTCACATCAATTTCAGGTAATACCTTTCGACTAAACGTTGCAGTATTAGTGTTTATGCAAGCATCAGACAGAACCATACACAATGAGCTGAGTTAGAGTTTTAATTTACGTTGATGAGTAGTTGTATCTACATCTTGCAGTGAACTTCTGTGGATGTGGGTGGGTTTTTTAATAGATTAAGTTCACAGGGCATTACAGTTGAACCATCGAAGTCACAATTTGGCAGAAATGATGTAAAATTTTTGGGACACTTTGTGAATATAACAGGAATTAAACTTGATCTACATACATTTGATGCTATTAAACTTTGTTTTGAGCCAACAAATAAAAGGTTATTAAATTCCTACCTAGAAATGGTAAGTTTCTATAGAAAATTCGTTCCAGAAGCAGTGCTAAAAGCACCAAATGCAGTGAAACTATTAAAACTAAAAGCACCTGGAACTAGAATACGCTTTGTATGTAGAGATTAATCAAAACAAAGGAACATTTAGTTCTGACACCACTAATATTTCATTAAGATTGCAACCTACCATTTCACGTAGCAAAGGATGTTGCAGACTATGGTCTAGGATGTCAAATACTTCCGGAATGACCTATGCAGGTTACTGTACAACACTTTTTTATAGATCTTGCAAGCAGAACACAAATGCACTATGAGCACATTACAGTATAACAGAAATGGAGACATTATGCATAGTGTCACTAAACCTGCCCCCAGCTGTAAACAACCATGCATGCCTATTAGACCTTGGGGGGGAGGGGAGGGCGGGGGGGGGGGGGGGGGTCTCACAGCTGTTCAGTTCCAGTCATTCCATCATGAAGGAGGTACATGGCTTGTGGTGTCTGTAGTTTAACCATCCTAGACGGTCAATACCGCGGTTCGATCATGTCCACATTGTTACTTTATGCCAGGAAGGGCTCTCAACAAGGGAAGTGTCCAGACATCTCAGAGTGAACCAAAATGATGTTGTTCAGACATGGAGCAGATACAGAGAGACAGGAAATGTCAATGACATGCTTCGCTCAAGCTGCTCAAGGGCTACTACTGCAGTGGATGACCACTACCTACGGTTATGGCTCGGAGGAACCCTGACAGCAACACTACAATGTTGAATAATGCTTTTCATGCAGCTACAGGATGTCGTGTTATGATTCAAACTGTGCACAATAGGCTGCATGATGCCCAACTTCATGCTCAACGTCCATGGCGAGGTTCATCTTTGAAACCATGACACCATGCAGTGCGGTACAGATGGGGCCCAACAACATGCCAAATGGACCGCTCAGGATTGCCATCATGTTCTCTTCACAGATGAGTGTTGCACATGCCTCAAACCAGACAATTCTCGGAAATATGTTTGGAGACAACCCAATCAGGCTGAACGCCTTACACACACTGTCCATGAGTGCAGCAAGGTGGAGGTTCCCTGCTGTTTTGGGGTGGCATTATGTAGGGCTGACATACGCTGCCAGTGCATGGAAGGCCCGTAACAGCTGTCCAATATGTGAATGCCGTCCTCCAACCGATAGCGCAGCCATATCGGCAACTTGTTGGCGAGGCATTCGTCTTCATGAATGACAATTCGTGTCCCCACTGTACACATCTTGTGAATTGACTTCCTTCAGAATAACAACATCGCTTGACTACAGTGGCCATCATGTTCTCCAGACATGAACTCTATCGGAACATGCCTGGTATAGATTGAAAAGGGCTGTTTATGGACAACATGACCCACCAACCACTCTGAGGGATCTCCACTAGATTGCCATTGAGGAGTGGGCAACCCAGACCAACAGTGCCTTGATGAACTTGTGGATAGCATGCCACGACAAATACAGACATGCCTCAATGCAAGAGGATGTGCTACTGGGTATTAGAGTTACCAGTGTGTACAGCAATCTGGACCACCACCTCTGAAGGTCTTGCTGTATGGTGTTACAATATGCAATGTGTGGTTTTCATGAGCAATAAAAATGACGGAAATAATGTTTATGTTGATCTCTACTCCAATTTTCTGTTACAGGTTCCGGAACTCTCAGAACCAAGGTAATGCAAACTGTTTTTGATGTGTGGGCATTGAAACAGTAACACACACTGATCACAGCACATTAACATTCTTATTAAAAACAGACTTTTACACAGTAGACTCACAAGATGGGCTGTCTATTTGCAAGAATTAAGGTTGTCAATTAGATACATAAATGGAAAATACAACATGGTATCTACAATTTCTGCATAAATTCTACAACCACTTGGTCTTCCTCCGTCTTGAACACACAATATTTTAAACAGAAGTATGAGAGAGATGAATCTGACCTACTGCGCATTGCATGTTTGTGTGCGCGTGTCTAAAAACAGTCATGAGCAAATTGTGGACACGGTGGCCAACAAGTACCTCCTGTATGATCCATAGTGTTTCAGCGTATGTGTAGAGAAGAACAAGGAGTGTTTATGTATTATTCTGTGCTTTTAGTGACTGTGATGATTGTTAAGGACAAATGAAGAAATGAGGTTAGACTTCCACGTAATTCATGTGTTGAACTTGCTAGAAGCAAGACATGTTCATATAAATTATGAGTGGTTCTTAAACCAACTCTCTTATGAATGTTAATTTAATGCATTTCTAAAGCTCGAAATACAAGTGAAATACTACAAGACTGAAATATTTACATGTGAAATGCAAGAATGTTACTCTGCATAATCCAATACATCATTAATTGCTGAAAACATAAATATTGTATATTTACTCCACACATTCTATTGTCAAAAAGTGTTAGAGCGTGGTGACCAGTGAAAAGGACTCGGAAAAATGGGAATTTTGAGAAGAAGTTGAAGAAGAAGATATGATGTGTTGCCATAGCAACCAGATATAACAAGACAAGAGAACTGTTTCGTGTAATTAGATTAAGTCCAGAAATCAAATGGAAAAATTCTGGATGCCAGAAAAGGGAACACATAAGGAAGTAAAAACATTAAAAGAACAGAAAGAAGACGTCTATGTATTAGACTACGAAGAGATACAAGCGAGAATAATTTAACTAAGAAGATCCAGTGGGGGAGTATACAACTCTCACACACACTGCGGCAACACTGACGCGGAACCAACTTCCGAACCACCGGCACCAGTTGTGGTTCACTGGTGCTGACCTGCCTCCACTGCTGCCTACCGACTCCAGCGTAAACACCAACGCCTGACACACTGGCTTGCTGTTCACAGAGCTGACTTGCCGTCACATCCGCTTACCTACGTTGTGAGAATTCTACACTGGGTGAGCACAAAATAGAACTTTAAGACCTTAGCAAGAAGTGATACAAACAGTAGAGTGACTTTTATTGGTATAATTATTATACTTAAGAGTTATTACATTAAACGATTACTAGATCTAAAATTAATAGGAATATGGATAATATACAGAGACTTTGGGAAACTTCAGAACTAGCCATGGCTATGAGTAAGGAAGTGCCAGACTGGTCTGAATTAGTAAATTAAATCAAAAACCAAAGTGCAGATTCAGCGGCTTATAGAAAGGAACTAAGTGTGACTTTAAATGCCAAACTAGAAGCCCACACTTTACAGTTAAATGAAACTTTAGAAGCTCAAAATGCTAAATTAGATGCCCAGAGTGCAGCTTCAACTGCCCAAAATGCTACTTTAAGTAAAGAACTAGGCTCTGTAAATTCTGAATTAAATTTGTTAAATGCCAAAGTAGAATCGCAAAGCAAAGAATTTGTTAGTCTACGCAAAAGCATGGGGGCATTAAAGATTGAATTTGACGATTTAAAAAATAAAGTAGAGAATTTGAAGTTACAATTAAAGAATGAAGTAACTAACTCTTCAAACCTTCATGTAAATCAACTGTTCACTGACTTCAGTCAGAAACAGAATGATCAAATTCAGGATTTGATAAAAAAAAAGTTAGAATTTGATATTGAAGATAAATATAATAATGTGGAATCTGAACTTAGTGAAAGGTTATGATCATTTGAAAATGTGTGTAATGTTAAGTTTGATGCTGTAAAACAGAGACTGCATACTTTAAAAGGGAGTGTCAATAATAATAGTGAATTAATACCAATAATCCAATCGCAAATTACAGGCGTTAATACATGAGTAGAAAATGTAGAAAGAAGTTTCCAAGAGAGAATAGCTAACTCTGATACAGTAAATATAAGTAATCTGGAGAAACAATTTGAAGGAATTGTTGATCGAAAAGTCACAGAGAGAATAACATCCAGGAACGTGTCAGCTATTGTTTCTTCTGAACTTTCAGATACCCAAAAGGTTATAGATGACTTGTGGAAAGAATTTAAACTTATCCAGGATAAAGTAGACAAGAGGGTGGTTTCTCCTAATGTGGTATTGACTAGTGAAATGATGACGGATCTACAATTGGGGGGGGGGGGGGGGGCGGGGGGGTGGCGGGTGGGGGGGGGGGGGGAGGGTGCAATTCCAGGTTAGCGAGGCAATTCCCTAAGTTTAAGCCAGACAGGGATGAACACCCTACACAATTTTTTGAAAAGATTCAACCAGGCCTTGCCGAAGAACTGGTAACATTCTAAAAAAATTGAATTTGTTGTGGGGTACCTTTTGGGGAAGCCTCGGAGTGGGGTACTGTAAATATCGAGAACTTTTCTTCTTGGGGAGACTTCCAGAAGAAATTTAAGGAAAAATACTGGTCCGCTAGTGCACAGGAAAAACTGATATCAGATTTGTGGGACCCAAGCCAATGGAAGAAGAGGGGTTAGAAAGAATTTTAATAATATGATTACCCATTTATGTGAGGAAAGATATATTATGTAGTGGGTAGAAAACAGTAGAAGAATTGATGTCCTTTGTGGACACACTTGATGCCTTAAATAAAGACTGCAATGAGAGCGTACTTCTTCTTTCTTCTTTATTGTCACCTTGTCCCATATTACGTAGGGTCGGCGTTGCTCTTCTGGATCCTTCTCCTCCATAGTACTCTATCCATTGCCTCTTCCTTCTTCCATCCTTTCTCCCTTAGGTCCCCGGATATCTTATCCTTCCACCTCATCTTCGGTCTTCCTCTCCTTCTCGCTCCTTCAATCTTTATATCTTCAACTCTGTTTCCGATATACTCTTCCCCTTTTCTCTGCAAGTGTCCGTACCACCCTAGTCTGCTCTCTTGTATCTTTTTCCCCATGGGTCCCACTTTCACAGCTCCTCTAACAAATTCATTTGTAATCCTGTCCTTCCTTGTTACCACACATCCACCTCAGCATCCTCATTTCCGCCACTTCCATCTTCCTTTCCTGGGCTACTGTGATTGGCCATGTCTTTGCCCCATATATCATAGAAGGCCTTACCACCAACACCAAAATGAAAATCAGAATTACTAAAGGAATAGTAATAATAATTTTAAAAAGACATGAGGCCAACTTAGCTAGAGTACACCAGTGAAACAGAAATAATGGCAACGATAATTATCAGAAGAAGCATCCACCTTCGAATTTAGGTCCAGTAACTTCGCAGAAATTTGTGCTAAGTAATAATAGAGCACAAAGTGGTAACGTATTACCCTGATTTGGTAACCAACCAGTGATTACTAATAATGAAGAAAACGCAGTGTGATCTGGATCCAGAGTCGGAGCCCAGGTTGAAGAGATACACAAGGAGGCCTGGTTCATAATAAGTATGTTAATTTCATGCACAAAATACTTACAAAAGAATGGTTGTTACTGGAGGAACCAAGTTTGACTACCAATAATCCACAACCGATAGTAGCAGGAACCATGGAGACTCATGAAGTTAACATATTTATAGACTCAGGGAGTGAGGTGTCACGCATGTCTAGCAAGTTCTATAAAACGTTACAGACTAAACATTACCACTGTACCAGTAACTGGAGTGTACATAGTCGGTATAACTGGGATGAAAAGTACGGTTATGAAACACGAAACCCAAGTGAACTGCCACATTGGAAATATCCCACTTTCACAAACACTTTTAATAGTAGAAAATATCAATAGTAATGTATTATTTGGCTTAGATTGGTTATTACAATTTAACATCGTATTGAATTTTGAGGAAAATAATCTTTGTTTTGGTAAAGATGACAATAGATTTTGGATACCATTTGTGACCTATAATTACATTGCAAAACAAACAACTGAGTGTCAATGTTTACAATTAACTGCTACAGCGTGATTGTCACCAGAGATTGATAATGTAGAGCACCTATCACATCGATCTGACATACAAAACAAGTAAATGAGTCTCTAAAATTAACCAGTGAACAAAAACAAGATTTATATAAAATTCTAGTGGAATATGAAGTAGTATTTTCCAATCTTCCAGGTAATATCAGCTATTACATATGTGAGTTTAAAATCGAAGATGACGCTCCATTTTTCTGTAAGCCATATCCAATACAGGTAATTTGAAAGAAGCAGTTACGGAGGAAATTGACAAAGGATTGGCAACAATAGAACATAGTTCTAGCATCATGAATAACCCTTAAGTAGTGGGAAAAAAGGTTACAGGAGGTGAGTGATTAGTGCTAGACGCACATACATTGAATAAGCATACGGAGACAGAACGAGACAGACAAATTAACATTGATGAATTATTATCCAAATTTGAAAAAGTAAGGTTCTTTAGCATGTTGGACCTGATGGTGGGATATTGGCAAATTAGGCTACATCCTGAATCAAATAAGTATACAGCGTTTCTGTTTGATGGTACATCGTATCATTTCAATTTATTACCTTTCGGACTAAATATCTCAATATCTGTATTTATACGTGCTCTGCATGAGGCATTAGGAAGAGATTAATTGCAGGATTTAATAATATATGTAGGTGATATCCTCATAATCTCAGCTACCAGGTAAGAACACTGACTCACCTTGAGTAAGACAATCAAAAAATTTAAAGAAAAAGGTATCACAGTGAAATTGTCTAAATCACACATTTCGCGACAAGAGCTTCAGATTCTAGGGCATATTGTAGGGGTACAGGGGATTAGACCAGACCCTGAGTGCATAAAAGCTATTAAAGAATGTCCACCCACTAGTAACATAAGACAGTCCACCCCTAGAAACCTAAAGACAGTTGAAGGGATTTATAAGAATGGCCAGATACTACAGACAGTATATACGAGGTCAAGAACTGAACGACCCAAGAATTTTACGTTTATTAAGAAAGGGAATACCATGGGTTTGGAATCAAGAGGCAAATGGTGCATTTGCAAATGTAAAAAGAGCACTGGTAGAATCATCCATATTACATCATCCGAGTATGGGTGAGCCTTTTAAAATTTCAACCGACGCATTTGATTAAGGTATCGCAGCAGAACATTTTCAAGGAGAGTGGGGTCTAGATATTGTAAATCATAGATCCATAGCTTTTGCTATCCCTAGTCTTAATAAACATGAAATATACCACACAGCTACTGAAAAAGAACTACTGGCAATAATATGGAGTATCCAAAAATTCCAAACACTAGTATGGGGGTCAGAAATCCATTTCTATACTGATCATCAATCTCTATCTTTTTTAATGAGTAGTCGATTGTTACATAGTAGATTAATGCGCTGGATGCTTTTCCACCAGGAATATGATATTATGATACAATATATAAAAGGTACCGAGAATATTGTACCAGATGCTTTGTCTAGATTACCCAAAGGAATGGAAGAATTAAAACATACAGAAAGACCCAGCGTAATTTTTGCAGTTACGTTTATGACAGTAGAATATCTGCACACCAGGGTGCAAGAGATGACTCAAAGAATAACAGAAAACATCCATCATGATCCCTATTTTACAGAAATGTTTGCTATGTGTGTCAGAAATTCCTTACCTCCTAATCAAACAGGGAAGTGGACAATTATAGGGCATAATTTGTTTTGGAGAGACAGTATAACATTGCAACGTTGGCGCATATATATTCCGAAGATAATGGAAGAGTAAATTGTGTGGTATGTTCATACGGGATATGGACACTTCAGAATAGCAAAGTGTATAGCTCACATGAATAAGTTATATTATTTTAAGAATCTAGGGCATCAAGTAGCATCTTTAATCAGAACCTGTGAGATCTGTCAGAAGGTGAAAGAGAGTAACATTCATGCGAAGTACAAAATGTACCCAATTATTCCTAAGTCGTTACACAATCTCACAGCAGCGGATTTTTTGTGACTAGTTCCGAAAGGAAAGGGAGGAGTGTCATACATTTTCCAAAAGGAAAGGGAGGAGTGCTGGTCAAAGTATATTAAGCTATGCCCTATCAAAAAAGCAAATACGCCAACAGTTATACACTGTTTGCAATACTTTCTGGAGGTAGGTAAACCAAAACGATTTCTCACAGATAATGGACCACAGTTTGTGAGTAGAAAATTTAAAGAATTTCTAGCGTGGGAAGATATTCGCCAAGTGTTAAAATCCAACAATAACCTATCCTCGAAACCGTGTGAAAGGGTTATGAAAGAAATTGGGATATTATGCCGCACCTGCTGCCATGAAAAACACACATTATGGGCAACGAAAATTAAATTCTTTGAACTTATTTTAAATGAATTACCACATTTATCAACTGGATTAACACATTTAGAAGTAATAGGAAAACTCTTTGCAGGAGAACTTCTTATTAAATGTTTTATTTGGCCTGAGCAGCCTAATGACGATTACGAACTTAAAACAGGAATTAATTCCTAAACATTTAGTTGAAAAAGCACAACGAGTAACTAGATATAATGAGAAAGCTGTCGAACCTCAGTACAGGGTTGATGACCTAGTTCTAGTAAAACAACATCTTCAAAGCTCTGCCCTAAAGAAAGAAACACACAAGTTTTTCCAAAAAATATGAAGGACCTTACCGAGTACAAATGGTAGTCCATCCCAAGACATTATTTTTAGTAGATCCAACAACTAGATCAGAAAAGGGAAAATACAATGTAAAAGAAATAAAGTTATATATCTCCCAGAGACGTTAACATTCTGTGTCAATGGTCGGAGTGATGACTGTCGGATCCTGAGTTGTTTTCGGTGTTTCTTATGTAATAATTTTCTTGCACCGAATTCCCCCAAACTCTTACATTATTCTATCCTTCCACACTTAAAGGTACTGATAAAAAACCTTACCAGTGAGAATTTGTTATTACGTCATTCAAAATTGCTCCTGGTAAGAGATTTACTTGTTCCAGTCATTTAGGCTACTAACAACCTCTAACTCCATATAAATTTTTGATTGCGTCGTCCTCAGTTGTGAGAGAAACATACCAACAAGCATTTGTTATTATGTCATCCAAAATTGCTCCTGGTAAGATATTTTCTTGTTATGGTCAGTTAGATGTCCCAACTTTGCTCGGCTGCAGCATGAGGCAGAGAATTGCACACATGTTGTCTCCGATCTCAGTCATTTGGCACAGCCTTGAGACAGGATATATTAGGAGCCTGGTCAGTTCTTATTTCCCTCGGTCATGGGAATACTATTCTCATGCAAAATGTAATATATTCAAGCCAGCTTTAACCTTTTTGCTCTACATGAGGTTTCCGTCCTCACTGAGCTGGCCTTACAACTGCATTATTCTTTGACAATTGTACAGACATAGTTGGTCCAAAGTTCAAATTTATATTTCCTAATGCATATTACGTTAGCAGAACATATAATACTGGATGAATAATTAAATAATGATGATACTATATCACATAATGTTCTATTTTGTATAGAATATTTTACACTTTCTATGAGATGTGATGTAGATGGGAGGGTTTGTATTGAAATTGAAAGGAGTGGATCGTGTAAATAAGAGCATGATTTACACCAAGAGATAAATCATAGCTAACACAGAAAACACTTCCCACCTTTCAAACAACCCTTGCAAACAAGTTGACTGGTTCTTTACCATTTGCCGTTTCCATAGGGTTGCTAAGATTTTCTTCGGGGACCTCAAGGGTGAAGGTGGGAGTGTCCATTATGTAGGAGACAATTTAACACCATACCTCCTCTGGCTTCTCACTCAAGTACTGGCGAGGTAGGGATCCTGGGGAAGGGGGATGGGAAGGGTTTCCTGTCTTTGGGGCTGTCGTCTTTCTCTTCTTCGATCTTAGCAACCATTTCTATTTACTTCCTTTCTTATTTCTGATTTGAGGTCCTGTCTATTTTTCCCCTCTTTCCATATTCATATACTTCTATTGCAGAAGTCCTTCCTAGTCTCCATGGTTTCCAATAACCTACAACTTATTTTCACATAAGAAGGCCGAAGAATCAGAGCATGCAAACACATTTACGCATACACACAAAGAAATACGAATGAAACATTCCACATGGGAAAAATATATTAAAAACAAAGATTCCATGACTTACCAAACGGGAAAGTGCTGGTAGATAGGCACAATAAAAAAACACACAAAGACACACACAAAATTTCAAGCTTTCGCAACCAATGGTTGCTTCGTCAGGAAAGAGGGAAGGAGTGGGAAAGATGAAAGGATGTGGGTTTTAAAGGAGAGGGTAAGGAGTCATTCCAATCCCGGGAGCGGAAAGACTTACCTTAGGGGGAAAAAAGGACAGGTATACACTCGCACATGCACACATATCCATCCGCACATATACAGACACAAGCAGACATATTTAAAGACAAAGAGTTTGGGCAGAGATGTCAGTCAAGGCAGAAGTGCAGAGGCAAAGATGATGTTGAATGACAGGGGAGGTATGAGTGGCGGCAACTTGAAATTAGCGGAGATTCAGGCCTGGTGGATAACGGGAAGAGAAGATATATTGAAGAGCAAGTTCCCATCTCCGGAGTTCGGATAGGTTGGTGTTAGTGGGAAGTATCCAGATAACCCGGACGGTGTAACACTGTGCCAAGATGTGCTGGCCGTGCACCAAGGCATGTTTAGCCACAGGGCGATCCTCATTACCCTGTGGCTAAACATGCCTTGGTGCACGGCCAGCACATCTTGGCACAGTGTTACACCGTCCGGGTTATCTGGATACTTCCCACTAACACCAACCTATCCGAACTCCGAAGATGGGAACTTGCTCTTCAATATATCCTCTCTTCCCGTTATCCACCAGGCCTGAATATCCGCTAATTTCAAGTTGCCGCCACTCATACCTCACCTGTCATTCAACATCATCTTTGCCTCTGCACTTCTGCCTCGACTGACATCTCTGCCCAAACTCTTTGTCTTTAAATATGTCTGCTTGTGTCTGTATATGTGTGTATGGATATGTGTGTGTGTGTGCGAGTGTATACCCGTCCTTTTTTCCCCCTAAGGTAAGTCTTTCCGCTCCCGGGATTGGAATGACTCCTTACCCTCTCCCTTAAAACCCACTTCCTTTCGTCTTTCCCTCTCCTTCCCTCTTTCCTGATGAGGCAACAGTTTGTTGTGAAAGCTTGAATAATTTTGTGTGTATGTTTGTGTGTCTGTCGACCTATATATAAACAAAGATGATTTGACTTACCAAACGAAAGTGCTGGCAGGTCGACAGACACACAAACAACCACAAACATACACACAAAATTATTCAAGCTTTCGCAACAAACTGCTGTTGCCTCATCAGGAAAGAGGGAAGGAGAGGGAAAGACGAAAGGAAGTGGGTTTTAATTTTTTATATATATATATATATATATATATATATATATATATATATATATATATATATATATATATATATATATATATATATATATATATATAACAAAGATGATTTGACTTACCAAATGAAAGTGCTGGCAGGTCGACAGACACACAAACAAACACAAACATACACACAAAATTCAAGCTTTCGCAACCAATGGTTGCTTCGTCAGGAAAGAGGGAAGGAGAGGGAAAGACAAAAGGATGTGGGTTTTAAGGGAGAGGGTAAGGAGTCACTCCAATCCCGGGAGCGGAAAGACTTACCTTAGGGGGAAAAGAGGACAGGTATACACTCGCACACACACACATATCCATCCGCACATACACAGACACAAGCAGACATTTGTAAAGGCAAAGAGTTTGGGCAGAGATGTCAGTCGAGGCGGAAGTACAGAGGCAAAGATGTTGTTGAAAGACAGGTGAGGTATGAGTGGCGGCAAATTGAAATTAGCGGAGATTGAGGCCTGGCAGATAACGAGAAGCGAGGATATGCTGAAGGGCAAGTTCCCATCTCCGGAGTTCTGACAGGTTGGTATTAGTGGGAAGTATCCAGATAACCCGGACGGTGTAACACTGTGCCAAGATGTGCTGGCCGTGCACAAAGGCATGTTTAGCCACAGGGTGGTCCTCATTACCAACAAACACTGTCTGCCTGTGTGCATTCATGCGAATGGACAGTTTGTTGCTGGTCATTCCCACATAGAAAGCTTCACAGTGTAGGCAGGTCAGTTGGTAAATCACGTGGGTGCTTTCACACGTGGCTCTGCCTTTGATCGTGTACACCTTCCGGGTTACAGGACTGGAGTAGGTGGTGATGGGAGGGTGCATGGGACAGGTTTTACACCGGGGCGGTTACAAGGGTAGGAGCCAGAGGGTAGGGAAGGTGGTTTGGGGATTTCATAGGGATGAACTAAGAGGTTTCGAAGGTTAGGTGGATGGCGGAAAGACACTCTTGGTGGAGTGGGGAGGATTTCATGAAGGATGGATCTCGTTTCAGGGCAGGATTTGAGGAAGTCGTATCCCTGCTGGAGAGCCACATTCAGAGTCTGATCCAGTCCCAGAAAGTATCCTCTCACAAGTGGGGCACTTTTGGGGTTCTTCTGTGGGAGGTTCTGGGTTTGAGGAGATGAGGAAGTGGCTCTGGTTATTTGCTTCTGTACCAGGTCGGGAGGGTAGTTGCGGGATGCGAAAGCTGTTTTCAGGTTGTTGGTGTAATGGTTCAGGGATTCCGGACTGGAGCATATTCGTTTGCCACGAAGACCTAGGCTGTAGAGAAGGGACCGTTTGATGTGGAATGGGTGGCAGCTGTCATAATGGAGGTACTGTTGCTTGTTAGTGGGTTTGATGTGGACGGACGTGTGAAGCTGGCCATTGGACAGGTGGAGGTCAATGTCAAAGAAAGTGGCATGGGATTTTGAGTAGGACCAGGTGAATCTGATGGAACCAAAGAAGTTGAGGTTGGAGAGGAAATTCTGGAGTTCCTCTTCACTGTGAGTCCAGATCATGAAAATGTCATCATAAATCTGTACCAAACTTTGGGTTGGCAGGCATGGGTAACCAAGAAGACTTCCTCTAAGCGACCCATGAATAGGTTGGCGTACGAGGGGGCCATCCTGGTACCCATGGCTGTTCCCTTTAATTGTTGGTATGTCTGGCCTTCGAAAGTGAAGAACTTGTGGGTCAGGATGAAGCTGGCTAAGGTAATGAGGAAAGAGGTTTTAGGTAGGGTGGCAGGTGATCGGCGTGAAAGGAAGTGCTCTATCGCAGCGAGGCCCTGGACGTGCGGAATATTTGTGTATAAGGAAGTGGCATCAATGGTTACAAGGATGGTTTCCGGGGGTAAAAGACTGGGTAAGGATTTTAGGCGTTCGAGAAACTGGTTGGTGTCTTTGATGAAGGATGGGAGACTGCATGTAATGGGTTGAAGGTGTTGATTTACGTAGGCAGAGATACGTTCTGTGGGGGCTTGGTAGCCAGCTACAGGCTACAACCATCATTGTCTACCAACCCAAGTTCACCACAGGATCAACAAGCCCAGCTATAACCAACACTTTTTCGCCTTTTTTCACACCAGATCTCCAGTTGCTTTCCAGTTCACCATTATCTCTCCCCATATATTTATATTTTTATTTTCATTTTCATTTCAGCCTCATGTTACACTTTCCACCTTCTAATACCATGTCACCCTCACACCATCCCCACAATGACCCCATTAAGTTTTATTTACATTCCCTCCGCAAACATGCCTTCGCCCTAGCCAGATTACACTCCCATATTTTATTTTCTCAAGCTTGTCTGACATTTGACATTACCCCCAAAGGCCTCACACTTAAAGTTCCCATATCTGGCTGTAACCCTTCTTTCCATCAGTCCCTATACCAGTTCCAATCTGAACAATCCATTGCCCTCACCCACCTAATCCTTCACCTACACATCAACTCAGCCAATGAACACACCCGTCAACTCCTATCCTTAATAAAAGTCCTCAGTCTTTCCTCTCCCACATCCACACCAGCTGTTCAGAGCATCCTCCTACAGGCCAGCCGCAAATTAGAATAGCATGCCACCCTCCACCTCAAAAAACTATCCAATCTCCTGGTTTCCCACCTCCGGAAAGGCAACTCACTCACCCTTCACAACCTTTCCAGCAAACCTCAACCTCCTCTCATTGCACACAGACCCAGTCTCTCCCATCTACTCAATCTCCCACTTCCAGCTCCACTCCCCCCAAAACCTGCCTCCCCCCAAAACCTGTTTTTGATGCGAGTGAGTTGCGTCACACGTCGAACTTCCTCAGGTCTTCTTTCTTTTAGTTAATATTTTTAGTCGCTGCGACTAACATATACTTGAAAAACAGACCGTATTGCGTTGTCTGTAGGAATGAAAAGCGATTCTGGAAATATCTTCCCTTAGGAGTGCCACAGAGATTGCTTTATGCTCACTTTTGTTTTTCGCTTATGTCAATGACATTTCTTGTGTTTTGCCTTTCTGTACATATCATTTCTGCGCTGACGACCTCCATCTCTGCTTAAGTGTCATACCTAAAGATATAAATATGACTGACTGCCTTTATTGGTGACGAGAGTGAAACACCTGGGAATTAAACTAAATGCAAAAAAGTCGCAAGTAATCTTAGTGGGCCATCATAAATTAATAACACCAGATTTCCGCGATAAACTGCGCCTCATCACGCCTGACGGTATTCGAACACGGTATCTGAAAGCAGCGAAACAGTTGGGTGTAGCTCTCGATGAGCATTTTAACTGGGCAGAGAGTACTGCTGCCACGCGTAATGGTACAAACATACTGTCATTTGAACGTCGGACACACTCTTGAGTGGGTGACATAGCAGTAAGCGTACCTGGCGAAGAGAGACAACTTAAAGATTTGAAGCAAATAAGTCACAAGGTCCGGATAGAATTCCATTTAGATTTTACAAAGAGTACACCATTGGCCCCTCACCTAGCTTGCATTCATCGTGAATCTCTCGCCCAGCACAAAGTCCCAAGCAATTCGTAAAAAAGCGCAGGTGACTCCAGTATATAAGATGGGTAAAAGAACGGAAAAATAGGAAATTTGTGGTAGCGTTTTATGGGACCAAACTACTGAGGTCATTGGTCCCTAAGCTTACACAGTACTTAATCTAATTTAAACTAACTTACGCAAAAGACAACACACACCCATGCCCGAGGGAGTACGCGCACCTCCGACGGGGGTAGCCGCGCGGACCGTGACAGGACGCCCAAGACCGGGCGGTTACCCCGCGTTGACCTAAAAGAACGGAACCAAAAAATTACAGACCAGTATCCTTAACTTCTGTTTGCTGCAGGTCTTTGAAAATATTCTCAGTTCGAATATAATAAACTTTCTTGAGACTGAGAAGCTTATGTCCACGAATTAGCATAATTTCAGTAAGCATAGCTCAACTTTCCCTTTTCTCACATGATACGCTGCGAACTATGGATTAAAGGCAATAGGCAGACTCCATACTTCTAGATTTCCGGAAACCATTGGCAAGGTGCCCCATTGCAGGCAGTTAACGAAGGTACGAGCACATGCACATGCAGATGTAGAGGTAATTTCGGGAGTACCGCAGGGAAGCGTGATAGGACCTTTATTGTTTACAATATACATAAATGACTTAGTTGACAACATCGGTAGCTCCGTGAGGCTATCGTAGATCGCTGGAAGAACGTAAAGTACCTAGCGACTGGAAGAAAGCGCAGGTCGTTCCCATTTTCAAGAAGGGTCATAAATCAGATGCGAATAATTATAGGCCTATTTCGCTTACGTCAATCTGTTGTAGAATAATTGAACATGTTTTGTGTTCTCGTATTATGACGTTCTTAGATAATACAAATCTCCTTCATCATAACCAACATGCATTCCGCAAACAGAGATCATGTGAAACTCAGCTCGCCCTATTTGCCCAAGAAATTCACAGTGCCGTAGACACTGGCGAGCAGATTGATGCCGTATTCCTGGACTTCAGGAAGGCATTTGATACGGTTCCGCACTTACGTTTAGTGAAAAAATACGAGCTTACGGAATATCGGACCAGGTTTGTGATTGGATTCAGGATTTCCTAGAAGAAAGAACACAACATGGCATTCTTAACGGTTCAAAATCTGCAGATGTAGAGGTAATTTCGGGAGTACCGCAGGGAAGCGTGATAGGACCTTTATTGTTTACAATATACATAAATGACTTAGTTGACAACATCGGTAGCTCCGTGAGGCTATTTGCAGATGACACGGTTGTCTACAAGAAAGTAGCAACATCAGAAGACTCGTACGTACTCCAGGAGGACCTGCAGAGGATTAATGCATGGTGCGACAGCTGGCAGCTTTCCCTAAACGTAGATAAATGTAATATAATGCGCATACATAGGGGCAGAAATCCATTCCAGTACGATTATGCCATAGGTGGTAAATCATTGGAAGCGGTAACGACCGTAAAATACTTAGGAGTTACTATCCGGAGCGATCTGAAGTGGAATGATCACATAAAACAAATAGT
Source organism: Schistocerca serialis cubense (assembly GCF_023864345.2). Taxonomy (NCBI): domain Eukaryota; kingdom Metazoa; phylum Arthropoda; class Insecta; order Orthoptera; family Acrididae; genus Schistocerca; species Schistocerca serialis. The sequence continues at coordinate 720,473,745 of NC_064639.1, read as the reverse complement.
GGGAAAAGCAGGCGCCAGGTTGAGATTCATAGGAAGAATTCTAAGAAAATGTGACTCATCGACGAAAGAAGTAGCTTACAAAACGCTTGTTCGTCCGATTCTTGAGTATTGCTCATCAGTATGGGACCCTTACCAGGTTGGATTAATAGAAGAGATAGACATGATCCAGCGAAAAGCAGCGCGATTCGTCATGGGGACATTTAGTCAGCGCGAGAGCGTTACGGAGATGCTGAACAAGCTCCAGTGACGGACACTTCAAGAAAGGCGTTACGCAATACGGAGAGGTTTATTATCGAAATTACGAGAGAGCACATTCCGGGAAGAGATGGGCAACATATTACTACCGCCCACATATATCTCGCGTAATGATCACAACGAAAAGATCCGAGAAATTAGAGCAAATACGGAGACTTACAAGCAGTCGTTCTTCCCACGCACAATTCGTGAATGGAACAGGGAAGGGGGGATCAGATAGTGGTACAATAAGTACCCTCCGCCACACACCGTAAGGTGGCTCGCGGAGTATAGATGTAGATGTAGATGTGAACCTCAAAATTCCAATCAACACAATCTGGAACCACAACACCCTAATTCAGTAGTTAACCTTTCCTCCAAACCTCTCTCCCAATCTGAAACCTCTGTCCTATCCAATGTCCTCACCTTCATTCACAGCGGGACCCACCTCCTCTTCCTCAAAATCACCCTCTCCAAACTTTCTAGGAATTTCTGACTTCCAGCCTTGCCTCTCAATCCTTCTTAAAAAACCTTAATCCTATTCCCAACATCACCACTGCTGAAGCCCAGGCTATCCGTGATCTGAAGGCTGACCGATCCATCGTCATTCTTCCGGCGGACAAGGGTTCCACAACCGTGGTACTTGATCGTCGGGAGTATGTGGCTGAGGGACTGTGTCAGCTTTCAGACAACACTACTTACAAAGTTTGCCAAGGTAATCCCATTCCTGATGTCCAGGCGGAGCTTCAAGGAATCCTCAGAACCTTAGGCCCCCTACAAAATCTTTCACCTGACTCCATCAACCTCCTGACCCCCCTGACACCCCGCACCCCTACCTTCTACCTTCTTCCAAAAATTCACAAACCCAATCATCCCGGCCGTCCCATTGTAGCTGGTTACCAAGCTCCCACAGAACGTATCTCTGCCTACGTAGATCAACACCTTCAACCCATTACATGCAGTCTCCCATCCTTCATCAAAGACACCAACCACTTTCTCGAACGCCTGGAATCCTTACCCAGTCTGTTACCCCCGGAAACCATCCTTGTAACCATTGATGCCACTTCCTTATACACAAATATTCCACACATCCAGGGCCTCGCTGCAATGGAGCACTTTCTTTCACGCCGATCACCTGCCACGCTACCTAAAACCTCTTTCCTCATTACTTTAGCCAGCTTCATCCTGACCCACAAGTTCTTCACTTTCGAAGGCCAGACATACCAACAATTAAAGGGAACAGCCATGGGTACCAGGATGGCCCCCTTGTACGCCAACCTATTCATGGGTTGCTTAGAGGAAGCCTTCTTGGTTACCCAGGCCTGCCAACCCAAAGTTTGGTACAGATTTATTGATGACATTTTCATGATCTGGACTCACAGTGAAGACGAACTCCAGAATTTCCTCTCCAACTTCAACTCCTTTGGTTCCATCAGATTTACCTGGTCCTACTCCAAATCCCATGCCACTTTCCTTGACGTTGACCTCCACCTGTCCAATGGCCAGCTTCACACGTCCGTCCACATCAAACCCACTAACAAGCAACAGTACCTCCATTATGACAGCTGCCACCCATTCCACATCAAACGGTCCCTTCCCTACAGCCTAGGTCTTCGTGGCAAACAAATCTGCTCCAGTCCGGAATCCCTGAACCATTACACCAACAACCTGAAAACAGCTTTCGCATCCCGCAACTACCTTCCCAACCTGGTACAGAAGCAAATAACCAGAGCCACTTCCTCATCTCCTCAAACCCAGAACCTCCCCCAGAACAACCCCAAAAGTGCCCCACTTGTGAGAGGATACTTTCCGGGACTGGATCATACTCTGAATGTGGCTCTCCAGCAGGGATACGACTTCCTCAAATCCTGCCCTGAAACGAGATCCATCCTTTATGAAAACCTCCCCACTCCACCAAGAGTGTCTTTCCGCCGTCCACCTAACCTTCGTAACCTCTTAGTTCATCCCTATGAAATCCCCAAACCACCTTCCCTACCCTCTGGCTCCTACCCTTGTAACCGCCCCGGTGTAAAACCTGTCCCATGCACCCTCCCATCACCACCTACTCCAGTCCTGTAACCCGGAAGGTGTACACAATCAAAGGCAGAGCCACGTGTGAAAGCACCCACGTGATTTACCAACTGACCTGCCTACGCTGTGAAGCTTTCTATGTGGGAATGACCAGCAACAAACTGTCCATTCGCATGAATGGACACAGGCAGACAGTGTTTGTTGGTAATGAGGATCACCCTATGGCTAAACATGCCTTGGTGCACGGTCTGCACATCTTGGCACAGTGTTACACCATCCGGGTTATCTGGATACTTCCCACTAACACCAGCCTGTCAGAACTCCGGAGATGGGAACTTGCCCTTCAGCATATCCTCGCTTCTCGTTATCCGCCAGGCCTCAATCTCCGCTAATTTCAATTTGCCGCCACTCATACCTCACCTGTCTTTCAACAACATCTTTGCCTCTGTACTTCCGCCTCGACTGACATCTCTGCCCAAACTCTTTGCCTTTACAAATGTCTGCTTGTGTCTGTGTATGTGCGGATGGATATGTGTGTGTGTGCGAGTGTATACCTGTCCTCTTTTCCCCCTAAGGTAAGTCTTTCCGCTCCCGGGATTGGAGTGACTCCTTACCCTCTCTTTTAAAACCCACATCCTTTCGTCTTTCCCTCTCCTTTCCTCTTTCCTGACGAAGCAACCGTTGGTTGCGAAAGCTTGAATTTTGTGTGTATATTTGTGTTTGTTTGTGTGTCTATCGACGTGCCAGTGCTTTCGTTATTATATAAACAATAGAGGGAAACATTCCACGTGGGAAAAATGTATCTAAAAACAAAGATGATGTGACTTACCAAACAAAAGCACTGGCAGGTCGATAGACACACAAAACAAACACAAACATACACACAAAATTCCTTCCCTCTTTCCTGACGAAGCAACCGTGGGTTGCAAAAGCTTGAATTTTGTGTGTATGTTTGTGTTTGTTTGTGTGTCTATCGACCTGCCAGTACTTTTGTTTGGTAGGTCACATCATCTTTGTTTTTTTTATATATATATATATATATATATATATATATATATATATATAAAAAACAAAGATGATGTAACTTACCAAACGAAAGCATTGGTATGTTGCTAGACACACAAACAAACACAAACACACACACAAAATTCAAGCTTTTACAACCCCCGGATGCTTCATCAGGAAATAGGGAAGGAGAGGGAAAGACAAAAGGATGTGGGTTTTTAGGGGAGAGGGTAAGGAGTCATTCCAATCCCGGGAGCGGAAAGACTTACCTTAGGGGGAAAAAAGGACAGGTATACACTCGCACACACACACACACATATCCATCCGCACATATACAGACACAAGCAAAATATCTGCTTGTGTCTGCTTGTGTCAACTCCACATCGATTCTTGTCATCTAAGGCATTAGAAGGTTTGTAGCCAACCCAAGTTATAAAGGAAAGAGGAAACTGCTATATATTTTGAAAAAGTTAATAAATACAAAAAATATATAAGAAAACTCTGTTTCAATTTACGAACTCTGAAAGATGTCAATCTAAACAATCACTTTCATTGTTCACCCCAAAACAACACAAGTAACAGTGAAAATTGGAGAAATACATGAAGGAATTTTATTTCACAGGTACAAGTAAGATAAACAGTTACTGTGCATACATAGAGACAACATAATATTACTAACGTGGTATACGCATGTAGGTTAAGCTCACTTTGGACTAATCACACACTGTCTTGTGCCAATCCTCAGAGGGAGACGTCAAACCTATCAGTTACATATGTCCTCCCAGCATAGCAGACAACTATTGTATATTCAGTTTGTTTGCTAATATCTTTCGAATCTATGGTTGCCAACAACACTATCTTGCAGACCTTGTCCTGCTATTCAGTCCCAGTCTATAATCTTCTTCACCGTGATATGATCTCCTTCCACAAAGATTTCATGAATTTGTTGCAAAAATAACTCATTACACTCCTCAAACAATGTAAATCAGTCATAATCAGAGTTACATCATTTGAAACATATACTGTCAAATTAACCATTAATACAATATACTTTACAATGATCTCCAGGCTCCTCCTCTTTAGTCTGTACACAAAAGAGTAAGTCCAATACATAACTTTTTAAATAATGTACGCTACTAATACAGGCTCTTTGTTTTCCTTGGTGGGCCACCACAACACCTTCTATGAGCGGCTGCATGGAATAACACATCCACCACAGCAAGTGATGACATGTGTTCACCACTCGTGCCCACTGGAGGTACAACTCCTTCACATATTCTTGGTTCTGCATTAACAAAAGCCTAGCAACAGTGTTTTGCACCACTCTGGGTCTGTTAGCATAAAATAATAGTTTTTCTCTCTATATTCATGTAAATATCATCAATTTATCAAAGGGCCTAAGACTGTACCAAGGCATTTCCTAGCAAAATATGATTTTAAACTACTTACTCTCCAACTTGAATGAAAGATATCATGCATATTACATCAAAAAATGGTCCAAAAGGCTCTGAGCACTATGGGACTTAACTTCTAAGGTCATCAGTCTCCTAGAACTTAGAACTACTTAATCCTAACTAACCTAAGGACATCACACACATCCATGCCCGAGGCAGGATTCGAACCTGCGACCGTACAGGTCACACGGTTCCAGACTGTAGCCCCTAGAACCACTCGGCCACCCCGGCCGGCATACTACATCATCTTACATGATTTCTAGATTTACTGTAAAGTCATTTCCTATTATCTAATATATATTTCATTGTTTTTATTAGACCAAATCTGTCATCCCAATATAATTATGTGGGCTCTATATTTTTGTCATCATTCATTGTTAAATAAATTATTTCTACTATTTAAAATCTGTAATATTACTTAAGAATCCGACTTTTACTCACGTTCTTCATTAAACAATTTTGCAGTTTCTAATTGTTTCTTGTCTCCAGATTTCTGACAAATACATATCATTTTTGCCTTATTACTTATTTCCACAACTCAGGAATGTGCCTGTGCCTTAGCACTTCTTTAAAGATTATCTTACAGTATCTTGCTATAAAGGTCAAACCTCAGAACATGACAGTATCCCACTAATAAAGCTCATAACAGGTAAGTCCTTTAATCTGGAGGAAACTTCACTTTATTTCAGCCATTTTCCCTTTCTTTTTCTTTCAACTTATTCTTTCCTCCATCTTTCCAGGAACCAGTACTCTTTGCCTTACTTACTCAAAATACAATGTGATGCATCCCTCTACCTCCTTCACTCATCAACAAAAAATATGTTTGGGGCCATCCCTCCTACAGGTCCACCCAAAGCTGGTATAGTTTCCCATCTATGGGTGTTAACCTACGCAACACAACTCCATATTATACCATAACAAGGTACATCATATCCCTCCAGTACCCTAATAATGAGTATTCCATTCAAGACTCACTACGGTCCAATCTTCCTTCAAATATATTATCCACCAGACATTTCTGACTTCCTGATCACTATACAGTCTACTTTGTTCAGGCCTCCTCCTTAAATTTTATGTATACTTCTATCTATGTCCACCACATCCCCTTTTTACCTCATGTGACTGTGATCACTGTACCTCTTCAATGTTAGCTTTTCATTTATTGTCTTACAAGAAAATAAGATTACGGCACTGTATTTCTCCCTCCAAAAACCACTATACAATTTTATTCTGGTGTCCTTTTGATCCTTGTGGTTACCCACATATGTGTGTGCATGTATATGTTCATTAAGCTTTGGGTCCTCTATACCGTGTCATTTGTTGTCCTTTGTGTATCATCAAGAAAACTTGATTGACTGATTTATGTGTACTTATTCTAAACAAATAACACTTAAAATTATTTATAATGATGTCATATTAATGTGTGTCAGCTAGTTATACTCTGGGTTGAAATGATTTCACCATTTCTACATTATACAACCCATTTTCTTTACCACTTCCTGGCTCCACTAAGAACAATGCTCAGTATGGTCCCACAATTTAGGAAAAAATTTACTTGTCTCTCCTTTAATATTCCAACTTAAATGATGATCACTTATTAAAACCAAATCACCAATTTTGAATTCCGGTACCTGGGCAATATTATTCTGTCACTGCAGACATTGTTCATTATGTTGTAGGTTAACCTCTACTTGCCTCTGTACTTCACCTATAGTTAATTCTTTCCCTTTAGACCAACCAAACATTTTTAATAGTAATTATCCTATTAAAAGTTTATACATTACCTTTACAGGTGATAGTCCTGTCATCACATGCAGTAATTCACTTAATCAGTCCCTAAAATTCAGGAATTACCTGTGCTCAAGATGTCTGTTTTGTGGGACAATATGTCCTATAAAGATGCAAAATCTCATTCACTATCATTCACAAGGTTTACAATATTTTGAAGGTGATGTTTAGAAATAGTTATTTGCTTTACTTGTTTCCAGGCTACAAATTCTTTAAATGCCTCATTTATAAATTGTCAGTAATTTGTGTGGTTTTCCCTAATCTCTGAAATATTCTCTCAAACAATGAATCACTGTTTCACAGGGCAGAGCTTAACAGACTTGGACCAGCACTCTACTAGCACAAATATATATGATACTCCACCCCAGCCTGCAGGAAGGTTTTACAAAAAAAATCCACTACAGAAAGGTGTTACAGGATACAATTTATACACAACAGCTCAATTGTCTTCCTTTATCTTCTGGCATCTTTCAGCGGTTCTTATTATTGTTCATATTTTTCTAATTAAGTTCTTAAAATCATAAAACTTTACCACATGTTTTACACACTTCTGTACTCCAAGGTGTCCGTAACCCTTGTGAATAAATGTAATAAGGCCCAATTCTATTGTGACAAGTATCCATAGTTCCCATTTCAACTTTATTCTCTTCATTTTCCACAATAACGCCTCTTTATGTATCATCCATTCTGATGTTTTATTATCTATGGTTAAAGCTCTTTTAATTGTCAACCACTTATCTTTAAAATATGGATCATCAGCTGTATCGTTCCTTATGCATAAGACTAAATTCTTTTCTTCACTGTTGGTGTAACTTAATTTTAAAAGAATTATATTGTAAGTAATTCCAGGACCATCTGTCCTTACCAGATCATTCATTCCGAACGTAAAATGTTACAGGGCACCAGTAACCGAATTTTGTAAGAATAATACCAACCATATCAGTCTCCCATGTATTAAACAAATACCACGGGAAATGCTAGAGCTTAATGATCAATATACACCACTATTTTGGATCCTTTGGATCCCCATATCAAAGTTTGAAACTTTTGTATGCTTCAGACTATAGTTAGTAACTCTTTCTCTGTTGGCGTATAATTCAATCCATGTTTCATCCAAGCTCTACTGGCAAATGATAATGTATTATGTTCTCTTGTAGGATCCCATTCACCTTGAAACAGTTTACAAGCCACTCAATATTCCAAAGCATCAGTACTAAATTTAAAATTAAGAACACACATCATATCCATATTAGTATATAGTTCATATATTAAAAACAAAGATTCCATGACTTAGCAAACGAGAAAGCGCTGGTAGACAGACACAATAAAAAACACACAAACACACACACACAGAATTTCAAGCTTTCGCAACCAATGGTTGCTTCGTCAGGAAAGAGGGAAGGAGAGGGAAAGACGAAAGGGTGTGGGTTTTAAGGGAGAGGGTAAGGAGTCATTCCAATCCCGGCAGCGGAAAGACTTACCTTAGGGGGAAAAAAGGACAGGTATACACTCGCTCAGTCAGTGTCAGTAGATAACATTAAAGAATTGTTAACCAAAGAGGCAGAAAAGCAGAAAAATGTAGGCTTATGTATAGTACTCAAGATTTACAACCATCCTTAACTGATTAAAGGGAGAAGAAACGCCAGTAACATGTTGTTCAAAATTATTGGTATACAAAGTCTACTTGGAAACTTCTGACAACTTACTGGGCACTTGGCAGTGGGTCCCATTTTGGCCTGTAGTAGTTAAAAGATTTAAAAATAGTACTTAACTAGCATTATGCTGAATTGAGGTATCAACAGTAACCTATTGTTAATCATAGTGGAGAAATAGGTATGTAGTTGCTAACACTGTATTATGATATTAAAACGATAACATCAGTTTTTTGATGTGCGCCTTATCTAAGAGCATGTAATTGAAATGTGATCGTATAATGAATGTTAATGTTAGGATTCAGAAGTAATCTTAATATGAAATGTTAGGTTGGACAGAGGGGTTTTGCATCGATATTCGTGTTTGATAGTTTATGTATGGAAGATGCGTAGAAGTAGCAGCTCCAGAAGAAGGAGACTGTTCTTATTATTGAGGTCACTGCATCAATTATGACTGCAGAAGGAATCTTACTACATACCTTACTGCGAGGAACACTTCTTTAATAAGCATTGGTCCTAGTATCAGAGTTGTTACTAATGTTGTTAGCAATACGGCAAAATGGAGCCTAAGCAATTCCTGAGTCTCTCCATGTCAAATGCCATGTTACGTGGCCAAACTATAATCAGTGCTGTAGCACTATTTCTAAAGTAGTGAAGGGTTGACATGAAAAGTTTTTTATGACTAAATATGAAGAAGACAAAATCTGTGTATAATTCTATCAAGTTTTGTACATCATATTAAATTTTATAGAAGAAATTTTACTTGATAAAAACACCCACATTCCCATCTTTCCATATAAATATATGTAAGATTAGTGTGAGATGCTTTAAGTATCATTATAAATCTCTCAATGGCCAGTCACACAATTGCTTCATCAAACGGCATGCAGGTGAGCTGCACTGAAATTCACTGAATAGAGAAACAATTCAGCGTCTCTTGATTCCGTCCATTGGAGATGATGCATTAATGATTTGCCTTTCTAATACGAGTTTCATTATTTTTGCACAAATTTCATTATTTTATAACTGAATTTCCCTAAGCAATCAAATAATAACTCATAGGTTGTTATGACACAGACTATTTATCTGACATATTGCACTATATGATAAACTTGTGCTATCTCATATCGAACAAATGAGAATTTTTGTAGTAATTACTGTTTTAGGGTGAAAAAATGGACAACTTCAGTGTTAAAAGACTACAAGATAAGATTTTAACCTACTGTCTCCTTTAGTGATTCACTATTAAGGTGAACATGACTTTACATAAATCCAAGCAATACATTTATGGCTTCAAGGTGAACCAAACCATGGCTTAATTGATATTGTGTAATTATGTGTATACTCGTACAAACAACATCTGGATAATTTAATATTCAAAATAAGTTTGATCCTAGTTTATGTTTCATCACACTTGAATAGTGATTTTGAAACTTGTTCATCTATAAATGACAGCAAATGAGAGGGTACGAGTTTTTCTATGGTTTTATCAGTAATAATTCTGATTAAGCTAGAGGATATGTTAGTAAGGTATAGATATGTTAGACATTTCAGGATTTAAGCTAGCTTCCTACTTCTGTAGAGTAGATATGGATTAATACACAGACTTGTCACCTTTAGCAGTAAAAAATGCTCAACTTGTCTGTGTATTGAGTCTAACTGAGTTTGGTTGACAGGTAGACATATCCTGGTTCAACACTATGCCAAACTTCATTTAGCATCGTGCCTAGTGTGTGTGGTAGCATGCCAATCTCTTGTAAACCCATGGCCAAATGTTTTCAATGAGTGAAAGATATGTAGAACATTCTTGTCTGGGCGTCTGTTCAACACCCTCTGTATCAAGACAGGTGACAGCAGCACACTCTAGATTTGGCCTGCCATCATCATGTTGAAACACTTTAAAAACAGGTAACAGCCGCTGACCTTAGCACGTCAGATATGACAGCCACTGACTTTGACATGTCAGATATGAACAACCTGCTGTCAGAATTAACAACTACATGATCGAGAGGAGATCACAGTGTATATGCAATGGCACACCATACCATGAGGCCATGTGATACACAGAATGTAGATGATGTCACTCACACCAATTCTGTATCATTGCAATGAAATGATAATCATTTGATAATCCAAGCATGTTAATTTGACATCAGTGACATGTTGACCTCATGGATTTGCCACTTATATGACCAGCTGTGTAGAAAGAGCCACCATGTTATATATAGCAGCTAAAAAAGGAAAGGGGTAATCATGATGATTGACTCCATCAAAGGAAATACACTATTGGCAGCATACTGCACCTTCACTATTGATAGACTTGACACAGTTAAAGCAGGACAGTGATATATGTTTTTCATATAACAAAGTGTGCAGCCACTACCTTTCCTGTCCTGTTGGACAAATATTAATGATCGAAATAGTTTACGCTACCCCTATATATCAATACTATTTAGTATCCTTGGCCACTTCAATCAGTCCAAGTTCACACATTTTTCTGTACTGTGCAATGATTTTAGTGTTTACATTGAGACAGAGAGGTAAGGCATTTCATGAGGATCTCTACACAACAGACAAATGACCATTGATCTATCATATCAGGCAACCTGTTCATCATTATTAGTGGTTTCTCCAAAACGATGGAGATGAATGCAGTGATTGAGGCACACTGTCTTTTCCTGTTCTTGAATTGCCTTGTGTTGTTGGGCCAGCCACATACTGCGCTACAGTCATGCTGACCTCATGCAAAGTAACATCCATCTTTCTGTGCACGAGTAGAGGGCCTCTGCTTCTGCACTTTCATTCGTTTCTACCAAATAGATAATATGTTATGTTACTTCATCTAGCTCATCCCGAAGTTTTGCAGAGCAGTGTACTTTACATCCATAAACACACTGCACACCAACTGTTAAATTTACAGACAAGAGCTTCAAATGCACACAATCATTGGTATGAGGGTAAATCAATTATTATCGGCAATTTAGGTATATTTTTGTTTGTTTTGGTAGTAGTGTCATTTTACATTGATGATGCTTGCTTTGTTTATTTGCTGTTACATCTTTGCAATTTTCAAGCAGCTAGGTTAGTTTCATTATCGCTGCCGTGCTGTTAATCATGGCTGCTCCGCTGTCTATTTGCACCAAAGTAGAGCAACGTCCAGTGATCCGTTTTCTGTGGTCGGAAGGCATATCAGGGGCTGAAATTCATCAAAGACTTTCAGTACAGTACAGGAACAATGTTTTTCCACAACAGAGTATCTACAAATGGACTGAAAAATTACAAAATGGTCGCACAAGTGTTACACACGATGAAGGCCCTTTACCACCACAAATGAAGAAACCATTGAGCATTCACGTGAAACGATTCTCTTGGACAGACGCAAATTAGTCATGGATCTTCCTACAAAATCATCCACAACAGACTTGGGTTTCTTGAAGTTTGTGCAACATGGGTCCTAAAACAACTCACACAGTTGCATAAACAAACACACTTAGAGATCTGCAAAAAACATTTGGATCACTATGGTAACAAAGGGGACAACTTCTTGTACAGGATCATTACTGGTGACAAAACATGGATCCATCATTACAAGCCGGAGAGTAAATGGCAGAGTATGGAATGGAAACATCCAAATTCGCTGTGCAAGAAAAAGTTCAAGACCCAACCGTCCACAGGAAAACTAATGCTTACTGTTTTTTGGGACGTACAAGATCCAGTACTGGAACATTATGGGTAAAGGGGCACAACAATAAACTGTAGATTACAGTGAGATGCTTACTGCCAGGCTAAAGCCTACAATTCAAAGCAAATGCCGAGGATTTCTGTCAAAATGTGTTGTGTTGTTGCACGACAATGTCCATCTGCATACTGCTGCCCACACTACTGAAACGCTTCAGAAACTCAAATCTGAAGTACTGGATCATCCTCCATATAGTCCCGATCTTGCCCCTTCTGACAATTACAGGCATTAATGGGCCATCGATTTGCCTCGGGCGAAGCAGTGAAAGAATCGGTGCATTCCTGGCTCGCAGCTCAACCGAATACTTTTTATGAGGGGATCAGTGCATTGAAATGCAAGGTGACTCTATGTCAAAAAATGATGTTTTTGTAAGTTTCTTATTTGATTACAATAAAATTTTATAACTACATTGTGGATAATAATGGACTTACCCTCATGTAAGTTATGCTAACATAGAGATGTGGAAAGGAACTTCGTCACAGACCACCATCAGATTAGTGCACAGCAAAATCTTACAAGAAACACATTAGTTAAATGGGAAGAGTTGTAGATGCCAAAAACAAAGGAGAAGATTGATTTAAGATCAGTATTTACTTAGAATAATGTTAATGGAGTTTTTGTGCGCTTGTGCATCAAGTTAGGTTACACATATCTTGGCCTAAATTTGGACTCTCTTGAATTTGACAACATTTGTTCAGTCATCACTGGCAATATTGTCATTTTCAGCAATCCTTCAGAATCTCAGCTATCAAGCAGACAAAACAGCTATTGGCAAAGACCTTTGTGACTCCAGAAATAATCATTTCCACATGAAACATACGTTTTAAGATGAAGAATCATGTGTTACATATCTCTCTAATTCATCAATAACAGTCTGTTAAGAAATACACCACCATCATATCTAACTCTCTTCCACAATAAACACAATCATAGGTCATGTTAATTACATATGTTTTGAAAAGCTTCAAGGTATGTTATTAAGTGGTGCAAGGCATATACATTGTAGAAACTTACATCAATGTAGCCATCTCGCACATATGGTCGATGAATAAGCACTTCAGGTAAATCCAAGTAAAGATTAAGACAATCAGGTAGACTTCGGACAAAGAGAGGTAGTTCCTGGTACTTATTAAGTGCAACACAGAGATCAGCTACCTGCAAAACAAAAATGTATTGCCATACTCAGAGTTTTGTAATAATTTAAGTGATGTCTATGGAAATATGGAATTCATTTGCCACTAAAATACCAGGCTGGTCCAGCATAGCATTTAAGTTGGCAAAAAATGAACTGTATCTATTTCTTATGACTTCATTTCATGGTAAGATAAAATTTACTCTAGTAGTATCTTGACTTAAAATGAATTATGTAGCACTTGCCAAACATGGAAAAGATTCCTGATGAAAATTATTTATCAATACAATTATTCAAAATCAAACATCAGATCTCGTTGCATCTATTTCTCTTATTAAATGACAAACTTATTTTCTTAAAAACTTGTACAGTTGTCTCAGGGATGGCAGACATGCAGTCATATTGGTCTCTTGGAATATCAACCCTTTAAAAATTGGCAACAACGGGGCACAGCTACCAGCCAGGCCCAGTGAATAGTTGATTCTCAGCTGCAGACTGCCCAATTTGTTTTTGCCAGTTATGACCATTGTAACTGCTAATATATTCCCTATTTCCTAGTTCTTTGGTGTTTTATATTGGTGACATTTAATATTTCTATTTTATGTTTTATGTTACATTCACCATTGTAAGCACTCAGTTAAAATGGTATGCAAAGTTTATTTTATAGCTACATTGGTGCCACAGAAATACAGTGAAATCATAGTTTTGTTGTGAGACAAATGAAATTGCAGAAATAAACATTAATTCTTGAGCTTACTTCTACTTTTTCTTTTTGTCAATCATCAACAATTAAATTACATACCACACACGCTTTATTCTTGCTGTATCAACATCAGGTAACACTTTTCTCACGTTGTACAAAGCACTAATAAATCTTGCCACTTGCAAATATGAACATTATTTTCTTTTTGTTTCCATTTCAAACAAACAATAGGTGTATTATATACACCATGTATTTGTGAATTGACACAGAAGAAATGAACTTAGTTCTTCCATAATATTACACATGCATTATTTGACAATGCTGAAATAAACACAGTGTCTGCTTCTTATCTTTCATTTTTATACACAAATATAGGTATGGCTCTAGCTGCCAGAGACTGTGGTGAAGTGTCTGTGAGTTGCTTTTGTGTCAATGTATATATGTTGTCTACATTTGACAAAAGTCTTGCTGGCCAAAAGCTAACTTTCCAACAGACTTTTTGTTGTACCTTTCTGTGTGACTTAGCATCTCTGCTATGAGGTGAATAGCATCTATCGTTTCCATTATGTTGTTACATTCCATCCTTGATTTTCCATTGTTTAAATATATGTGTAATATTTATATAAACTAAATTGATATTTATGATACATAGAGTTGTGTATATTGGCAACAAATGTGCCTCTGCTTGCACTACACTGCTATTTGAATGCCCAAAGTTCTTTGGATGTACCACAAAACTGAATGAATGCCCTTGATATCTGGTGGCACTCCACACTTCCAGGAAGCCAGCTAGATAGCATCAAGGATGTTGCTGCCACAACAGTTCAGTTTAGCAAAACAGTGAACATGCAAAAAGTGTGCAACATCTGCATGAAGTGTTGGATTCAGACTGTCAGTTAAGTGAGCTCATATAATTGGCATTGATAAGATGACAGTGGACACCATTATCACTGAAGGTTTGGGGGATATGACAGATCTGCATTAAACGCATCCTGAAGGCCTTGACAGGTGAACGTCTGGTTCAAAGACCTTCTGCAATGCCCTGAAGAAGACCCTGGCTTTTTGGATAACATAATCACAGGAGACAAAACTTAGATATTCGAAAGTGATTTGGAAACAAAGTGACAAAGATTAAAATGTCACACTGGAGCATCACATCAACCAAAACAGGCTCGAATGAAAAAAATCAAGTTAAAGCCATGCTCATCATTTTCTTTGAAACCAAGGGGGTTGTCCACTACAAATTCGTACTTGGGGAGCAGAAAGTTAAAGATGCTTTTTACCTTGTAGTAGTAAGAAGACTGAAGGGAAGCGTCAACCAGATGAGGTCAGTCATTGCCGGAAATGGGAAATTACTTCACTACAATGTGCCCAGCCATGCTTGCTCCTTTGTTACTGACTGCGTGATGATAAATGGCATCACAAAGATTTCCCAACCATCTTACAGTCCTGACTTGACACCAGCAGACTAACTCCTATTCCCAAGAGTGAAATCCTTCCTCACAGGAAACCACAATGGGATTCTAAGTACTGTCAAAGAGGCTTCCATGCACAATCCTAAGGACATTTCAGAAACTGCTTATCAGGGATCCTTTGAGTAATGGGAAAGCCACTGGCAAAGGTGTGTCGATGCTCAATGGCTGTACTTTGAGTAATTTTGGAGCACTGTAGCAATATCTCAAATAAATCTATTTTACTGACACTTTTCTTGATACTTTTTGTACAATCCTTGTTGACTTCAACGGTTTATACTGAACAGTCAAACCAACCTTACTGTTACTTTCTTTTACTATTTACTTGAAAACAGAATGACTGCAAAAACAAAGCCTTTCATGTTTGTTAATATTACAGGGAGCAGGGGTGATGGGAGCAAATACATAGGCTGCTATACGGATGGAATGGTGCAGTGGGAGCAGCTCCCAAAACCCTCACACAGTGACATCAATAAACCTGTGTTATGTACTTTGTACCTAGCAGGTGGATAGTAATTTTTCTTTTCTGATAATGTATCATAACAGTAGTGAAAGATCTAGAGCTGCTTCAACTCATTTTAGAATGAAGGGTCTGAACAAAGCACAGTGAAATGAAGCTGGCTTTCTACACTTGCTATTACAGTACTACTGCACATATTGTTGTTGGACTACTAAGACTGGAAGTGAGAAGACACAAATTACTAACAGCGCAAAGTCTTCAAGGTTCTGAAAATTTAGAATTAGTCCCCTGCACTAAAGAAATGGTTTACAGATAGTATATTGTGTCAAGAGGGAATGAGCAGTAGATGCAGTACAGTAATTCCCCATGTTTGACAATACTACTTCCACAGAGGACTGTTTTTCATTATTTATTTATTTATAATGGCAGTTTTGGGTGAATGAAAACCAAACTAAATAAAAACTGAAGCATAATAAACAAATTAAATCACTTTATACAACCTCAGATGTATTTCCAATTGCCTATGGGGGAAAAAAATAATACAGGTATCAATATATTTTTCAGCTATCTCACCAGCACAGTAACCAGTCCTTGGCATTTGAGAATAATATGAATGAACTAGAACACAAAAATAATGAAGTAACATTTGAATAAAGTGAGTTCTCTCTCTAGTCACTAACACAGATTCAAACATGATTAATACCTACGTTTTGCAGCTGCCTTTTCAGCAGTAAGGCTTGCTCTCTCTCTCTCTCTTTCTCTCCAAAACCTCCATTCATCTCTAAACTTACTGTCAAAGACAGAAACTAAATTTTATATGATCTCTTACAAAAGCTTAAAACAAAATCATTAAACTTGAAACATTTCTATATTTACCTGTGTGTCGAATACATTCTTTAGCATTATGCTATAATCCTGAAGAAGAATTGCTGAAATAAGCCGGCAATTGTGAATCACCTTTAATATGTATTCTGATTCTAAAATTCCCTTCATTTTCTTGATAAATAACACAGTATCAAGAGCTCGCAGATCAAGAAGGAAGGTTCTTTGCCATGTTGCTATGTTTATTAGCCTAATTTTTCTCCAGACACCAAAAGTAACACCTTCAAATTCCAAAGCTATTATTGTTTCCATTTCAAGATGCTCCACCTGAAATTAACCAAAGTCAGCTACATATTACAAGGAGACAGATTGGCTAGCTAATAATAACCTTCAGGAATCAAAATTCCAAGTACTTCTGACAAGAATACGTAACAGGGAAATTCTTCCCAATAGAGTTTACTAGTGGCATTGATATTGGTACAAAATTCTGAAAACAAAACTAACATCAGAGGGGTTACACAACTGAAAATCCCAGGATGAAAACAACAAACACATGTGGGAAAAGGTAACACCTGAGAGATGTGTGGTACATAGACAAATGTAACAACACATATACAGGGTTATTACAAATGATTGAAGCGATTTCACAGCTCTACAATAACTTTATTATTTGAGATATTTTCACAATGCTTTGCACACACATACAAAAACTCAAAAAGTTTTTTTAGGCATTCACAAATGTTCGATATGTGCCCCTTTAGTGATTCGGCAGACATCAAGCCGATAATCAAGTTCCTCCCACACTCGGCGCAGCATGTCCCCATCAATGAGTTCGAAAGCATCGTTGATGCGAGCTCGCAGTTCTGACACGTTTCTTGGTAGAGGAGGTTTAAACACTGAATCTTTCACATAACCCCACAGAAAGAAATCGCAGGGGGTTAAGTCAGGAGAGCGTGGAGGCCATGACATGAATTGCTGATCATGATCTCCACCACGACCGATCCATCGGTTTTCCAATCTCCTGTTTAAGAAATGCCGAACATCATGATGGAAGCGTGGTGGAGCACCATCCTGTTGAAAGATGAAGTCGGCGCTGTCGGTCTCCAGTTGTGGTATGAGCCAATTTTCCAGCATGTCCAGATACACGTGTCCTGTAACGTGCTTTTTGCAGAAGAAAAAGGGGCCATAAACTTTAAACCATGAGATTGCACAAAACACGTTAACTTTTGGTGAATTGTGAATTTGCTGCATGAATGCGTGAGGATTCTCTTCCGTCCAGATTCACACATTGTGTCTGTTCACTTCACCATTAAGAAAAAATGTTGCTTCATCACTGAAAACAAGTTTCGCACTGAACGCATCCTCTTCCATGAGCTGTTGTAACCGCGCCGAAAATTCAAAGCGTTTGACTTTGTCATCGGGTGTCAGGACTTGTAGCAATTGTAAACGGTAAGGCTTCTGCTTTACCCTTTTCCGTAAGATTTTCCAAACCGTCGGCTGTGGTACATTTAGCTCGCTGCTTGCCTTGCTTTATTCGTCAACTTCCGCGGGCTACGCGTGAAACTTGCCCGCACGCGTTCAACCGTTTCTTCGCTCACTGCAGGCCGACCCATTGATTTCCCCTTACAGAGGCATCCAGAAGCTTTAAACTGAGCATACCATCGCCGAATGGAGTAAGCAGTTCATGGATCTTTGTTGAACTTTGTCCTGAAGTGTCGTTGCACTGTTATGACTGATTGATGTGAGTGCATTTCAAGCACGACATACGCTTTCTCGGCTCCTGTCGCCATTTTGTCTCACTGTGCTCTCGAGCGCTCTGGCGGCAGAAACCTGAAGTGCGGCTTCAGCCGAACAAAACTTTATGAGTTTTTCTACGTATCTGTAGTGTGTCGTGACCATATGTCAATGATTGGAGCTACAGTGAATTTATGAAATCACTTCAATCATTTGTAATAGCCCTGTAATTAATGAGCTTTCAAGCTACTAATCTTTCTCTAGTTTACATACAGCCACATGAATCCTCAAATGCAACCATCTGTGGCTCCTCAACAATTAGTTGATGTTATGTTATTCCTGCACTACTTATCAATCATCTGTGAGAGAGTGAATGGTTGTTTTTATCACTGTTATTTGTAACAATACATAGCTCTAAAGACAGAAAGATGCTGCGAAGTGGGCAACATGTGAACTGACTGGTCCTGATATTAGTGTCAGTGGTGCTGAGAAATAGCTGAAATTACTAAAATTAATAAAACTTCAGGGCCTGATGGAATCTCTATCAGATTCTGTACCAAATTTAAAGTTAAGTTAGTTCTCTCCTGTACTACAATCTACCATAAATCATTCAAACAAAAAAAAATTATGCCCAGCAGTCAGAAAGAAGTGCAGGTCACACTCATCTACACAAACTGAAGCAGAAATGATTCACAAAACTACTGTCCAATATGCTGGGCATCCATTTGGAGCAGAATCTTAGAATATATTGTGAGCTAAAACATAATGAGGTGTCTTAAACAGAATGACCATCTCCATTTCACCAATACAGATTTCAGAAATCATGCAAAACCCAATTCACACTTTCCTCACATCGCCGGCTGGTGTGGCCGAGCAGTTCTAGGCGCGTCAGTCTGGAACTGTGCAACCACTACGGTCGCAGGTTCAAATCCTGCCTTGGGTATGGATGTGTGTGATGTCCTTAGGTTAGTTAGGTTTATGTAGTTCTAAGTTCTAGGGGACTGATGACGTCAGATGTCAAGTCCCACAGTGCTTAGAGCCAGAGCCTCACAACATCCTGAAAGCAATGCATAAAGGCAGTTGGGTAGATGCAGTATTTCTTGATTTCCAATAAGCATTTTTGGAGCCTTTAAGCCATTAACTTTATAAGCTTATGCTGTTCAATTTGTAATTTTCAGTCTCCTCAGTGATGTGATGCCATGACGCATTGTGTGTAACTAACACCCAAGCACAGCGGACAGTAGGTGGCGGAGCTGGTTCATCGGATGTTTGTTGTCCATCAACTTGGACAGAGCCTCTGAGAATGACTATAGAATATGCAGTACCTTAAACTTTCTTGAGTGGCATCATCAGATATTGTTCACGATGAAGTTAATAATGAATCTTGTTTTAACAAAAGTCGTCAATTGTTAATGAAAGCCCAAGGATAGCACTTCCATTCTATGTACGTATTATGTGTTAGTGAGAACATTAGCTTCCAAAAAGCTTATAGTAGACCTGATAAACCTGATTGCATCACCAAAAGATAATTTTATTCTTTATTTGTTTGAAATGAGAGGATCAACTAGAGATGAAATTTCCTTTTTATTAAACTGATCCATGGCTACTTCTACCTAATAATAATTGCCAACATTGGAGATACAGTAGCCAGTAAGTTTACATATTCTGTAATTTTCATTTGCTGGTCTTTATGGGTAACATTATAGATTATTTACTTAGGTTACACATATTCATTGAAAAAAAGATAGTAATTAGAATTATATGTGGTGTCCACAGATGTATATCCTATAGCCATATCTTTAGAAGCTGGGAATATTAACCTCTTATGAAAGTTGTTATCAAAAATCCTTCTGAGTTTGAGAGTAATAGAGATATTCCAAAACACAAAATTAGAAAGAAAACCGATCTGGATTATCCTTTAATAAATCTATCTTCAGCACAGAAAGGTGTGAAAAGTGCAGCTATAAAACACCTTGCAAATCTACCCATGCAAAAACAAATCTCTCACAGATAACAGAAGTGTTTTCCAATGTAGATTACAGATGGTTCTCCTTAACAACTCCTTCTATACCATAGAGAAATAGAAATAAATAGTCATTTATACAGAAAGATGGTAGACATACTAATATTTATCAATTTTTATACATTTTAGTATGTGTTCTAGTTTGTTCAGCTGAAACATTTCACATCATAACATTTGTTATGAATATGATCTATGAAACATGTAATTAAGGAAGGTGAAATATTTATTACACACAGTAGTGATCTGCCATGGCTTCTTACAAGCAGCACTAAGTATCTAAGTCCAGATAACTTGTCTAGCATAGTGGTAATTTTGTTTGCGGGCCACTGCACAGAGTTTATGATTAAAATTCTGCCATGAGCTGCAGCTAGTGTCAGTCACCTGACTCCACTGACAGTCATCCATGAGCACACACCAATGCACAACATTGGTAGGTTGCACCTTCTGTCACAAAAGTTGATTCTGAGGAGTTCTGCCATTCACTGCTAGATGGCAATGGCATCATTTTGAGAGCGATGGGAGACTTCAATTCATGACATTGCACAAAATATTTGTGGATCAATCAATGTATTAGTGAAAACTTTATCAAAATCCCTATAGTAGTTCCTGAAATTACACCACACATACAGACAGAAACTGTGGCAAGGAACTTCGGTTTATATATATACTAGCAACTCACACCAGCTTCACATGAGCAGCACCAAATATCTATGCCTGAGCAACTTGTCTGGTGTAGCGGTGGTTTAATTTACAGGCCAATGGGTGGAGTTATGATTAAAATTCAGAAATTAATGTTAGGTAACCAGATATCATCACTCTCTCTAGTGCTATACATTGTTACAAATAACTGCGATAAAAGCTGTTCAGTAGCTGGAAGTCACTGTTGGGCCCTGCTCCCATCGATCCATTAAATCTATTAAATGCTAGTACTTGATGGACTGATTCATATGTGGGGGTGGTGTATTGGCCTGAGCATTTTAAATGTGAATACAACATTTATTTCACGTTGTTTCAACCACAGCAAAAGTTCTGTCATACTACATCTCAAAAATCTGTGGCTCCTTTAGATAACAGCCTTTGAATATTGTTTATGTTTCATCACTATTGCATCACCAAAAGATAGTTTTATTCTTTATTTGTTTGAAATGAGAGGATCAACTAGAGATGAAATTTCCTTTTTATTAAACTGATCCTGTAGCTTTTTATTTTAGGATATGCACAGCTTTTCCTTTAACCAAACTTTTAGTATTTCAAAGCTAGTACTTCTTGTATATCTTGGATCTTTTAATATTACTGATACAGCGATAAATTATCTTTGATCACTTCACCTTCATAATTATTAGAAAACTCCAATTTCATTTAACATTCTTCAAAGCTTCCAATTTTCAAACAGCATAGTTTAATTTTAACACCCTGTAACACAACACTTATCTTCACTCTTCGTTTTTTTAAAGCATCAACAGTTAACAGAAGTGTGTCTTAATCACAATTACTTAGTTTTCCAAACCGACATTCTTTTGTTACTGGGTGCAACATGAAGACTAATCATTTCCACAGTTAGTTCCAACAGTTTCCATCTTTTATTTCCCACAGTTAAAAAAATAATGGTCACAGGTGATCTGAACAAAGCAGCTGTATCTTCTCACAGTCACTGGCAATCAGCTAAAGATTTTGTTCTGACCAGCATAGCGATAGTGCACACAGAGCAAAGTAAATGCAACCGTGCTGCTCTGATGCCCGTTCATTCAACATCAAACAAAAAAATCACACTTTGTAATTATTTCATACAATCACAATGTGCAAAAACTCTTTAATTACATCTTAAAAGAAATAAATATCCTTTGGTCACTCAGACAGCAAATGCAGCAGTGTACTCTAAAAAATCTATCACATTATGGATGTCCCAGTCTTTCCTGTTGCACAATGGCCTTGGTATTAGCTTTTTGCATCTGTTTCCACACTTGTCTCAATAGCCTCCTGCAATTCCATACACATTCTTTATTCTTCCCCATCTTTGGTTTGACTACTTCAGATGGTAAAGGGATTTTCCTACCACATATGACATAGTATTGTGATAGGCCTATGCTATCATGATTTTTCAAATTAGAAACTGTTACCATGTACAATAAGAAAGTATCCCAGTCATTATAGATGCAACAGTTCAATATATTACCTCTCATCTGATGTTCGTGTTCTGTCCTTCCATTAGCCTGTGCATGTAATAGGCTAGTTCTTGGCTTACAAATATGATATAAATGGTTCATCAACACAAACTAAAGTCAGTCATCTGATCTGTGATTATCAATTTCGGAACACCAAACCAGTTATTTACCAATGCATGTGCTACTATGTCTGCCTGTTGACAATCACACCATAGTGGGAGAAATTACCTATAATAGTCAGAATGTAATGGCTGCCCACTGCAGTCTGTTTATCACACACTGATTTATGTCTTGTTTACATGTTCTCTACCAATAAAGCTCAGCTACTCTTCGGTCTGTGGTGTTCCATCCTCCATGATCAGACAATACATGATCATATGCTTCCTTCAATATATTTTCCCACAGCACAGAAGGGAACACTATGCGAGGCCTCAGTCTTGCTGACTTCCACAACACCCTGTGGGGAATGACAACATGTGGTTGTGTTGCACACAGCTTGCAATTTGCATTAGCACCTTGCGCTCTCTGCTATTCAGCAAGACTACAACCTACTGTCCACACTATGTCAATTTTCCTGCTAAGCCCATCTGCATTACCACTTTTCTTACTGGGTTTCTGAACTACTTCAAAATCAAACTCACTCAATTTTAACACCCATAGTATAAGTCTACTTGACAGATCTTTGTTCTGGAATTTAAGTACTGGTGCCATAAGGAGAAGCAAATAATGTGTATTATTTCAAAGTGTGTGGCTGGTGGATACTTTCACCAGCAGCAATTCATGCGTCTAAGTCCGCACCTCCACAACTTCTCGCTACGATTGTCAGTGTAACAGTCTAAATTATATCTAAAAAACAAAGATGATGTAACTTACCAAACAAAAGCATTGGTATGTTGATAGACAAACAAACAAACACAAACGCAAAATTCAAGCTTTCGCAACCCACAGTTGCTTCATCAGGAAAGAGGGAAGGAGAGGGAAAGATGAAAGGATGTGGTTTTGTGTTTGTTTGTTTGTCTATCAACATGCCAACGCTTTTGTTTGGTAAGTTACATCATCTTCGTTTTTAGATATATTTTTCCCACGTGGAATGTTTCCCTCTATTGTATTCATAACAGTCTAAATTGATTGATATATTAACTCTCCTTTGAACAGAGTGATATTTCCCTCTTCTTTCTTGAAGAAGAAAATGCAGCGTTCAGCTCTGTAATAAAGAATGCAGTATAATACAATCATAAATAATGTCACCATGTGTTCCAAAGTTTGCAGGCTACAATGCATCCACGTATCATTTTCACAACGAAGAAATTTAGAAATGAAAGAAACTGTCTCTCTCTCTCCAGAGGATGTATTGTAAAAACTTTTACACCAACGTTTATTGTTGTCTGACACAATATATCCACCCAGAATCATGAGCATGAGGAGATTGATAGTTTAAGAGTGAAAAACTTTGATATTGGTTTAATGAAATAATAAAAGGAGCTATATGTTCATCTTTCCTTTCTTACATATATCCTTTTCCTGTGGGCATGTTTAGATTACATCTTTGCCAGGCACAGTGTTCCAATACTTACTGAATGGCATAGATTTAATGGCTACACCAAAATAAGGTCCATAACAACTGCCACCCTACTGTCTACTGATGTTATCCATGATTACTGGATGACAGTGTACAGTAGTTGTGCATTTTACAAATATACATAACATAAATAATCAAATTTCATATGCACGTAGCACTTAACCTACTTTTTGGTCTAGCTGCATATCAAACCCCCATTCCTTGTGCCCAATTTATATTTTATTTATCCCCTGATTTGTCAACTTTTTTACAGTACAATTAATTTACATGAAATTTACAAAACTTTAAAGGTTCAGTTTCTGAGAGATCATGACTCGAGAAAAGGCTCATTTGAATAGAGTCTTTTGCTCCATTTTTGAGGTGTAACCACCATCCATAGTTTGCACACCCAAATCTCCACACACAAAGAAGTGTTCTTGTGTGCATGCCTTGAAGTACCATTGGTGCAACTATGGAAAACTGTTCACAGCCTTGGGTCTATAACTTTGTAGACAATGATGAATTGGATGTTCTTATAGTGTCCAGAAGTTTCCGTAGGATAAGTGGACACTGATGTTTGTTTGGTTAAAAAGTTTGATGCTGCAACAGAGAAGCCATAAAGTTCTGGCCGTTTTTATGTAGATCACATAGTACATCACATATTTCAGGGTCCAAAAGGCCATCCCGTATCATCAGCACCACGTCAAGAGCTCACATATTCCAGGCAAGTCCATAAATGACTTATTGTAATTCAAACAATGGAAAAATCCAGGATGGAATGTAACAATATTATGAGAAGGAAAGTTGCTATTCACCATATAGCGGAGTCTATATGTGTGTCTATTGTTGCCAAAGGCCATAGGCCGAAAACTTTAAACGTGAAAATCTTTTTGTTGTACCTATCTGCAACTCAGCATCTCCACTATATGGTGAGTAGCAACTTTCCTTCTCATAAAATTGTTACTTTAATTCATCCTTTGTAGTAACGTTTGGTGTCTAATGCACTACAAATGGCGGTTAGAACACTTTTGTCATGATAGGTATACACAAGCTTAGTCACTACTTCACTCGAGTGTGTATTTCTCATTCAACTCACAGTAAACATATGATGTGCAGACAGTTTTCTTGAAGTCCCTTCTAATTTCACTTATGTTAAACGCCTTTTTCATATATAGGTTTCCTTACATGTCTTTATACAAGTGCATAAAATTTTACAACACTTAAACAAAGAAATTAAAACATGATGTACATTTGCTCCTTATAACTACACATAAATGTCATTTTAATATTAGCTGACACATGATGTCTAATACATTTTACTTACATACAAGCTTATACATGAATCTGTCACATTATTTTCTCTGTCTGAAAAACAATATTTACACATAAGTGAATAACATTTAAGAAGCCATTTTTGCCTTCAAAATTCGTAAGCAAACATTTCTGTGACAAGGTATTTCATATTAATTCTCATCATTAATACATCATTTATATTTACATGATGAGTTAGTGCTCCCAGAAAAAACAATATACACATAAAAAATCTGATGATATGCATGAATTACTACCATCATCTCATTTCACTCAAGTGTTTATAATTCTTGATTACTAACAAAAGGAACAGAGAACTTCACTCTTGCGTTTCTGACACTGGCAAGCAAAACTACACTTAGCCGCACCTCTCTCAAATCTACCAGGAGCTGGTCTCCGTATCTACAGACAGTTATGATAAGGAATGGAAAGAAACATTTATCATCTCCTGCTGAAATCAGTCATTTGCAGATCACACAATAACTAAGCAAATACTCTGTGAATGCTTCTTTGTGTTTTGCGACAAACTATTTACTCAATGGCCTTGCCACAGTGGTTAACACCAGTTCCCATCAGATCACCAAACTTGTGCACTGTAGGGCTTGGCTAGCACTTAGATGTGTCACCATCCAGGTATGCCAAGTGCACTCAGACCTTCTGTGGGCTACTTAATTGAGAAGTAGCACCACTGGTCATGAAAACTGACAATGGTCAAGAGAGCTATGTGCAGACCACTTAGCCCCTCCACCTCTGCATCCAGTTACGCCTATCAGCTGAGGACAACACAGCAGCCAGGCAGTGCCACTGGTCCAGCCTGTTCGGCTGGTGTTTGATTCTTTGTTTTTTAAATAAATACTTTGCTACAAAAGTTATGCTAAAATAAATATTTGTGGAAGGACATTCAGAAAAGCCATGATCTTGTGTAATTGTGTCTTGAACACTTGTATTTGGCATTCATATCCGTTACTTGCATTCTTCAATTTTGGTCTGATCCCCCCCCCCTTTCTTTTCTTTTAATTATTTGGTAGTGCAGGACCTCAGTTTCATTTCACAACATTTTACATACTATAAATTCCTCATATTCTCACATAACATTTACACTATCACATTCAGACATACATTTATATATAAATAATTACTTATATTTTTGTGTGGCCCACTTCTTTTGGAACCACCTACATAAATTCTCTTTCTTGTCATTACTGGGACATGTCCTTGCAGTGTTCCTTGCAAAAAAAACTTAATATTATCTTATAAACTAAGTACATAGTTGCTCCAATGCTAACCAACCTATCATTCACACTTATTTGTGTGTGTGTGTGTGAATGAGTGTAAAGAATGAATTCATCTACAAACTTTTCAGGTAAGCATATGCACCACCATTCTTCGTTAGGTGTATGTCAGTAAAATAGGACTCCTTTGTAAATAGTATAAAAATTTCTTAAGGGCTACCACACATTAATAGAGTTGGTGGTTTTGTTTTGCATAAGTAGGACATGGTTTGAGAATTCTGTTCATTGAATTCTAAAATTCCACTTGACATTTGGGGTAGGGTTGACAAGGTGTCAGCAATTATGTTTTGTTTACCTTTGATGTACATTACCTCAAAACTGAGTTCCAGCAAGTAAAGAGACCATCATCAGGCTATTCTTCTTTGCACCAATTTGCAGTGTCATGAGAAAAGAAAGTGCTTGGTATGTCACAGTAGACTTTGGTGTGTTTTCCCCACAAATAATATTCAAATTTCTTAAAACCCCACACTATAGAGAGAGCTTCATGCTCCATTACTGAATGTAATCGCTCACATTCAGTAAGAGTTCTGCTTGCAAAACTAATTATCTTGGATGTTTGTTGTACATCTGTCTTAGTGATTTGGTGAAGTTATTTGTGTAATCAATCACTTGTCACAGGAACATTCCCAGACTGGCTTAAATATGCTGAAGTTATACCCCTCCACAAGAAAGGGGACAAAGAAATAACATCAAATAACCGACCGATCTCACTTTTGCCAGCTTTTTCAAAAATCTTTGAAAAGGTTATGTTCAAGCATCTACTTAAGCACCTTAGTGATAATAACGTACTGTCAAAGTCACAGTTTGGGTTTCTTAAGGGTTCTGATATTGAGAAAGCTATTTACACTTATAGGGAAAATGTCCTTAATTCATTGGACAACAAATTAGAGGCAACTGACATATTCTGTGACCTGTCAAAGGTGTTTGACTGCGTGAATCACAGCATTCTTTTAAGTAAATTAAAATATTATGATGTCACTGGTAGTGCTCCAAAGTGGTTTCAGTCATATGTTACTAACAGGAAACAATGGGTGGCATTATGTAACACTTCAGCAGTAGGCAATCAGGCATCATCTGACTGCGAAGATATTACATGTGG
The DNA here is from genome assembly GCF_023864345.2 of Schistocerca serialis cubense. Taxonomy (NCBI): domain Eukaryota; kingdom Metazoa; phylum Arthropoda; class Insecta; order Orthoptera; family Acrididae; genus Schistocerca; species Schistocerca serialis. The sequence continues at coordinate 720,446,074 of NC_064639.1, read as the reverse complement.
TGTTACCCAAGGTTCCATACTAGGTCCACTACTGTTTCTTGTGTGTATTAATAACCTGTCATCTGTTACATTACCAGATGCCATGTTTGTCTTATTTTCAGATGATACAAACATTGCAATAAATAGTAAATCAAATATAAATTTAGAAAGGGCAGCTAATCAAAATTTTACTGACATTAATAAGTGGTTCATAGCCAATTCACTGTCATTAAATTTTGAAAAGATTCACTATATGCAGTTCAGAACTTCCAAGAGATTTCCTTCTGGTGTGTGTATAAAATATGGTGACATGGAAATAGGAGAAGTTGAGAGTGTAAACTTCTTGGGATTACAACTTGATAATAAATTCAGTTGGGAGCAACATACTAACGAATTGCTAAAGCGCCTAAACAAGTCTGTGTTTGCAATGCGAATGATGTCAAACATAGGAGATATAAAAAAACTGGCATATTTTGCTTATTTTCACTCCATTATGTCATATGGTATCATATTTTGGGGTCACTCCACAAACAGAGAAAAAATTTTTAGAGTACAGAAGCGTATAATAAGAGTAATGAGTAGTGTAAATCCAAGAACATCATGTCGAAACCTTTTCAAAGAATTGGGCATATTAACCACAGCTTCTCAGTATATTTATTCAGTGTGTATACGTGGACAAAGAAAAAAATCCCGTATTTCCTGGTTAAAAATACATTTTCTCCCAGGTGAAAACATAGTTTTTCCCTGTACATTTTCTCTCGGAACTGTATAACTTATCCATCCTTTGAATGGTTATGGTTTTATACATGGGCATAGAATTTCCCGGTGCTTTGGAAAACAAAACACAGGGGGAAAAAAACGTTTTGGAAAGATCTTTGATGTGCAGTAACATGTACGCTGCATATTTTCGTATTACGAAAGTATAAATTTGAATTCCACCAAACAGCGCATGTTACTTTCCGAAGCATTGAAATCGAGATTGCGATGCGCTTTTGTAAGTCGGTCATAGCTCATGTCATGTGATTCTCATCACCCGATGATACCAGGTATTCAGAGCTTATGACACGTGATGAATTCAGCCAATAGCAACATCACTGTTAAGCAGCGCGAACACACAAACAGAAAACTTTAATGGTTTAAATTAATATACATAGTGTTGCTACAAGAAAAGTAAAGCTTTCACTTATAATATTGGTCTGTAAGATTAATACGCTGGAAGAGAAGCTAAGTTTTCACATATAATGTTGGTCTTTTATGCGCGTATTACAATTTAAGATATATCACACAAATGTGCCATTAAAATTTTTAATAACGATATAAATGTCTGTTCTTCTGGGCTCGAAATTTCTAAATGGCTCGTCATCAAAGAGTTTATTTTTAAATGAGAGTCAAATGCTCTTTGATTTAAGAAATTCATCGTACATTCTCGTACGTAGTTCAACTTGCGTAAAAGTAAATTTTCTTTGATAGTAACGCTTTTCAAACCACCATTCACAATATTTTCCCACGACCTGTTAGAAATAGGTTTGTTTCTGCAGTTGCCAGAGAGCACCAGTTGACAGGCGTCACCGCGCTTGTGCAGCTACGATGTCGTAGGGGCCGTATGTTCGTAAGTGTAAAACATTAAAAGATCTTACTTTAGGTCATAAAAGAAACAAGACATTCGAACCTGCGGCTGCTTACACAGCCAACAGCCACATTTCTGTAGCCAGAGGCGGGATACTACTCAACTGTGCTTGCGCACGATTCCGCTTGTAACTGCTAAAATGAATCTAATGTAATAAGTTGTGACATCACATCCATCGGAGGCAATTTGTTGTTACGAATCATTGGATATTCTTTCTAAAGCCTTTGACAAATTTTACTGTTGGCAGACCCTTGTATGAGCACTTTGTTTTGTTGATGTATATGGCGCATTTACTTTGCAGTTTAAGTTTTATTTTCGTTTTTTCACTCGTTCATGTTTTATTGCTGAAGTATTATTCTGCAGTAGTGGGATACAGTAATATTCTTTGTTAGAGTATCGGTTCTTACCAGTTAAAATTATAAAAATTTAACTGAAAACAATGAAAAATTCCCGGAATTCTAAAATATTCCCGGGTTTTTCCCGGTTTTCTCCCAGATGAAAAAAATCCCGGGTTTTTCCCATATCTCCCGGTTGTCCCGGGTCGTATACACCCTGTTATTCCTTAATGAAGTTTCTTGCAAATAATATATCTCTTTTTCCAACTAACTGCTTAGTACACAGTATCAATACTAGGAATAAGAACAATATACATAAAGATTTAAAATCACTTGCTCTTGCCCAGAAAGGAGTCCAGTATTCAGCAACACATATTTTCAATAAGTTAGCAGCAACCATTAAGAGTTTAGTTTCAGACAAGGCACAATTTAAACATAATTTAAAAGAATTTTTGGTGGCCAACTCCTTCTATTCCATCCATGAGTTTCTCAACAAGTGCAGTAGACCATTTTCATGAAAATGTATTATACTTTAATTTGTGACAATACTTGGTTGTAACAGCCAAGTAACTACCTACTGTGTGAATGATGGATGTATGGAAATCACATGTAAGTCTAAATCTGTAAATAGTGGAAATTTAATTTTAAATCTTGTACATAATCTGACTGTTCTTAACTGAGGATCACTGAAATGAATAATTTACTGTAAGTTTTCACAATACTTGGCTGTAATAGCCAAGAAACTAGCAAATGTCTGAATGATGGATTTAATGAAAGCAGATGTAAGTATTAAACCTGTAAATATTAGAAGTTTAAATTTAATTCATGTACATAATTTTACTGTTTATTGACTGAGAATCATTTAAATTAATGAAACTCAAGTTTTTCTAATTACATTTTTGTAATGTGTTTATCTGACATGTTCCATACCCAGGAGGATTTCCTCTTTTATGGGTCTATGGAATGAATAATTAATCTAATCTAATTGGTTAGGTAATAGTAGCACAATGAAATCAGTGTTTCTTCATTCCACCCTGCAACTTTTTCAATCTGCAATGACCAGTGCAGCTCATGGGCTAACACTTTCCTCAATGACGCCATTAATTAATTGCTGGTTGAAGAATTCCTCCATCACCGGTTGGGTTGTAGGTGATAGGTCACACTATATGGCTTTCAGTACACAGATGAGTGACCTACAGCTGGAATCCTGAATTGCATCACCAGAACTGCTAGCAATGTGTCATACGGGTTAAGTAGGTCTTCAAATTCCAACAATAGTTTTTCCGTAACCACTCTCTCCACTCCTTCCAGTATTCCAGTTTTGCACATAATGCATTTATACTAGTTGCTTGCTCATGGCTGGGGTCTGAACTTGTCCTGCCTAAATCATCTTTGTCTAATGCACTTATATTGGCAGCTTGCTCATGGCAAGGATCTGAACTTGGCCTGTCTAGATCATCTTCACCTACGAAAATCTAAATTGGCAACCAATAATCCCTTTGACCAATGTAATGCTCAGCGCTAAAATTATTCACCTTGATGGGCACTACTTATTCACTGTCTATTCCCCATATTCATACAACACTCCTGTGTAGAAACCATAACTCTTTATCCAGATCATCATTCTCTTCAAGTAGTACCGTGACACACATTATGTTTGAAGGTATCCTGTTCTCATGTTCACTCAAAGTAAAATCCCTGTATCTTACAGCTCTTACTGCAAATTGAATCCTAACAACTTTTTTTATAGCTTAACTGATTTATCTTTGATGACAGATTAACCTGCCAACAGTACATCACTGGCAACAGTTTTTCCCAATTGTAACAATGTTCCTCAAAGAGTTCCACTGGACATTGCCAAAGACCAATTTTAGATTAATGATCATACAGAAAATTCAACCCTAGCATCATACAGTGCCCTTTACCTACAAGGGGCAAAACATCCATATTTTCACAGAACCACTTTGCTCCATCCTGAAACGTTAATGACAATATATCACCATCGCCCACTCCACATAACTTATATCGTGGAGGGATTAACTGCCTCTTTCCCAAGACATCCAGACTTGCCACAGACATGTGAGTCCCTGTGCCTAATAAAAATGTATATTCCCTACTGTCTACTACACCAATCAAGCAACACTTCACATCTACATCCATTTTTGTATCATCAAAACTTACTGGGAATGCCATTTGGCATAATTAGTGTTCCTGTTGCCATTTAACAATTTATTATTTGCACTCCGTACTTTCCTGTTATTCTTTACCTCTGCAGTCTTGCTCACTGTGTCCCACTTCCCCACATTTTCTACAATGTGGCTGGTGACACTTTCTTCAAACGTGACCTGAACATCTACCTGATAGCACCTCACATCAGTATTAAGAGGTCCCTTCTTATATTCTGGACTTTCATTACCATGTCTATTTCCATCAGTGCTGTGGCCACATCAATGGTACCAGCCAGGTCCTTCGTAAGTTCTCTGCATACGCTTCTTGACAATTCAGGTGATAGCCACCATAGAAATCCATCTACTGTCCTATGTCTTGATTCCTGCAGAATGATTCTATTTGTTTCACCATTACCTGTCAACTGATAAGTATTGACATTCATCATCCATATTCTATCCACAAAATTCTTGATGGGACTCATTCTGTCTTTGTAACCCACTTTCCAGCTGTTCCCAACACAATCAGCTTATAACTCCACAGAGTTCCTTGAATGTCAGAGCATTCCTGAAGGCCTCAGGATACATACATTTTTGCTTACCCCATTAAGAGCAACTTTGTCATCTGTAACAAATGAACATCAGTCCAAAACCCCAGCTTTGAAACTGCCAAGAGCTCATCTATAAATGCTAATGCATCCTCTGCTGTTTTACCTGAAAAGGGACTAACTACTTTAATGGCAGCTGAATCTAATGATGGAGCAGTCAAACTGGACGAGGCCCTGTCCTCTCTTAAAGAATTCAACTGTTTACACAGTTCTGTATTATCTGCTTTCAACTGAGCTACTTGTTTTAACAAGGACCGAACAGCCTCTTCCATGTTTTTGACTCAGGCATTATGCAGCCTTTGCCTGATACACAAACATACAACAGCAAAACAAAACAAAAGTAACAAAAGCATAGTCAATCATAACTCTGAAGCAGTTCTTTTAATCTTTCTATCTAATCATCAGCCATTTGGTTTTATGATACTGGCTAGCATAAAGGCCACACCTACAGCACAAATAAAAAGCACATCACTGGAGCTGATTCTGTACAGGGCACACTGGGGCAATTACACTGTGCGCTCCTCACCGGACTGCATAGCTCTCTCTTGCATTCCCTCAAAACTGAGACAAGTCTAAGTCTTCGTCCGGCCTAACAAAATTCACCTTCAAGGTCCTATGAAAATCAAGGTGTCCTGTCAACACACTTGCCCACACAACGTAAGAAGGAAAAACAAAATAGTTACTGGACTTGCCCTACTGTGTTGATCAGGCTGTGCTTGGTGGCTGTCAACACCACCCCAAACACAGTTGGCTACTTCTGACTGTAATTGTCAGAAGCTAGTTCTATGACCAGGTGTCAGACAGTTGCTGTGATGAAGTATTGCATTACAAGTGATGGTGTGAGCTGATTAGCCAAGCGGATGGTTTGGAACAAAGTGGCCATCTGCCAATAAGTAATAACACACATTTATTATTTCATCAGGTTCAGTGGTTGTATTCTGGCACTCAATGGTCAGGTCAGCCTCTAACCCTGGAGCATGGCAATAGTGCAGGAATCAGCACGCAGTCTTCGATGGCACATACAGATCACAATGCTAAGCAGGCCGTAATGAGTCAGACCCATTGTCAGCACTAGGGCAGCAAGGAAGTGCAGCATCAGGGTCCAGGAAAAACAGTAAGCAACTATGCTGTCCTATGCAGTAGTCATCTGCGGTTGCTGGAGCAGACACACAGTTCAGTGCAGAAAACACTTATGCATGCACTGTTGAACCAAAGATCCCAGAATAGGCAGCAGTGACAGTGGCTTGCAGCAGTAAGATACGTCTGCAAAGACAACCTAGCAGCAGCAGTGTGCGCGTGGACACAGCAGGCAGCATCTAGTCATGCCCAGTTATGAACCACAGACCACCAAGGAGACATCCTGCAATTTGCAGAAGTCAGGCAGTAGGTGTTCCTCCATCTGGAAGGCTCCAGTTGAGCTACTAGTGGCATCTGGACTTTGGTGCAGCTCATAGCTCTGCAGCTAGTAAAGCCAGCATTTATTAGCAGACTGGGTGACCCACTTCAGGTTGCTAGCTGGTATGAAATACCTCTAACAGTTGGCTGCAAATGGTGACAGATACTACATGGCCTAAAATGGGTAGTACTTATGAAGGCTTGGCTCACCACTGTTTTGTCAGGCTAGCACTCCTTGTCGTGTAGGACAGGGAAGGGGACTGATGTTTGGACAGGATGTGTGGTACCCCAGGTCAGTGCTACTACAGTCTAGATTTCATATTTTTGCTCTGTCAGTGCTGGGCAGCCCTGGCAGTGGTGTCAAGGTCTATATGTGTGGTAATTTCGCCTACAACCTGGTCCTGAATGGCTGTTCTTGCTGGGTCAGCCCAGCCTGTCTACAGCTTCTTGCAAAAAAATGCCTCTGTGTCTTCCTCCCATCCTGCCTTTCTGAGGCTACTTGCATTAATCAATGGTGATGTCTGCTGTTAGCATGGCTGCAGCTACATCCACCATGTAAAATGTTCTGGGGTAAGCTGGCGCTAGCACACAATACGAGGATCGCAGCCACAGACTGGAGTGCAAGTCTGTCTGAGCCTGTCGCCCATAGTACATTCCAGTGTCATAGGTTGCAGCTCAGCAGGAATCACAGTAGCAGTTAGCTCCACCACTAACTCAGAGACAGGCAGCACTAGCAACCATAAAAATGTACATAGCTGGCTTTGTACTTCACTGGCAGTGAGGCTAAAGCGGACCATACAGAAGAGCTTGTTCCACAATGAATATCTTGAGTTAAGTAAACTTTCCATTCTTATGAATAAAGAACCCAGTTAATCTATGCATGCAGTTTGTGTTATAGAAAGAGAATACTGGTCACCAAGCAACATCCTCCCATTTTTTCCCATGGTGCAACTATACAGAGACAGCAAGATGACATGAAAGATGGCAACGAGAACCCTCGAGTGAAGAAGAATTTGCTTGCTTCTCTTGTGTTTCAGATAGCGGGGATGATTGCATTAGAGTGTTTGCTAAATTTTTGTTGTGTTCTTGCATGTATTTGAGAAGGGGAGGCACAGAACTAATCAACTTTCTCTTTTCAGAGACTTTGCTTGCTTTTTTGTTGTCTATAACATATTTGTGTAAGCCATGGCCACCTCACCCCCTCCACCCCCTGCCACCGTGTCACAGCTGCAGATTGCCATTAGGATGAATCTAACACAAGCTTTTCACTTCCAGAACCAATAAACTGCTGCCTTGCTGATGACGGTACAACAACTTCTGACTGCACAAGCGGTGTCGGCCGTACAATAACAGAAGCCAACCAACCGACACACCTAACAAGTGCCACCGACCAGCATACCACCGTTCCAGCAATTTAACAAAACAGAATAGGAATAGCTCAAATACCTGACACAGTTTCAAGCTCATTGTGCAGTTCATCGAGTTCACAGTAATATGAAGCTACAATACTTTCTTTCGATTGTTGGGTCCCCAGTGTTCAGGTTAATACAAAAACTATTCCCAACTGCGTCTCCCAACGAACTCAGTTATGTTGAAGTAATCGCTGCATTAACTCAGTATAATGATCAGCAAATTCAAGTAGCTGTGGACAGATATTAGTCTTTTGGTTTGCAGAAAAAGCCGGAACAGACATACTGTCAGTGGTATACAGAATTAACGAGTATGACTAGGAAGTGTAAACTTAAGTGTGGTGGTGTCAACTTTTACAGTGACTTAATGATTAGGGATGCTATAACATTCAATGTGCCTGACAGTAGAATATTGGACCAGATCCTAAAGTACTCTGATCCTTCACTTCCTCAAGTGCTGCAAATCTTAGAGCAATAGGATTCGGGTGCCATAGTGGCTGATAAGTTTGGCCAGGCCCCGATTTGTCAGGTTGAGTCACCCCTTGCTCACGACTGCCCCAAGCAGCCACAATATCGAGTGCATACACAGCCACGTAAACATGTAAACAGACCTGTGAACTTAGTTAAGTGTTACCATAGATGATTTCCTTGCCATAAAAGACAAGATTGCCCATCACATAACACAGCGTGTTACACGTGTGGAAAAAAAAGGCTATGTCCACTCATTATGAATTGCTGCCCACTGTGTGAACTTTCAGTTAGACAGTTGCATCAATCACTTTGCTTAATTGTGCCACGTACAAACAGTTAGGCTCACCATGCCTTTCTAAATCTAACAAGCATCTTACTGCTTACAATGGACAGGAAATTCCAGTGCTTTAACAGTTTTATTGCCTGCCACTTACAAACCTCACACAAGAACAGTGAATGTTACGGTGCTGAAATCAAGAGACAGTGAGAACATTTTTGGTTTAGATACCTTTAATTAGTTTGGCCTTAGCATCCACAACAATGTACAGTCACTTTCTACATTTGTATCACAACACATTGTAGACAGCTTGCTTAAAGAATTTCCTGAATTATTTTCAGAAGGAATGGAAAAAGCTAATAACTTTGTAGTACATGTTACGTTGAAAGACAGTGTGCAGCCTAAGTTTTTCCGGGCCTGCCCCATTCCAATTGCTTTAAGAGACAAAGTAACCAGGGAATTGAAAGAATTGCCAGATAATAGTGTAATTGCTACCAGTCAAGTTAGTCAATGGGCAAGTCCAGTAGTTTTGTTGCCTAAGCTTTCTGGTCGCATTTGCTTTTATGTTGACTTCAAGTCCACAGTCAGTCCACAGACAGTAGTTGACACTTACCCGTTATCTCACCCTGAGGAACTCATGGACAGGCTTGGTGCAGGATGTTACTTTTCTAAGATAGATTTGTGTGATGCCTATTTGCAAATTCCATTGGATCAAGAATCACAGAAAGTATTTGCTGTAAATATACACTTAGAACTCTTAAAATATTTGTGTTTGCCCTTTAGTAGTGCTTCTACCCCCACCATTTTTTAGTGTTACTTGGAACATCTGACTGCAAAAGTGCCATATTGTTCAGACTACCTTGCCAAAATTGTCATCTCAGATCGTACACCAGAGGAGCACGTTGCCAATTTGTGTACTCTTTTCTGGATGTTGTCAGAAGTAGAAGTGTTGTCTCGAAAAGTGTAAATTTTTTCAAACTGAACTACAGTACTCAGATCGTGTGATAAACAGTCAGGGTGTGCCCTCCTCCAATCTCATTTGCTTGCAATCTGTGACCTGTCTGTTCCTCAAAATGTGTCTGAATCATAGTCCGTATCAGGCAAGATGACATACTACATTTGATTCATACCAAATGCCACTCAGATCGCAGCTCCATTGCATCGCTTGGGTCACAAAAATGTACCTTTTGTGTGGACGCAAGAGTGTCAAAACACATTTCAGAAACACAAAAATGCTTTGCTTAGTAACATATGTTTAGTGCATTTTGACCCTGTCAAGACAGTACTTTTGCAAGTAGAGACTTCTCCTTACAGGATCTGCACTGTGCTTTTGCACAGAATTGGTGCACGAGACAGACCTATTGCTTTTGCCTCAAAGTTGTTAACTCAAACTCAGTGCAATAATTTGCAAATGGGAAAAGAAGCTCTTGCTATTGTGAATGGTGAGACTAAATTCCATCACTATTTGTTTGGTCACAAGTTCTGTTTAGTGACAGCTCACAAACCTTCGCAGTCCTTGTTTCATCTGTCAAAGCCGGTTCCTATGTGCACTGCTCACAAACTGCAAAGCTGGGCTTTGTTGCTTTTGCAGTATCAGTATGAAATTGTGTACAGACCTACAGCAAAGTATGGCAATGCAGACCCCTATCTTGCCTTCCGATTCGCCCAGACTCTGTTTTTGATGCATCTGCCACATCTTGTTGCCAAATCGATGCACAGGACTCTGAATTGCTAGAAGCTTTTCCTTGGCACTACAGAAAACATGTGCAGGCCACAGAAGCAGACCCAGACCTCAAGATTTTGTTGCATAACATCCACATATCTTGGCCTCATTCATTGAGCAGTATCCAGAACTCAGTTCCGCGCCGATGTTTTGCACATCGGCATAGGTGTAATTCTAATTCAAAATGAAAGTGGACAATCCCATGTGCTTATTCCAAAAGTGTTGCAAAAGGATGTGTTGTGATTTCTCCTTCAAGGACATTGGGGAATTGTTTGCACTAAACAGTTAGCATGACAGTACTGTACTTGGCAGGGCATGGATGCCCACATTGAACAGATGATGTCACAGTGTTGCGCATGCATGGAGAACCATTCTCCTTCACCACAAGCATTCTCACCTTGGCCTAAGTCTCAATTTCTACTTGCTACACCCACCGCAGCATCCGGCACCACCAATGGTTCACAAATATCGCTTTGCATCACGTGATCTTGTTCTTTTCATGGTTTATGGCAACTGTGGGCACTGGGAAAGAGGCATGATCCAGGAACACATTGGCTCTTACATGTATTTGAATGCAGATCCCAATTGTTTTCAGTGCTGCCATCAGAACCAAATTCGCACATGTCATTGGACCGCATGGCCTTCACAGCCACCCACTAGTGCCACCAGGGCATCCCAGGAAGAGTGCATGGACGATGCGCCCTTGCCCTCGCTGTCCCTGCTCAATGAGTCCATGGACCTGGACATGCCATTGCTGTCACTGTCCCTACTGCTGCCATCACCCTAGCACACGCACTCTAGGCTGGACGTGTGCCCTAGCAGCAGCTTTCTGGAGGATGTTCCTGTTGCCTTGCAAGTGTAATGTTGGGTACGGTCGGGAGTATGCCATCATCCACAGCTAGGGCTACTGATCCATCTGCACGTCCAGCGTCCTGCCTCCCTCCCTGTTGTCATTCGCAGCCTCACTACATGACAATTACGCAGCATTTTGGGGGGAAGGAATGTGCTGGCATAAGCTGGTGCCAGCACACCTTGCAGCAAGGAGGTAGCGAGATGATAGATAGAGGCCAACAACAGGCTCACGGGAAACATGCCATCAATGCCCTCTCAGCTGCCAGTATTTGAGGATCGCAGCCACAGGCTGGAGGGTGAGTCTGCTCAAGTCTGTCGCCCATAGTACATTCCAGTGTCATCAGTTGCAGCCCAGTAGAAATCGCAGTAGCCCCACTGCTAACTCAGAGACAGGCAGCACATAGCAATCATAAAAGTGTACATAGCTAACTTTGTACTTCACCAGCAGTGAGGCTAATGTGGACTATACAGAAGAGCTTGTACCTCAACGAGTATCTTGAGTTAAGTAAACTTTCCATTCTTATGAATAAAGAACCCAGTTACTCTACGCATGCAGTTTGTGTTATAGAAAGAAGATACCAGTCGCCAAACTACATTCTCCCCTTGTTTCCCATGATACAGCTCTACAAAGACAACGAGACAACATAAAATAAAGAGGTAGTGGTGCAACACTCAGAAAATCACTCAGAAGCATTGATCCCTTGCCCTTGCAATGTACGAGGTTGAGGTTCTTACACTTTCAGGACAAGACTTAATTCTATTAAGAAGATAACATTAGAACTATACTAAAGGGCTGGTACCGTATTACTTGCACTGTAGAATATCACTGTCTTCACAACCAAAGGTTTTAGTAAGGATCAGGACTGTTCAGAAACTTCCTGATAGATTAAGACTGTGTGCTGGACTGGAATACAAACCTACACCTTGCATAGACTGGAATACCAGAATCTGTAAACATTGAAAGGTACTGGAGGGAGTATCTGAAGGACGAGGAGGAGAAACCTGAATCTTGTGTGTGGCCCTATTGCCCATACTTGTTTCGTAATTACTTAAGGTATTTTGAATCTGTCTTTGCAACTACAAGAAAATGTGTGTTTTTATCACTAAAAGTGTTTTGTTTTATTGAAATAAAACATTCTCAGTGATCTACAGTGAAAGGTATTTGCAACAGGGCTTGCTTTCTAGACTGAAAATTACAATTAGTAAGACTACAAAACTATTCTATCTTCCGTCAGGAGTACTATATACAAGAAGAAGGTTGCCTATGGGTTCATATCTTTCAGGAACGCCAGCTCACATCTTCATTAATCATACACAAGACCAGTATTTCAAGATGTAATAACAAAGAAAAACTACATCATCTACTAGAACAGGAATATTGATGACATTATATTCATGGTAGATAAATTTCAGAACAAAAAGACAATCAGAACCACACATTTTATATTTACAGGAAACTCACAACAACAGACACAATAATAAATACTGTCTCAAACCACCCTCAGAATCACAAACAAGCTGCAATCAGTTACATGATAAGCACATTCAATCCCCTAAACACTTCTGATAACCAAAAAGAACTAGACACTGAGAAACATACAGCACTAAATTGGATACAAAGAAATACTAGCAGATAAATATAACATAAAAATTAAAACAAAAATGATGGAACAAACAAACAAAACAAATCATAACAAAACATAAAAGCAGCACAATCACAAGAAAACTGCATACAATATTGCACCACAATAAAATCGCATACAAAATTGATAATATATTTTTTAAAAAAACAGGGTATAAACATTACCTGCAAAATGAGTAATTCAGTACAGACTCAAGTTTCAAAACAAAAACCAGAACTAGACAGATGCCAACAATCTAGTATCTACCAGCTCAATTGTAGGGACTCAGACAAAATCTACATTGGGATGACCAGCAGGACATTTGACACAAGATATAAGAAGCACATCAGAGCATGGAAATACAGTGAAAACCACTCAACATTTGTAGAGCACCTTAAACATAAATTCCATAGATCAAATACAATAGAGAAAGATGTGAACGTCATAAAAGTCAGTAAAGACAGAAGGCACCTCCTATCATTTCGACAAAACTTCCACATACACAAGGTATTAACATGCAATAAACAGTTACTTAATGAACAGACAAATACTAGAAACCGAGCACTATAGAGGATACATTACTACCAAAAATCACATAATGATGGAGGGGTGTGGTGAGGGTCAAGCCATTTAGATCTTCAACTTCAAAATGGCACATAAATATCCTCCATCAGAGCATCCTGCAACAACAGCTAACCAGTAGTACAGGTGTGCCCGGTGGGTTGGTAAAGTGTCATGACTGTAAAAAATGCTAATAATTTTAATTCATGTTAGATCACAACTGGGAGTGGACACAGGCATTCAGGCATTCAGGTGCACAGAACAGATGAGTGACAAACAGGTTGGGACAACAAGTCCCCGAGGCAACCAAAAACCATTTGTTTCCCTGTGACCAAACACGCCAGTGAGGACTATTGTTGGTGGTTCACCAAGGTGATGGGGGTTAGGTCACATGCATAATGCACGTAATGTAGGAATTTCTAGTTGAAGTCAAATATTAAGATGACCACATGTCAAGGTAAGCTTCCAACTGAATATTTCACACAGATATTGCAGAAGGCCATGCACACCCAGAATAAAAGTAGAACAGAATAAAATCTAACACAGGAGCAGATTAAGGGAAAGTAGAGACTCAGCAAGTAATGTGAGCAGCCGGAGTGCTTCAAGCAGCCAGAAAGCTGTAACACACGTCAGCAACATATAATAATGCAATAGACACTTCAACTATGAGAATACAGTGATAGTCTCTGGTGGACACACAGCAACTGTAAGCTAAGTAGCAATTTTCAGTATTCACTGGAATAGCACTGAACAGAGAATGCCTGTTGCTGTCTCACACAACTAAGTGAAAGGAATTTCAGTTAATAGCAGGAACAAGTTACTGATTGGTACTTGTCTCTTGTACTGTAGGACAAGTAACCCTTGATTGATATGAAATATTTTAAATTGTTGATGATTTATTATTTAGTCCGAGTGGCCAGTAGTTAGCAGACCGAGAGGCAGTAAAAGTACTCATTTCTGATAAGGTCCTTCTCAGTGATAATGAAAGCACCTGACATACTGTTAAGGGGTTTTGGTCTGACCCCTCAAAGAACAAATGTTTGGTTAAAACAATAAAGTAATAACTTGCTACTTCAGCGCATCAGTCCTGCCAGTTCCACAAGAATCAGCAACCTGTTGTAACCAAACACCCACCCCAACCAAGGAAAGCTCTTACCTCTCATTTCCACTGTAAAGGTTGACAAGCAAGCTAACTAAATCCATACTGTCATTAACATCCTGATAGAGCCATGCAGATAACACTTAAGACAAAAGAAAAAATTTGGTGTAGGTGAACTGTGTTGGGACTTGACAAAAGCTCTGGTCCAATGGCAGCACCATCTCAGAAGGACTGAATGTAAACTCTCTGGACAACAATGTCACACTGGTTTGTTACTGAAGGCATCTCCACCAGCAGACACAGAAATGTGTGCCACTGCTTTTGCCACAAAAGGAGCCAACCTCACTACCAGCAGTCCAATATCACCATCAACAATGCTGCAATTGCAAGAAATACTTCATATATGGAAATCAGTTGCCCTCCAAGCAAAATTGTTTTGCCCAGCTTTTTAGGATGCTGCATGGGTGCTCTGCTGTCAGTTCGGTTAGCTGAAACAACCGTGGGTCTATGCATTGCAGCAGCCAAGCAGTTCCAGCCACCGAACCAAAAGGGACACCGTGCCTTCACAGCCAACCATCAGCAATGAGCTTCAGCCTCAACAACAGTTCTTATGAACTTAGGCACCAGGAATTGCTATCTGCCAGTTTACTGGCTTCAGTGGTTGTGATTATGAGCAACCGTCCTCTTGTCGTCTGTCTGTATTTAAGAGTTCTTCTATTCATGTTCAACAGTGGCTGTAGTCTGCACCAGACACATTACTTTCAGACATGTATATCTGCCATAAACTCAGGAGATAATTATTAAGGATTCAAATTTGATAAAGATCTTTTTCTTCAATTATCAAACAATTAACTACATCAGTGTATTTTTATGCAAATCAGTACTTTACATCACTTAAGTCACTCAATGTTTAGGTTACTCATCATTATGTACCCCATAAAAATTACAATTGTATTTGCAATTTATATGGGAAATAACATAAATCTAACTAGTTCATCAAAATACAGGACAAATTTTTAAGAACAATGTTATGCTTAAAAAAGAGAACAATGTCCTTTATTACAGAATTTCAGAGACTATTTAATACAGCCAAATCAAAAATTCAAAACTACTGCAATATATTTTTTAAAAAATTAAAGGATCAAAACAAATGTTACTAGTCATCCAACAACATAATATAAATCAAGAGAAATGTATGACTGCTATCTTCATTTACATCTTATCTGCAAGATAAATTATCATGTACAAAGAAGGTATTCTCATCTTATGGGAGAGATCTGACATGTATATAAAGTGCGAGGAAGTTGTTAGTACGTTTCTCTTGACCCTGTACATATTATACATGTGTATGCGTCTCAATAGCTGCAATCTGTTGAGTCCATGTAGACACTGAGTGACATGTTCATATGGAAAAAAAATGGAAATGTAGTCCCATGCTTCTTTACAGAGAGTAGGGGAACGATGCGGGAGACTTGCATCGCCTTACTAGGCAAGGTCCTAGTGGAGGTGGTTTGCCATTGCCTTCCTCCGACCGTAATGGGGATGAATGATTAGGATGAAGATGGCACAACAACACCCAGTCATCTCGAGGCAGGGAAAATCCTTGACCCCGCCAGGAATCGAACCCGGGACCCTGTGCTTGGGAAGCGAGAACGCTACCGCGAGACCACGAGCAGCATGTTCATATATAACAAGAAATTTATTTTAACCTGATAAATACAGGAGTTCTACATACATAATTAATACCCTTCTCTGTGCATGATAACTTATCTCATTTGTAAAATGTAAATGAAGACAGCAGTCATGTGTTTCTCCTGATTTAAATTACGGCATTGGATGGCATTTAACACTTGTATGACCCTACAATTTTTTGAAAACACAGATTGTACTAGTTTTGCATTACAGATTTGGATATATTAAATGCATTAAAGAGTTCGGAAATTTGGTAACAGAGGACAGAGTAATCTTTTTTTTAAAAGCATGACACTGTTCTTAAAATTTGTTCTATATTTCAATTTACTACTTAGATTTAGGATATTTCCTGTATAAATTCTATGTACAAATCACCACTATTTTAATTTTTCTAATTTTATGAGGTAGATCATGATGATTGTCATTCAACTCACTTCCAAGCTGAGTAACCTAGACATTGGGCAACATACATGACACGCATGAATATCATATTACTATGGTTAAAATTATATAAGCTCTGTTACTGTTTTTAACCTCAATGGGTTTCAAATATTGTGTGTATGCCACTGTTTTTTAAAAAAATTAAAAAAGAATATATTGTCTAGCTGTTATGATGAGAAAATAAGAATGTAACTATGGGCATTCAAATGTAAATTGTGAACATGACACAGATTACACCATAACACTGATATCATTCCCTGAAGATAACTTTCCTTTTAAGTTCTTGTCTACATTTTTAAAATACTACGAGCCTAATAATTTTTTTGTTCCCTAATATATGTCATAAATATTTTCATCCTACAAAATTTATCACAGTTATGTACTTTAATTATATACATAAAATTTCTATATTTCTCTGATCTGCATTATATATTAATGTAAATTAAAATGGTCTTTAATAATTATATGGAATTATGTATCTATGTTTTATGCTGTATACATGGAGATAATCCAGTCAACCACCACAGTGTCACCTGGTGGACATATGTGGTGGTCACTGTGCTTACACCACTTCTTCATTAGTCGTCAGCTGTTTCTGACATGAACACTTGTAATTGGAGCATTAGTTATGTTTATGTATGTCCATAGTAATTTCCCTTTTCACATAGTGATTTGTAGTGATCATCATGATACTGGAAACTGTGTATGCAATGTGAAAAGGTTTGCAACACTGACAGACTATTTGTTGTAATATTTGAAAGTATAAAGTTGGTTATAATTCCACAGGTTCTGTTACAAGACCAATTATCATGTTACGATATCATGACTGTAAAATATTTTTCCTATCCATAACTGTCTTGAGCCGTTAGTTCAACAGCCTAGATGCAACAGAAATATTGTTAACCTTGTAGCTACAGAGAGGCCTGATCTAATTGATCGTATCAGTATAGAGATGGGGATTAGTGATCATGATATCATCATAACAACTTTGGTTACTAAAGTTAATAAATCAATCAAGAATGCTAGGAGAATATTTCTGCTAGAAAGAGCACATACAAAGTTTTTAGCATTCCACTTAGACAATGAATTGACATCATTTATTTCCAGTATGATGGACACAGAGGAGAATTATGGGCAAAGATTAAATACACTGCAGATCATACCTTGCAGAAGTATGGACGAAGTAAGTGGATTAAGGATGGGAAAGACCAACTGTGATTTAACGATGAAAATTGGAAAATGCCGAGGAAACATAGGCTGTTGCACTATTGGCTCAAAAGAGAATGCATAAATGATGACAGGCAAAAGTTAACAGAAATTTGTCCATCTGTAAACAGATTGATGCATGACACTTACAACTACCAGTGTCACACCTTAGCATAAGATCTTGCCGAGAACCCGAAATAATTCTGGTCCTACATAAAATAACTAAGTGAGTCTAAAGCTTCTATCCAGTCACTCATTCATCAGTCTTGTATGGCAGATGATGACTGCAAAAGTAAAGCCGAAGTTATAAATTTGGCATTTAAGAAATCATTCACGTAGGAGAACTATATAAACATACCACTGTTTGACAGTCACACAGACTCCCATACGGAGTACTTTGTAACAAGCATCCCTGGTGCAGAAAAACAACTGAAAGAGTCGAAAGCAAATAAGTCAGTAGGACCTGATGGAATCCCAGTTTGGTTTTACAAAGGGTACTCTACAGCATTGGGGCCTACTTAGTTTGCCGAGCGAGGTGGCTCAGTGGTTAGCACACTGGACTCGCATTCGGAAGGACGACGGTTCAATCCCGTGTCCAGCCATCCTGATTTAGGTTTTCCATGAGTTCCCTAAATCGCTCCAGGCAATTTGACAGGGCACGGCCGACTTCCTTCCAATTCCTTCTCTAATCCTATGAGACCGATAACCTCGCTGTTTGGTCTCTTCCCCAAAACAAACAACAACCTACTTAGTTTGAATTTATCACAAATCTCTCAACCATCACAAAGTCCCAAGTCACTTGAAAAAAGCGCAGGTGACTCCTGTACGTAAAAAGTGTAAAAGAACGGACCTGTAAAATTACAGATCAATATCCTTAATATCAATTTTCTGCAGAACCCTTGAATGTATTCTCAGTTTGAATATAATACATTTCCTTGAGAGGGAAGAGTTCCTGTCCACAAATAAGCATGGTTTTAGAAAGCATCACTCGTGCAAAGCTCATAGCGTGCCCTTTTCTCATACAATGTCCTGCAAGCCACTGATGGAGGGCAACAGGTAGATTCCATATTCCTAGATTTCCATCTGACACAGTGTCACACTGCTGACTGCTAAAGAAAGTTCGAGCATATGGAATAGGTTCCCAGGTATGTGAGTGGCTCAAAGATTTCTTAAGTAACAGAATCCAGTATGTTTTCCTGAACTGTGAGAGTTCATCAGAGATAAGGATACCATCAGGAGTGCCTCAGGTTAGTGCGACAGGACCACTGTTATTTTCTATATACGTAAATGATATGGCAAACAAGATAGGCAGCAGTCTGCAGCCATTTGCTGACAATGCTGTGGTGTATTGGAAGGTGTCATCATTGAGTGACTATAGAGTATTCAAGATGACACAAAATTTCTAGTTGGCAGATAGCTCTTAATGTAGAAAAATTGAGTAGTAAATACAAATCCATAAAGTTTGAGTACAGCATACCATGCTGCTTGACACAGACATGTTGATTAAATACCTAGACATAATGCTGCAAAGTGATGTGAAATGGAATGAGCATGTAAGGATTGTAGTAGACAAGGTGAATGGTAGACTTTTTCATTGAGAGAATTTTAGGAAAGTGTAGTTCAACAGTAAAGGAGACTGCATATAGGACACTGGAGTGACCTATTGTTGGGTATTGTTCAAGTGTTTGGGATACACACTAGGTCAGATTAAAGGGAAACATCAAATCAGTTGAGAGGTTGGCTGCTAAATTTGTTACCGGTAGGTTCAAACAACATGCAAGTATTACATAAATGCTTCAGTAAATCAGGAATCAATGGAGGGAAAGCAATGTTCCTTTTGAGGAACACTGTTAAGACAACTTAGGGAATCAACATTTGAGGCTGACTGCAAAACAATTCTGCTGCCCCCAATGTACGTTTAGTGTAAGGACCATGAAGATAAGATTAGACAGATTAGGGCTCATATGGAGGCATATGGACAGTCATTTTTCTCCATGCTCTATTTGCGAGTGGAACAGGAAAGGAAATGACTATTAGTGGTACAGGGTACCCTTCACCACACACCGTACAGTGGCTTGTGGAGTATGTAAATAGATGTAGATGCAGTCCATATGGATGACCAAAGAGATGGTGTTTTATGTTGCTTGTCATAGTTACAAAAATATTTTCTTTAATTGCTTTTTTATTTAGAGGCACAAACTCAACATTTGCCTAAGAGATAGACGAAAAACATACACAAACTAAATCTGAATGTTCCGACAGCAATTTGTGCTCCTGTCCAACTGAATGCCAGTCCAGTGTCTTAACAAATGTATGACCTCCTTCAGAGATTTCAAACAGTTTCTGAAGTGCTGGTGAAATCTGCAGATGTCATATTCAATCAATTTGTAAATCAACATCAAGCACTCTCTGTGAAAAACATTAGCTTTTCCATCTAAATGCTGCATTGCTGATGAACTGGACTGCATCCGTACACCACCAAGAAATCAGGCAATCATCAAGTAGATACGTAGCAGTAAACACCATTTCAGAACAATGACTGCAGACAGATGGCTCACATGATTGCATTATGTGTAACAGGAAACCACACAATTCCACAGCAGCACAAGGTGCAGACATTTCCTAATGGTTTGAGTCTATGGCAATAGGTGTCTATAGCTTATGTAAAAGGAAACATCCTACTGCAGGTTCAGTGACAGCTTTGGCATCAGCCTCAGCAGAGATTGCAGAAAAACACACACACACGTCAGTGAACAGTGGCAGTGATACAGAGATGACAAACAGTAGCAGAGGTATGAAAATAGAATGCTAGGGGAGCTATCCTTTGGATAGTAATAGGTCTATCCAAGAAGCATTCCAAAACAAATATGTACATATATACAGTGAAAAAGGTGTTAAGGTAATGCTGCTGACAATTTTCAACTATCTGTGGCTAGCAGTAATTGTTCAATCAATGGCTCCAAATCGATCACAGTTGCTTGGTGATTGTCGGAACTAGTTCAAGAATTTTTCTCAAACTACTTATCTCACATATGTGCCTAAATGCTATTTTGTCTAGTGATTTATGCTTGTTTAGTGTTACGTCACTCAGTTCCATTCTTGTGTGGCATTATCCACCAAAAGTAACTCAAATGTTTTACTATTCACCTTTGGATTTTACCTCTGTCTTCTAACTAAGGATAGTTCTATCATGCAGTTCATATCCTCATAGTAGCGGAAGAATCATAATATTTGGGGTATTCAAGTGATGAAAAATAAACTGAGAGAAGTTATTTCGATAAACAGGGGAAAATAATCATTTAAAAATTAAACATATTCAGATATGATATCTACTGCAGACTGTCAGTACTTTGGAAATAAGTATTAGAACATTTTATTGTGTCTAAGACAGTGTTTAGCTACACAAATTAACTCTTAACCCTTTTAGTGCCAAATACGATCTGATCGTGATCCAGATTTTCGGCGAAAAATGCCAGTAACGATCTGATCGTGATGCCTTTCTCATTCGCTAGGAAATACTAACAACTTTGCCTTCAAGCACGGAAAAAATTAATGAGAAAGGCAACTCTTAACCCTTTTAGTGCCAAATACGATCTGATCGTGATCCAGATTTTCGGCGAAAAATGCCAGTAACGATCTGATCGTGATGCCTTTCTCATTCGCTAGGAAATACTAACAACTTTGCCTTCAAGCACGGAAAAAATTAATGAGAAAGGCATCACGATCAGATTGTTACTGGCATTTTTCGCCGAAAATCTGGATCACGATCAGATCGTATTTGGCACTAAAAGGGTTAAGTTCTTTTGTTTAGTTAATACCTAGAATTCCAATGTCTTTTTCATTATACTCAGTTCATTTCAAAACATTTCATCTTTTTAATTAGAATATGGCTGTATCTGAATCTTAAAACCACAATGTAGCCTATTTCCCATGGCTTCACCTGGGCTGTTACAGAATGAGAGAACCTTGCTGCAGATTCTGTAATGAACTTTTTTGCAGGGGAGTGTAGTGCAGTGCACTTGTATTATATTTTAACCTCTCAAGCTGGAAACCAAAGTACACTCTAGCATGCAGCAAATATTTGCACTGGCAGTAATCTGAACGTCTGTACTTTAACAAACAAATAAATATGTTAACTGTTATGCGAAAACATTTAGAAGGCTACTACGTATTTCAGTATACAGTGCATTTATTGTTTATTAAGCCACTGAAAAGGCAAAGAAGGTGCAGATATAAATTTCAGGTAGTGTCTCATAACCAAACTGTTGGAAACACATGAAGAGAAATGACAGTGTAAAACTTTGTTTCAAAAATTCTTTTTAGTATACCATACTGAAAGCTCATTTTGAGTGATAGTTTATGTTTTAAACATACTAATGGTCTACTGTTAACAAATGCTCAAATTTCCATTAATTTCAGCACATAATTTAAATAAAATGATTCCTTCCAGCCAGTTGCATAATCTACCATAAGAAGACTAGGTGTGAAACCAGAAAAATAGCTACAAATGTTTACTCATGAATGCTCTTTCTTCTGCATTACTGCCTAATCCATGTACACAATTAGTTCCAGGGAGAAAAAGGAATAATACTGCCCACACATTCACGACACTTTTTCAAGTGAGAGATATAGTTATTTCTCTGTTTGTCATGTAAGAAAAAAATGAATCTTGAGTGCACTCTATTTCTAATACCACTCAATTAACTGGCATAAAACTCCAGGAAATGATAGTAACCAAGCTCAACCCAAATAAACTGCAATACTGATGATATTTCAGTTTTATCTCCTGCACTGATACTAATATAAATAGTTATTGATGTTTCTGAGCAACAGTCAAAGAATAAATTTTAAATGAGAACACCACTATTTGACTGTATTGTTGTTTATTTAATTATAACCTACATTTCGGCCTTTTTTACAGTTTTGAGCTTTATGTCCTCCAATATATGTTAATGAAATAAACTCAATCACTTGAAAATGGCATAAAAGGCCAAAACCTAAGTTGTAACTACATAAACAACAATATAGTCAAATGGCAGTGTATTCATTTCAAAACTAAGAGAAGTCTTCGTAATGTATTTTTCTATTGCCTGTTTTCCATGAGGGAATGTTCTAGTCGCATTAAGTGTCAAGTGAGAGACAGGGTTGTAGCCTCTCCCTGATGTTATTCAATCTGTATATTGAGCAAGCAGTAAAGGAAACAAAAGAAAATTCGGAGTATGTATTAAAATCCATGGAGAAGAAATAAAAACTTTAAGGTTCACCGATGACATTTTAATTCTGTCAGAGACAGCAAAGGACTTGGAAGAGCAGTTGAACAGAATGGACAGTGTCTTGAAAGGAAGATATAAGATGAACATCAACAAAAGCAAAAAGAGGATAATGGAATGTAGTCGAATTAAGTCAGGTGATGCTAAGGGAATTAGATTAGGAAATGATACACTTAAAGTAGTAAAGGAGTTTTGCTATTTGGGGAGCAAAATAACTGATGATGGTCGAAGCAGAGAGGATATGCGATGTAGACTGGCAATGGCAAGGAAAGCGTTTCTGAAGAAGAGAAATTTGTTAACGTTGAGTATAGATTTAAGTGTTAGGAAGTCTTTTCTGAAAGTATGGAGTGTAGCCATGTATGGAAATGAAACACGGACGATAAATAGTTTGGACAAGAAGAGAATAGAAGCTTTCGAAATGTGGTGCTACAGAAGAATGCTGAAGATTAGATGGGTCAATCACATAACTAATGAGGAGGTATTGAATAGAATTGGGGAGAAGAGGAGTTTGTGGCACAACTTGACTAGAAGAAGGGATCAGTTGTTAGAACATGTCCTGAGACATCAGGGGTTTACCAATTTAGTATTGGAGGGTAAAAATCATAGAGGGAGACCAAGAGATGACTACACTAAGCAGATTCGGAAGGATGTAGGTTGCAGTACGTACTGGGAGATGAAGCAGCTTGCACAGGATAGAGTAGCACGGAGAGCTGCATCAACAACAAGTGTCAAGTTGCAAAAATCAATATGAACAACTCTCTCAGTCTAACCATGTTCAACAGTAAGGATTTATGACAGCCTGTAAAAAAAAATACCAGAAACTGTCTATTTCTTTTATTATATTAACACCATTCAAATTATTACTTATTAAATGAAGACAGAAACATCTTGAAGATAAGTGTTGAAACCTAAAATCGCGTTACAAAGCATTAATAAAATTTTTGACAATGTCAGAAAAGATATATTGTTACTTATCATAAAGAAGACATGTTAAGATGCAGACAAGCACAATAAAAAGACACTTACACGAAGGTTTCCGCCACAGCTATCGTCAGCAAAACAAACAAGCAAGTACACCTCTCTCTCTCTCTCTCTCTCTCTCTCTCTCTCACACACACACACACACACACACACACACACACACACACACACACAAACTGCCAACTCCAGCAGCTCAGAATGCGTCAATGAATGATGCGTGTTTCCCTTTTGCTGATGAAGGCTGTGGCCAAAAGCTTTGTGTAAGAGTCTTTTAATTGTGCCTGTCTCCAATTTCACTTGTCTTCTTTATCGTAAGTAGCAATCTGTTGTTTCCTACATTGTTGATATTTCTACCTAGAGTTTCCATTGTTTGATTTTAATAAAAGTTTTGGTAACTAGTTACAAATATGAAACTTCCTGGCAGATTAAAACTGTGCCGGACCGAGACTCGAACTCGGAACCTTTGCCTTCCACTGGCAAGTGCTCTACCAACTGAGCTACCCAAACACACCTCATAACCCATCCTCACAGCTGTAATTCCGCCATTACCTCATCTCCTACCTTCCAAACTTCAGAGAAGCTTCTCCTGCAGGAGAGCTTCTGTAAAGTTTGGAAGGTAGGAGACAAGGTACTGGCGGAATTAAAGCTTTGAAGATGGGTCATGAGTCGTGCTTGGGTAGCTCAGTTGATAGACCTTTTGCCTGCAAAAGGCAAAGGTCCCGAGTTGAAGTCTCGCTACGGCGCACAGTTTTAATCTGCCTGGAAGTTTCATCTCAGCGCACACTCCGCTACATAGTGAAAATCTCATTCTGGTTACAAATATGTTATTTCCCCTGACTTTTCTTTCAAGGTAACTCTACTAAGAATTGTGCTCTACTGACACTTAAGATGATACTTTGTATCAAGTTTGTATCTGATATTCTGATGACATGCCACACCCAAAAAGCACCAATTAAGTTTTTATAAGAAATGGATTCTTATTATTTAGCAACCTGAAGTAGTTTAAGGGCATGTTTAGTTAATTAGTAGTAACTGTGAAGAAACAGGAGCATTAAAACAAGACATTCCTTTCCCCAGATTTGATAAGATGGTTGGCAAGCAACAAGTGTGATTTCAGTTTTGATTGAATTTCATTCTTTTCACCTCTATCACACTTTTAGTAAGTTCAGTTGTTATTACAGTAGAACTTTGATTTTGCATTCTCTGTTTTACGTTTTTCGCAATTCTACACCATAAATTCATAGCACCAGTGAAAAACCTGTAAGATCAATGCTAAAAATTCCTTGATTTTAGATTTCTTTCTAGTAAGGTTTACCTCCATTCTAAGTTCTTACTCGAGATCTATCTTGACTTTGCCATTTTTGCTTCGTATTGATGTTTGATGTGACTGAACTAGTTACAAGTGACTCAAAAGACAGACAGTTCGCACCACGGGTGGTGATGGAATTAAGGGAATATTTTAGTCCATTGTGAAGAGGGGAGATGTGAAAGAGGAAATGCTGACATAATCCATGATCAGTGTTTCAATCACAACTTGCAACACAGAACTTCACTGCACAAATGTGATACAACTACTGCTAGGTTGCAGCGGTAATGGAAAAACAAGACAGTGGATGTGAAGTATTCCAGACCGAGCTAATACGTGACAAAGGAGCCCAGACATCAGCTTTCCTTGTGCCACTTATAATTCAGCCTCATCAATTTTGCAAGTATTTACGATGTACTGTATTCAGCAACAATATCAATTGTCAACCTTTCAAATTGAAACACTGAGCCTCGGAGAAGACACCCGGCCATAACCAAGGAAACAACGCCCATTTCTGTCTAGTGAAATCTTAATGGCTGGCGACTTGTTAACTCACCCAGCAGCCAGCACAGCCACCACGCCACACTAACGTACATAATATGAGCTCGCAAACTGGATTGGTGGAGAGGGGCAGCAGCGAAGTGAGTGCAGGTAGAGGTGAAAGCATTTTGTGAAGTGTTGAAAATATACTTTTTGTACAGATAATATGCTATGACTTTGTGACAGCACATTTTTAAGACTTTTGTGCTCAAATCTAACATGATACAGTTGCAACAACTACATACACTACTTATGCACATAGTTTGCGCCACTCACTGAAGATCGTAAATATTAGCAGCAGTGATAAAGGGCACTACAGAGGCCATGAAGTGAAATTGTAGCACCTGAGCTTTCTTTCAAATTTACATTTTACACAGGGCACAGAAACTCACTGAGCCAACTTCTAATAATCTTGTATTATCAGTTGGGGAAATGAACTCATTTTTTCACGCTCTGTGTCTCTCAACAAGCCTAAATTAACACTTTAATGGTGGTGATCATATGAAGTGCGGCTCCTAAGAAAAGCTTGAACAGTAACAGCAATATTGGCAAAATATGTCATTACACTGATATCCGCATTTATGCTTATCATTTAACCACTTACCTGCTGTAACGTTTTTGGATTAATTCAATTAGTTTTTTTTTCATCAATTTTTTGCTTTTTTCTAGGTGAGCACAAAGGATGATCACTCAAAAACTTGTGTTTTGAATGAATAATTTGTAGGTACAGCATGTCAGAAAACAGCTCGATTACCTTGTACACAGATACAAATTTCAATTTTTGATGAGTTATTTCGTTGTTGTTGTATGTCTGTCATTTTTAAAGAACTGATGAAATTCATTACTACAAATTATTGTATAAATACTGTATTATACATTTAGTTTCCTTCACTCGGACAGATTTTATAAAAATTACTGGAAAGGATTGCAATTTTTAATCGTATATGCCACTTACATTTGTTTCCGTTCATATTTGGGGGGGGGCAGTTTTAACATTTTCCTCAATTTTGCATTTTTTTTAAGTGTGCACCATGCGAAAATGTGAAGTAGGGGCTTCACTATACAGAATGGTCCATTGATAGTGACCGGGCCAAATATCTCACGAAATAAACATCAAATGAAAAAACTACAAAGAATGAAACTCGTCTAGCTTGAAGGGGGAAACCAGATGGCACTATATGGCGCTGCCATAGGTCAAACGGATATCAACTGCATTTTTTAAAATAGGAACCCCCATTTTTTATTACATATTCGTGTAGTATGTAAAGAAATATGAATGTTTTAGTTGGACAATTTTTTTCGCTTTGTGATAGATGGCACTGTAATAGTCACAAATGTATAAGTATGTGGTATCACGTAACATTCCGCCAGTGCGGACGGTATTTGCTTCATGATACATTACCCGTGTTAAAATGGACCGTTTACCAATTGCAGAAAAGGTCGATATCGTGTTGATGTATGGCTATTGTGACCAAAATGCCCAATGGGCATGTACTATGTATGCTGCTCGGTATCCTAGACGACATCATTCAAGTGACCAGACCGTTCGCTGGATAGTAACATAATTTAAGGAAACAGGAAGTGTTAAGCCACATGTGAAATGTCAACCATGACCAGCAACAAATGATGATGCCCAAGTAGGTGTTTTAGCTGCTGTCACAGCTAATCCGCACATCAGTAGCAGACAAATTGTGCGAGAATCGGGAATCTCAAAAACGTCGATGTTGAGAATGCTACATCAACATGAGTTGCAGCCGTACCATATTTCTATGCACCAGGAATTGGATGGTAATGACTTTGAACGTTGTGTACAGTTCTGCCACTGGGCACAAGAGAAATTACATGATGATGACAGATTTTTTGCATGTGTTCTATTTAGCGACGAAGCGTCATTCACCAACAGTGGTAACGTAAACTGGCATAATATGCACTATTGGGCAATGGAAAATCCACGATGGCTACGACAAGTGGAACATCAGCGACCTTGGCGGGTTAATGTATGGTGCGGCATTATGGGAGGAAGGACAATTGGCCCCCATTTTATCGATGGCAATCTAAATGGTGCAATGTATGCTGATTTCCTAAGTAATGTTCTACCAATGTCACTACAAGATGTTTCACTGCATGACAGAATGACGATGTACTTCCAACATGATGGACGTCCGGCACATAGCTCGCATGCGGTTGAAGCAGTATTGAATAGCATATTTTGTGACAGGTGGACTGGTCGTCAAAGCTCCACACAATGGCCCGCATGTTCACCGGATCTGACATCACCGGATTTCTTTCTGTGGGAAAAATTAAAGGATATTTGCTATCGTAATCCACCGACAACACCTGACAACATGCGTCAGCACATTGTCAATGCATGTGCGAATATTATGGAAGGCGAATTATTCGCTGTTGAGAGGAATGTCGTTACATGTATTGCCAAATGCATTGAGGTTGATGGACATCATGCATTGAGGTTGACGGACATCATTTTGAGCATTTATTGCATTAATGTGGTATTTACAGGTAATCATGCTGTAACAGCACGTGTTGTCAGAAATGATAAGTACACAAAGATACATGTATCACATTGGAACAACTGAAATAAAATGTTCAAACGTACCAACATTCTGTATTTTAATTTAAAAAACCTACCTATTACCAACTGTTCATCTAAAATTGTGAGTCATATGTTTGTGATTATTACAGCGCCATCTATCACAAAGCGAAAAAAGTTGTCCAACTAAAACATTCATATTTCTTTACGTACTACCCGAATATGCAATAAAAAATGGGAGTTCCTGTTTAAGAAAACACAGTTGATATCCGTCTGACCTATGGCAGTGCCATCTAGCGGGCTAACCAAAGCGCCACCTGGTTTCCCCCTTCAAGCTAGATAAGTTTTGTTCTTTGTAGTTTTTTCATTTGACACTTATTTCGTGAGGTATTTGGCCCGGTCACGATCAATAGACCACCCTGTATATTAAAGGTTTACCTGTGCACTGTAAATTGAATTTCCAATAGTCATTATCTAAATCTGACTTCTGTTTATAGAGGGTGAAGAAAAAGTACCGCACTTGCGAAGTCCTCATGTGATTCCTCATCCAGACTCAAGACAAAAGTTTATATAGCACAATCATATTAGGTGAATTTTGAAAACACATGTGTGAAAATGAGGAACTGGAAACACTGCCACAGCTTGCACCGAATCAGAATGTACAGTGGAACATGTATCATCCCGCACTACTGTCATAGCTCAATGAGTAGATGCTGGGACATCAAACCCACATCTATCATAGAACTATGGTGCAAATCCTCATCAGATTCCTGAATCCTTAGCAGGTTCCTTTTTAACTTTTGGAAGGTCTGTTCCCTAATTCCCATTGTTTAGAAGCAGGGCATCATTTTGTCACATGACAAAAGCCTATCACATGACAGTGGGATCCATCACACTGCATGCATGTGCCTACTAAGTGCGCAGGGCCTGTCAAGTTCATGTAGGGCGGCATCCCGATGGAGTCACAAATTATGAATACATCGATATGCTTATGGTGTTGGTCGCATATGATAACCAAGCTGCTGCTGCTGCTGCTACTTGTGTGTATACTGCACAATACCCTCAAAGGCGCCATCCCAATAAGGATGTTTCACATCACCTGGAACAATGCCTTCAGGAAACAGGTGGTCTTCATCCACAAATAATGGACAGATATCGTCCAAGAACCACACAAATGCCACAAATAGCGGACATGATTCTTGAAAGTATTCACCAATCACCAAAGTGAAGTATCCATGATATTGCAAGGCAGATTCAGATATCTCAAAGACTGGTTGTTTAAGTGTTTCTAACATTCTAACGACTTAAAGTGTGAGTGTGGATCTGGGCTATATTGGTTTATTCCCCCAACCCACCTTCCACTTCGTTACGAGGTGACTAACTTGGAACTTGCAGCCACTCTTCTTTACTGGCTAGCTGGCTGATGGAAACCTTCTAGACTTCTTCTCCATAGAATAATGCTAGGTATAGGAATTTTTTTACTCTTTCTACTTATGAAATAAGTAAACATACAAACTTTACTTTTTTTCAATTAACAATGTATTTAACCTCCATACACAATAAATTCTCACATTCCACATAAATATGCAACTTCCTGTAAGGCTCTCATACAGCCGAACGTCAGAAACAAATTGGGTTACAGTTAAAAGAAAGTTGGCTTAGATACCATAACTTCTCTTAACATGAAAAAGCAAAAAAGTCTTGCCTATAGCAAGGTTACGTCAAGAGTTTTTTAAGAGTTCATTTTCAACTATCCTTGTTTTAATAACAATCAAACAATGGGAAATCCAGGATAGAATGTAACAATACCAGAGAAGGAAAGTTGCTACTCACCATATAGCGGAGATGCGAGTCACAACAGGCACAATAAAAAGCTTCATACAATTAAAGCTTTCGGTCATTAAGGCCTTTGTCAGCAGTAGACACACACACACACACACACACACACACACACACACACACTCATGTAAACGCAACTTGCCCACACATCTGCAGTCTCAGAGAGCTGAAATCACACTGCGAACAGCAGCACCAGTGCATGATGGGAGTGGTGACTGGGTGGGGCTAAGGAGAAGGCTGTGGTGGGGAGGGGAAGGGGTAGTATGGTGGGAGTGGCGGACAGTGGATTGTTGCAGTTTAGACAGAGGGCAGGAGAGAAGGTGCGGAGGAGGGGGAGGGGGGGGAGGGGGAGGGCTAAGTAGTGGAAAGGAGAAAAATAAAAGAAATTAATAGAATGGGTGTGGCGTTGAAATGACGGCTGTGTAGTGCTGGAATGGGAACAGGGAGGAGACTGGATGGGTGAGGACAGTGACTAACGAAGGTTGAGGCCAGGAGGGTTACGGGAACATAGGATGTATTGCTGGGAAAGTTCCCACCTGCGCAATTCAGAAAAGCTGGTGTTGGTGGGAAATATCCGTATGGCACAGGCTGTGAAGCTGTCACTGAGATGCGGGATATCATGTTTGGCAGCATGTTCAGCAACACCGTGGTCCACTTGTTTTTTGGCCACAGTTTGCCGGTGGCCATTCATGCGGACAGACAGCCTGTTGGTTGTCATGCCTACATAGAATGCAGCACAGAGGTTGCAGCTTTGCTTGTAAATCACGTGACTGGTTTCACAGGTAGCCATGCCTTTGATGGGATAGGTGATGTTAGTGACTGGAATGGGTGGTGGTTGGAGAATGTATGAGACAGGTCTTGCATCTAGGTCTATTGCAGGGGTATGAGTCATGAGGTAAGGGATTGAGAGCAGGGGTTGTGTAAGGATGGACGAGTATATTGTGTAGGTTCGTTGGACAGCAGAATACCACGGTAGGAGGGGTAGGAAGGATACTGGGCAGGACATTTCTCATTTCAGGGCATGACGAGAGGTAATTGAAACCCTGGCGGAAAATGAAATTCACCTGCTCCAGTCCCGGATGATACTGAGTTACGAGGGGAATGCTCCTTTGTGGCCAGACTGTGGGACTTTGGAGGTGGTGGAAGACTGGAAAGATAAGGCACGGGAGATTTGTTTTTGTACGAGGATGGGAGGCTTCAGTGAGACCCTCAGTATATTTTGAGAGCGACTGCTCATCACTGCAGATGTGACGACCATGGGTGGCTAGGCTGTACGGAAGGGACTTCTTGGTATGGAATGGGTGGCAGCTGTCGAAGTGGAGGTATTGCTGGTGGTTAGTAGGTTTGATATGGACGGAGGTACTGATGTAGCCATCTCTGAGGTGAAGGTCATCATCTAGGAAGGTGGCTTGTTGGGTTGAGTAGGCCTAGGTGAAGCATATGGGAGAGAAGTTGTTGAGGTTCTGGAGGAATGTGAATAAGGTGTCCTTGCCTTCAATCCAGATAGCAAAGATGTCATCAATAAATCTGAACAAGGTGAGGGGTTTAGGATACTGGGTTTTTAGGAAGGATTCCTCTAGATTGCCCATGAATAGGTTAGCATAGGATGGTGCCATGTGGGTGCCCATAGCTGTACTGCGGATTTGTTTGTAGGTAATGCCTCCAAAGGAGAAGTAATTGTGGGTGAGGATATAGTTGGTCATGGAGACTAGAAAGGAGGTTGTTGGTTTGGAATCCATAGGGCGTCGTAGTGTTCGATAGCAGTAAGACCATGGGCATTAGGAATGTTAGTGTACAGGGAGGTGGCATCAATAGTGACGAGCAGGGCACTGTGTGGTAAAGGGACAGGAACTGTGGAGAGTCGGTCGAGGAAATGGTTGGTGTCTTTTACACAGGAGGATAGGTTCCGGGTAATAGGTGGAAGGTGTTGGTCTACGAGAGCAGATATTCTCTCGGTGGGGGCACAGTAACCGCCCACAATGGGTCATCCTGGGTGGTTAGGTTTATGGACTTTAGGAAGCAGGTAGAAGGTGGGAGTGCAGGGAGTGGTAGGGGCAAGTAGAGAGATGGGCTCTAGGGAGAGGTTCTGGGATGTGCCTAAGGATTTGAGTAGTGACTGGAGATCCTGCTGGATTACTGGAATGGGATCACTGTGGCACGGTTTGTAGGTGGGATTTACAAGCTAAGCTGCAACCTCTGTGCTGCATTCCATGTTGGCATGACAACCAACAAGCTGTCTGCCCGCATGAACGGCCACCAACAAACTGTGGTCAAAAAACAAGTGGCACACCCTGTTGCTCAACACGCTGCCAAACATGATATACCTCATCTGAGTGACTGCTTCATAGCCTGTGCCATATGGATCCTTCCCACCAACACATCCTATGTTCCCGTAACCCTCCTGGCCTCAACCTTTGTTAGTCACTGTCCTCACCCATCCAGCCTCCTCCCTGTTCCCATTCGAGCACTACACAGCCGTCAGTTTACCGCCACACCCAGTCTTTTAATTTCTTTTATTTCTCTCCTTTCCACTACTTACACCCTCCCCCCTCCACACCTTCTCTCCTGCCCTTCATCTAAACTGCAACACTTCACTGTCCACCACTCCCACCATACTATCCCTCCCCCTCCCCGCCACAGCCTCCTCCTTACCCCCACCCAGTCACCACTCCCATCATGCACTGGTGCTGCTGTTCGCAGTGTGGTTTCAGCTCTCTGAGACTGCAGATGTGTGTGTAAGTTGCATTTACATGTGTGTGTGTGTGTGTGTGTGTGTGTGTGTGTGTGTGTGTGTGTGTGTCTACTGCTGACAAAGGCCTTAATGGCTGAAAGCTTTAACTGTGTGAATCTTTTTATTGCGCATATTGCGACTCAGCATCTCCGCTACATGGTGAGTAGCAACTTTCCTTCTCTTGTTTTAATAACAATAGTCAATGACACAATAAGCACAGAGCTGCATATAAACCCATGGTTCTTCCTTACACACTCACTAAAACATCTACGGATTGCCCGACAGGTACCTGTCGGTGACATTTGTCCACCGTGTCTACTTTCTTTCCGCAACTGATTTTAAACCTGCACACATAAATGTGTGATGCACAGTAGATAGGATACTACCATCCCACACTCATATCCAGAATATCATGTGTTCGAAGCGGTAGAAGGCTGAGTGTTTCTAAAATTTACACAGAAATTCTCGAATCACTACATATCCCTCCCTCAAATTGAACACGCGATATTTTATGCATAATGATTATGCAAATAATATCACTCATAATAACGTTTCATATCTTACATGTGTTTATATACATATCTTTCCTTTCAATAACAATTCTCTGTCCTCTCTTGAACGATCTTTCGCTTATTGTTTCTCTACTTTTTTCTTATTTTATCTTTGTTATTAAGAAGTGAGCATTTACTCATGGTTTTAGTCAGCTTTACTAATATTTAGGAATTGTGAGGACTCTTTTTCTTTTCTTTATTTCCTTTTTTTTTTTTTTTTTTTTTTTTTTCAATCATAAATTTCAGGTGTTTATGACACACAAGAAATCTATTTTCTATTCTTATGTTTTATACTACCTTTTACCTATTATGTACTATTTTCATTATTTGTAGCTTGGAGGAACTCAGGACAAAATGAAAGTGTTCTTTTGACACACATTTAGTTCCACAAAAAATAATAATGCTAGTCGTTCATAGAATTCACACTTCCCAGAACAATCCCTATAAAATTTGTGACATTTGTCACAATACTGTCCCCTTCTCCTAGGATCAGCATCTATTCCTTGCTTGTGGGTTGACCCGATGAGAGAACTTCCTCTTTCCATTCTGGTAGGTATGCCCCTTGTAAAACATCCCTGTTTTTAGTCCACAGATTGTACCATCTCCACATAGGTATGCCTGCCCTTTATACTTAGTGAATGCCGCGTACAGCCTCCTTATCCTTTCTGAGTAGGCCTCACGGTTCATTACCCTAGTATACATTTCTATGTATACTATAATTAAGTATTGTCTGGCAAAGATATAAATCTACTTAAGCTTCACATTCATTCTTTAATATATCATTTACTCCCTAGAGTCCTCCTCTACTTATCAACTTCTATATTTTCAATAGCTACTATGTCTACATATACTATTTACGTCCCACTATCCTTCAATTCATCAGAGTACTTATTACACTGACGTTTCTTAATGATCAACATGACTAATTCCTCTCCTACTTTCATTTTCTTTCTCTGTTCATTCCTCTTTCTTATTTATCCTTTACTCATTACTGTTTTATAGTTGTTCATTATGTAGAGTTTTTGTTCTATGAACTTATGTTTTTGTCTCTCTTTGACATCAGTTCATTGTGCCTATTCTAATCTCTGTTTAGAACTGTCACTGCTCTTTGTTTATGTGCACCTCTTCTTATGTACATTCAATGTTGAATTGTCATAGCTTCCTATATATGGGTGCATATTTCCATATGTACACACATTTTCCCCTACAACACCTGGTTGTTTTCACATCATGACAGGCTTTGTCTTACATAATTTAATGTTTGTGTAGAAGTGTGTATTTGTGTATATGTGAATGTTTGTTCATGTAGTCTGATTTTTCGGCCTTCTTATCGGAAGATAAGAGTTAGGTTTCTAGTAAACATGGAAATAAGGAAGGACTTCAGCAATAGAATTTTGTGAATATGAAAAGAGGGAGAAAATAGACAGGTCCGCAAATGGGAAGTAAGAAAAGAAAAAAATAGATGTGGATGCTAGAATCGAAGAAGAAAATGAAGATAGCCCCAAAGACAGGAAACCCTTCCAACCCTATGGAAATGGCAAATGAAAAATCAGACACACTTGTTTGTGAGGGTTGTTTGAAAGGTGTGATGTGTGTTTGTGTCAGTCCTGCTTTATCTGTTCTTGAAAATCATGCTTTTAGCTACAATACCCACCCCTTTCAAAATTTATACAAACCCTCCCATCTATATCATGTCTCATAAAAGGTATAAGATACTCTATACAAAATAGAAAATCTATACACTACGATATAACAGTTGTTCAGCTAGTAACATCATACTATATTTTCTACAAATATAATACTGTATTCAGTTTATTTCATCAAGATATCACTTTTTTCTGTGATTCTCTTACGTTGTGCTCTATTTTATAGTCATATCCAGTTTTCTGAGCAAAAATATTACAGAATAGTTCTAGATTTTAATGAATTCAGTGCAGGAAAACTATTTTGGAAGAAACACCAAAGACAACTCAGGAACTGATGGTCGTTACTCCGCCCATTTACTTAGAATGTTAACATCCCTGGGGGATAGCTGACAGAATACTTTAATAAGGTTTTAAAGGAATTCGGTGCAAGAAAACTATTTTGGAAGAAACATCAGAAATAACTCGGGATCCGATGGTCACTACTCCACCCATTAACTCAGAATGTTAACATTCGTGGAGGATGTACAATTTTACATCCTTTACATTGTTTTCCCACTTCCCCCCCCCCCCCCCCCCCCCCACCCACCCACCCTTTTTTTCTTGTGTTAAATGCCAATCAAAATATTTCCTTATAGTACCCCAAGTATTATTTTAATATTTTGGGTCCCATAGAACTGATATTAACTTTTCTTGGGCACTGGTGGATTAGTACTTCTCTTTAAATTTCTTTTGAAAGTCTCCCCAAGAGGAAAAATTTTCAATATTTAATATTCAACATTCTGAGGCTTCCGCTAGAAGGTACCCCACATCAAATACGATCTTCTTGGAATCTTCCCAATTTTTTGGTAAAGCTTGGTTAAATCTTTTTAAGAAATGGGTCAGATGTACCTCTCCATCCGGCTTAAACTTAGGGTATTGTCTAGATAACCCTGAATTAGCTCCCCATTGCCAATCAGTCACCACCTCACTAGTTACTACAACATTAGATTAAGTTACTCTTTTTTCTACTTAATCTTGGATAAGCTTAATTTCTCTCCACAGGTCCTCCATACCCTTCCTGGTATCATTGAGTTCGGAAGAAGGAATAGGTGATACGTTTCCGGATGTTATTCTCTCGGTAACCTTTCAAACTATAATTTCTCCAAATTGTTCCTCCAAATTAATTATATTTATAATGTCAGAGTTAGCTATTTTTTCTTTGAAATTTCTTTCTACATTATCTACCAGTGTATTGACACCTGTAATCCCTGCCCTACATCATTATACTTGATGTACATGTTTTCAAAAGATCCTAACTTTTCAATAAGTTCATATTCTACATTCTTACATTTGTTCTCAATGTTAAGTTCTAACCTTTTTGATAAACCATGAAAAGTGTCCTTCTGTTTCTGGCTAAGGTCAGTAAACATATGATTTATGTGTGTGGTCAAAGAATTTGTCAACTCATTCTTTAAATCTACTTTTAAGTTCTCTTCTTTATTACTTGTAGCACCGGACTCAGTCTTCAAGGCACAGATGCCTTTGCATAGATTACTAAATTCTTTGCTTTGAGAGTCGACTTTGGCATTTAACAAACCTGAATTTGTCATTTAAATATTTAGAGTTTCACTCTGAGCATTTAAAGTTTCACTCTGAGCATTTAACTGAGAATTTACTAAGTATAGTTCTTTACTTAGAGTCTCACCCTGAGCATTTAAAGCTTCACTCTGGATATTTAATTGAGAACTTAATGCTCTTTTAAGCATTTAAAAATAACTTTAAATATGATAATCACACAATAAAAGTTCACTCAACAGTATCTTGTATCACTTCATACTAAGTAATCAAGTTTTGTCTAATGTTCACCCGATGTAGAATTCACGTGGTGAAGGTGAGCAGATGTGGAGGCAGGTCAGCACCAGTGAACTGCAGCTGGTGTTGGTGACATCTGGTGTATGTTGGTTTCTACATCTGCGTCCCCGCAATGTGTGTGAGAGCTGTATACTCCCCACACTGGATCTTCTTCATGCATATTTCTTCTTAGACAAATACTTTAAAATCTTCTTTGTTGTCTTATCATTGTGAATTTTTTCATTTCTTCACCATTTTTCCATTTAAATTTTGCTCCATTAGATACTTGCACATATTCCAATTTCTCGGAGTAATTCTGTTGTCTTATTATGTTTGGTTGCTATGGCAACACATAACAGCTCCTTCTCTTGTTGTTGTTGTTGATGTTGTTCTGGTGGTGGTCTTCAGTCCTGAGACTGGTTTGATGCAGCCCTCCATGCTACTCTATCCTGTGCAAGCTTCTTCATCCCCCAGGACCTACTGCAACCTACATCCTTCCGAATCTGCTTAGTGTATTCATCTCTTGGTCTCCCTCTACAATTTTTACCCTCCACGCTGCCCACCAATACTAAATTGGTGATCCCTTGATGCCTCAGAACATGTCCTACCAACCAGTCCCTTCTTCTAGTCAAGTTGTGCCACAAACTCATCTCCCCAATTCTATTCAATACCTCCTCATTAGTTATGTAATCTACCCATCTAATCTTCAGCATTCTTCAGTAGCACCACATTTCGAAAGCTTCTATACCTTTCTTGTCCAAACTATTTATCGTCCATGTTTCACTTCCATACATGGCTACACTCCATACAAATACTTTCAGAAACAACTTCCTGACACTTAAATCAGTACTCGATGTTAACAAATTTCTCTTCTTCAGTCATTGCCAGTCTAAATTTTATATCCTCTCTACTTCGACCATCATCAGTTATTTTGCTCCCCAAATAGCAAAACTCCTTTACTACTTTAAGTGTCTCATTTCCTAATCTAATTCCCTCAGCATCGCCCGACTTAATTCGACTGCATTCCATTATCCTTGTTTTGCTTTTGTTGATGTTCATCTTATATCTTCCTTTCAAGACACTGTCCATTCCGTTCAACTGCTCTTCCAAGTCCTTTGCTGTCTCTGACAGAATTGCAATGCCATCGGCGAACCTCAAAGTTTTTATTTCTTCTCCATGGATTTTAATACCCACTACAAATTTTTCTTTTGTTTCCTTTACAGCTTGCTCAATATACAGATTGAATAACATTGGGGAGAGGCTACAACCCTGTCTCACTCCCTTCCCAACCACTGCTTCCCTTTCATGTCCCTTGACTCTTGACTGCCATCTGGTTTCTGTACAAATTGTAAATAGCCTATCGCTCCCTGTATTTTACCCCTGCCACCTTTAGAATTTGAAAGAGAGTATTCCAATCAACATTGTCAAAGGCTTTCTACAAATGGTAGAAACATAGGTTTGCCTTTCCTTAATCTTTCTTCTAAGATAAGTCATAGGATCAATATTCCAATATTTCTATGGAATCCAAACTGATCTTCCCCGAGGTCGGCTTCTACCAGTTTTTCCATTCGCCTGTAAAGAATTCGTATTAATATTTTGCAGCTGTGGCTTATTAAACTGATAGTTTGGTAATTTTCACATCTGTCAACACCTGCTTTCTTTGGGGATTGGAATTATTATATTCTCCTTGAAGTCTGAGGGTATTTCGCCTGTCTCATACATCTTGCTCACCAGATGGTAGAGTTTTGTCAGGACTGGCTCTCCCTAGGCTGTCAGTAGTTCTAATGGAATGTTGACTACTCCCAGGTCCTTGTTTCAACTCAGGTCTTTCAGTGCTCCGTCAAACTCTTCACACAGTATCATATCTCCCATTTCATCCTCATCTACATCCTCTTTAATTTCCATAATATTGCCCTCAAGTACATCACCCTTGTATGGACCCTCTATTATACTCCTTCCACCTTTCAGCTTTCCCTTCATTACTTAGGACTGGGTTTCCTTCTGAGCTCTTGATATTCATGCAAGTGGTCCTCTTTTCTCCAAAGGTCTCTTTAATTTTCCTGTAGGCAGTATCGATCTTACCCGTAGTGAGATACGCCTCTACATCCTTACATTTGTCCTCTAGCCACTTCCTGTCGATCTCATTTTTGAGACGTTTGTATTCCTTTTTGCCTGCTTCATTTACTGCATTTTTATATTTTCTCCTTTCATCAATTAAATTTAATATTTCTTCTGTTACCCAAGGATTTCTAGTAGCCCTCGTCTTTTTACCTACTTGATCCTCTGCTACCTTCAGTACTTCATCCCTCAAACTACCCATTCTTCTTCTACTGTGTTTCTTTCCCCCATTCCTGTCAATTGTTCCCTTATGCTCTCCCTGCAACTCTGTACAACCTCTGGTTTAGTCAGTTTATCCAAGTCCCATCTCCTTAAATTCCCACCTTTTTGCAGTTTTTTCAGTTTTAATCTACAATTCATAACCAATAGATTGTGGTCAGAGTCCACATCTGCCTCCAGAAATGTCTTACAATTTAAAACCTGGTTCCTAAATCTCTGTCTTACCATTATATAATCTGATGCCTTCTAGTATCTCCAGGGTTCTTCAATGTATACAATCTTCTTTCATGATTGTTGAACCAAGTGTTAGCTATGATTAAGTTGTGCTCTGTGCAAAATGCTACCAGGCAGCTTCCTCTTTCATTTCTTAACCCCAATCCATATTCACCAACTATGTTTCCTTCTCTCCCTTTTTCTACTATTGATTTCGAGTCACCCATGACCCATTCTCTCGTTATTGACTTCAAATTCCTGTTTTCTTGGTCCTTTCACACAAGTTCCCACGTTCTAACATTCTAACAACTTAAACTGTGAGTGTGGATCTGAATTATATCAGTTTATTCCCCCAACCCACCTTCCACTTCATTACGAGGGGACTTACATGGAACTTGCAGCCACTCTTCTTTCCTGGCTAGCTGCTACTGGAAACCCTCTTGACTTCTTCTCTGTAGAATAATACTAGGTACAGGAATTTTTAGACTCTTTCTACTTATGAAATAAGCAGACATACAAACTTTACTTTTCGTCAATTTATGATGTATTTAACCTCCATACACAATAAACTCTCACTTTCCATATAAATATGTAACTTCCTGTAAGTCTCTCGTACAGCCAAATCTCGGAAACAAATTGGGTTACAGTTAAAAGAAAGTTGGCTTAGATACCATAACTTCTCTCAACACGAATCAGAAAAAAGTTTTGCCTGTAGCAAGGTTACGTCAAGAGTTTGTCGCGTTTGCACTGTCCATTAGGCTCGCAATTAACTATCGCGTTCTTATTGTGGAAGAAGTACTTCTTCCATGTTTATCATATTATAATTGAAGATCACTCACAAAAGAACACATAACATAGGCAGTAATTACACAATAATAACCAATGGAAAGTTACAGAAAACTTGGGTAGAACTTCCAAGAAACGTTCTGTGAAATCAACAACGGAACAATTATAACGTAGCACATCGTTTAAAAGTCATGGATTGCTTGCGCGCCGCAGCAAGGAGTAAGTACCTGTCAGCACTTCATGCGGCCGGCATGTGAACCTCGTTGACACTTGCGTTCGATCAGCTGATGGCGGCTGCCATCCGCACAACTGCCTTGTTCACCACATAGCCCCCCACAGAAGAGCAGAGCACCGTTGTTGTTGGTAACTGCCTCAGACGCTGTCCTTGAATCTGGCCGGAAAGTGCACATGATGTCCAGACTGCGATGTACGTTGTGTCCCCATCAAAGGAGCTGCGTGAGGTGCTGGATTATCAGCTGGCGAAAACACCAGTCAGTGGAGGGAACTGTACGCATCTAAAGATTCCTCCAAGACAAAAGCAGGTTCAACTCGGTCAACCGACACTGTGTTCCTTTTCCCATTCACCATAATGTCCATCGTTTTGTCCCGTCTTGTTATTACGCGGTGTGGTCCAGTGTAAGGTGGCATGAGCGCTGGTTTAATGCCGCCTTTACATAGCATGACGTGGGTGCAATACTTTAACTCTTTATATACAAAAGTATGTGGTGTTCCACATTACGATGCTGGATGCTGTCCAATGTATGAAATCCGATCCCGCAATTGGATTATAAACTGGGACGACTGTGATAAGTCCCCTGGTGAGGAACCTAGATCAATAAACTCACATGGTAGCTACAGGGATTCCCCATAGACCAACTCAGCAGGGGATGCATTGAGGTCTGGCTTAGTGATGCTGTGGAGGCTGAGTAGCACTAAAGGAAGAGCCGTGATCTACTTCGATTTGTGACACATTAAGGCGGCCTTGAGGGCCGGTGCCACCGTTCAACCATGTTGTTGCTGGCTGGATGATACCTTGTTGCTATGTGATGTGATGTGCTGCAAAACTTGCTCAGATGAGTAAACAATTCGGACTCAAAATGGAGTTCACTGTCAGCTGTTATATGTAATGGACAGCTGAAATGAGTGACCCACCTGGACATAAATGCGGCAGCCAGCCTTTTGTCAATTGGAATAGCTTCTGTCTAGTGAGTGAATCTATCAATGATGGTTAGCAAATAGCATTGACCCTCTGAGGGCAGTAAAGGTCCCATGACGTCCAAGTGGACGTGGGCGAACCTCTTGGTCGTATCTGGGAATTTGCCTACTGGCACATGAACATAACATGAAATTTTGCTGCATTGACAACTGACGCACGTGCAAGCCCACTGACCACAATCTTTTTGTATCCCTGGCCACACATAATGACCAGATACGAGCTTTGTCGTTGCCTTTACCCCTAGATGACATAAATCGTGGAGGTTATTAAATATTCGCTTACGCAGGTCTGCCAGGGCGAATGGGTTCACTTTGTTATTGGAGGTGTCACAATATATCTTAGTGTCTGATTCTGGTACATCAATGAGCTTGAGCTACAGGCCTGCTGTGTCATTGTTTAGGCAATTTTCAAGTTCTTGATCTGATTGTTGTGCTGGGGCCAGGTGTGCGAGGTCTATAGTCGCCACAAGTTTTTTAAGAGTTCTTTTTCAACTGTCTATGCTTTAATACCAATAGTCAATGCCACAATAAGCACAGAGCTGCATATAAACTCCATGATTCTTCCTTGCACACTCACTAAAACATCT
Organism: Schistocerca serialis cubense; assembly: GCF_023864345.2. Lineage (NCBI taxonomy): Eukaryota > Metazoa > Arthropoda > Insecta > Orthoptera > Acrididae > Schistocerca > Schistocerca serialis. The sequence goes on along the minus strand of NC_064639.1, from coordinate 720,404,232 downwards.
ATGGATTGCCCGGCAGGTACCTGTCGGTGCCATTTGTCTGTCGCGTCTACTTTCTCCCCATGACTTATTTTAAACCTACACACACAAACATGTGGTGCGCAGTAGGTAGGATTCTACCATCCCACACTCATATCCAGAATATTGTGTGTTCAAGATGGTAGAAGGCTGAGTGGTTCTAGAATTTACACAGAAATTCTCGAATCACTACATGTTGCGTGATGAAGAACTGCATTCATATCACTACACGTCAACATAACACCAGAATTCAGAAGACCGCTTTCAACAAGTACAGTTTTGTGAATGGCTTTTGCACCAAGTAGAAGATAATGAATATTTTTTAAAATAATGAGACATGAGTCTATCTTCACTCGTGAACATATTTTCAACCCACATGACAGCCATTATTGGTCGGAACACAACCCATGTCCCCCATGAACATGGCTTCCAGACATGCTTTGGCATAAACCTGTGGGCTCAAATCATGCGAGGACTACTTTTGGGCCCTTACCTACAGTGTTCGGCAACAGCTCCGGTTTCAGCATGACAATGCACTGCCACTCTTTGGATTGAATGTGTGTAGCTATTTCAATGAAGCATTTCCAAGAAAATTGTTAAGTCATGGAGGTCCAGTGTTCTGGCCTTCATGTTTTCTGGGCCTTAATCTAATGGCTTTTTATATGTGGAGACACTTACAGAAAAAAGTCTGTAGTTCTCTATCCATGGATGTATATAGCCTAATAGCTGGTGTGCATGCTGCTTTGGCAATAGTGGATGCAGGAGTGTTGGGTAGGGTCCAGCAAAGTACGACGCAGCAAGTGGCAAAGTGTTTGCAAATGCAAGGTGGTCACTTTGAACATCATCTGTAAAGTAAGTGTTGCTCATACATGCTCTGTGATGATATGCCTGGAAATCAAACATTCCAAATGGAATGACTGGGCTTAGCATAATGTAAAACCTAGTGTAGCCTACCTATTGTGTTTTTTGTACCTCATTGGATACAGATGATGTTACTGTACCCACGAAGGAATCACACGCCATCCGCCAAGTGTCGCATCTTTAATTCACACTATATATTGAAATCAAGCCCATAACAATGTGCACATTCACTGGTCTTTTACAAGGTCCTGGTACTGTGAGTATCTGCATTAGTGTCTTTTGTCGCACAAATAAAGGTTTTAGAACTCTGTGTTGCATTTAAGAAATATTTTATGTTGTTTTGAATTTCTGGTAGGTGTGACTTCAGTCTTACATTTCTGCTGACATATTTACATCTGATGTTACTGAACGCTCATGGTGAACTTAACATATTACTGCAGGGTACATACTTTTACAGCCGAGTAAACATACTAGATCTCAAAATATTCTTTTAGTTTCAAGTATTAGGTTTCTTTCCTTGGCTAAAGTTATTTTATTTGATCATGAGTGGAAAAAATTGTGGGAGTTTCCATAGGAATGTGAGTAGGAGGTATTTTGTGGGAGCTGTAGCAAATGGTTTCACTGGGGAGTGGGGAGGGGGGGGGGGGTTGAACTCCTGGAAGGTCACTACTGAGAGGCTATCTGTTGGAACTGCAAAATGTGCAGAGCTCAAAGAATGGAAGACCAGTGCCCTTCATGCACATGTGGCAGAAGCTAGGAGAAAACTAATGAGGATGAAGGTGAGCAGTGGTGAGGGAGGAGTGATTGGATATTGGCAGTTGGTGGAAAGGATGGGAGGAGGAAAATGTAGTTTTGTTGTGCATATCAATAACAAGTTCCAGCTGCCACAGTTGAGGGGAGAGCAGCCTCAAACTGGTGTAGTAATAGGAAATGTGCAGCACATTCTGCCAATGAGTAGGAAGCTGAGCAGTATCACCAATGTCAGGAAGAAGGGAGTACTACTGCTTGGTAGCAGCCATGACAGTTATGTATGCCCTCAGTACATGGAGTAGCTACAAGAAATACATTGTGTGGCTGTGAAGGTTCTCAGTACATGGAGTAGCTACAATAAATTCACTGAGTGCCACTTAACTTGACTAAATATTTAGATAATCCTGTAGAGGAAAAAAATTTTTGTGCGACCTTCGTTAGGAGATTATCTTAAGAGAGGGATTTGCTATCGGGGATGGACCACTGTTGAGGGTCTCTATAGAAGGCCTGGACAGCTTAGAAAAGAAAGAGGAGACTACACAACAAGAGAAAACCACAACCCAGAGGATAGTTGAAGACATTCGTTACCCCTTGAAATTTCAAAAGAGAAAAGAATGTAATTTCTGTTGCATACATAAAATGAACAGCAACACTGGAAAGAAAACAAAAAATGATAAACAGAATAATAACTTACAGATATTTATACCCAGTAACTCAAGAGCTGTTGACACTATTGTAAAACATAGCTTGTCCTTTACTAACCACTGCAAGAAATGAGCAATTATCCCGTTATAGTAATGGGAAACATCCTGAAAGATGGACCAGAAACCTCAAAGTAACAATGAAATCATAGGCCTATATACAGAGAAATATACAGAGAAATTGATTGCTTCCACGAAGGCTATTCCTACATGGGAATGGTTATTGGAAGAAGATAAGCTGTTAGAAGAAGAATAAGTGAAACCTATAGTAGTAGGAAATGTGTGGGGAGGGCAAGCAGATATTTACACAAGCTCAGGAAGTAAGACTTTCGCAAATACTAATTAGATGTTGATTGGTAACTGACATATAAACTGATTAGATTTTGAAGCTAAAGTATTGCACTGGAATAGTCGAAATTCTATTATGTAGTACCATTTAAGACAAATAACTTAGCAAATAAATCATCAGTTACACTGCCAGAAGCAGAGTTCATTTTGTTTGCAGATGACACAAATATTGCAATAAATAGTATGTCGAGTGTAGTTCTAGAAAGATCTGCTAATGATATTTTCATGGATATTAATAAATGGTTTAAAGCCAACTCACTGACATTAAACTTCGAAAAGACTCACTATATGCAATTCAGAACCTGTAAGAAGTTTCCACCCAGCATATGCATAAAGTATGAAGAAGAGCAGATAGAAGAGGTTGACAGTCTGGGATTACAACTTGATAATAAATTCAGTTGGGAGGAGCACACCACAGAACTGCAGAAATGCCTTAAGAAATCCGTATTTGCAATTCGAGTGTTATCAGACATAGGCGACATAAAAATGAAAAAGCTTGCATACTTTGCCTATTTTCATTACATAATGTCATATGGTATAATATTTTGGGGTAACTCTTCAAGTCAAACAAAAGTTTTCAGAGTCCAAAAGCATGTAATATGTATTATTTGTGGAGTAAATTCACGGACGTCCTGTAGAAACCTCTTCAAAGAACTGGGTATACTAACTACTGCCTCTCATTATATTTACTCCTTAATGAAATTTGTCCTAAACAATATATCTCTTTTTCCAACAAACAGCTCAGTTCATACATACAATACCAGGAACAAAAATGATCTGCACAAGGACTTAAAAGCACTTACTTTAGTTCAAAAAGGGGTCCACAACTCAGGAACACTCATCTTCAATAATTTGCCAGCAAACATAAAAAAATTAGTTACAAATAAAGATCAGTTTAAAAGCAGCCTGAAAGAGTTACTAGTGGCCAACTCCTTCTACTCCACTGACGAATTTTTTAATAGAAACAAATGATGTATTGTATATATTCATACTATTAGTATTGTTATTTCAGCTTAAAAAAAAAAAAAAAAAAAGACATGTTCCACATCCACGAGGATCTCCTCAACACGGATCTATGGAACAAAAAACTAATCTAATCTAATCGAATGTAATCTATCTAATCTATAGTGCCAGTTAAAATGCATTTACTCTCTACTGCTCAGGTGGTATGCAAAGAACAATCAGTAGTGGATTGTGAGGAAAAAATGAACAAATACAGATTAAGGCTTAGAATTTAATATTTTAACTGAAGAACGAAAGCAAGATTTATATAAAATCTTGTTAAAGTATAGTAGAGTATTCTCCGATAAATCTGGAGTGATTGGTGAGTATGTCTGCCAGTTTAAAATAAAAGACAATGAACCAGTATTTTGTAAACTTTTCCCTGTTCTGTTAAATATACAACCTGCAGTAAATGAAGAGATAAATAAGATGATGGAAACCAAGGTAATGGACAGAAGTTTAAGTGTATTGACAATCTATTATCCACCTTAGTAGTAAAAAAAACTAATATACGGGTGCACTTGGTATTAAATGTATGAACACTCAATAAACATAAAGAGACAGAGAGAGACAGACTCATCAGTATTGACAAATTGCTTGCTCTGTGGATTTGACTGCCAGGTACTGGTACATAAAACTGCAAGAGAATTCCTGAAGGCATACTGAATTTTTGTTTGATGTAAATTCATATCAATTTAGATCTTTACCTTTTGGATTAAACATTTCAGTCTCAGAGTTTATATGAGCATTGGATGAAGTACTGGATAAAGAGTCATTACAAGAATTAATAATTTAAGTAGATGATATTTTGCTAGTATCAGTGACATAGGAAGAATATTGTATATTGTTCACTCAAACATCATGTTTTATGAAAAATGCCTTACCAATAAGTTATCAAAATTACATTTCATAAGAGAAGAACTCAAGTTTTTAGAACATATCATAGTAATAAAGGGAATAAGACCAGACCCACAGTAACTAAGGGCAATCAAGGACTGCCCAGAACCGAAAAATGTGAGACAATTACATTCTTCTTAGGTTTGGTCAGATTTCATATAAGGTCGACTTACAAATGATACTAGGCTACTGATACTGTTAAAGCAAAGAGCTAAATGGGAATGCACCAAAGGGACATCAGAGGCATTTTGAAACATTAAGAAAGCTTTAATGACTGCACCAGTATTAAAACACCCTACAATTATCAAAGCAATTAAATTAGTGACAGATACTTCAGGATATGGTGTGGCATGTGAACTATTACAAGGTGAATAGTATCCTGAAATAAGATAACATAAAACCATTGCCTTCATGAGTAGAAGTTTAAATGAACATGGGCTCAACTGTACAGCAACTGAGAAAGAAATGTTAGTTAGCTATTGTGTGGTGTATACAAAAACCTCAAATGTTAATTTGGGGCTCTAAAATCCCATATATATTATAAATGTGAACATCTGGGTGTGAGTATGTTTGTTACTCCTTCATGCTGAAATGGCTGGCTGGAGTGGGGAGAAATTTGGAAAGGAATTTGCTTATACTCTATATTAACATGTAGGCTGCTTCTGATAGTTTGTAGCAGAAGATGTTTATTCTTGAAAATTTCTCTGGTATTCAGCCGGGTAGCATCATCCAAAAGGCTACCCGCTTGGACGACGCTACCCGGCTGAATACCCAAGAAATTTTCAAGATTTCTGAACCCCAGGAAAACCTCAGATCACACATCAAGATGTTTATTGATTTGAAGAACATAACATGAAATGTGAAACAATAATTATTCTCAGAAAAATCTTTTCACTCTTTGAATCTTGAACTGTATCATACTTGTGAAAATGCTTTTATTGTTTAATATGTCCTACATAATATGATTCAATGCAATGAATATAATAGTTATGCAATCCTCAAAGTGTTTAACTCATACTTCCATGCAACTTCTTTGCATTTTAGCTGCTGAAATACAATCCTCAGAGTGTTTAACCCATACTTCCACACAACCTCTTTGCATTTTAGCTGCTGAACATCAGACATATCTTACAGCTTCTGAGCCACTTGATGACTCTGAATGACAGTGTCATTTAAATGCTGTATGACAGAGAGACATATGCCTTTACAAGTAGAAGCTCGTAGGCTTTCAGTGAGGCTGGATTTGATCATGATATACACTCCTGGAAATTGAAATAAGAACACCGTGAATTCATTGTCCCAGGAAGGGGAAACTTTATTGACACATTCCTGGGGTCAGATACATCACATGATCACACTGACAGAACCACAGGCACATAGACACAGGCAACAGAGCATGCACAATGTCGGCACTAGTACAGTGTATATCCACCTTTCGCAGCAATGCAGGCTGCTATTCTCCCATGGAGACGATCGTAGAGATGCTGGATGTAGTCCTGTGGAACGGCTTGCCATGCCATTTCCACCTGGCGCCTCAGTTGGACCAGCGTTCGTGCTGGACGTGCAGACCGCGTGAGACGACGCTTCATCCAGTCCCAAACATGCTCAATGGGGGACAGATCCGGAGATCTTGCTGGCCAGGGTAGTTGACTTACACCTTCTAGAGCACGTTGGGTGGCACGGGATACATGCGGACGTGCATTGTCTTGTTGGAACAGCAAGTTCCCTTGCCGGTCTAGGAATGGTAGAACGATGGGTTCGATGACGGTTTGGATGTACCGTGCACTATTCAGTGTCCCCTCGACGATCACCAGTGGTGTACGGCCAGTGTAGGAGATCGCTCCCCACACCATGATGCTGGGTGTTGGCTCTGTGTGCCTCGGTCGTATGCAGTCCTGATTGTGGCACTCACCTGCACGGCGCCAAACACGCATACGACCATCATTGGCACCAAGGCAGAAGCGACTCTCATCGCTGAAGACGACACGTCTCCATTCGTCCCTCCATTCACGCCTGTCGCGACACCACTGGAGGCGGGCTGCACGATGTTGGGGCGTGAGCGGAAGACAGCCTAATGGTGTGCGGGACCGTAGCCCAGTTTCATGGAGACGGTTGCGAATGGTCCTCGCCGATACCCCAGGAGCAACAGTGTCCCTAATTTGCTGGGAAGTGGCGGTGCGGTCCCTACGGCACTGCGTACGATCCTACGCTCTTGGCGTGCATCCGTGCGTCGCTGCGGTCCGGTCCCAGGTCGACGGGCACGTGCACCTTCCGCCGACCACTGGCGACAACATCGATGTACTGTGGAGACCTCACGCCCCACGTGTTGAGCAATTCGGCGGTACGTCCACCCGGCCTCCCGCATGCCCACTATACGCCCTCGCTCAAAGTCCGTCAACTGCACATACGGTTCACGTCCATGCTGTCGCGGCATGCTACCAGTGTTAAAGACTTCGATAGAGCTCCGTATGCCACGGCAAACTGGCTGACACTGACGGCGGCGGTGCACAAATGCTGCGCAGCTAGCGCCATTCGACGGCCAACACCGCGGTTCCTGGTGTGTCCGCTGTGCCGTGCGTGTGATCATTGCTTGTACAGCCCTCTCGCAGTGTCCGGAGCAAGTATGGTGGGTCTGACACACCGGTGTCAATGTGTTCTTTTTTCCATTTCCAGGAGTGTATATACACACCAAGACAATTATGAGCTTACCACGCTACACATGTCACTAACAGTCATTAAATTATTTACTCCCTTCCTTGGCACATTTTGTAATTTGCTACTCAATCACACAAATTCTTTTTCCATAAGTAAACAGGCAAGTTGTGAGTAACATGTAGTCTATCAGCTTACCCCACCGTCTCGAAATTTGGTGGTCGCCCCCCCCCCCCCCTTCCCCCTCTCTCCACACACACACACACACACACACAGAGAGAGATATATATATATATATATTTAAAAAAAACAAAGATGAGGTGACTTACCGAACGAAAGCACTGGCAGGTCGATAGACACACAAACAAACACAAACATACACACAAAATTCAAGCTTTCGCAACAAACTGTTGCCTCATCAGGAAAGAGGGAAGGAGAGGGGAAGACGAAAGGAAGTGGGTTTTAAGGGAGAGGGTAAGGAGTCATTCCAATCCCGGGAGCGGAAAGACTTACCTTAGGGGGAAAAAAGGACAGGTATACACTCGCACTCACGCACATATCCATCCACACATACAGACACAAGCAGACATATTTAAAAGACAAAGAGTTTGGGCAGAGATGTCAGTCGAGGTAGAAGTGTAGAGGCAAAGAAGTTGTTGAAAGACAGGTGAGGTATGAGTGGCGGCAACTTGAAATTAGCGGAGATTGAGGCCTGGCGGATGACGAGAAGAGAGGATATACTGAAGGGCAAGTTCCCATCTCCGGAGTTCGGATAGGTTGGTGTTGGTGGGAAGTAGCCAGATAACCCGGATGGTGTAACACTGTGCCAAGATGTGCTGGCTGTGCACCAAGGCATGTTTAGCCACAGGGTGATCCTCATTACCAACAAACACTGTCTGCCTGTGTCCATTCATGCGAATAGACAGTTTGTTGCTGGTCATTCCCACATAGAATGCATCACAGTGTAGGCAGGTCAGTTGGTAAATCACGTGGGTGCTTTCACACGTGGCTCTGCCTTTGATCGTGTACACCTTCCGGGTTACAGGACTGGAGTAGGTGGTGGTGGGAGGGTGCATGGGACAGGTTTTGCATCGGGGGCGGTTACAAGGATAGGAGCCAGAGGGTAGGGAGGGTGGTTTGGGGATTTCATAGGGATGAACTAACAGGTTACGAAGGTTAGGTGGGCGGCGGAAAGACACTCTTGGCGGAGTGGGGAGGATTTCATGAAGGATGGATCTCATTTCAGGGCAGGATTTGAGGAAGTCGTATCCCTGCTGGAGAGCCACATTCAGAGTCTTCTACCTTCTTCCTAAAATCCACAAACCCAATCATCCCGGCCGCCCCATTGTAGCTGGTTACCAAACAGAACGTATCTCTGCCTACGTAGATCAACACCTTCAACCCATTACATGCAGTCTCCCATCCTTCGTCAAAGACACCAACCACTTCCTTGAACGCCTGGAATCCTTACCCAATCTGTTACCCCCGGAAACCATCCTTGTAACCATTGATGCCATGTCCTTATACACAAATATTCCGCACGTCCAGGGCCTCGCTGCGATGGAGCATTTCCTTTCACGCCGACCACCTGCCACCCTACCTAAAACCTCTTTCCTCATTACCTTAGCCAGCTTCATCCTGACCCACAACTTCTTCACTTTTGAAGGCCAGACATACCAACAATTAAAGGGAACAGCCATGGGTACCAGGATGGCCCCCTCGTACGCCAACCTATTCATGGGTCGCTTAGAGGAAGCCTTCTTGGTTACCCAAGTCTGCCAACCCAAAGTTTGGTACAGATTTATTGATGACATCTTCATGATCTGAACTCACAGTGAAGAAGAACTCCAGAATTTCCTCTCCAACCTCAACTCCTTTGGTTCCATCAGATTCACCTGGTCCTACTCCAAATCCCATGCCACTTTCCTTGACGTTGACCTCCACCTGTCCAATGGCCAACTTCACACGTCCGTCCACATCAAACCCACCAACAAGCAACAGTACCTCCATTATGACAGCTGCCACCCATTCCACATCAAACGGTCCCTTCCCTACAGCCTAGGTCTTCGTGGCAAACGAATCTGCTCCAGTCCGGAATCCCTAAATCATTACACCAACAACCTGACAACAGCTTTCGCATCCCGCAACTACCCTCCCGACCTGGTACAGAAGCAAATAACCAGAGCCATTTCCTCATCCCCTCAAACCCAGCATCCCCCACAGAAGAACCACAAAAGTGCCCCACTTGTGACAGGATACTTTCCCGGACTGGACCAGACTCTGAATGTGGCTCTCCAGCAGGGATACGACTTCCTCAAATCCTGCCCTGAAATGAGATCCATCCTTCATGAAATCCTCCCCACTCCGCCAAGAGTGTCTTTCCGCCGCCTACCTAACCTTCGTAACCTGTTAGTTCATCCCTATGAAATCCCCAAACCACCTTCCCTACCCTCTGGCTCCTATCCTTGTAACCGCCCCCGATGCAAAACCTGTCCCATGCACCCTCCCACCACCACCTACTCCAGTCCTGTAACCCGGAAGGTGTACACGATCAAAGGCAGAGCCACGTGTGAAAGCACCCACGTGATTTACCAACTGACCTGCCTACACTGTGATGCATTCTATGTGGGAATGACCAGCAACAAACTGTCCATTCGCATGAATGGACACAGGCAGACAGTGTTTGTTGGTAATGAGGATCACCCTGTGGCTAAACATGCCTTGGTGCACAGCCAGCACATCTTGGCACAGTGTTACACCGTCCGGGTTATCTGGCTACTTCCCACCAACACCAACCTATCCGAACTCCGGAGATGGGAACTTGCCCTTCAGTATATCCTCTCTTCTCGTCATCCGCCAGGCCTCAATCTCCGCTAATTTCAAGTTGCCGCCACTCATACCTCACCTGTCTTTCAACAACTTCTTTGCCTCTACACTTCTACCTCGACTGACATCTCTGCCCAAACTCTTTGTCTTTTAAATATGTCTGCTTGTGTCTGTATGTGTGGATGGATATGTGCGTGAGTGCGAGTGTATACCTGTCCTTTTTTCCCCCTAAGGTAAGTCTTTCCGCTCCCGGGATTGGAATGACTCCTTACCCTCTCCCTTAAAACCCACTTCCTTTCGTCTTCCCCTCTCCTTCCCTCTTTCCTGATGAGGCAACAGTTTGTTGCGAAAGCTTGAATTTTGTGTGTATGTTTGTGTTTGTTTGTGTGTCTATCGACCTGCCAGTGCTTTCGTTCGGTAAGTCACCTCATCTTTGTTTTTATATATAATTTTTCCCACGTGGAATGTTTCCCTCTATTATATTTATATATACACACACACACACACACACACACACACACACACACACACACACACACACACACACACACACACACACACACAAAAATGCTGGTTTGGCTATTTCAAAATACCATCCACAACACAACAGAAACCTTGAGAGCGAATACTGAAACAAGAAAGACGATTGTGCAGAAAATATTATTCTGAGAAAAGTACTATATGGGAGCAGATGATTCCCGAGTTTCAAGTGATCATAAACAAATTACCACACATGTCTATAGGACTATCCTGCCACAGTTATGAATAAAAATTTTACTGGGGAACCAATATTAAGATTATTTAAGTGCCACCTAAGAAAAGATAGAAGCAGAAAAATTTCTTAAGGTGGCAGATAACAGTCTACATAAAGCAAGCAGAAATCAGAACACAGAAATAAAATGCACTTGCGAATACACCCATATTTAATACATATGAATTAGAACTGAATGAGTATTATCACTGTAATTCAAATATAAAGAGAATAGTAAATTTTTTTCGAAATATTACAGACATTTTAAAACAGTTGGTATTCGACATCCAAAATCTGTTTAGTAGGCCCTAAAATGGGACAAGAAAAAGTATTATATAATATTGATGCAATAAAGAAATTTAAATCCCTGGACAATTAGCACCCTTTGCAAATTCAGCAAAATAATGTTCATTGGTAATTCCAGCTAATTGCTTTGTAGCTTCATGTTTAGTTTTCTATGAAGTAAAAGGAGAGGAGCAGGGAAGCAAAAAGATGAAAGGTGCATTGATAGAGAGCAGCATAATATGAGAGGGGGTGTGAGTGTGACATCAATGGAAAGGATATGATAGGACAAAAACTGTTATATGGAGAGTGTGGGGAGAGTAAGTTACAATAGGTTAAGGCCGGGATAATTTTGGGACCGGAGAACGTGTTGTAAGCATAATTCCCACCTGCGCAGTTCGGAAAAGCTGGTGGTGGAGTGGAGGATCCAGGTCACCTGGGGTGAGAAGCAGCCATTGAAATCAAGTGTGTTGTGTTCAGCTGCATGTTTAGCCACAGGGTTGGGCAGGTCATGCACCTGAGCCTTCCACTGGCATAAGATCCTCGAGGCAAGGGGCTGGGTTCAGGTGTGACACTGTGATGGACTAGGATGTTGTGGAGGTTGGGTGGGCAATAGAACATCACTTCAGGAGGGGCGCTGTCCCCTGGTCACCAGGCTGTCTGTCTGGAAGGGATGTTTTTGGTGTGCAAGGGAGGGACTTGTCAACATGCAGGTATTGTTGGCAGGTTTAATGTGGACAGAGGTGTGGTTGGAGCCTTCAGAGAGGGGGAGATCAATGTCCAGCAAGGTGGCATGCAAGGTTGAGAAAGACCAGATGAAACAGGTGAGAGAGAAGGTGTTGAGGTCATGAACAAATGAGGATGAGGTGTCTTAGCCCTGAGTCCAGATCATGAAAATATCATTGGTGGACCTTATCTAGTCCAGGGATTTGGTGTTTTGGGAGGCTAGGGAGGTTCCCTCTAGATGGCCCACACACAATTGGCACAGCCATGCGGGTGCCCATGGCTGTGCCATGGATTTGTTTGTATACCTTCCCTTCAAAAGAGAAGTGGTTGTGTGTTAAGATAAAGTTGGCAAGGTGTATGAGGGATGAGGTAAAGGGGTTTGGAGTCTGAAGAACATTGGAAAAAGATACATTCAATAGGGGAAAGACCATGGGCATGAGGGATGTTAGAGTGTAGGGAAGTGGCATCAGCAGTGATGAGTAGGGATCCAAGAGGTAAAGGGGTGTGGATGGTAGAGATTCAGTGAAGGAACTGGTTGGTTTCTTTGATGTGGGACGCACGACTTCGGGCAAATGGATGGAAGTGTTGGTAAAAGGGGGGGGGGGGGGGGGGATATTTCTTTCAGTGGGGCCAAAAGTACCATCGACAATGGGATGTCCAGGATTGTTGGGTTTATCGATTTTGGGGAGCATGTAGAAGGTGGGCGTGTGGGGTATGGCAGGTTAGGTGTGGAAAGTAAATGGCCCGCATCTCGTGGTCGTGCGGTATCGTTCTCGTTTCCCACGCCCGGGTTCCCGGGTTCGATTCCCGGCGGGGTCAGGGATTTTCTCTGCCTCGTGATGGCTGGGTGTTGTGTGATGTCCTTAGGTTAGTTAGGTTTAAGTAGTTCTAAGTTCTAGGGGACTGATGACCATAGATGTTAAGTCCCATAGTGCTCAGAGCCATTTGAACCATTTGAAAGTAAATGAGAAGATACACGAGGATGAGTGAAGAAATGTGCTCAATAGGAATAATCATAATTATCGTTTGGAAAAATTTGGTGCATGATATGCTGCACCAACAATCCACACAGTCAAGTAGCTTCATTTTGTGCACAGATGAGATGGTTGATACAGTATACCTCAGAAGTCAGAGAGCGTGTGGTTTGGAAAGCGAATATAAAACACTGGATGGAAGAGAAGGAATGGTCACTGAGATGAGTAATGTTTTAGGGAATAGTAACAAAGAAAAACATCACAGGGTTATGGGATGACAGAAAAAACTTAGGCAAAATAAAACAATGGTAACCCGAGGCTGGAATATCAAGAATTTTAGGAAAAGAATAAATTGCTACTCACTGTAAAGATGACATATTGAGTTGCAGACAGGCACAATGGAAAGATTGTTACAAGTTTAGCTTCCAGCCCAAAGCATTCTTCAGAATAGAAGAAACACACACACACACACATTCACATAAGCAAGCACACCTCATACACACACATGAACCCCATCTCCAGCAGCTGTCACGTTGAACAATAGCTGCAATTTGGAGTTGCGCAGGGAAGGAAGAGGGATAGAAGGGTATGGGAGTGGGGAGGGAAGAGCAGTGTCTGGCAGATCACGCAAGGACTACATGAAGGCATGACAAGCTTGCTAGGCACTGTGCTGGGAGGCTGTGGGGCAGTGAGATGGGGGCAGGGGGGAGGGGGGATTGGGGGGGGGGGGCAGAAAAGGAGAGGAGCAGGGAAGGGGAAAGACAAGCGAGTTGTTGACAGAGGGCAGCACACAATGAGGGTGGGGAACGTGAACAGTGAGGCGGTCACGAGGGTATGTGGACAGGGAGGAGGTGATAGGACAGAGAGGTCATAAACTCTTGTTTGGAGCAAGTGGGAACAGTGTGTTACTGTAGGTTAAGGCTGGGATAATTTTGAAACCAGAGAATATGTTGTAAGAATAACTCCCAATTGCACAGTTCAGTAAAGCTGATGGTGAAGGGGAGGATCCATATGGCTCAGGTTGTGAAGCAGCACTTGTAATCGAGCAGATTATGTTCAGCTGCAAGTTGTGCCAAAGAAGAATCTACCATTTTCTTGGCCACAGTTTGACAGTGGCTGTTGGTTCGTTGTCATACTAATACAAAAAGCTATGCATTGATTGTGACAGAGTTGATATATGGCATGGCTGCTTTCACAGATGGCCTGGCCTCTGATAAGGTATGATACACCTGTGACAGGACTGGAGTAGGAATTGCAGGGTGGATGGGTTGGGCAGGTCTTGTACCTGAGTCTTCAGCAGGAATATGATGTTTGTGGCAAGAGGTTTGGATTGGGAGTGACATAGGGAATGGACTAGGATGTTTTGGAGGTTGGGTGGGTGACGGAACACCACTTTAGGTGGGGTGGGACAGATCTTGGGTAGGATGTCCGTCATTTCATGGAACGATGATAGGTAGTCAAAACCCTCATGATGGATATTGTTCATTTGTTTTTGTTTGGGGTATTATTGGGTGATAAAAGGGGCACTCTTCATAGCTGGTTCTTGAGGTTGGTGGGAGGATTGACAGCGTATGGAGAAAAGTCACGGGAGATCTATTCATGGGCTAGGTCTGTGGGATTGTGTCTGTTGGTGAAATCCTTGGTGAGACTTTCAGTGTACTGGGCATGGGAGCACTGCAGATATCGCATCCTAGGTGGTCAGGTTGTATGGGACGTACTTTTTGGCATGGAGGGAGTGGCAGCTGTCAAAATGCAAATAATTTTGGTGGCATAGGAGGGTGCCAGGCAGGTGCCCATGACTGCTGCAGATTTGTTTGTACACCATCTCTTGAAAGGACAAGTAGTTGTGTTTTAGCAGAAAGTTGGTAATCTGTATGAGAGATAAGGAAGTGAAGTCTGAAGAACATTAGGAAAGGTAGTTTTCAACAACATTACAACCATGCACATGATGAGTGTTGGTGTATTTGGAAGTGGCATCATCAGTGACGAGTACAGTTCCAGGAGGTAAAGGGTGCTGATGATACTGAGTCGGTGAAGGAAATGTTTGGTATCTTTGATGTGAGAAGCTAGATTTCAGGCAGATGATTGGTGTTGGTCATTGAGTGCTGAAATTCTATCAGTCCCAGGTACAATAACCAGCACATTGGTACAATAAACAACACACTGTTTCCTCTCATCTTACATTTAGCATGTCACAAGCCTTATTGGACATAGGGAAAAGTTTCCCTTCCTCTACCCTGATCTCTTGACATCACTGTTGGTTTTGTGGATGCTGATGAATATGTAGGAGGCATATGAACAGGGTGTCATAGAGGTCAGGGTGAAAATGGATTCAGGGCACAGGTAGTGGGAAGGGCTTCAGGCTTTAAGGAGGGGTTGCAAGTTATGTTAGAATTCTGGGATGGAATCACTCTGACAGAGTTTATAGGCAGAGAAGCCAGATAATTGACAGATGTCTTCTGCCAGGTAGTCATCATGACTTGTAACGACAGTGGTGGAATACTTGTCTCCAGGAAGAATGATGAGATCAGGATCTGTTTTGTGGTTGAGTATAGCTGTTCATTCTTCTGCTGAAAGGTTTGTTTTCTAGGATGGGACCTGCAGAAGGATGATGAGGTCAGGTTCGAGGTAAGGAATTCCTGGAAGATAACCAGGGAGTTGTTAGGTGGGAGCAAGGGAGGATTGTGATTAAATGGTGGTATGAACAGGCAGAGGCAGAGGTCAGTGTTGGTGGCAAAGAAGTGTTTCCATTGCAGGGAGAATAGTCAGTGATAAGTCCAACAGGGTTAAATTTGGGTGCATGGCAAAGGTGAGGAGTTTGAATGAGACTAAAACTTCTGTGGGGCTTGGTTCTTTGGTGGAAAGCTTAACAACAGTGTTCTGAGAAGGTTTTGGCTCTGCATTTAGTGGAGTAGCGAGTTTTGAGGTATGTGGCAGGTTGAAAATGTCAGCTAGGCAGGGTCTGGGGGGCTATGACACATTGACGAGTAGGAATAATATAATTATGACAGGGATTGGATAGTGGTGCAGTAGGATGTCAGAGGGTTGGATAACTTATACAAATGCTGTCTGCTTCACACCTCAGGCCAACTGGATCTGCCACTACACCACCAGCTTTTCCAAACAGCACAGATGGGAGTTATGCTTACAACACGTTCTCTGCTCCCAAAATTATTCTGGCCTTAACCTATGGTAACTGGTAATTTACTCTCCCCACACCGTCCACACAACAGTTTTTGTCCCGTCGACTCCCCCCTGTTCACATCAACCTGACACTAGCCACTCTTATTGTATGCAGCTCTCTGCAAACACACATTCCATCTTTTCCCTTCCCTGGTCCCTTACTTTTCTGCTCCCCAACTCCCTACCTCATAGCCTCCTGCACTGTGCCTAGAAGGCAAGTCATGCCTTCAAGCAGTCACTGCATGCTGTGGCAGACTGCGTTCTCCCCCCCCCCCCCCCCCCCCTCCCACTCCCCACTCATTTACTGCTATCCCTTCCCCTTCCCTACCTCACACCAAATTGCTATTTGCTATTTTCATTCAACATGACTGTTGCATTCCAGTCACAGCTGCCAGAGATCCAAATGTGTAATATTCTTTCCATTGTGCCTGTCTGCAACTCAATGTGTTATCTTTATGATAAGTAGCAACCTATCTTTTTCCTAAAGTTGTTGATATTCCAAAGTTGACTTTTCATTGTTTGTTGTTAGTCTCGGTTTCACCTCTTTTTTGATAACTATAACTATCCTACCATTTCACATTAAACATATTAATGACTATTACACAAGTCTTTTACGCACTAGGACACTCATTATCAGAGATATTGCAAGTTTCTTTAGATTAATTTTGCTCCTTATCTGCTAAACGAGCCATCGATTCTCTTGTACCAGTGATAACACTAATTCCATATACTGCAGCAGCGGCAACACAGCCTGCTTGACACACTGTTTCCTCTCATCTTACATTTAGCATGTCACAAGCCTTATTGGACCTAGGGAATAGTTTCCCTTCCTCTACCCCTGATCTCTTGACATCATTAAAACCTTCTTTAAACCACCACATAAACGATCCTCTAGTTCACTGTGCATAAAAAATATAAATAACTAAATAAAAATGAATAAATAAAAAATTGTTTGTCTCAATTCATCATAAGTGTGTTACCCTGTATCACCTGATTCATCTCCTGGCTTTACCTGTGAAAACAGATTGTAATTACCACAATGTGGCACGGACAAAAGAAGGGCTTCAGCAAGAAAAAAACAAATGAATCTGGATAGAAGGAAAATAGAACTAGCACTCCTGTCAGAGAAGAAAGAAAGAAAATATAAGATTAAATGTGTTAGAATTGAAAAAATAAAGAAGTTAGATCTCCAAAGACTGATTCCCATCTCACCTCAAGATGCCCACCCTGAAGGGTTCTTCACCGAGACAGAGGAGGAAGCAGATTGTTAGTTATACTATACAGAACAGACGTCTCAGTTTCATCCATACACGCCCTGAAAATTAATCCTAACAACACCCCTATACAAGGTGAATAGAGATTGGGTAACCACTTGTTCGAAGTATTAAATTTTTGTTGTCGATCTGTAAGAGTGTAGTCAATGACAGCATTTCTCACAGTCAAAAGTATGTATGATGCATAATATTCCCTCTCAGTCATAAGTACTTCTGTACTTAATGACTTACAGTACTTATGAATAAATTACATTACCAAACATACCCTTTAAAAGATATACAAAAACCAACCATTATTTATAAAAGGAAAGAATACGATGCAATTCATACATACAGAACATATAAAAGCACATTTTCTACATTCAAATAGAGCTTGTAAAATAAAAATTTTATTGCATTCATGGGTTTTGTGTGCTTGAGCACACATGTTGTTTATAATCATATATTTAATAATATATAGGGTGTTCATTTTAACTGAAGGCACTGAAATATCTTGAAAACTACAGATCAGATCAAAAAAAGTTATAATTCCAATTTGTTTGTCTCAGAGTGTGACATCCAACAATACCACACTCGACCCCCTCACCACAGTTCGTGCATGGGTAGTGGGGCACAACTTCGGAATCTTCTATGGGATTCATATTTTTTATTGCAGGTTATAATTCTACAGCAACATCTACATAAGCCTGAAGCATTTTCTTTGTTTTGCCACAGTGCCACTGTAATTGGAGGAATAGAAATGGGTACACAAATGTAATTTACGATATGCTACTCAATGGCCCTTAAATAACCAGTGACACGTGGGACCCCAGCTCCATGCTGCAAGGATAGGACACACCAGTATTTCATAACATCTGATTGGGAACCCCATTCACAACATTGTATTCCTCTGACATATTCAACATGGGACTACTCGATTTGCCTGTGGCCATAGCTGGAGGTGAATCCTACTCTACTTTTCCAATTAGAGTAAGTGTTCAAACACAGTAACATCAACTTTAATATACCAGTGGGGATTTTTCAGAATGAGATTTTCACTCTGCAACGGAGTGTGCACTGATACGAAACTTCCTCGCAGATTAAAACTGTGTGCCAGACCGAAACTTGAACTCGGGACCATTGCCTTTCGCATGCAACTGCTCTACCATCTGAGCTACCCAAGCACGACTCACGCCCCATCCTCACAGCTTCACTTCTGCCAGTACCTCATCTCCTACCTTCCAAACTTTACAGAAGCTCTCCTGCAAACCAGAGCAGAAGAGCTTCTGTAACGTCTGGAAGGTAGGAGACAAGGTACTGGCAGAAGTGAAGCTGTGAGGACGGGGTGTGAGTCATGCTTGGATAGCTCAGATGGTAGAGCACTTGCCCGCGAAAGGCAAAGGTCCCAAGTTTGAGTCTCGGACTGGCACACAGTTTTAATCTGCCAGGAAGTTTCAGTGGGGATTGTTTACACTCCAGTTATTCTGGTCAACGCTACTGTGGTTTCTGAATGTAGACTCATCGGAAAATAGTACATTGGCAAAGAACATGTGGTCATTTGCATTTGTTGACATTCCCATTCATAAAACATTACCCAGTTATGGAAATCAGTGCAATGAAGTTCTTGATGCAGTAAGACTCGGTGTGGACAATACTTATGACAATGCTGTATTGTGATAATGCTATCTATAGACATACCTGGACCGATGTTTAATTGCCAGGTGCTTATCCACGGCTTGTGGTGGCCTGCCACTAGTACAGCTATTTCATTATCTTCTCCTGTGAAATGTATGCTTCGGTTCCCTTTGCTGGTCTTTATGCTGCCATCAGACATAATGGTATTCACAACCTTGTAAATGAACGAATGAGAGTGAGCTTTCTCTGGAAAATGTTCAGCATATGAGGCAACAGCAGCCTCAACATTTATGCTGCATTTTCCATAAATCTCAAGATCATTTCAATTTTTCTTCTGCAGTTGCAGAACTCACCATCCACTTGCACTCCACTCCAGGTGATACGTAGGTGTACAGGCAACAAACACTGTGTAAGTATTGTAATGTCTAGAGCTGCTGCTTGTCCTACAGCTGCACAGGACGTGAGCTCCAGTCACAGTGTACTACTCATTATGACATGTCGTAGTTCACTATACAGAAACAGCAGCAGGTCAAGTAGTCCCCTGTTCAATATGTTAGAGGAATACGACACTGTGAATGGGGTTTCCAATTAGAAGTTATGAAATACTGGCCTGTCCTACAGTCACAGCATGGAAATAGGGTCCCATGCACCCTTGCATATTTAAGGGCCATTGTGTAGCATGTCGTATGTAATGACTGTGTACCAATTTCTGATCCTCCAACTACAGTGTCATCTGTGACAAAACAAAGAAAATGTTTAAGGCAAAAAGGATGTAGACTTTGCCGTACAAATGTAATCAGCAATAAAAAATGGAGGTTCTGATTGAAGATTTCAAAGTTGCATCCCCCCTACCAATGCACGGGGTGGAGTGACGGGTCAAGTGTGGTATCACAGGGTGTCTACCTCCGACACAAAAAATTGAAATTATAACTTTTTTTTTATCCTATGGGTAGTTTTTAAGGTATTTCAATGTCTTTAGTTAAAATGAACATCCTGTATGTCCTCTATGCTTCAATATCAAATAACATACTTTCTCACTCCCTTCAAAACAAATTCTGACCTAATCATTCTACCTTCAGACAAAGGTGCCACAACTGTTGTTATGAATCACAGTGACTACTTTGCAGAAGGCATCTCCTAATTATCTGACTGCCCCGCCTTTAAACTCTGCCAGAGCAATCCTATTCCAGAAGTTCAACACATAACCTACAATCCCTGCTTAAAAACTTGGGCCCATCTCAGAATCTCCCCCTTGAATCCATTTCTCTACTCACACCTATGATACCCCTCATGGCAACCTTCTACATATTCCCCAACATCCACAAGCCCATCAATTTTGGATACCCCATTATTGTTAGTTATTGTGCTCGCACTAAAAGACCTTTGGCACTCACTCACCTATGCCTCTAACTAAGTGCCCAAAATCTAGGCTCCCAGATCAAAGATATCAAATGTATACAAACACATCCATAGCACAGTCATGAGCACCTACATGGCACCCTCCTACACCAACCTATTTTTAGGTATCTAGAGGAAACCGTTCTATCCTCCCAGAACCCCAAACCTCTGGTCTGGTTCAAGGTTCACTGATGACCTCTTCATGATCTGGACTAAGGGTCGAGACGCCTTATCATCATTACCACAACCTCAAAAACTTCTCTTCTATACATTTCATCTGGTACTCCTCAACCCAGGGTGTCATATGCCTGGACATTGATCTCCTCCTCTCTAATGGCCCTATCCACACCTCTGTTCACATTAAACTCATCAGCCACCAACAGTATCTGTGTTTCAATAGCTGCCATTCCTTCGACACCAAAAAGTCCCTCACACACAGCCCGACCACCCTTGGACACTGTATCTGCAGTGATAAATACTCCCTTTCCCAGGATGCTGACAGTCTCACAAAGGCCTACTCTGACAGCCAGTATCCCCCAGACCTAGTCCTTAACAGGATTATTGAAGGGACAGATTGCTGCTCATCGAAATTTTCTGTGTCACTTCCCCACACACCAATCCCCCACCAACATCTGAACCCAGCTACAGAGGAAAGCCCCCTTTGTCACTCTGTACCACCCCAGATTTGAACTAGTGAACAACATCCTTCATCAGGGTTTTGATTACCTATCACCCTGTCCTGAAATGACAGAAATCCTACCCAAGATCCTTCCCACCCCTCCCAAAATGTATGCTGTCACCCACGCAAACTCCATAACATCCTAGTCCCTTCCCTATGTCACACTAAACCCCAACTCATCACCACAAGCATCATATCCCTGTTGAAGACTCAGATACAAGGCCTGCCCAATCCACCCACCCAGCATTTCCTACTCCAGTTCTGTCACAGGCTTATCCTACCACATCAGAGACAAGGCCACTTGTGAAAGCAGCCATATCATATACCAGCTCCGCTGCAATCATTGCACACCATTTTATATTGGTTTGACTACCAATCAGTTGTTCATCAGTTCAAATGGCCACCACCAAGCTGTGGCCAGCATCATCGTAGATCACTCTGTGTCACCACATGCAGCTGAATATAACATGCTTGATTACAATAACTGGTTTACAACCAGAGCCATCTGAACCTTCCCCTCCACCACCAGCCTTTCCGAATTGGGTAATTGGGAGTTATCCTCACAGCACATTTTCTGCTCCAGAATTATTCCAGCCTTAACCTAAGTAACCTCCTGTCCCCATATTCTCCACTTAACAGTTCCCACCCCATCTGTCCTACCACCGCCTGTCTGTCACATACCCTCAACACGACCCTGTTTTCAGTCCCCACCCAAATTGTGTGCCGCCCTCTGCCGATGTTCCTGCCCATCTTTCCCCTTCCCTGCTCCTCTCCTTTTCCACTTTTCATCCCTTCCTGTAGTCCTGCATGCTCCTCCAGACAGCACTCTTCTCACTCCGTACCCATACCCTACTATCCCTCCTCCTTCCCCGTCTAACTCCAAATTGAAACTTTTGTTCAATGTGCCAGCTGCATTCCAGTCCAAGCTGCCAGAGTTAGCAGTCATATGGTGTGCAGTATGGTTGCTTGTGTAAATAGTCTTTTTGTTGTGCCTGCATGCAACTCAACATCATGTTCCTTAAATGCTGCCTAAACCATGGAATTGTCCTCTCCTTCTCCCCAATGACCTAACCATAAAAATTCCTTTCTCTGGATCACACCACTCATCCTCCTTTCAAAATGACATTTACCTTGTCACATTCCATCCATCCCTGGCCCTCACAAACCTGGTACTGCAAAAACACATCTCCATGGCACAGGCTTTCTAAAATCACCTCTGCTCCCTCTGCAAAGTACTGCTACTGTGCAATCATTGCTACATACATCACATCACTGAAATTGAATCCCTCAGTATCCAGCACCTGGAGGAACATTCCCGACACCATTACCATAAGTTATCCAACACTGCTGACATCCTACTGCCACCATGGTGAAGCACTATCCACCCCCTAATCTACTCACAGTGTTCCTCCTTTCAACCCCTCATAGCATCCAGACCCTGCCTAGCTGACCTTTTCAACTTGCCATATCCCCGAAAACTTCCTACCAACACTCCACTAAATCCAGAAGTGAAACATACCCAGAACACTCCTGTTAAGCTTTCCACCAAAGTCCTCAGCCCCATAGTCAAATTTAACAATGTTGGCCTTGTCAAAGACCTATTCTCTTACTCCCGATCCCTGCAATGGAAACGCTTCTTTGCCACCAGTTCCTCCAACCAAAGACAACCTAACACCAGCACCGAACCTGCCCCTGACCCCCCACCCCCACCACCCAGTACATACTAACACCCAACTGCAATCCTCCCCCCTTCCACCTAACAACCCCTTGGCCATCTCCTAGGAAATCTTTACCTCCATCTTGGCCTCACCACCCTAACCCAGGTCTGTTCCTAAGAACATTAACATTTCAGCAGATGAAAGGACACCCATACACAACCTCAAAGCAAATCAGGAGTTAATCATCTTATCTGCAGACTAAGGTTCCACCACTGTCTTTATGGAACAGACCTCCTGGTGAAAGGCATCTGGTCATTATCTGACTCCTCCACCTATAAACTCTGCCAGAGTGATCTCATCCCAGAAGTCCAACATAATTTCCAATCTCTGCTTAAGACCTTAGGTCCTTCTCAGAACCTCTCCCCTGAATCCATTTCCCTTCTCACTCCTATGATACCCCACACACCCACCTTCTACATGCTTCCCAACATCGCCAAACACAACAACCTAGGACACCCCATTTATCTGGCTATTGTGCCCTCACTGAAAGAATTTTGGCATTCAGTCACCAACACTTCCAACCAACTGCCTGAAATCTGGCACCCCACATCAAAGATACCAATCACTCCCTTCACAACTCTCCACCATCCCCACCCCTTTACTTCTTGGATCTCTGCTCATCACTGTTGATACAACCTCCCTATGCATCAACATCCCTCATAAGTGTGGTCTTGCTCCTATTGAACACCCCCTCTCCAACATCCTTCACACTTCAAACCCACTACCTCATCCCTCATACATCCAACCAACTTATCCTAACACACAACTACTTCTCCTCCCAAGGGAAGTCTTTTCTTAATATTGTGGATTGACAAAAAACATAGTAGTGAGCTTAACAGAACATGGGAAGCTACTTTATAATACACAGAGCAAGTATTCGTCTAAAGTACATTCACTCTTCACAACTTCCACTTTGTCATCATTTTTGTGGTAGGCAGACTATGAACACCTTGATAATAAAGAAACATAAACATCGTAATTGAATAAATAGATCATTGGTGAAAAACCTTTTGACAACATGTGCATAAATGTTAAGCATAATTAAAGGGAAAATCAATATAGAAAGGATAACCTGAGAGAAGGTTTGTTATTACACAGTTCAACATAATATATGTGAGTTAAGCACTGCAATACGCATAGCTTGAGTGGTAGAAAAGAAGGAGTCAGGAAAAAATGCATTTAAAATAACCAGGTAAATTCAATATGCTATGGAAAACTTCATCATTGGAAGTTAAAAAGTTAAGGGTTAGAAGCTATGCACACAGTTACAAAATTTTTAATATGGGATGGACCCAAGTTTCTGTAGGTTTGGGAGAGAGGAATGTTAGGTGAACTCAGAAAAGGGAGAACACAATGAAAAACAAAATTCAGAAAATTTCAAATTGTCATGGGTTAACCTCTAAATATACTGATTGTGTTGGGCATTCGTAAACCTTGGTGAAGAGAACTGATTACAAACTGCAGCTTGGTTACATTGTTTCTCAAGTGAAGACTGACATCATACTCATTCAACAGAACTAGATCGGAAAATCTTCTCACAAAGTACTTCCAACACTGAAACCACATACATCCCATGGTTGTATGTGTGCTGCTGTCAAGTCCTCTGGGGTGACCAGGTGAACAAGTTTCCTGTCCTTGGGGATGACATTCAAAATAGTTTTTTCATACTGACCACGCAACTTCTCATATTTTTAGAAGAAACTAAAGATTAATGGAGATTTTGAATCGAGAATTCAAGAATCTCTTTTTGAAGCTCCAAATGTCCTTATGACAGCATCAAAATCTGGCAAACAAACATCTGACCAAGTCAAAAGATATTTTAAAGATGTTTTCCTTCTGAGTGAGGGAGAAAAATCTGTATTACTGTTAGATTCTTTGGGGATGGTGAATGTGAAAGAACCATTTAGAATGTCATACCTGAGGAGAATGAATGTGGTCATCTGATGATTCCAAATGTATCGATGGCATAGGTACAGCCATGGGATATACACAGCTTTTGATATTGGAAGAATTTTGTGAGAAGAATTTCAGATCTAGTTCTGCTGAATGATTATGGTGGTATCAGTTTCCACTTGAGAAACAATATAATAAAGCTGCAGTCACAAGTACATAATCCATTCTCTTCATCAAGACCTACCAATGTACTGATTGGTACACATCAGGATATTTGGAGGATCACCTATGACAATTTGAAATCCTGTTGAATTTTGTTTAATACTGAGTTCCCTGTTGTATATACTATGTGAAGAAATTTCATTGATTTTAGGTGCATGGTGCAAAAAAACATTAAGCTTTAAGAATTTCTTTACAGTTTAAAATTACTGGAGTAATTTTGCACCATAATAATGATTACTTATTATTTTCAACCAACAATACACATCTGTGAAATGGTAAACCAAAAACATCAATGTAAAATATAAAATAACAATTTAAAACATAAAACAAAAATCAGTAAAATCAATAATTAGAATAATAATAAGTTTTTAGATATTTTAATTAGGTAAACTGAAAATCTCCAGCAGGACATTGTGTACAGTTTGTTTTCCAAAAATGGTAATTTGGAAACCAGCATTATTATACATGGATGTATATGGCTCAAAAGCTTCTATAATTTATGTTATAACAAAAGTTTTCGTTTTTCAAAATAAATTAATGGTGGTGGGATATTTTGCAAAATTTCAAATTATTCCAAAAGCTGATTATGCAGTTTTCAAGAAAGTTAATTATATTTCAAAGATATTCCCTTTCAACCTAACATGCCAACTGACATTTTGAGGTGTGTTTTACACATTAAAAGTAAAAATAGGCATAAACAAAAAAACATGTTGTATTATTTTGCCCCCGCTATACATCCACCACATTATGTCAAAATTGTTTACTTACACTATGTGCTCAAAAGTATCCAGACACCTGACTGAAAATGACTTACAAGTTCATGATGCCCTCCATCGGTAATGCTGGAATTCAATATGGTATTGGCCCACCCTTAGCCTTGATGACAGCTTCCACTCTCGCAGGCATATGTTCTATTAGATGCTGCACTGAGGGGAAGTATCGATGTCGCTCGGTGAGGCCTGACACGAAGTCAGCGTTCCAAAACATTCCAAAGATGTTCTATAGGATTCAGGTCAGGACTCTGTGCAGGCCAGTCCATTACAGGGATGTTATTGTCATGCAACCACTTTGCCAAAGGCCATTGTCATGCAACCACTCCGCCCAAGGCCGTACATTACGAACAGGTGCTTGATCATGCTGAAAGGTGTAATCACCATCCCTGAATTGCTCTTCAACAGTGGGAAGCAAGAACGTGCTTAAAACATCAATGTAGGCTTGTGCTGTGATAGTGCCATGTAAAACAAGGGGTGCAAGCCCCCTTCATGAAAAACACGACCACACCATAACACCACCGCCTCCGAATTTTGCTGTTGGCACTACACACGCTGGCAGATGACATTCAACGGGCATTCGCTATACCCACACCCTGTCATCGGATCGCCACATTGTGTACCATGATTCTTCACTCCACACAACATTTTTCTGCTGTTCAGTCATCCAATGTTTATGCTCCTTACACCAAGTGAGGCATTGTTTGGCATTTACCAGCATGATGTGTGGCTTATGAGTAGCTGCTCGACCATGAAATCCAAGTTTTCTCACTTCCCGCCTAACTGTCATAATACTTGCAGTGGATCCTGATGCAGTTTGGAATTCCTGTGTGATGGTCTGGATAGATGTCTGCCTGTTACACATTGTGACCCTCTTCAACTGTCAGCAGTCTCTGTCAGTCAACAGACGAGGTCAGCCAGTACACTTTTGTGCTGTACATGTACCTTCATGTTTCCACTTCACTATCACATTGGAAACAGTGGTCCTAGGGATGTTTGGGAGTGTGGAAATCTCATGTACAGACATAAGACACAAGTGACACTCAATCACCTGACCATGTTCGAAGTCCATGAGTTCTGTGGAACGCCCCATTCTGCTCTCTCACGATGTCTAATCACTACTGAGGTCGCTGATATGGAGTACCTGGCAGTAGGTGGCAGCACAATGCACCTAATATGAAAAACATATGTTTTTTTGGGGTGTCCAGATACTTTTGATCACACAGTGTACACTTCGGAATGTTCTGTTGTAACGTCTCATAGATTTGCTTTTAATGGTACTTTTTTTGTTCGTAGTTTCAGCTACTTTTAGGAAGAATTCTTTGGATTTAGTGATCACCAATTTGAATTTGATACCACTTTTCTCACTACGGCTGTGGGTTGATTTGCATAATGCTTTGTTTCACTATTTTTGATGATACTGTGAAGAATTCCATATACTACTTTTAGTCTTGATTAAAGCTAGTCTACTCATCTACATTAAATAAAAGTTCTACAAAAATGAAACAATGGAAACTTCAGGTAGGAGTATCAACAAAGTAGGAAAAGACAGATCGCTACTTATCATAAAGAAGACATGTCAAGTAGCAGACAGTCGCAATTAAAAAGATACTTACATAAAGCTTTTGGCCGCATCCTCCATCAGTAAAAGAGAGACATGCAGGATCCACACACACAAGTAAGCACACCTCACACTCACAAGACTGCCAACTCCAGCATCTCAGGCAGGAATGCCATTTCAGCCCAAGATGCTGGACCTGGCAGTCGTTTGTGCATAAGGTGTGCTTGCTTATGTGTGAGAAAGGTGAATGTCCCTCTCTTACTGATGAAGACTGTGGCCAAAAGCTTGATGCAAGTGTCTTTTAATTGTGCCTGTCTGCAAGTTGGCGTGTCTTCTTTAGAGTAAGTTGTTGTTAAATGAAGTACTCTCCTCTTGGCGAAAAATACTTTGATCCCAAACGTTAGTCTAAGCTGCCACCATAAAAGTCCCTCTCACTTTGTAAAAGAAACTTACTGTAATGATATCGACTGAAGCAATTCAGGAAAAAACATTAAAAAGTACAAAGCTTTAGAAACACTATAAAAATGGAGATCAACTGAAAATTATAGCATCTCGAAATAAAATTGTATAAGAGAAAATACATCTGCATTTAATTAATTCAATCCTAAGTGAAACATTATCTCACAATATTTCTTCTTCTTCCTCTCCTCAGTAATCGCAGGCCCTGTAGACCAGGCACTGCACCATCGATCTGCATCCACTGCCTTCTATCTCTCGCAGTCTCTCTCTACCCTGCGGAAATTTCTAATGCTGCGATGTCCTTCTCTATGTCATCTTTCCACCTTTTACGATGTCACCCCAATGGTCTTGTTGCCTCAATAGTTCCGTCAAAGGCTTTTTTGGTGATTCTGTTGTTTTCCATTCTAGCCACATGTTCAGCCCATTGCAATCTCCTACTTTTTAATTTCTGGATGATAGTGGGTTGCTCCATTAGCTGATAAATTTTATTGTTCTTTTGAATTCTCCACACACCATTCTCCAACACTGGTCCCCAGATTTTTCTCATTATTTTTCTTTCGAAAACATTCAGTTTTGCAATAATTAAATGTAAAAGATTTACATGCCACTAACACATGGAAAATTGAATAAGAATAGAGAGTATAATACATTCTACCAAGCACATATTGTGGGATGACATAACATACAGACCACAGCTTCGAATGTTTCAGCATCATCCACAAAAATGTACTTCTCTGTTACAACACACAGTCTCCTGATTGTATCATCCAGCTTCTTTAAAGACTTCCCTGTGAAATAAGAAGAACACCATAAAAATAGGTGTTTTAGGCTCAACAAGCAC
The DNA here is from genome assembly GCF_023864345.2 of Schistocerca serialis cubense. Taxonomy (NCBI): domain Eukaryota; kingdom Metazoa; phylum Arthropoda; class Insecta; order Orthoptera; family Acrididae; genus Schistocerca; species Schistocerca serialis. Next base: position 720,375,835 of record NC_064639.1, on the reverse strand, counting down.
ATGTAAAATGATTATAGCAACCAAAATCAACCAATGCTTATTGTATTATACTGTGAAATATATTTAAGGATGAAGTAAATAAATTGATATATTGGAGATAAGCATGTAGGACTGATGGTGTTACAAGTGTATCACATATAGGTAGTTGAAAAAAATAATATTTTGAAATGATCTATAAACGGTGGTAAGTCAACAAAACACTGACACACAGAATTTATGGTATCCAAACATCTTGGTGTTCACATTCATTACAGTAACTTAAAGACAGAATTGACTGCATCATTATTACATCACAACTATGCTGCAATGTGTATTCAAAGTAAACAAAACGGAGCAACAAAAAAGTATTATTCACTTTATGTATTTACGTTTTTGAGGTGTTGGCCGAACAGTGAGTTGCCGAAGTAAGGCTGGTACCTCAAAAAATAGTGTATCCACAAGACAAGACATTGGAATGTACCTGCAGTTGTGAATATGGAAAATCATCAGCTGTATAACGGAATGACAACAACGAAAATTTGTGACAGACCAGGACTCAAACCTGCATTTCACTCTTATAGCAAGCAGTCGCCTTAAAATTTTGCTATCCAAGCACAACTCACAGTCAGACCCAAACTTCCATATGTCGCCAATCATGCATCTACAACCTGTACCGAGCAAGGTGGTGCAGTGGTTAGTGCACTGGACTCACATTTGGAAAAACAATGGTTCAATCCCGCATCTGGCCATCCTGACTTAGGTTTTCCGTGATTTCCCTAAATCGCTCCAGGCAAATGTCAGGATGGTTCCTTTGAAAGGGCATGGCCGACTTCCTTCCCCATTCTTCCCTAATCAAATGAGACCGATGACCTGACTCTCTGGTCTCCTGCCCCAAACAACCCAACTACCCCCCAACAACCTGTACTACATTTTACGTGAAAGTCAATTCTCTGGTTTCAGCAGATAAATACAGTACTGCAGTTCCTGTGTTATTCTGAATTATGACACAATGTAACAGGCACTGTGATAACTACAGTCATTATGAAATACATGAAATGTATTTATAGTTGTGAACATTGACAACCATCAGCTGTATAATGGAATGACAACAACAAAAATTTGTGGCAGAGCAGGACTCAAATCTGATTTTTCCTTTTATCACAAGTAATCGCCTTACCATCTGGCTATCCAAGCACAACTCATAGCCAGACCCAAACTTCTATGTGTCATCAACCATGTGTCTACAACCTGTACTTGGACATCTATTATGTACATTCTCATACAGGGGAGACATTTTACTTGACATACGATATTGCAGTGGCTGTGTTGTTCTGAATTATGATGCAATGTTCCTTCAGGCATGCATGAACATCTGAAGCAACAGGCACTGCAGCGACTACAACCATTATGAAATACATGAAATATATTCACACTTGCGAATACAGACAACCTTCAATTGTATAATGGATTGATGACAATGAAAATTTGTGCCAGAGTGGGACTCTAACCCCAATTTCCCACTTTCTGGTCACCTTACTATTTGGATATCCAAACATGACCCACGGCCAAACCCAAACTTCCATATGTTGCTTAACCATGTGTCTACAACCTTTACTCAGACATCCATTGCGTATATTCCCATACAGGGAAGACATTTTACTAGAAGATCACTTGTCCGGTATTGGCAGATAAATACGATATAGCTGTGTCTGTGTTATTCCGAATTATGGTGTTTCTTTGGCACATGCATGCATGTCCAAAGTTGTTCAGTTTCAGGTGCAGCATAATAAATGTCAAGTTACTCAGTGTACAACAGATGACAACCTTCCTCTAACAGCAAGCAACACTGCCACAAGTTGCTGCACCTTAATTTCTCCCATTCAGTAGCATGGAAGAGAAATGGTTGGAACATCGTGCACAGTTGGAGGTCCACTTCGCTGAATACACCATCACAAGTATGGTATGCACTGCACTTTTACTGTTGATGGTCAGTGCCAGCATGTATTGCATGTGCTTAAAATTGTGCCCCAATTCTCATCCCAAGACTACCAGTTACGACAATCTGATTCAGCTGCTGAATGAACATTATGAGAGTCAGGTGCATGTCACAGCAGTAAGGTTTAAATTTTCCCAGCTCAAGAGGCAGACAGCACAAACGTTCAAATACTGGATTCCTGAAATCAAGAGGGCTAACAAGACATTGCAGGTTCAAGTGTTGTTGTGTACTATTTTAAAATTGCTGGATCCTTATCAAAAACAGCACTGTCTACTTTGGAATCTCAGACTATTGTGGACTCAACTGTGGACTCAACTGAAGTTCATTTTGAGGCTCCATGTATTTCTGTTATTCAAACTGCACTTCACAGTCTAAAGTTAATGCCAGTGTTAATAGGGCTCAGACAAACAGTAAACATAGAGGTAAGAACTTTCAGTCTCCTGGTACTATGAGGAAGTCTTGTCCTCAACGGTTTTCTAATCATGACCAAAAAGCTTGTTCATATCATGACGCAAAATGTTTCCAGCTTGGAAAGCAAGGTCATATTCAAACAATATGTTTTACAAGGCAACCCAAGCTCGAGTGCTGGCTGATGTCATGCAGGCACACGGTCGCAGCATTGCTATCATCAAGTGTAGTCTGTAATAGTGAGACCCCTAAAGCGCTTGTACTTTTCGGATCATGGAACTCTTTTGCTGCTTTCCGTAGACAGGAGAGCAAACATTTTGATCAATTATGAGTGCCTTGAAGGACAATTAAATTTCATTTAAAACACTGGTGGATCTGTTTCCCTTATTAACAAAGACACATATGAAAAGATCGGTAGCCCACAGTTCAGCAGTATATTTCTGTTTTGCTGCATACAACAGACACGAAGTACTAGTACTTCATATGTGCAGCTTGCCATCAACTTTTTGTGGAGTTATGAAAGGTTCTTCATGCTGGAAACATGGCAAACATTTTTGGTTTAAATTTGTTTAAGTTGTTCAACCTGTGTACAAGGCAATGTGATACAACTCAGTGTTTCAGTGCCTCCCACTAATGTTTCTGACTTGTATGATAAGTAAACAGACCTTTTGAACCAGGTTTATGGAGGGCTAATAATTCTGAAGCACACATTTCTGTCAAAGAAAAAGTGCAACTGCCATTTTTTCATGCACCACCTGTACCCCATGCAATAGGTGAGAAGGTTGCTGTAGAACTGCAATGATGAAAAGACATTGGGATTATCTAACCTGTTTCTGCAAGTCAATGGGCATCGCCCTTGGTCGTTCAAAAAAGCCAGAAGGCAGTTTGCATCCATGTGCTGATTTTAAAGCAACAGTAAACCCACAAACTGTCATGGATTCTTTTCCTCTTCTATGACCTGAGGTATAAATGGATAGACTAGGGCAGGGAAGATTCTTTTCCAAGACGATTCACATGAGGCACAATTACCACTGGACAAGCAGTCCAAGCAATATTTTGTGATAAACACTCACCTAGGTTTGCACCAGTTTCAAATACTACTGTTCAGAAGTGCTTCAGCTCCAGCTGTTTTTCAACAGTTCTTGGAACAATTAATGACAAGAGTCCCTCTTGTATAAACTATTTGGACAATATCATTGTTGCAGGTCATATGCCTGCTGAACATTTGACAAATTTAGGTTGGTTGTTTCAAGTTCTTTCTGTGGCTGGCTTAAAGTGCAACAAGTTTAAGTGCTCCTTCTTCCAAGACACATGATAAACACACAGAAAATTCACGCTGCTACTTTGTACATTCCTGTGAATTCATTAAAACCAATGTGCAAATTGATGCTTCTGTGAACCGGGAGCACCAGAGAAATGATATTTTTGTGTGGTCCCAAGAATGTCAGGATGCATTTTAGCAAGTAAAGAACTCATTATTAAGCCACTGTTGTTAGATATACATTTTGATCCGGGTATGTGTAATCAGCAGTCTAAGAATAGAAATCGACAGCCTGAAGTCCGAAAATATGGAACTGAAGTCGAAGCGAAACATGGATCCATTGCTTCAAGACAGACAGAAGGACAAAAACTTTCGCGAGAACATGGCTACATTGGTGCAAAATGACGCTGATAAATCATCAGAATGGAAGGTAGTACACAACAAGCGTCAAACAATCGGCACTAAAAATTCGTGTACAGCAAATATTTTGAGGTTCGAGAATGTAAACAATTTTGATGTACTTTGTTCTAGTAATAGTCTCACTGAAAGTGAAAACAATCGTAAGAAGAGTGTGCCGATAAACTATCGGAAAAAGGTTAGGTTTGATCTTCCAAAGCCACAACGTTCAGTTAACAGCAATGAAAGTGGCAGTGGTGTGATCCAGTCTGCTGTGAGTGAAACATCAACAAATCGTTTTCACATTTTCGCTGATAGTCATGGTAGAGGCATGGCTGATATAGTGAAAAGCAGTTTTAATGCTGCCGATGTTTGTGGAATTGTGAAGCCAGGTGCTAAACTTCAAGAAGTTGTAGCGGGGTGTGATCCTGAAAAAGTAAAAAACGAGTGTGTGATCTTAATAGGTGGCTCAAACAACGTTGCCTGCAACGAAGGGAATGATGCCATACAGTCGCTCAGGAAGAAAATATCGTCGCTTCATCAGTCTAAGGTATTTGTTGTGAACATTCCAAAGAGACATGACTTAATTCCACAGTCCTGTGTAAATGAGGCTATCTCACAAACGAACTCTAAGTTAGCAAAGTTGTGTAAGCATTTTAAAAATACTTGTGTTGTAGATGTAAGCAGTTTTGGACGAGAATTATTTACAAGACACGGTATGCACCTGAACAGATCAGGAAAAAAAGCATTAGGTAACCTCTTAAAAACAAAAATATTGGAAGAAGTCCACAAATGTACCCCAAAGTTGGAACCAATCGCACTTGAATGGCTCCAACCATCAAGTCAGACTCGGTTTCAAACTCAAATGTTTCAGGAAATTGTTAGTAATGAACGTACTGTGTCTGTAGCTACCGATAATTTTTTAGGCAAAAGTTTAGATCTGTCTCTAATTCCAAAGAAATGACGATTTTTCACCAAAATGTGGGAGGACTTGGTAATAAAGTAAATGACATTACTGTTCTGTTAGAGGAACCACAAGGAATAAAAGATACTTCACATCATGTGAAGGATATTGAAAGGTTACAGCTAAGTGATTACTGTCAGGCAACGCATTACTCTAGAACCATCATGGAAAAAGGTGGAGTGGTAATTCATGTAAAAAACAACATATCTTACAATGCATTAGATTTAAAGAGCCATTGTATAGAGCAACAAATTGAAGTATGTGGTGTTGAGATTACTGTAAATGACTTCACAGCTGTAGTGTTAGCACTGTATAGATCTCCCTCAGGGAATTTGAATGTATTTCTTAAGCACTTAGATTCTTTATTATCCATACTGTACTCAAAGTCCAAGAACTTGATAGTTACTGGTGACTTTAATGTTGATTTCCTAAATGAGAGCAATAGTAAAGCTGATTTAGTACATTTAATGGAGTCTTATAATCTGATGGCAATAGTAGATTTCCCAACTAGGATTACTGTTAACAGTAAAAGTCTGATAGATAATATATTTATAGATAAGTCTAAATGCAATGAGATCACTGTACATCCAATCCTTGGCCTTTCTGATCATGGTGGTCAGTTGCTTAGGCTCAATTACATCAGTGTATGCAACAGTTCCGAGCATTCTTGGAAATCTTTTAGGATAATAAATGAACAGGGCCTTAAAAAATTCAATGATAGCCTAAAAGAGATAGACTGGAGCCGAGTTTATAGGGAAACAGATGTAAACAAAAAGTACAATTCATTTTTAAATGAATTCATGTCTGTATTTGAGTCCATCTTTCCCAAAAAAGTAGTTAGAAATAGTCATATAGGCACTGCCAAGAAGTCTTGGATCACTACAGGGATAATAACATCGTGTAGAACAAAGAGGATGTTATACAGTTCTCTCAGGACTTGTAATGATCCAAAGAAACAACAACACTACAAACTTTACTGTAGCATTCTCAAGAAGGTTATAAATAAATCTAAAAGTATGTGCATAAAATCAGAAATTGAAAGCTCAGAAAATAAAATTAAAACTATATGGAATGTAATAAAGAGGGAAACTGGCAGGACAACAGGGAACATGTCTCAGGTAGAGATTAATACAGGGGACAGTATCATAAAGAAACCTGAGTTGGTTGCAGAAATATTTAATAACCATTTTTTGAGAGCAGCAGAGAAGACAGGCTGTAATGGTTCTATGGAAGAATCATTGTCCCTCCTACAGAAAGCTATTAGCAACAGAATCCCACAGTTATCCTTACCTCCAGTTACTGTAAGCGAAGTCAGAAGAGTAATTAGATCATTAAAAAATAAAAATTCTGCTGGTGTGGACAATATTTCTAGTAAAATACTGAAACACTGTTATAAATTTGTTAGTCCCGTCTTATGCAACATATACAATGCATCCCTACAAGATGGGATTGTCCCTGACAGACTTAAGTTGGCTGTAGTGATTCCTCTCTTTAAAAAAGGGGATAAAAGCATTGTTACAAACTATCGCCCAATATCCCTATTAACTACCTTCTCGAAAATTCTAGAAAAACTCATGCACAGGAGGATTGTAGACCATCTCAACTTCCACAGTATCTTAAGCAAAAATCAGTTTGGGTTTCGTGCCGGTCTTTGTACTGAACAGGCAATATTCTCTTTCAGCAACCAAGTTTTGGAAGCCATTAACAAAAAAATGTCTCCAGTGGGTATTTTTTTTTGATCTTACGAAAGCCTTTGACTGTGTAAACCACCAAATTCTTTGGAAAAAGGCAGAATACTATGGTTTAGGTGGTACTGTTGGCTTGTGGCTACAATCATATCTACATGATCGGAAGCAGACTGTAATGCTAAATGGCTCTTCTGGAGAACCTGCCTCGTCTGAATGGGGCACGATAACGTGTGGTGTGCCTCAAGGCTCCGTTCTGGGCCCACTGCTTTTCCTCATCTTTATTAATGATCTTCCTCTTTGTTCTGAGACAAACAGCAAATTTACCCTGTTTGCCGATGATACCACAATTCTAATTGACCATTTGATTGATCATGATCTTGAAAAAACTACAAATACTGTTTTTAATGACATCTTAAATTGGTTCTCCTCAAATGGTCTCTCGCTCAATGCAGATAAAACTCATTATATGAGGTTCCATACATCACAAAGTAATCCCGATGAAATTAACATAAAATGTAGAGATCAACCAATACAGAAAGTTGAAGACACAAAATTCCTGGGTGCTTACATAGACAGTAAATGTAATTGGTCAGTTCACATTCTTCATCTATGTAAAAAACTTAGCTCGGCAACATTTGCATTACGGGTAATTTCTTCAGTGGTTGAAGTTGACACTATTAAGGTTGCCTACTTTGGCTACTTCCACTCATTGATGTCATATGCTATCATATTTTGGGGGAACCAACCACTTGCAAAAAAAATTTTCACCATCCAAAAAAAAGCAATCAGAATAATGTGTGGGGTCCATCAAAGACACTCTTGCAGGCACTTGTTTCGGAAGATAGGTATCCTAACAACTGCCTCACAGTATATTTTTTCCTTGCTGACCTTTGTGTGCAAAAATTATTCCATCTACCAAGACAACAGTAAATTCCATGGTTATAACACCAGAAACAAAAACAATCTACATTTAGAAATGAAACGTCTCACTCTGGTACAAGAAGGAGTTTACTACTCCAGCATTAAGCTGTTCAATGCTCTACCACTACATATCAAATGTGTTCATACAGAACTGCCAAAATTCAAACAAGTTCTCAAAGATTACCTGACAGAGAAACCTTATTATACTGTGGATGAATACCTGAAAGAAAATGTATACCATCACTAAACTTATTGTGTCTAGAAGTAGTTCAATTGATTTTATTGTGCATTTGGGCATTAGCGCACTTTTTGTAACAACAGATTGGCTGTACATGTATTTACTCTTGTAGGCCTAATATCTGATTTAACTTTGTGCTCTTATCTTTAATCTTTATTTGAAACTCCTTTTTCTGTCAAATGGTAGTTATGTTATCTAGCTGACATTGTATCTGTTACTGTATTTATAGTATGTCTTACCTAAACTATGTACAATTTGCCATTGAATTGCCCTTGTATTTATTGTAAGTTTAAATTGAAACCTGTACAATTTGACACGTTCCATATCCTTGTGATTGACTCACTAACTGGATCTACGGAACAAGAAATAAATAAATAAAAAATAAATAAATAAATAAGCCCATTTTGTTAACTGTGGATGCATCTTCTTGTGGGATTGAAGCTGAATTCTCCCACAGAATTGATTCTTCTGACAGACCTACTGTTTTACCTCAAAAACTGTTAACAAAGCACAGAGTAATTACAGTCAGCTTTAAAAAGAGATAATCACCATTATCTACAGTTGTTACCAATTTCCACCAGCTTTTGTAAAATCGGAGCTTCTATATGATTACAGATCATTGGCCTTTAATGGCCTTGTTCAATCCTTGCAAAGCCTTTCCCACCTCTGACAGCACAAAAATTGCAATGCCACATTCTGATGACTTGTATTGATTACCAGTCAGTATTAACACAGCATTCACCTGAGGAATCATGTTTTCAAATTGATACTTAGGATTTTTAAAATCTTTTAAGTTTTACTCTCAATTTTCAGCATAGTGCTGCAGAAACTGCTTCTGACACAGCTCTTCAGGTTTTTTCAAAATATGTGCACCATAGGTGATCTTGTATTTTAAAACAAATTCCCCCACCCAGTGGCATGTTTCTGTCTTTTCTTGTCACATGCTACCCGCACGGTCAGGTGTTCTGCTGTTGCAATTGGTGAATGACAATGTGCATCTTGTGATACCTCAATCCCTGTATGGGAAGTTTTGTCTTTACTGCATCAGATTCGTTGGGGTATATGTCACACAAAGCTACTTGCCCAATGTCATTGTACATGGTAGGGTATGGATGCCTGAACTGCATGAATGATGTCTAATTGCAAAGATGTTTGGAACATCAATCAGCTCCATCACAATGTCTTTTTGAGTGGCCATGTCCGCATACAGTAAATTTCCTTTTGTTGTCCCTATGACATCCACCACTATTGCAAATATGGTTTCAGCTTTGTCTTCTATTTTTTGTCTTGAAGTTATTCCTGAGGTCATTGTCTTGGACAATAATTCACACTTCACTTCGCCAAATTTTCAACAGCATCACCAGCATCCAGCACGTGTCTATTGCAACTTTTCAGCCTCAGTCTAACTGTGAAGCTGAACAGTTTGTTCGGACATTCTAAAAGTGTCACAGAGAGCAAGCATATAAGCAAGGAACAAATAATTTTTATCAACATTTAGAAAAAATGAACTAAATTGATTTATTTTGTGGATGTGATCGAGCCCTTCATGTGTTCCAGAGTGAATGCACCTAGGTGGTCATAGTTAATCAGATGGTGATAGTTGATCAGGGAAAAACATTTTTTTTTATATAATCAGCCAGTTCATAAGTGAAATCATTGCTGCCAACAAAGAAGAAACCCATATTGGTTCAAAGAATATTATTTCTGAAATGATGTTTATGCCAGACAGAGAATAAAAAACCTGTTTTTTCATCAATATGTGTATACTTTTCAAATGACCATCAGAATGCGCTTTATTGAAAATTTTTCTTTAATTTAGATTACATGTAAGATGAACACCACAAAACGTTTAACAAGTTCAATGCTCCACATTATCAACAACTGCTGTGAACACACTACGTGGATGTGTGGTAGGCATAACAAAATCACAGCCACACATGCCTAGTATTATATCCAAAACAAGCATTTCTCAAAATCATAAATGTCAAACCCTCTCTATCTGTTCAAACACAATGAAAAATTATATTTCTCATATCTATGTAAAGGATTCTTCTTTAATCGCTACAGAAAAATTACAATCACTAATAAAATAATTTTTCTGTTGGACAGAATTCTAAAAATTAGTTATATTACATTAGATGAGATACACTGTTCCATCAATAGACCCACAAGAAGAAGACTTCACAGAAGTAAAGCATCTCAGAAAAGTGAAAACACAAAACGCAATATTTACAAAAGAACTGTTACAATGATAATTCCAAATATCCTAAGTGAAATGGTCCATGGATATGCAATAGGTAAAAAGTTTTCAACACTTCTTTATCTACAATTTGGTACAAAATTATTTACAAACATATAATTGTGTTACACTGTGATCAGAAACTGCCTAAAAAGCTTGTCATGATGTTGCAGGGTAGGCTGTCCTGAGCAATAATTAATAAGAAAAAAATTAAATATGTTTTGCCATTTCCTAGTTAGTTAACATTGAATTTACCTTTGGCTCAGGTTCAGTCCTCACTAATGTCGTACCTAATTTTTGTATCATTGTCTTGTTCGGTTCTAGGAAACCAAATGAAAAATATGTTTGGCGACACTATCTCTAGCAGGCCACATGAATTTGCATGTGCAACAGCCTGGTTGACTGACTTAACACTAATTAACTCAAAAACAGCACAACATACCAAATTTTTTTCTTGACAATTATTTCTCATGCAACTTACCCTGCAACACCCTTACTGGCTTTTCAGACTGTTTCTGACAACCCTGTATACAGAGGTGTATAAGATAATTCCTGAGGTTTAGATTTTGTTAATACTATATGCTTCATTCTGTTCTCCTCAATTTGGTAATGTAGTGAAAAAGTCACCGTTAAGCCCTTTGCACTCTTGAACTACATATTATTCAAAACCAGACTTTCTATAGGTGCCAGCAAGTTTTTCAAAAGGTGTGTTTCAGAATAATGCCAACCTTTCATAGGTTTTTCCTGATCTAAGCCTAAGTGAACAAGTCTTTATTTATACTGCTTGATTTCCTAACACTGGTGCCATGCATGAACTGCTGCTTCTTTCAGTTATTGTATATAAAGGTAAATGATTACACTTTGCAACAATGAAAATGTAAATCGAATGAAAATACTCAATTCCTATCAATTCTAACATGCTGACCGCAAATATCACAAAGACAATTCAAAATTAGCTCTAGTTTTAATTGTATACTCTTTTATTACAGTGAGATAATTATGCACAGATTTTTATGTTTAAGTTTAAAATCAAATATTATAATGGATTGTCAAAGTCATAATAATTAGTAACAATGGATTATATTATTGTCCCTGTTCTTGGTTGTGTGCAATATTTTGGATACAAACATTTTGATACCAATTTTAGTGATCTTTTTGTCTCCCTCTTCTTCAACTTCAGTGACTTCATTAATGCACGTAATAATTTTTACACATTTGTCTCCAGATTAACTACCAGTTGTTCAAGTTGACTGCTACTGAAGAGAACAAAAATGCCACAGTTTGTGTTAACAGTGCTGACACATTTTGCTATGTGTGTGTGTGTGTGTGTGTGTGTGTGTGTGTGTGTGTGTGTGTGTGTGTGTGTGTGTGTGTGGAGAAGTGACATTTACTTCGCAAAAACAGCAAATAGCTCCATTGATTAAAGAAGCTTACAGTTGTTATTTTGGGTGCAAAATAGATCATCAGGATAAACCCTGGGCTCCACATGTGATCTGCAACACTTTTGCCAGCAACCTCAGGAATCTCATGCATGAGAAAGAACGCTCAATGCCCTTTGCAGTGCCCATGATCTGGCAAGAGCCAACAAACCATGTCAGTGACTGCTACTTTTGTAAAGTTCCTCCAATCAAGAAGAAAATATCTAAGAAGGAGAAGCGGACAGTGATCCATGCTAACATTCCATCTGCCATATGACCAGTTCTACATGGGGAAGCATTGCCAATACCTGAACCACCGACAGAGTACGAGATTACTTCTGCTGGGGATTCTGAATGTACTGAACCATGTACATCACAAGATCCAGAGTTTCTTCCAAATATATCATCAACTGATGATACACAAAAATTGTCTCAAAATGAATTAAGTGATCTCATTAGAGATTTGGAGGACTCTAAAGCTAAGGCTGAGATTTTAGCATCAAGATTGCAGCAGCGCAATTTTCTGGAAAGCAATGTAAATGTTTCATTCTACCACAGAAGAGAGAAACAATTCACTACTTTCTTTTTAACATGAAAGATAGTCTTGTGGGCTGTGTAGGCATAAATGGTCTAATGAAGGCTCTCGGAATTAATTACAACCTTGATGAGTGGAGACTCTTTATTGATACGTCAAAAGTTGAGCTTAAAAGCAGTGCTTTTACATATTGGTAATGAGCTTCCTTCTATTCCAGTTGGGCATAGTGTGCATATCAAAGAGTCATACCAAAACATGAAAATTTTACTACAAACCATCGAGTATAATAAGTCTCAATGGCAGATTTGTGGTGACTTGAAAGTGGTTGCACTGCTATTACGTAGGCAATAAGGGTATACTAAATATTGCTGCTTTCTCTGTGAATGAGATAGCAGAGCTCGTGCATCTCATTACAGTACACACTAATGGCCCACAAGAAAATCTCTTCAAGCAGGTATAAAGAACATTAAGAGTGAACCTCTAGTAGACCCTAAAAAGATTCTGCTCCCACTCTTGCACATCAAGTTGGGTCTCATGAAAAACTTTGTTAAGGGAATGAACAAAGATGGTGACGCACTTAAGTACTTATGGCAAAAATTCCCTTACTTAAGTGATGCCAAAGTAAAGGAGGGCATCTTTGTAGGCCCACAGATTTGAGAGCATTTTAGAGACCATACTTTTGATGGGATCATACAACGTGATGAGAAGCATGCAAGGGAATGTTTTAAGACAGTCTGTTTACAGTTCTTAGGGAACAAACTAGCAATAAATTACAAGGAGATTGTAGATAACATGTTATCATCTTATGAAAAACTTGATTGCAACATGTCATTGAAAATGCATTTCTTACATATTCATCTTGAGTTCTTCCTCAAAGAGTGTGGTGCAGTAAGTGATGAATGTGGGAAGCGATTTCATCAAGATATTGCCACATTTGAGAAGAGGTATGCCAGAAAGTGGAGCCCTACTATTTCAGCAGATTTCTGCTGGACTGTCATACGGGATGTTCCCGAGTAGGTGTATAAATGCCAAACAAAGCGAAAATGGTCATCTTCTGAATTTATCTCTGAACAAAATATGTAATTGTATATACTGTACATCAGGACATTTAACATTTGTAATCATCTATATACATATGTGACCAGTTAATTTACATATTTTCTTTGTGCTTTACATAGATCTGGTACAAAGTGTTTTCATTCGGGTAATATTATCGTCATTTTTTCTTAATATTTTACTTTTTTGCTTCCAGAATGGCACTGAAACTTATCAATGCATAACACATAACATAATTCAAGTAATTATTCACTTAAAATTTGTTATGCTGAATCTTGGAACATGAATGCATATTCAGTTAGTGTGTTATTTATACAAAAATGTAGATTACTTTTTTTAAAAAACTGGAGCCACGGATATGCAACAATCTTGTCATAGTAATACTTGGCAAATTTTCAAGTGCAGTCAGAGCAATAGCACAACGGGCATTGAACATTGTGCAAAGTTGGTGCAGGAAAAAGGATCTAAGGGTCAGTCCTAAGAAGACTGTTGTAGTACCATTTATGAGGAAGCAGATCCCACACACATACTGGAATCTCAGGCTTCTCGATGAAACTTTACCAGTGAAGGGGATAGTGAAATACCTAGGGGGAACCCTGGATGAGAAACTATTGAAGACCCCTCACATACAGAGCCCATGTTCTAAGGCGAAAAGTAATCTAGTGAGTACCAGGAGAGCTTGTGGTAAAAATTGGGGCTTAAGCCCCAAGAGTATGTACTGGATATACACCACAGTAGTAAGGCCTATCATCACTTATGGGGCTACAGTGCAGTGGAAAAAGGTACAACAGCAGGTAGCTGGTAAGGAGCTAGCTAAGGTGCAGAAATTGGCCTGCTTAGCCATACAGGCAGAATTAGCAGCATAACCATTGCTGGGATGGGAACCGTGTTGGACATGCTCCCATTATACCTGTGGGTAAAGATGGAGGCAGCAGCAGGAGCACACAGGTTAAAGCCTGGCAAAAACTGGAACTCACTGGGATATCCAGGATCTCACAGTAAAATACTGAGTCAGGTAGATATAGGTATGGTTGGGGAAATGCTGGTCGACTATATAATAACTCCCAGTTGCTTCAACAGGCCATTCAAAGTAGTAATTGGAATTACAGAGCTCTGGGAGAACAAATTTCGACACCATACTGGAGACATAGTCTGGTTCACTGACAGTTCGAAAACAGACCAAGATGTCGGGGCCAGGGTATACAGGGTGCAGTCAAGGCTGGAGAGTGCACTCTGTCTAGGGAAGATGGCCACCGTGTTTCAAGCAGAAATATCTGCTATCAGGGTGTGTGTGGAGGAGAATTTGTGGATGTGCTACAGAGGTTGTAGCATTTTCATTTATTCAGACAGCCAAGCAGCCCTGAAAGCACTGGGAGCCTCTGCAACAAGATCAAAGATCGTAGCAGAATGCAAAAGCCCTTGTTGAGCTAGGGGAAAGCAACAGGGTAAACCTACTGTTGGTCCCTGGTCACTCAAGAAATAGTAGTAATGAGCACGCCAATAGGTTGGCCAGGATAGGGGCGATGACACCATTTATTGGACCAGAACCTATCCTGACAATCACCAAGGCAATGATCTAAAACTATGAGACTGGACAAGCAGACACCATGTAGAATATTGGGCTAAGGTCCAAAATCAAAAACATGGAAAGGTATTGATGCTGGAGCCATGTCCTAAGAGAAGTGTCTCAAACCTACGCTTGAACAGGAGAGAAATGGAACTCACAGTTGGACTATTGATTGGCAGTGAGAATTTCAAAGAACACCTACATACAATGGGAATAATAGAAGAACATCCCAAATGTAGGATGTGTGGTGTGGGAGAGGAAACCACATCACATTTGATCTATGAATGCGAGGCATTGGAGATTAAAAGACACGGAATATTCAGATCAACCAGACCTGAAGAAAATGTGTCTAGCAAAGCACTGGTAAAGGATCTCCTTGCACTGTTCAAGGCCATTGGTTGGCTTTACTAGAGACACAGGGCATGATACTACACAATAAACTCACCAATGGGCTTCACCAATGTTGTTTTTGCTTCCCTGATAAAATCAAATCAAATCAACCCCCATCTCAGCCCCTCTTTACCGCCACCACCAGGCCTATGTCTCCCATCATGCGTATCTACTCACAATCTGGTCACAGCAGCCAGAGACAGTGGTCATGTGTATGAGTTCTGTTAGCATGACTGTGTGTGTGTGTGTGTGTGTGTGTGTGTGTCTGTGTGTGTGTCTGTGTGTGTCAGCTTTTCTTCCATGCTGAAACCCAGTGCTGTTTTCCTTCATTACTATTTGATAACACATTGCTGTACTCAGTGTCTGTCTGACTTTCTTTTCTAAACTGCACGCCATGCTATTACTTGCAAGCCACAATGTATCAGCTGTCTTGCTTGCGCATAACACACAGCTAAAAGGCTATATTTCCACATCAGTTTCTGTATCTTCCCTTGACACAAGAACTTGTATCCCATCCTTCTATCACCTCCCCATCCCCACTATTTCTCCTTTCTTATATTATACCAACCTCACCTAATCTAGTCATATCTGCTGTCCCCATTCTTCCATTGCAAACTTGCTTTGACCTCATTGTGCTTTCACATCCATTTCAGTGGGTTTTCGCCTTTAACTATCAGCCCCCTCAGGTTTCATCTTGATTCCCCATACTTCAACCGTTCCATCCTTTTTGTGATTTCTCCCACATTTTTTGTGTATTTTGTGATTTTTTTTTTTTTTTTTTTGCACATATTTCTAGGTTGATTAAGTATTTTTCTACGTTTTTATGCGTGGATTCTTGTTCCTTCCATCTGTGCCAATACAGAAAAGTTTCCTTATCCCTAGCCAGAACCCTGTTCCACATACTGTTCCTGCATTGTTGCTTGGCTCATGGAATCCCCCAAAATGGCCTTAACAACAAATTATCCATCCTCTGTTGCACACTCTCCTTCCACAATGAACACCATTTGTTCAGATTCCGCCAGTCTTTAACCCTTATCAACATGCTCCTGAAAAACCACGTCAATCAGGCCCAAACCTTCTTACCATACCTCCTCTCCATCTGTAAAATTCTCCTGCTGTGCAATCCCAAATTCCTGGATCCTATCTCACACACTGAAACTCTTACGCTCCAGGAACTAGAGCAGCATACACAACACCACTCCAAAAAAATCTTCAAGCTGTTCACCTCCTACTCTCGTATTGGACTATCATTATACACCACCTCTACAACAATCTCAAAACCTCCCCAACATCCCCTGATTGCTGACAAACCCTGCCTCACAGACCTACTACAGTTACCCCATTTTCAAAAACTCCCACCCACCATCACACAGAACCACAAACTAAACAGATCAAAAACACAGTCATGAACCTTTCTCCAAAAGCCTTAGCCCCACAGAAGTATCAGTCCTTTCCAAAGGCGTCAGCTTTTGCCCCACTTCCAAAGAGTGGTTAAAGAACTTCTCTCCTTCTTGGCTACCAACCCTACCAATCAGACTCAACCAGAGACCAATGTTGAACCCTATCTGACTTACTTCAGTCCTCCATCCAAGTATGATCCACTCCCACTGCCTCCAAATCATTGCCTGTTAACTTTCCAGAACTTCATAACCTTGAACCTTGCCTCACCATCATTCCCCAAATCCCTCAAAATCCAAGATAATCTTACATCTGCAGAAAGAACTGCAATCTATCACCAAAAGCTGCTTCTGACCTTATAATCCTATCTGCTGAAGAAGGCTCCACCACTGTTGTTTTGAACCACAAGGAGTACATGGCAGAGGGCAGATTCATCCACCTAGAATCCCTGCCATAGTGACCCCATTCCAGAAATCCAGCAGGATCTCCAGTCACTCCTCAAATCATTATGCCCATCCCAGAACCTCTCCCTAAAATACCCCTACCACTCCCCCAACACCTACCTTCCACACGCTTCCTGAAGTCCATAAACCCAACCACACAGGATGCCCCATTGGGGCCCACCCTTCCCACAGTGAAATTCTGCCCCCCAACGAACCTACACAATATCCTTGTCTGTTCCTACACAACCCCAGCTCCCAAGCACTTGTCTCATGGTTCATACCCCTTTAATAGGCCTATAAGGAAGGCTGTCCCCCCACTATGAGAATCTCTGCTCTCGTAGACCAACACCTCCTGTATAAAGGATGCCACCCATTTCATCAACAGACTCTCGACAGTTCCTGCTACTTTATCACATTGTGTCCTGCTCATCACTATTGGTGTCATCTCCATTTACACTAATGTTCCTAACGTCCATGGCATTGTAGCTATTGAATTCTACCTTTCCCAACACCTGACAAATTCCAAGCCTACTACCTCCTTTCTGGTCACCATGATCAACTATATCCACACCCACAATCACTTCTCCTATGAAGACATCACCAACAAACAAATCCAGGGTATGGGAATGGGCAACTGCATGGTAGCATCCTATGCCAACCTATTCATGGGCAATCTAGAGGAATCCTTTGTAACCAATCAGTACACCAAACCCCTCACCTGGTTCAGATTCATTGATGACATCTTTGTGATCTGGATAAATGGTGACAAAACCCTTTCCACATTCCTCCAGAGCCTGAACACCTTCTCTCCCATTCTCTTCGCCTGGTCCTCCTCAACCCAACAAGTCACCTTCCTCATTAACAATCTCCACCTCAAAGATGGATATTTCAGTGCTTCCACCCATTTCAAACCTACCAACCACCAGCAATAGCTCCACTTCGACAGCTGCCACACATTCCACACCAAGAAGTCCCTTCCATACAGCCTAGCCACACATGGCTGTTGCATCTGTAGTGGTGAGCTGTGCTTCTAGAAATATACCAAGGCTCCCACTGAGGCCTTCACAAACCATAATTACCCTCCCAACCATTTACAGAAACAGATCTCCCATGCCTTATCTCTCCAGTCACCCCCCCCCCCTCCCCCACCACCACTACCAAAGTCCCACCACCCAACCAAATAGGAGCATTCTCCTCATGACTCAGTACCACCCAGGATTGGAGCAACTGAATCACATTCTCCACCAGGGTTTCGGATACCTCTTGTCGTGCCCTGAGGTGAGGATTGTCCTATCCACTATCATTCCCACCCTTCCCACAGTGATATTCTGCCCCCCAACGAACCTACAAAATATCCTTGTCCGTTCCTACACAACCCCAGCTCCAAAGCACTTGTCTCATGGTTCATACCCCTTTAATAGGCCTATATGGAAGGCTGTCCCATACATCCTCCCACCACCATCTACTAAAGTCCAGTCATAGGCATCACCTATCCCATCAGAGGCAGGGCTGCCTGTGAAACCAGTCATGTAATCTACAAGCTAAGCTGCAACCACTGTGCTGTGTTCTATATGGTCATGACAACCCAGAAGCTGTCTGTCTGCAAGAATGCCCACTGACAAACTGTGGCCAAGAAACAGCTGGTCCATTCTTTTGCTGAGCATGTTGCCCAACACAACATTTGTTTTAATGACTGCTTCACAGGGGTGCTTCCTACCAACACCAGCTTTTCTGAATTGTGCACGTGTGAACTCTCCCTGCAATATATCCTACGTTCCCATAAGGCTCCTGGCCTCAACCTTATATTAGTCATTGTCCTTCACCCACCTAGCTCCTTCTGTGTTCTCACTCCAGCACTACATAACCCTCTGTTCCACCTACGCACCCACAGACTTTTTAGTTCTCTTGTTTTCTGCTGCCCTTCCCTTGCCCTCTAACCTCCTGACTGCACCTAGCTGCCTTACTCTCCCTTCATTTCATCCCATTATGTCCCCTCAAACAGCACTTTACAGTCCTCCACCCCTACCCTGCTATCCCTGCCCCTACCCTGCTATCCCTCCCCCTCCCTGCTCCAGTCTCCTCCTTACCCCCACCACCCAGACTGCCTCTCCCATCATGCACAGCTGCTCACAATCTGCCTTCGGCAGTCAAAGATATTGGTCATGTGTGTGTGACTTGTGTCTGCATGAGTGTATGTGTTTATGTTGTCTAGTTCAGAAGAATGTTTTTTTGGCCAAAAGCTTACTTGTTTGATAGTCTTTTAGTTGTGCCAATCCATGACTCAACGTCACCGCTATGTGGTGAGTTGCAATCTGTCCTTTCCATAATACTGTCATTATTCCATCCTGGATTATCCATTGTTTTATTTTCATAATTCACAACAAGTAAAAAATAAATAAAATTACAAAAAAGGAAAAAAGCATAGTATTCTATTTCAGAGATATTACTGATCATTAAATAAATTCACGAAAGCTGAAATGTAAATTCCAACAGTAAGTAACTCATTATTAGTCTTTATTATGTAAATGTAAAACAATTTAATATTTAATTCAAATGACTCTAATCAACAGCAGTTTTACACCAATGAATTTATGTGATACATAGGGTAATACTATATCACACGTATGACAATATCTTCATTCAATATCGTGTAGCTGTGTCACACAGATGGTGGGTAGGGTTCAGCATTTGATTTTGGGTTTAATTATTTTTGTGATTTTAATCTCTCCAATAATGAGGTAGCACACAGTATTCCTTAAACAATAAAAATTCCAGTACTACAATGTTGAACATAACAATTATTAATCAAACCTGTCAGAAAAATTAATGAAGGGTAAAGAGTAGGAGAGTTAAAAATAAATTACCTACCATAGGAAAGAAATAACTACAAGGCTTATCAATGTGAAGATGTTATAGATACATATAAAATTCAGTAAGAGGGGCCAGATGTAATATGTCAAACACATTACCACTGACAACATGTCTTTCACAGAACATACACAGCCTTCATAACAGATGCTCAAAGCGACCTCTCTTTAATTTCTAAATATTGAGCAAGCCACTGCTTCTTGCTTCCCTGAACATTCACTGCATAACTTCATCTACAGTTACAAGAGCTGCAGGGAAGCCTGTTACCCATTTTTCCACACTCATGGGTGAAGTAGAATAAACACACTCCTTCAAGTGCCCCCACAAAGATGAAATCTAGTGGATTCAAATCAGCCAAATATTAAGATCATAACACGGAACTTCCATGACTAATCCATTTCCTAGGAAAGGTTCTGGCTGTTTGTTGCAATGCAGGTAATTACCTAGCTACCTCAAATGTACTTCATTTCAGTTCTTGGTGTATAGCTTTTATAGTGGCTTCCTCATTAGCTGGAGTAAGTCTAGCCTATAGACGAACTCTGCTCAGTGATGGAAAAAGAAGGGAACATGTCTCTGAAGTGAAGCTCCAGATGATTATAATACAAATGGTAACAGAGTACCTTTGAAGTGAGTTGATAGCCCTGCTGGTGACGAAATGTGTTTAAGAAATGTAATGGGTTTAAAAATGGCAAGCTTGATGATTAGTCCTAATCAACAGAACCCATGGCACAAGGATATACTGGAAACTGGATTCTAATGCAGTTGGTGGAGTAGTGTGAAACAATACGCTTACACAATGTGACTATGTGATTTGCATATCTGCACAGGAACTACCTAGGATACATGTCATTAGTATACAATTTTATGGCCTCATTAAACCACTTTGCACAATCATTTTCTTACCAACTTCTTTAATGCATCCATGTTTCATTCCTTCTGCCCAGTATTTCTCAATTTGTTCTAATCTTTCCTGTATTTCCTCATCTGTCAATTGTCTATTTTTGGTTTGAATCTTATTTTCTTGTTTACATTTTCCTGAGATTTTCTGCTTCGTTTTGTAGATCATCCAGGACTACTTTTAGTTCTTCCGTATCCTCTCTAATTTCTTTGGCGCTGTCCTAGTTGTTGTTTCAGATTCCAGTGTCGCTATAATTCTTCTTGTTAATTTGGTTTCTGGATCCTCTTGATGTGCCCAAATGAAGAGTATAGTATCTGTAACAGGCTCCAGTCTCCAGCACACCACTTCATTTGGCACTGTTCTCCATTGTCCTCCTTTTTGACACACGCACGCGCGAGCGCGCGCACACACACACACACACACACACACACACACACACACACACTTTTTTCGTGTGTTTTGTATAAAACCCGCTGTAATTGTTGCATAAATGATTAATGGAAAATCTCATATAAAGATGTGAAACAAATACTAACAAAGAGATAGAGGGGCTGGCCAGTACTTACCTCAGCTCAGTACAGCCAATAGATACACAAAAAACAGAACCGAAAATTTACGTTCCTATCTTTCGGAACAAATGTTCCTTCATCAGAGAGGAGAGAGGGGAAAGAAAGGGAAGAAGGGAAAGTGGATTCAGTTACTCACAACCCAGGTTATGAAGCAACAGGGAAAGGAAAACACGGAGGGTAGCAAGGATGGAGGCATGATGGTCAGGGGGAAGCCAAAGATATTCTACTGTAAGTACTGTGCCAGCTTAAAACCAAAGAGGATGCATACAGAAGTAAAGAGGTATACAGTATAAAGATAAACACAACTATGTAGGATGAAAAGATGCGTGAATGGCTAAAGACGAAAGGGAAAGAGGGGAAGACTGAAGAGTAAATGGGAGTGAGGTTGTTTAACATAGGTTCAGTCCAGGGGGATGGCAGGATGAAAGGATGTGTTGGAGTGCAAGTTCCCATCTCCGCAGTTCAGAGGGACTGGTGTTGGGTGGGAGAAGCCAAATGGCACATACAGTGTAGCAGGTTCCTAGGTCCCTAGAATTATGCTGGAGGGCATGCTCTGCTACTGGGTATTGGACATCTCCTAGGCGGACAGTTCGTCTGTGTCTGTTCATGCGCTCAGCCAGTTTAGTTGTTGTCATACCGATGTAAAAGGCTGTGCATTGCAGGCATGTCAGCTGATAAATGACATGTGTAGTTTCACACGTGGCCCTGCCTTGAATTGTGTATGGGCTGGAGTAGGTGGTTGTGGAGGGATGCATGGGGCAGGTTTTGCAGCGGGGTCGGTTACAGGGGTAGGAACCGCTGGGTAGAGAAGGTAGTCTGGGAATATTGTAGGATTGAACAAGGATGTTACAGAGGTTAGGGAGCGACGGAAGGCAACTCTGGGTGGTGTGGGGAGAATTTTGTCAAGGGATGATCTCATTTCAGGGGTTGACTTGAGAAAGTCATACCCCTGGCGGAGTAATTTGTTGATGTATTCAAGGCCAGGATAATATTGGGTGACAAGGGGGATGCTTCTGTGTGGTCTGGGGGTAGGAACATTGTTGTTGGACAGGGAGGAATGTATTGCTCGGGAGATCTGTTTGTGGACAAGGTCTGCAGGATAGTTGCGGGAGAGGAAAGCACTGGTCAGGTTATTGGTGTGTCTTTGATGTAGGATGGGAGTGTGCGGGTGATAGGTTGGAGGTGCTGGTCTACCAGAGCTGAGATACGTTCTGTTGGGGCTTTGAAGACTGCTACAACGGGACGGCCAATATGGTTCTCCACAAACCACTTCCTAGAACGCCTCAAAACCATTCCCACTCCTCTCTCACCTGAAACCTTTCTTGTCACCATAGATGCTACATCCCTTTACACAAACATCCCACATACCCATGGTCTCTCTGCCCTTGAGCACTACCTCTCCCAACGCCCACCCGAAGATCTTCCAAAAACCTCGTTCCTTATCACGCTTGCCAACTTCATCCTAACCCATAATTACTTCAGTTTTGAAGGCCAGACCTACAAACAAATCAGGGGAACGGCCATGGGAACCAGGATGGCTCCGTCCTATGCTAACCTCTTCATGGGCCGCATGGAGGAGGCTTTCCTGAAGACCCAACAGCTGCTTCCCCTGGCCTGGTATAGGTTTATAGATGACATCTTTGTGGTCTGGACTCATGGTGAAGAAACATTCCTTAATTTCATCCATAACCTCAACTCCTTTTCGAATCTGAATTTCACCTGGTCCTTCTCCAAAACTCAAGCCACCTTCCTGGATGTTGACCTTCATCTTGTTGAAGCTCACATCCACACCTCTGTCCATATCAAACCCACAAACAAACAACAGTACCTTCACTTTGATAGCTGCCATCCATTCCACATCAAACGTTCCCTTCCCTACAGCCTAGGTATTCATGGCAAACGTATCTGCTCCAGTAATGAATCCCTCAACAATTACACCAATAACCTGACCAGTGCTTTCCTCTCCCGCAACTATCCTGCAGACCTTGTCCACAAACAGATCTCCCGAGCAATACATTCCTCCCCGTCCCTGGCCTTGAATACATCAACAAATTACTCCGCCAGGGATATGACTTTCTCAAGTCAACCCCTGAAGTGAGATCATCCTTGACAAAATTCTCCCCACACCACCCAGAGTTGTCTTTCGTCGCCCCCCTAACCTCCGTAACATCCTTGTTAAACCCTACAATATTCCCAGACTACCTTCTCTACCCAGCGGTTCCTACCCCTGTAACCGACCCCGCTGCAAAACCTGCCCCATGCATCCCCCCACAACCACCTACTCCAGCCCCGCTACTGGTAAAACACACACAATTCAAAGCAGGGCCACGTGTGAAACTACACATGTCATTTATCAGCTGACATGCCTGCAATGCACAGCCTTTTACATCGGTATGACAACAACTAAACTGGCTGAGCGCATGAACGGACACAGACGAACTGTCCGCCTAGGAGATGTCCAATACCCAGTAGCAGAGCATGCCCTCCAGCATAATTCTAGGGACCTAGGAACCTGCTACACCGTATGTGCCATTTGGCTTCTCCCACCCAACACCAGTCCCTCTGAACTGCAGAGATGGGAACTTGCACTCCAACACATCCTTTCATCCCGCCATCCCCCTGGACTGAACCTACGTTAAACAACTTCATTCCCATTTACTCTTCAGTCTTCTCCTCTTTCCCTTTCGTCTTTAGCCATTCACGCATCTTTTCATCCTACATAGTTGTGTTTATCTTTATACTGTATACATCTTTACTTCTGTATGCATCCTCTTTGGTTTGAAGCTGGCACAGTACTTACAGTAGAATATCTTTGGCATCCCCCTGACCACCATGCCTCCATCCTTGCTACGCTCCCTGTTTTCCTTTCCCTGTTGCTTCATAACCTGGGTTGTGAGTAACTGAATCCACTTTCCCTTCTTCCCTTTCTTTCCCCTCTCTCCTCCCTGATGAAGGAACATTTGTTCTGAAAGCTAGGAACGTAAATTTTCGGTTCTGTTTTTTTGTGTATCTATCGGCTGTACTGAGCTGAGGTAAGTACTGGCCAGCCCCTCTATCTCTTTGTTAGTATTTGTAATTGTTGTATAGTGATTAAGAAGCCACACACCATATCACGAAGTCTAAAATTAGGAAACATACATCTACAACTATACACTGCAAAGCACTGCAAAGTGCATGGCAGAGGGTACATCCCACTGTATGAGTCATTAGGGCATTTTCCCATTCCACTAAAATGAGGTGCGCAAGAAAAATGATTGTTTAAATGCTTCTGTGTGTGCTGTAATTAATCTTATCTTGTTCCCACAATCCCTACAAGAGTGGCATGTAGGGGTTTGTGGTATATTCCTGGAGTCATCACTTAAAGCCAGTTCTTGAAACTTTGTTGGCAGACTTTCTCAGGTTAGTTTCCATCTATCTTCAAAACTGCCAGTTCATTTCTTCAAATATTATAGTGCAAAATTCTATCCACTGCACTAACTGAGTAGTATAACTTTGCAATGTTAAATTAAGATGCTTGTTGTACACGTGATTAAGCTGTTCTTTACTGTTCATTTTGTACTAAAAATATGCACAGAAAGAAATATTTGTTACAGACTTTTTGTGTTGTTAGGATCCAAGGAATTGTGCTTTGACACACGAAATCGTTAATTTTGGTTCACTCTGTATATTAAGTGTCTACTGTATCCCGGTCATCTTCATCAGTAAATTTATGTCATAACATAAATAAATCAAAATGATGCCCGAGGGCATTTAATCCCTGTCTTGTAATTTAAAACTGATGGTCTTAAATATGCATCCCAATTCCTTGTTCTTTTATATATTGATACACCATAAGAAGCATGCACATTCAACATGTGTTGTATATGTTTCTCCATTTGGAAAAGTCAGCATAAAGTCCATAAAGAAAGGAATAAAAATAAGACGATAACTGATGCCAAATATATAAACAGTTATAAAGTCAAACCACAGAAGATACAGTTTTTTAACCTAGTGTTCGTCAAGTCATAATGAACACTCCAGTTGCCATAATGAAACCAGGTGGCTCAAGGTTGCACACGTGTCAGCCCCTTATGCCTTATGCCAATTTGCCCCTGTAATGTTGCTGTGTCAGGTATAGGCTGGTCAGTCATCAAAATTTCCTACTTTGATGTGATTGTTTCGGTTTGTTCCATGAAATTGTTCTCCTTCACAGATTGTTATAAGTGGTACTGTAGAGTAACATTTTGTACATAGCACAGTTACTAGCCTACATCTTATTGGTGTTTACCAGGACCAAATGTGAACATTAAAAACAAACTAAAGATGTAATATTTAAAGTCTTATAACTTTGTTCAAGCACAAACATAATGGCAGGAGCAAGAAGAGTCTGAGAAAGAACAATGCCACATGTTAGTGGCATCATAATTTCTTCAGAGGCTGTAAGTACTGTCTTCCATTCACCAAAAAAGAAATTTAAAGGGAAATGCAGACTCACTCACAGGGACAATTTTAATAAAGACATGGTCTGCAGGAATATTTGTTAGAATACTACAGCAGAGCAAAGCATCCTACGGCCAGTTAAGTCCATATCCAACTACAATACACAATTGAAAATGAGGATTTGGAAATGCCCATTCTTTGCCTTCTAAAAGACTTGGGTTTTTTAGTTCGGAAAATGTAAGGATGGACACAAATCCCTTATGGAACAAAGTGATATTGCTGCCTTGAGAACTACGGTCTTTTGAACTACACATTTATTGCATACAGAAAGTAATAGGCATGTGGTTTATCTGGAAAAACCTTGAGTTTCGCAAAACCATACAAAAAAAAAAAAATACTCAGCACGGCTCCAAGAGGTTAGGTGGCCTGAATGTGCCTCAGCTACTTTTTTATATCGTATATCAGTGTTCTGGATAATTGGTGCATCGATGAAGAGTCTGTAACAGCTCCAAATATATTTTTTTGTGCTATAATGAATATTTTTGAGCATCAAAACCACATACTTTTAAAAATTTCACAAAAGTTCCACAAAACATTGAAATTTCATAACCATTTACCGTCAACTATTTCAAAACAGCAACAATACTATAGATCACATCTTTCTTTGAACAATTTAGATCAAATGTAAATTATGTCTGAAAAAAGCATATAAGTATCCTACAAACAACTTTCGATCACACAGACTTCGAATTAAACTTTAAATGTAATAATGTTAGATGAAGGTATGATGTCTGTTCTTTCAGACATGTCCAAAAGAACCAGACATCATGCATTCATATAACTGATTCGCCTCAATGAACAACGAATGCACCGCCTTCAGTGCAGATGCATAATTACATTCGATCTCCTGTGGGAATCATAAAGTAGTGAGCATGGAGGACATGGATGGTGACTGTGGACAGGTGGTGGGTGCTTGGTGGGTATGTGGGTAGGCTGGGAGACGTGACGAGATAGTGCACGCAATTACTATAAACACTGTGTCCAGAGGGTGCAGTGATTAACACAACTGTCTAGTAAGCAGGAGATTCCTGGATGAATCCCAGTCTGCCACACATTTTTACTCATCACTGTTGATTCTGTATAAAGTACCAGTGCAGCTGACATCAATAGTTCCTTCCCTTTCCTTTCTCTTTCTCTCCTATCCACATTCAATTTGCATAACGAGTAATAAATGATATTTCATATTCAAAAGGTTTTCAACATAAATAGTAATAATAAATACTTTTAGTTTCAATATACAGGAAAATGTTCAATTTCAGCATATAACATTACAGAGCAATCTTTTCCTGACATTCTGAGATTATTTCCTTATAATAAGTCACCTATGTATCTACCAAATAATTTCTACACAAAAAAGAAGATGACAGATGGATAGAAGATAATTATGAAAAGTTAAAGTGATGAGTTGAAAAAAGCATGCAGTCTGAGAAATGAAATTTCTGAAATAATACTGCATGAGCATCAAGTCCCTGATAATTTTTCATGCTTCTGGATTATGAGATGAAAATTATGTTGTATTCCCATAAATGTCCCTACAAAGTACACAATGCAATCATACACCACTTACATTTGATTAATTTACAAACTTACATAATGTGAAGCATGTGACATGGCTTATTTCGAAAAAGTATTCAATTTATTTTCACACTCATCTCAGCATCATTTGTTTGCACTATATTTCCAAAAGTTTTTCATTCAGAAAAAAAAAACAGTTTAGTATAGATTGATCTTAAATCATGTGACATGGCTTATTTCGAAAAAGTATTCAATTTATTTTCACACTCATCTCAGCATCATTTGTTTGCACTATATTTCCAAAAGTTTTTCATTCAGAAAAAAAACAGTTTAGTATAGATTGATCTTAAATCTAAAAAGTGGAAATGTTCTCTTAGGTAATTGGACTTACCAAATGTTCCGTATGTTTCTGGAGTAAAATGCAGCTGCTCATATATGTACTATGAAATTGGCACTAAAGGCGTCACTTGTACTTCCATCAGATCAGTTCCGCTCAGGACATTCTCCATTTTGTAAGCTCTTAAAACAATGAGATACTGCACAATAAGTCTTTCCTTGAACATTATGACATACAGTATATAAGAGAGTTTCCATATTTAGCGAAAATGTTACAGACCAACATCACAAATAGAGATTGTAGTCCTCTGAAGTATGTTCATTAACAATCCTCATCAGGAATTTCCTGTAACTCATCTGTCATACTGCCTTAACACCTGAACTTTCTCCTAGCTGTTTTATCTCTCTAAAAAAAAAAAAAAAAAAAAAAAAAAAAAAAAAAAAAAAAATAATCACATGTTACTGGCAACACAGATTTTACAGAGGTCTTTTCACTTTTGTCAAACTATTACTGGAGCCAAAATCCTCACAAAAACCTACAACAACAAAACTGATTTTGCTATTACTTTCCTTTACCTCACTATCAAAGAGATTTTTTACATCTGTAAATTGGTTATTTATTTGAGATTTTTACTTCCGTAAATTGGCTACTTATATGCTTTTTTATGTTACTGTTTTCTTCTAAATTAGTTATTACTCATTCTCTGCTCTTTTGTATTTCAGATTTCAGTACAGATGTTAAGCAGTCATTATTGGATTTCATTTCACTTTTCAGTTCATCTAATTTAGCTAAAATTGTTCTCAACAAACTGTCCTGGTCTGGTTTTCATTCAACTTGCAAATGGTCTGAGTCCTGAGCCACATCTGATGCCCTGGCGCAGCACACACTGACTCACTTATAGATTTTTCACTTTTTACCATGTTTACTACTTTCAAAAACTACACACATCAAAAAACAGAAATTTTTAAGTATCTTCTGCATTTTTCTTGTCTCTTCTTTCGAAGTCCTGCTTTACGACCTTATGTCTGAATTTGTACTTTCATTTGCTAGAAGTCCCAGTTATCAGAATTCATGTTTAGCATCATGTTCTCTTCAACAATTTTTTTCAAAATATTGTTTTCACATAATAACATACTTCTGAAAAAATTCATATCCCAGCTAGAGCCTGCACATATTCCCCTTAGATATTTCGTATTGAATATAAAGTCTTATTGCAATCTAGTGTTATACACTATTTCTGCAATATATGTAATGTCTTTCTAAAAGAAGACAATATATTATTAACATTACTTAACTTGAAGTAGGCATCAGCGTATGGTTGTAGCTCTCATTGCATAACCTTGTTGTAATTAAATATGGTCCAGGGTGCTTGTTTTGATAAAACTAGAGCTTAATTCCAGTTTCTTGCCATCAATACTTTTTATTTTTAGATCATTCTTGTCAAATAACACCTTCACTTAATGCAGAAACACTACTGTATACTATACGTTGTAATGTTCATGCAAAACATAATGTACAGTATCTCATTGTTCTAAGAGCTTACAAAATGTGTGTCCTGAACTGAACAGCTAACCTGACAGAAGTACATGTGACACCTTTGGCACGAATTTCAAAATATATATATATAAGTTACATTTTATTCTGGAAACATCCAGAACAAATTAACAATGAGAACATTTCCACTTTTAAGATTTAAGATCCATCTATACTAAACTATACTTCTTGTGAATGAAAAACTTTCGGATATACAGTGCACATAAAACAACTTTATCAGGACATGCCACATCACATGCTTCCCATAATGTAGGTCTGTAAATTAATCAAATATAAGTGGCATCTGTTGTCAACAATGTTACACCTATTATTACCCAGAAATAAAAACGAGGGTGTATTTTGTACTTTGTAGAGTCATTTATGGGAAGACAACAATATTTTTGTATTATAATCCAGAACCATGTAAAATTATCAATACGTAACGGACCAACTTTGAGAAATACAGAACTTCATCAAAATACAGAACTTCATCAGAGTGCTAATGCATTGTGCATAATCATGGGAAAAAAATGAATAATTTACTTTATACCCAAAAATTGGTACAACTGTAGCTGAGAAATAATGTGGTATCACTGGCATCCATAATCTGAAAAGTTATTTTAAATATAAGTTTGTAATAGCATGAAGAAGCTCACATATGTAAAAGGAATTATCAATATCATATCTATTAATTCTCAAGTCAACGTCCCATTTTGTCGACATATACGTACTAACCACACAGATATGAATGAGGTATTGCTAGAAAGGATTTTTAACTGGCTCCTGACACTGCATACTGATTTTCAGCTTCAACTTACTATTTGTGGAAAAATGTAACATAAAAGAGACTCTTAACTGTCATACACAAAAGAGCATCACATATGCCCAGCTGCATACCTACATTTTACGAAGCTAACTTACTAATCACAAATAGGAAACTCACTTTTCATATTATCTTATTATAAATACCATTTTTTTGTTTTGAAGTAATTATTAACTGGATAATTCACACACAAATAAGCACAGATTACAACCATAACCACTGTGGTAATCCATTATCTCTGTCTGTCACACAAGTTGCCTTTTCTAAAGGAGTACAATCTCTGAAACAACAAATATATTTGTCACTGCCACCTTGAACTGTGATTTACCTATTGCTACTACAGCCTAACAAGCTTACATAAAATACAAAGTTCAATTAAAATTGCTGCACTAGTGTCAGTCATAGTCGAGGGAAAGGGAAATTTTATCAAAATTCAATGATGGCGCAGTTGGACGATGAAATCTGGGGCTGCTGGCCTGCAGGCCAGACAAGGTAAACACGGTACTTGCGGGCACGGAGCTTAACAGTGGTATTGCACGCAATATTTGTTTTGAGTGGAGCAACAACAAGGCAGGAAACTGCAGCGTTGCTTTAAGTTATTGCAATGTATGAGGTGGGGCACTAGGCCAGAGCCAGGAGTGGCAATTTGTAAATGGCTGACATTTGGGAATTTATCCCTGCCATAGTTTCTGTCTCTCTCTGACACTACGTCAGAAGCGAGGGAGAAACCAATATAAATAAATGAGCAATTTTAGCTTGACAGCTGACAAAATTACCAGCTGCTATTAGAGCTGACCAACAAGCCACAGGAGGGAAACCGACGAGCTCACCCACTGACGCACAAACAAATCGCCAACATCTCCATACACTGTGCATCTGATATATGACCTATCGGACACAAAAATGATGATAAACCTAACTGTTGCAGGTTGCTGATGCTGATTGAGAGTTCAACACCGGCACCCAGTGGTAGCCGCTGAGCAACACCACCACACAACATCAAAGGTATTGACGTGTATGATACCCACTACTAACAAAGCCTACCCTTGTATGACCTGTCGCAGCCAGCAAGACATACGCTACTGCTCTTACCACCCAACCTAACTATCGCAGAGGTTTTTTTCCCTTGGCTCTTGCCTTGGCACTTTTTTTCCTCTGCCCTTCAGACTGCTACCCTTCGTTCGACTTCGACCCAATCTATCTCCAGATGAGCGCGTATTAATGGTTAACCAGATGTACACAAACATCACAGTACCCACATCCTGCAACACCTCACTCTAGTGAAAACTAACCCTTACTCAGAGATGGCAGTAGATCTTTTGAGTTGGCCATCATGCCAGTGTGGGCGTGGAGGGGCTCCAGCTCTTTAAAAAAAAAGCTTAACAGAACGTGCCAGGTCAGTCAAGTGTCAGGACGGACCTGTGCTGGTCTACACTCATAGCCAGTCTGACAGCAATGTTATAAGTATTCGGCATGAACTTGTACTTTGTTTCTACAGTCTTGTTCGGACTATATTCCACCTCCGGGGACACAACACCAGGGCGGGATGGCACGGCACCCTGGAACTTGGAGATCGCACGGTCTGCCTGAAAGAGGACAGTGACAGTGGTCTGCAGCGGGTCCAGGAGGGGCTTGGATCCACTCCAGTCTACAGGTCACATTCGCTTCCCACCTGGCGTACCGGGGTCCGGGCAAGGCCTACACTGTGGGAGGCACAGCAGCGCTGCGACAGTGCCAGACAGTGGCGGGTGTTGCCATCCAGCAAGCACCACTAGCGGTAAGTTGCGGCACAGTGTCCAGGAGGGTGCTGGTTCGAGTCCAGTCCTGTCCTGGGAGCAGCGACGGCCTAAGGGCCACGGGTGACCAGTACACCCACCTTCATCCCATGGTCGGACAGAGCAGGCCAAACGGGGTGGAGGGGCCTTGATGACAGCCAGCTGGAATCACGGGACATTGGCGGGCGGCACGCTGACACTATGCTTCACCATCTAGTACTGTAACAGGGTGTATA
Source organism: Schistocerca serialis cubense (assembly GCF_023864345.2). Lineage (NCBI taxonomy): Eukaryota > Metazoa > Arthropoda > Insecta > Orthoptera > Acrididae > Schistocerca > Schistocerca serialis. The sequence goes on along the minus strand of NC_064639.1, from coordinate 720,343,905 downwards.
CATGGACAAGGAAAAAAAATTCCCGGATTTTTCTCGGATTTCCCGGTTAAAAATACACTTTCTCCCGGGTGAAAATACTCTTTTTCTGTGTTAAGTGACAGTATACTCTTCCTCGGCACTGTAAAACTCATCAAACCTTTGAATGTTTATGGTTTTATATACCGATGTAGAATTTCCCGGCACTTTAGAAAACGAAACTCAGGGGCAAAAACACGTTTTGAAAGACCTTTGATGTGCAGCAACACGTACACTGCATATTTTCGTATTACTAAGGTATAAATCTGAATTCCACCAAACAACGCATGTCACTTTCCGAAGCACTGAAATCGAGATTGCTATATGCTTTTGTAAGCGTCATAGCTCATTCACGTGATCTCACCAGCTGATGACAGCAATAGGACACGTGTTGTAGTCAGCCAATAGCAAGATCACTCTTTAAGTAGTGCGAATACACAAATAAGAAAAGTTAATGGCTTAAATTAATATACATAGACTATAATATTGGTCTCGGAGATTAATAAGTTGGAAGAGAAGCTAAGCTTCCACATATAATGTTGATCTTTTTTTGTGCATGTTACACTTTAAGATACATCACACAAATGTGCCAGCAAAATTTTTAATAACGTCGCAAATGTCTCATCTTCTGGGCTCGAAATACTTCTAAATGGTCATCCTCAAAGAGTTGATTTTTAAATGAGAGTCAAGCGCTTTGTGATTTAAGAAATTCATCGTACATTCTCCCACATAGTTCATCTTTCAGAGAAGGAAATCTGCTTTGAATGTAACGCTTTTCAAACCACCATTCGCAATATTTTCCCGCGACCTGTTAGAAATAGGTTCGTTTCTGCAGTCGCAAAAAAGCGCCAGATAACTGGCATCACCATGCTTGTGCAGCTACGATGACGCAGGAAGCCCATATGTTTGTACGTGTAAAACATTAAAAGATTTTACATTATGTCATAAAAGAAACAAGACATCAAAGGATACTTCAAGAGCATTGGGATTTCACAAACCATACTAAAATGCATAATTCGGCTTAAAATGCACATACATATGTAAATTTTCTTGGAGTACCAGTACTCATGTTTGGTTCTTTATTATAGCATAATGCCATACGTGCACTTGAAATGTAGAGAACAGCTGAAACTAGCCAATAGTGTGAAATTAAACACTTAGTTTCAAATAAATTGACTGCCTCAGTAGAAAGGATTAATAAAAGCAAAATCTCTTTAGCAAACCGGCAAAAATAACATCATTGTTCTGTAAGGCGATTAATGCTTGACTGTCAAAGGTGGAAATAAAATCTGAAACTATTAACATATTTTAGCCTGCCATAATTATGCGAACGTATTTTAATTCATTTGATAGCTCCCGGCCACAAAAATCCGTTTTGTTATCATTTAACGTGAGAGCAATAAACGAAGAGGAAACAACAAAATCGCTGAACGTAAATACAGGTCACGTGGAGACTACCCACCTCCCCACCACAACTCGGACTGCTCTGTGCATCAGCCCCGGATTTACGATATTTCTGAACAGGGGCAATATTAAGTAGTGGCGCCCAGCCACACTTCCGTAACCAGAAGCGGGAGAAGGTACTACTCATACGCGACTCAACTGCGCATGCGCAAGAGCCTGCCCGCAACTGCTCAAACGAATCACGCTTACTGGAGGCAATTTGTTGTTATAAAGCATTGCATAGTGTTCCTAAAGCCTTTGACACACTTTACTGTTGGCAGACGCTCGTATGAGCACCGTTTTGTTGTTGTATACGGCGCATTTCCTTTGCAACTTGAGTCCCCCCCCATTCATGTTTTGCTGCTGCAGTATTATTCTGCAGTAGTGGGATACAATAATATACTTTGTTAGAGTATTGGTTCTTACCAGTCAAAATCACAAAAATTTAACTGAAAACTAAAACAATGAAAAATTCCCGGAATTCTAAACAATTCCCAGGTTTTTTCCAGATGAAAAAATTCCCAGGTTTTTCCCGGATCTCCCGGTTGTCCCGGATCGTATACACCCTGTGTAAATTAGCTGAATAACGCAATGTTACCGAATACCGCTGTATCACTCTGCACCGCCCCTCGACGCTCTTGAACTTGCTCGGCCTCCTGACAAAATATGGCACGATGGGTCCTGGCTTCAGCTCTGCCATCTGGAGTCCCGGGTTCGACATACCGACCCCACAGCAAAATCTCAAAATACAGTTAGAGGCTATTGTTGCCTTAGTGATATATCATGTAAGAAGCAAACACAACATTGTATTTTACACTCATATTTCTCATTACACTTCCCTTCGACAACAGGTAAATGTAAATGTTATAGTTAGAAGTTGAAAATTACAAGTAATACTGGTATGTTATTACTTAAAACTATAAAAATGTAAATGTTTCACACGGATCCCCTGGTAATAGAGATATACCTTAAAATAAGCATCTGCCTGTTTAGTGCCATGCTTATAATTATTTTTGTACATGCTTTGCAGTAACACCATTTTTTGCCTAAATGCAGTGCCTTTTTTTATTTTACTTGTTCTATGTTGAGATATATTTCTCCCAACTACTAAGAACAAAAACAGCTATACTATCAGCAAACCTTTTATAAATAGGTATAATGCCACAATATTTATTCAATTTGTTACTGACCCCAAGAAGGATTTCCACTGAGTAAAAATGGGTTGTAATTAGGAACGACATCACATTCAGTTACATTTCCAACATCACGTCCAGGATGAGTAGGTGGTGGAACATGTCTCATTAGTTTAAAGTTGCAGACCGATTTATTCTCTTTGCTTGATGCTGCATTATTTCCTGGTTCCAATACACGAACTGTGGGAAACAAAAAGAAAATTTCATAAACTAATTAACAGTCCATTGCTTTTAGTATTTATTGATATTTTTAACATACCACTTGATGCATGGTTTAAAGCAATTAAAGGAAATTCAATGTCTCACAAATTTATGACAACAGCTTCTGGGGGAGCAGGGATTTCACTAACCAGTAATAGTCTGAGGCTCAAGTGATTGTACCTGGGGGAACAGACAAGGATTTGGTGCTATTGTACTAAAGGCTTACCCAAAAATTTCCTCTGAAAATTGCCTTTAGTTGTTTAGTCACAGGAACAACTTATGAGGATAATGTCTTACATCTAATGCTGGCTAGAAGACCCAAACATTTATATTCAGTCAATTTACATATGAACATCAAGTAACACAAGGCTGTTATAGAGACCAGTCACTACAAACAATAACAGGAATATTAAGCACTGTAGAAAAATATTTCTACTTAGCAAGTGTGAAAGGAAACAGAGTGCATATTTCTCAAGTGGTAAATACCAAACATTCAACTGTAAAGCTAAAATGTGTGATATAAACTGACATAAATCAAGCTTATTTTAGAACACTCTGTTGTCCAGTATGTGTCAAGCAAGGGTGCGATTATTATGATTGAACTGCTGTGAGTCTTTCATCAGGTAAGGAAACTGCTACGAAATCACAAATTTAAATATGCAAAAACTAAAACTAAGAGAAGAAGAACAAAATACTTACACCATTTTAAGACACTCACACACACACACACACACACACACACACACACACACACACACACGTTCTTCATTATTGTGTTTAAGCTCCGTAAAAACTGTCAAAGGAAACATATGGAAATATATTTGTGCTTGAAACATGTTTCCTGTGTCATTTTGTGACATATTTCCATCTTTGTTTCTGGTTTCTGTCTACAATGGTGACAGTGATTTCCTGCAGTGTACTTCCATAGTCTGTGGCGCTGTTTGTCGTATAGTTTTCGTATTTTCTGCTATGTTATGTCTAGTGATGAGGAAACTGTAATGATATGTGGTGCTGAACTATTAATACTCCAAGAAAGTTTACACAAATAAAGTAAAAGGTGTTGTCACTGTTGTGGATGAAAACATAATAGAGAAGAACTGGCAGTAATAACTTGCTATAGGAGCTGAATACGGAAGATGGCTCTGGTTTTCAAAACTTCACTTGGATGTCACCCACTGATTTTAAATTCCAAATAGTATCTGAAATTAAGGGGGCATTGGTGGAAGTCCTGAAGGTTTGTGTAACGTGTAACTAAGTGAAAAACATCATTAAATATGGATATTATCAAATTTTTATTTAGTTGGTATGATCCTGCATAAATCATCAAAAAGTACTTCCTTAAAACTGTCATTACTTTCCAGGTTGCTTATGAATGTGAAAGGAGAATGAATTCTGCAGAGCATCTTTTTTTATGTTGTTCTTTTACTGCTTTGTTCACAAATTCAACAAGCAGACCTCAGATTGGTACAGAGGTATGTAATAACTCGACCATCTTCTGCATTGACCTTTCCATTTTTTCGGAAAAACTCACTATAACACGTGAAAGAACAACATGGATCACTCTCTACACCAGACACAATGCGACATACACTAAAACGCCAAAGAAACTGGTATTTTCATGTATATTCAAATACAGAGATATATAAACAGACAGAATACGGTGTTGCAGGCGGCAACGCCTATGTAAGACAAGTGTCTGGCACAGTAGTTAGATTGGTTACTGCTGCTACAATGGCAGGTTATCAAGATTTAAGTGAGTTTGAACGTGGTGTTATATTCGGCATGCAACACAGCATCTCTGAGGTAGCGATGAAGTGGGGATTTTCTGGTACGACCATTTTACAAGTGTACTTTGAATATCATGAATCTGGTAAAGCATCAAATCTCTGACATTGCTGCAGCCAGAGAAAGATCTTGCAAGAACGGGACCAATGACGACTGAAGAAAATTGTTCAACGTGACAGAAGTGCAACTCTTTAGCAAATTGCATAGATTTCAATGCCGGGCCATCAACAAGTGTCAGTGTGCAAACCATTCAACGAAGCTTCATTGATATCGGTTTTTGGAGCCACATGCCCACTCATGTACACTTGATGACCGCACGACACAAAGCCTTATGTCTCATCTGGGCACATCAACACCGACCTTGGACTGTTGATGACTGGAAACATGTTGCCTAGACAGATGAGTCTCATTTCTAATTGTATCAAGCGGATGGACATGTACAGATATGGAGACAAACTCACAAATCCATGGACCCTGCATGTCAGTAAGGAGCTGTTCAAGCTGGTGGAGCCTCTTTAATGGCGTGGGGCGTGTGCAGTTGGAGTGATATGAAACCCCTGACACGTCTAGATACAAATATGACAAGTGACACATACATAAGCATCCAGTCTGATCATCTGCAGCCATTCCTGTCCATTGTGCATTCCGACGGACTTGGGCAATCCAGGAGGACAATGCGACACCCCACACATCCAGATTTGCTACAGAGTGGCTCCAGGAACACTTTTCTGAGCTTAAACTTTTGCTGATGATAAAACTCTCCAGACATGAACATTACTGAGCATATCTGAGATGCCTTGCAATGTGCTGTTCAGAAGAGATCTCCATCCCCTCGTACTCTAAGGAATTTATGGACAGCCCTACAGGATTCATGGTGTCAGTTCCCTCCAGCACTACCTCAGATATTAGTCAAGTCCATGCCACGCCATGTTGCGGCACTTTTGCATGCTCACAGGGGCCCTACACAATATTACGCAGGTGTACCAGTTTCTTTGGATCTTCAGTGTATAAACATACACTAATGCTGTGAAGCGGTGAGTTGGTGACATGTATTAGCTACCTGAAAAATTGGGTCTTTCAATATATACTGACACTGCTACGGGTACTTGTTTTTGTATTTTAAAACATTCTTTAATCCTCATCACCAGTGCACAAGTCTACCAATGTGGCACTGACTGAAATAAGACTTGCACTTGGCAGCCGAACTTAACCGGATGGGGCCTCCCAACCAATGATGCCATATGCCCATAACTAAGATGTTCAACTTTGTTTTCCTCTTTGAAATATATAACAAAGGGATGGAGTGTTGTCCAGTGGTGACTCTATGTTCATCTTGCAGAACTCCACTGTAATTATCAGAAAAATCACACAGGACAACGAATTCTGATTCTTTCGGATTTTATTTTGTGCGGTTAGAAAATATACCTGCTGCTTGGCAATGAAGTTATGCTGAACCAAAGAGGACAACTTGCTGTAGAATACATCAAATTACCAGAAAAATCACACAGGACAATGAATTCTGATTCCTTCCAGTTTTATTTTGTGCAGTTAAGAAAATATCCCTGCTGCATGGCAGTGGAGTTATGCTGAACCAAAGAGGACAATTTGCTGCAGAATAAATCAATAAACACCTCTGAATATATCTCCAAAGTCTCTAGATTACAAAGGTCAACTGAAACACACTGGTGAAATTGTACTTTTTTAATTGAATTTTCAACAAAGGTTCTTCCAAAATTTTATGCATCTCAGTTCCACCTGACAGAAGGCACTGTTTCCACTGATGCAATTGATAGATGATGGGTTACAAAGCTCTTTTGTGAGGCATTACCTGCAATCTCAAATTTTACCTTTGTTATAGTTTTCAATTTAGTATTTTCTATCATTAGTTTCACGTTTTGGTGATTTGTGCTCACACAAATAGTTTGTGTCACTTTGACCAGCTACAATACAATGTTTAGATCTCAATTCAGCGAACTTAGAGAAACCTATTTTTATGCTGAAAAAATTTTCTTTAAAATTTTTGTATGCTTCTTTGCAGTTATGCACTATGAATCTTTTTAAAATCTTTGATTAACTTCCATCTGATTCAGTAACTGTTACATAGTCTTTAATATCTGTCACTGTCGTACTAACTAAATCATCTTCATAAAATAAATATACAATTCCCATTGTCTCTATTGGCAAGCTTTTCCCTAGTTTTAAAATTGGACCCTCCAAAAAGTCTTTTTCTTTAAGAATTACTTATGACTGCCTGGCCATATAGTTCAGCAGATTAAATTCACACATTACCTTCATAATGATTCAATTATCTGGTAAACATGATAGAAGCATTAGCCTTTTTGTCCTACCGTACAATGGGAAAACTTACTTTTCAAATTCTTTTTACAACTTCACATTTCTCAACATCACTATTTGTTTCTGATGACAAACTTTCAGCAGAAGCAGAAAAAAGTTAACACTTTGTAGTTGTGGAAATTTTTCTTACTTTCAATGTGTAAAACTTCTTGTAATTCATTTTGTCTTTGCAATGGGAGACTCGCCCAACTGCTCAAGAGATATATTAAGTGACTGGACAACTTCTGAAGTAGTTATAAATTCTGTATCACTATGCAGGAATGTTTCTGAGTGAGAATGATTGTGTTCAACATTTTTGTCACTTGGGAACTGTGCATTTTTTAACATAATGATTTTTTCCCACATTAACCACAGATTTTTGAACCACTGACTATTTGTGGATGCAATTCAAGCATCCATGATGTGAGATTTCTGAGCTTTCTGCTGTCTATACAAAGTGATTTGTTTTCTGTAATGGATCTCAACACTGTATTCTCAATGTGACTGTTTCCATCTTGAGGGACATCTGGAGAGGAAAAAAACACTCAAATGCACATAATGTTAAAATAGAAAATCATTCGTTAAAAATTAGCAGTAACCTTTACGTTTTCATGATTGATTTTAAATCACTTTATAGCTTCCAATAACACCTTGTTTTATGGAAGCACGAAATACTTGGCATAAGAATAATTAATCTTTGATACCAGTTCATAAGTAACTAACTTATTACACACAACCAACTCAGAACAAATCCACTCAGGAACAGCTGCACTCACTCTATGGCAAAGAGTATTGTTGTAACAATTAACATGAGTACACAGTCACTTTATTGTAAAGAGAGCTTCGGTCTTCATTTATTTATTTATTTATTTACTTATTTATTTATTTTACTAATGAAGTGTAAGGATGTAGAAGCATATATCATTAGGGGTAAGATAGACACTGCCCAAAGGAAAATTAAAGAGACCTTTGGAGAAAAGAGAACCAACTGTATGAATATCGAGAGCTCAGATGGAAAACCAGTCCTAAGCAAGGGAGTGAAAGCAGAAAGGTGGAAGGAGTATACAGAGGGTCTATACAAGGGCAAGGTACTTGAGGGCAATACTATGAAGATGAAATGGGAGATATGATACCGTGTGAAGAATTTGACAGAGCACTGGAAGACCAAAGTCGAAACAAAACTCCGAGAATAGACAACATTCCATTAGAACTACTGATATCCTTGGAACAGCCAGCCATGACAAAACTCTTCCATCTGGTGAGCAGGATGTATGAGGCAGGTGAAATACCCTTAGACTTCAAGAAGAACATAATATTTCCAATCCGAAAGAAAGCAGGTATTGACAGATGTGAAAATTACGGAACTATCAGTTTAATAAGTCACGATTGCAAAATTCTAACACAAATTCTTACAGATGAGTGGAAAAACTGGTAGAAGCTGACCTCAGGGAAGATCAGTTTGGATTCCCTAGAAATGTTGGGATATGTGAGGCAATATTGGCCCTGTGACTTATCTTAGAAGACAGGTTAAGGAAAGGCAAACCTACATTTATAGCGTTTGTAGAAGCGAAAGGATATTTACAATTTGTACAGAAACCAGGTGGCAGTAGTAAGGGTCAATGGTTGAGAAGGGAGTGAGACAGCTTTGTAGCCTGTCCCCACAGTTATTCAATCTGTATATTGAGTATGAAGTAAAGGAAACAAAAGAAAAATTTGGTGTAGCAATTAAACTCCATGGAGAAGAAATAAAAACTTTGAGGTTTGCCAACAACCTTGTAATTCTGTCAAAGACCACAAAGAACCTGGAAGAGCAGCTGAACAGAATGGACAGTGTTTTGAAAGGAGGATATAAGATAATCATCAACAAAAGCAAAATGAGGATAATTGAATTCAGACAAATTAGAGGGAATTAGATTAGGAAATGAGAAACTTAAAGTAGTATATGAGTTTTGCTATTTGGGGAGCAAAATAACTGATGATGGTCAAAGTAGAGAGGATATAAAATGTAGACTGGTTATGGCAAGGAAAGTGTTTCTGAAGAAAAGAAATTTGCTAACATCTAGTATAGATTTAAGCATCAGGAAGCTTTTTCTGAAAGTATTTGCAGGAAGCATAGCCATGTATGGAAGTGAAACATGGATGATAAATTGCTTAGACAAGAGGAGACTAGAGGCTTTCAAAATGTGGTGCTACAGAAGAATACTGAAGGTTATAGGGGTATATCATGTAACTAATGAGGAGCTACTGAAAAGAATTGGGAAGAAGAGGAATTTGTGGCACAATATGACTAGAAGAAGGGATCGGTTGATAGGACACATTCTGAGGCATCAAGGGATCACCAATTTAGTATTGGAGGGAAGCGTGGAGGATAAAAATCATAGAGGGAGACCGAGAGATGAATACATTAAGCAGATTCAGAAGGATGTAGGTTGCAGTAGTTATTCAGAGATGAAGAGGCTTGCACAGGATGCAGTAGCACGGAGAGCTGCATCAAACTAGTCTCTGGACTGATGGCCACAACAACAATAACAATGAAGAAATTATCATCTCAAATTTATATTTTGGCCTGTGATCTACAACAATACTAGCTATGCATGGAATAAATTTGGAAATTATAAAATAAGTACTTCTTGAAAAAAAATGAAAATTTTAAATTTAGTTTTGAAAAGAATTTTCTTATATTAATCTATATATTATTGTATACCATAGGAAAGGGTGTGAAAAATGCTGTTAAACATTATACATCCCAGGTCTGTAGCTCAATTGGAAAAGCTTCTACAGCAAATCTAAAACCTGCTGTTCTCTGTTTGTGGGCCAACTTATAACTTTATGGCTCTGTAATTCAGAAATGAGTTGACATATCTCAGTAAAATTTCATAATTTTCTAAGTCTATACCAACACTACACCTGCGCCATATTTCAACAAAATCTGAGACGATGGGATTTGGATCGTGTGTTGACTTAATATGGTATAACCCCTGTGTGACCATAAGTGGTCACTAAAAGACTGTTCCTCGACAATTCCACTCTTGTACAAGGAAAAAATGAACAGCTGAATCTTTTCATGTTAGTTCAGATTTCTCTTATTTTATTATGATGGTAACTTCTCCCTATGTAAGTGGGAGTCGAAGAAATATTTTGGCATTCGGAAGAGAAACTTGGTGATTGATATTTTATGAAAACATTTCACAGCAATGAAAAACATGAACTCACTTATCACATCTGTGACACTCTCTCTCCTCTATTTTTTTATCATACAAATGAATACCTTTTTTTTTTTAACTTTTGTGCTTTTAATGTCATACAGTGTGAAGCAGAAAACAGTGTGTGTGTGTGTGTGTGTGTGTGTGTGTGTGTGTGTGTGTGTGTGTGTGTGCACATGCATGTGCATGTGTGTGCACTCATGTACGTAGGGTGCTCAACAATTATCTTGTATCCACACAGAAGCTGCAACTGAAAAACTTACTGCCCCAATGATGATTAGTAACAATCAGAACTAGTAGCAATAATAAACATTGTCATAAAACATAGCAGTATGCTACATGATTCTCAACAAATATCTGCCACCTACTGAAAAACGTAAATTTAAGTGTGTAGATAACTTGTTCCACATAATTATAATCAATCATAATAATGATGTATGCAACACAAAACTATCTGAGTAAAACTGTAAACTTAAACTGAAGTCAACCAAGGATGATAACCAGTAAAGAAATGATGGGATGATAAGGTTTTATTGACAGAGAGACACCATCCAAGGTTGTTCAAATGCCTGGTGCAAGTCGTTCTATTTGTCACCACTTCAGCAACTTGTGTGTTGATGATGATGAGATGGAAGGATTAGGACAACAGAAAACACCCATTCCGACAACCGAAGAAAATCTCTGACCTGCCCTGGACCCAAACCCAGAATCCTGCAGTCTAGAGGCAGTGATGCTAACCACTAGACCATAATCTGGATGATACACATAAAAACAAAAAGCGAATAGATCCTTTTGAAATTTGCAGACTGGATACTGAATCAAACTGGAGGAAAAATTACGGTACAATTTAACTAAAAGAAGGTATCAGTTGATAAGACATGCTCTGGGATGTCAAGGGATAGATAATTAGACAATGGTGGAGAGGGGGAAAATTATAGAAGGAGGCCAAGGCTTGACTACAGATAGCAGATTCAATTGGATGTAGGTTGTAGTAGTTATGCAGCAATGAAGAAACTTGCAGAGGATAGACTAGATTGGAGATCTGAAACCAACCAGCTTTCAGACACACAACAAACATTTAAAAGAGTACTTCCACTAATAAGGGAACTATACCTGGATCTGAATAATAAAATGACTGGCAGTTGAGTAGAGAAGAGGGGAATATTGTTGGTTCACCATTACGTGGAAGCACAGTTTGATTCTGGTAACAGCAGGTATGTGGTTTCATATTCAGTACATTCATATGTTACTTGTAAATGTGCAGTATGCCTACTGAGTTTGTTTTGCAGGGTCTTATTAGTTTAATCACTTTCTGAGCAATTTCAAAGATACCTTCATACACTGCCAATGTGGCTACAGTTGCATGAGACTGCAGTCATGTGTGTGTGAGTTGCGTTTGCATGAATGTGTGTGTGTGTGTGTGTGTGTGTGTGTGTGTGTGTGTGTGTGTGTGTGACAGTCTTTTTGTTGTGCCTATGTGCGACTCAGCATCTCCACTATATGAAGAGTGGCAACTTTCCTTTTCATAATACTGTTACACTCCATCCTGGATTTTTTGTTGTTAAATTTTATAAAAAATCATTAACACAAATTATGTACAACATTATTAAAAAAACACTGACTCATTCCATATCCCAGCAATTCTACTGCTACTGAAATCAACTGAACCTCATAATAAACTAAATAAATAGATTGCTGAGACAATGAAGCATTCCAAGCAACTGGAAAATATTTACTGAAGCTTTTGAACCACAAAGAATGAAAAACATGAATCATAAATTGCCAAATGAGGCACAATTTTATCATTATGACTCCAGTATTTCACAGTGCATCATAACAACAGGAACTGTCAAGAAAAACAGCAACTGTTTTAAGTATAGGATTGGAGATGTTCATTACTGTTGTTATGAACACACATTGTTGTTATGAACACACATGTAGAATTCACCTCATGCAACAGGACTATCACAATGACCTCCATTGTACAGAATGTAAGGCACTGAAGATGAACATTGGTAAATGATACTTGATGAGACTGTATGTTGTGCTGACAACTGCATTAAAATGATACATTGGCCTACATTCTATTCTGTGACCGTGTAGGCTGCAGATTCCTTCACTTGTGCCATAGGGTGGTGGAGTATTGGCTTATGCTTAATATTTCAGGGGACAGCTACATGCAAAGTAGTGTCTGTTTCGAGTGGACTGAGCAGTTTTTTTAGATTGGAGAGTCTAGAGAAAGAGCAAGAAAGCCTTCCATCTCAAAGAGTGCAGATCAAACATAGGAAGGTGATACACCTAGAAACCACAGATATTATGGTGGTAAATTGTTATAGTTTTGTTGGAGAAGAACAAGAGCTCTAAGAGCTAATAGAAAGCACTCAAGGTCAAATCTTTATAGTATTGAAAGCTGCCTAAAGCTAGAGATAATTTCAGCTGACATTTTTACAAAGTACCTTACTGTGTTCAGAAAGATTAAATACAATTGGTGTTGGCATATTTGTTGCTGCTAGAAGTAGTTTATCTTGTGGTAGATAATTCCTGTGAGTTAGTGTGGGTAATGGTTATACCTCACTAACTGCATAAATTAAAAATTGGTTCCTTTCACTGACCCCTCACTCAGGTGACAAAGGTTCAAAGAATACGTGAGCATCTTCTCAAACAGGTGCCCTCCTCATGCAGTTACAGTCAGTAGTGATTTCAATCTACCCTTGTTGTGTTGACCAATATACACATTAAAATCTGGCTGTATAAAAATCGTTAGAAATTGTCCTAAATGTTTTCTCCAAAACATATTTTGAGCAGTTAGTTCAGAAACCAACTCTAAGTGTAATTGGTTGTAAAAACATACTTGACCTCTTAGAAACAAATAAACCTGAAAAAATAGAGATCATGATAACTGATACAAGTGTTAGAGTCCACAAGGTCATTGTAGCAAGACAATAAAAATTTGCTTGATGCCTTCCTAAGAGACTGTCACCATTTCTCCCAAACTAACTATGTAAGTGTAGACCAGACGTAAATTCAAAGAAATATTATTTAGAACGATATAGAGATTAATACCAAATAAATTGATGAGATGGAATTGATCCCCCAGGGCACAAGAAAAAGGTCAGAATACTGTTGCAGCAGAAAGTCCCTGTGATTGGCGAAGTTTCACAGAAGCTTGAAATTTAGCACAGATTTCAATGCAAGATGCTTTTTGTAGTTTCCACATTGAAACTCGTTTTGAAAACTGACAGAAAATCCAAAAAGTTTCTGATTGTATGTTAAGTACACCAGCAGCAAGATACAATCAATAACTTCACTGTGTGATAGCAACTGTATTAGCACCAATAACAGCACCACAAAAGCATAGTTACTAAACACAGTTTTCAAAACTTCATCCACCAAGAAAGATGAAGTGAATATTCCAGAATTTGAATTAAGAACTATAGCAGACAGGAGTGACTTTGAAGTAGATAAAGGCAACTCTTCTGGCCCAGATTGCATACCAGTTAGGTTCCTTTAAGGTGATGCTGATGTTTTAGCTCCATATTTAGCAATCATACAACTCCTCACTTGACAAAAGATCCATACCCAAAGATTGGAAAGTTCCACATGTTATACCAAGTCTCAAGAAAGGAAATAGTAGAAATCCACTGAATTACAGATCCATATCACTAATGTCAATTTACAGTAGGATTCGGGAACATATACTACGTTTGATTATTATGAATTACCTCGAAGGAAACTATCAACTGCCACATAGTCAGCAAGGATTTAGAAAATATCATTCTTGTTCAAAGTAACTAGCTTTTTTATTCCCGTGACGTAATGAGAGGTATCAACAGGGGATATCAAATTTAGTGAAGATTTACAGAAAGCTTTTTTTTTACATTGTTCTTCATGAGTGATATAACTAAATTGCATGTCTATGGCTTATCATCTCAGTTATGTGACTGGATTCATGACTTCCTGTCAGTAAGGTCAAAGCAAAAGAGTAAAACAGAAGTATATATGGCATTCCCCAAGGAAGTGATATATGCCTGATCAACCAGTACGTTATGGCCACCTACCTAATTGGTATGAATAACAGCGGTGATGCATGGTGGTATGGAAGAAAATGAGGCCTTGGTAGGTCGCAGGAGAGTGTTGGCACCACATCTACACCCACAAGGCACCTAATTCCTGTACATTCTGGGGAGGAGGGCAATGAGCTCTTCAAATCTGGCAAGTTCAGGGGTGAAAACATCCAATGGAACTCGCCACTGTATTCCTCGAACCACTCCATCCTGCTCCTGGACTTGTGGTACTGCACATTATCTTGTAGAAAAATGCCACTGCCCTTGGGAAACACGATCATCCTGAAAAGGTGTATGTGGTCTGCAACCAGTGTATGGTACTCATTGGCCATCATGGTGCCTTGCATGATGACCTGTGGGCCCATGAATGCCCATGCGAATGTTCCCAAAGCATAATGGAGCTGCTGCCTTCTTGTCTCCATCCTGCAGTACAGGTGTCAAGGAGTTATTCTGCTGGAAGATGACAGGCTTGCGCACTCCTACCAGCATAATGAAAGAGTTATCAGGATTCATCAGACCATGCAATGTTTGCCACTGCGCCAATGTCTAGTACCGAAGGTCACATGTCCATTTCAGTCATAGTTGCCAATGTCGCAGTGCTAACACTGGCACAAGCATGGGTCATTGACTGGGGAGGCCCACCACTGTCAGGACTGTTCGGTGCACTCTGTGTTAAGACACATTTGTACTCTGCCTAGCATTAAAGTCTGACGTTAGTTCTATCACAGTTCACTGCCTGCCCTGTTTTACCAGTCTGCCCAGCCTACTACGTCCAGCATCTGTAATCAGGGGTGGCAGCCCAACCACACTACCTATGGACGTGGTTTCACCTTGGTTTTGCCACATGTTACAAACACTCTCCCCAGTGCTCCCCCAACACCGACAAGTTGTGCAGTTTCCTAAATGCTCATGCTGAGCCTCTGGGCCTTCACAGTCTGCCTTGGTCAAACTCAGATTGCACACCGTCCCCATTCTACACATAGACAGTATGTTCACACACCCTATGTGTGTCTGACTAGCAGTCACTCCTCGTCAGGTGATGTTCCTATTGACTGGATGAGTTTATATAAAAAATAGGTTGGTCATAATTTTCTGACTGATCAGAGTTTATAAATGATTTAGGTGACAATCTGAGCAGCAATCTTAAATTATTGTCTGATGATGCTGTCCTTTACTGTCCATCAAAGTCATCCAATTGCAAAATGATTTAGATAAGACATCTGTTTGGTACAAACAGTAGCAATTGATCCTAAATAATGAGAAGTGTGAAGTCACACATGAGTACTAAAAGTAATCCATTAAATTTCGGTTACACGAAGCTTAAGGCTGTCAGTTCGACTAAATACCTAGTGATCACAGTTATGACCAACTTAAATTGGAATGATCATGGCTAATGTTACGGAAAAGGTGAACCAAAGACTGAGTTTTATTGGTAGAACTCTTAAAAGATACAACAAAGCTATTAAACAGACTGCCTACATTGCACTTGTCTGTCCTCTTCTGGAATACTGCTGAGTGGTACAAGATCCTTATCAGCTAGGATTTATGGAGGACATCAACAAAGTTCAAAGAATAGTAGCTTGTTTTGTGTTATTGCGAAATAGAGGAGAGAGTTTCATGGATATGGTACATGAATTGGGGAGACAGGCATTAAAACAATGGCATTCTTTGCTGTGGCGAGATATTTTCATGGAATTTCAATCTCCAACTTTCTCCCCCAAATGCAAAAATATTTTTTTGACACCCACCTACAAAGGGAGAAATGATCACTGTAATAAAATAGGAGAAATAAGAGCTCACACAGAAAGTTTTATGTGCCTGCTTTGCCCATGCACTGTTCCAGAGTGGAAAAGTAGACAAATTGTGTGAAAGTGGTTTAATGAACCCTCTGCCAGGCATTTAAGTGTGAACTGTAGATGTAGATGTACATTCCAGATCTTACTTGTCTATATACAGCTCTTCTAGAATCGAATGACAGTGCATGGCAGGTTATGTGCTACTCTAAAGGAATGTTTCCCCATAGCATTAAGAAAGATTTATACTTACTAGACAGGAGCTCAAAACAATTAATGTGAAACAACCCATCCACTGGGTCCTCCATTGGCAGCCACTTCACATCAGTTAATGTCAGTGTGGAACAATCATCTGATATTGAATGAAAACACCCACGAAGATTTCCTTCCTTCGTCTTTACCAAGAGAACTTGGCCTTTCACAAAACCATCCATCTGAAAAAGGAAAATTAGTAAAACTTTCCTAGTTTATTAGATGAATGAGTCCTTCCAACTCCTCTCGAAGAGAGAATCACAGAACTCTCACTATATTATACCACTTTGCCATGTTGCCAATATTGTATGACCCTTTTACATCAGAGCACCTGATGATGGTTGATGTACTGATGAGCCAAAACATTATGACCACTGCCCACTGCTAGACTGAATGCCTCCTAGCAGTGCTGCAGGCATGTGTGACAGCAAGGAAAATTTATAAATTTAGTTGAGATGAATGGGTATCATTCTACTGACAACATAGGCTGCAAATGTGGAGCTCCTCTGACATAAGCTACTCTGAGAAAGGGCACACTGTTATGGCCAAGTGCCTAGAAACAGGTATCTTGGAAACACCAAAGTTGGTTGGCCGTACACATACTGCAGTCATAGGTTTTTATAGTAAGTGGTTGTTTGACAGTGAAATCACAAGCAGGCAGAAAGGTGTTGGACATCCACACCTCATCACACTGTGGAGATTGGAGGCTTGCCCACATTGTAAAGTGAGACAGGTGGTGATCTGTGGTAGACTTGATGCGGTGCACAATGATGGTGCAAGCATATGTGGTTCAGAGCACACTATTCAGAGCACACTACTAAATATGGGGCTCTGCTGCAGACGACCACATGTTCCTATGTTATCCTAATGATATCAGTTATGACTGCAGTGAGTGCAGGACAATCAACATTGTCACCTGTTCAAACGAAATACACTTCTCACTACTCCAAGGTGATGGTAGTGTCCAGATATTCCATTATCCACACAACAAGCACAGGCTGGTGAGGGCAGTATTGTACTGTGGGGACACTGACCTGGTCTTCCATGGGACCTGTGATAGTAATCGAATAGGGTCATTCGATGGTAACTCACATTACTGAGTGATGTTTATATTATAAGTTTTGGACAATTAACAGAAGGAAGTGTTTCTATTAAATATTTTTTATACCTCAAAACACACTTTATACAGAAGGCTCTATAAATCTATATCACAATAACTGTTACATTACTATATTTATAAAACCAAATCTTATAATTATTCTTGGTAACTCACATTACATTTCCAAGAAATGGCTTTTGCATATAATAAAGAAAATACAAAAGTCTGCTCTGTTTTATGTGAACATTTCTTGTAAGTTTTACACACAATACCAGACGATCTTATAAGTATTTTAATACAGTTCCAAACATTTAATCACCAATAAAATAAATACTAAAACATAATGAACAGGAAACTCGCGTTACAACATATGGTAACTCACGTTACGTTGTCACAGATCACAGTCAAACTTGAAAAAATCATGGGAATTTACAACACTTGGAGGGTTCACTTTTCTGACAAGCTTGTCTTTAGTGTAGTATATCTCATCTTTAATTTCAGGCCACTTCCAAAACTTCCCCTCTTTCATCATAACATCAACTTTAAACTCACCATTTTCAATTTTAGTAACATTACCAGGAAAATATGAATTGTCGTATTTTATCACCACCCAGTCATCTACTTGCAATCATAGTGATTTTTCTGTTCTGTTAGTGTTTTTCTCTGCAGATGATGAAGTGGTGTGTTGTACAACTTCATTATTATAGAATTCCAAGTGATGAATTTCAGAAATGTTCAAGAAAGGCTTGCAGTTCTTGATTAAGGCCGAGAGCTGCAGTTTTTGCTTCTTTGGCTAAAGTCTTCTTCACCCATAAGAACTGCTGTCACATTAGAAGAAGAATTCAACAATGCTGTCACAAAATCTGTTGCACTGTTTACAACACATTTCCTATTTTGCACATGAGACCAAACTTGGCCTTTGACAGCCCTACCAATTCCATCCACTGGCCCCTTCCCATGAGAAGTTGCAAAGTACTTCCATGTAATTCTTTTGGCATGACTCTTACTTAGAACTTTTATAGCCTCTGCAATATATCTGTTTTTAAACTGGAAAGCAGGATCGTCTGACCAGATTGTAACTTATGTAATATTTTTTGACAGTTCTTCAAGAAGTCTATCAACATAGGGAATGACAGTGTTTTTTGTGTGGTCCAGATTATCAGATACCAACACGTAGTGGTGAGAAGTACCTGAATGCCAAATCACGGCGATAAAAATATTAATTTGATTCTGTTGCCAATGTAAACTTTGAATTTCATCTTGACTTAAACATATAAAATTTTCAGAAAAATTGACTTGCATCATGGCAGTTAGCATCGCAGAAGGCAGTGATTCCTCATCACTCTGATAGTTCTTTGATTGTTCTCTCTTAAAGTAGCAGTGCTCTAAAAATTTAGGTCCCATGGTAAGAATATGATCAATAAGATACTATAAAGTACCTTCTTCCTCTACTTTCAAAATTCTGCCATCACCCTCCTGCCACACATATCATTTCACGCGGTACTCTTTTACAACAGAACCTAAATCAAAAAGTTTAAGTGCCAATAAATCTTTACATTTCATGCACTTTCCCAACAAACAATCAGCTGTACGCTCTGCACACACAGAAAAAATTCTGGGCAGTTACTGGTGTACTTAGGTATTTGGGGTACTATGCTAAGAAGAGAGTTAATAGCACAGATGAAATTCTCGTGATATCTGCAGACACACACATTGCGTAGAAATTTATTGGCAAGCATGACATGTTTGGGTCTTAATTCTGCGAATTTCCTTTTACCACTCACTTTGCCATTTTCTTCACAAAACATTGCATGGGCTTCTTTCAAAGAAAACATCAAGTGTCATACTTGCAAACTTACTTTTACCTTTCTCATCTTTTACAGTCACAACGTCTTTGTGTCCAGGGGCCTGTCTAATAATGTCATCCCTTTCATAGAATTTGCTCACTGCACTTATTATTTCATCACTTATTTTTTGTTTAGAGATTCCTTCTACTTCTAAAGGTTCAACAAATGTATGATACAACCTTCTAATAATACATTTTTGTTTTCTGGGTGATGCTGGAAGTACACGTTTCACTTTCGATATGGCTTTTCCCAATGAAGACCTATTTTTATATGGTGGAGACGCAGAACTACTTGGTGCAGCTGAAGATGCTTCCTTTAGCCACTTCCTGCACTTCACAACTCTTTTGCTAACATTCTGTTTCCTGTCTGCAGCAATCTTTTCTTGTTCTCTTTTACTCAAACATTTTTCCTGTTCCTGTTTCTTTGTCCTAAATTTTTCCACAGTTTCCTTGTGTTTGATTTTATACTCTTCATATCTGCCTGCATCTTTCAATGTCTGCCTTCTTCTTCTCATCTATTCTGCTGCACTTAAAGTCATTCTGCAAAATTTGCAAATTGTTGTAAAGTAGAAATAGCTATTCCCTATGGGATTTTATGTGGAATATGGAGATAAATATACATTAAATATGTTGAAATATATTGTTAATTGTGTTGTATGTAATTAAGAACCAATATGACTGCTCAAAATTATAACTAATCATACAAAAATTATGGTAACTCACGTGACATAAATAAAGGTAAACCACATTATGTGAATTAAATATCCTATACCAAGCGAAGGCTTCCAGGAGGAAATTTATTTGAGACACCAAATTATCAGGTACACTTATGTGAAGGACAGCATGGCATATAACTTTCTATACTTTAATGTACTTTGTGAAAATCTTAAAAAAATTGGCATTTGGTAACTCATGTTACGCATTTTGGGTTATCATGCTTAAATTTTTTGCTTCTAAAAATATACCATAAAGAAGAAGCAGAAGTACGCACTTAAAAGCCATATATAAATCATAAAGACTAATCATAAATTTCATGAATTTTTTCTTACCTTGAAATTGATCAAATCTTCTGCATGAACAAACTCAACGATATAGTCTTCACAACAATGGCTCCCACAAGAAAACAATAGGTTTTGGAGGGAAAAATCAATCTTGCCAACAAAATTCAATGCCCAAACTACATATGTTACAGAGTAAAATATTCCCACAGAAAAATTAATTTTTTGATAATGATTCCTCGATTACATGGAATGACCCAAGGCATCATGACAGCTATAGGCTATGCAAACACTACTGCAGGCTACCTGTATCCTTTCATGACGCATTTCCTCTGCTGGTGGTCTTTTCTAACAGCATAACTGTCCATATCGTAAGACTAAAATTGTACTACAGTGGTTTGAGGGGCCTTGTAGTGAACTCACATTGTTGTCTTGGCCACTAAATTTGCCTGATCTAAACTTGACAGAAGACATCTGAGATACTAGCACGCTCCAGCTCCACACTCATAAATAGTCGGTCTATAATTTACAGGTATTGCATCACCTGTATGTAAACATCTGGTGCCACATACCTTTGGAAACATACCAAGGACTTGACAAATCCATGCCATGCAGAACTGCTGCTATACTGCCTTTCAAAGGTGGGCCAAAATGTTATTAAGCAGGTGATAACATTTTGGATCATCAGTGTTTTTCTGACAGTTAACAAGCAGGTCACTTCGAAACTACTCAGGCAGACCTCTGAATATTTCTGAGAAATGTGGGAACTTGGTCATGAAAGGATTAAAAACATCATTAGCATATAAAATATGTATGTCATGGAGTACTAAAATGGGTTTTCACTGTGCCAATTTCTAAAAAGAGAGGTTCCCATACTTTGACCTTTTTTTTGGGGGGGGGGGGGGTGTTTTTGAAATTTAGACTTCTTAAAACTTTATTTTAACACTTGTCTGCACATTTTAAAAGTGTGATAATATATTTGTATCTGTAGAAAAATAAAGTTCCGTCATATCACATCTCAAAACCTGTAGTTCTGATTTATTTATTTATTTATTTTGTTGGAAGTCATTTAAAAATGACGAAAATGATTCAACATGATTCAATTGTTGAAATACAAAAATTTCTTTGATTGGTCTGATCACTAGGAAAGTTAAACTATGGTCTTAAAGCCATCTACCTGGTCCAGATGGGGTCATATCTCAAACAGAGAAAACAGAAGGTCATATTAACAAACGTTACTGCAGGAATGAAACTTAATTCAGAGTAGGGAAACAATATATATAGTTTCCCTCAAGGTTTAAAACTTGACAAATTCCTATTCTTGCTTAATAAAGACACCATATTTCCTCAAAAATCTTATATTTCCTGATGAGAGAAGTATACTGATCAAGGGTTCAAACACATCCAGATCATACCAGACTTACAACTAATTCACATCAAGCAGCTTAACCGTTAATCTTACAAAAATTGATACAATGCAATCACAAACAAATTAAAATTACTTACAGGTATATTTATGGGTGCGAACACTTGCATGCACACAGTCACACATATACAGTCTCTCTCTCTCTCTCTCTCTCTCTCTCTCTCTTTCTCTCTCTCTCTCACACACACACACACACACACACACACACACACACACACACACACACACACACACACACACATAGAAGACTGCATGATTATCAAAGAGTACATTGGCACTCGTAATAATTAGTTGTTAATGGGTTGATATTTTCACAACAACAGATACACATAACAGAGACTTGAGTCATCAATAATATTTTCTTCTTCAAATAATGAAAACTCCAGGTACGAATATCAACAACGTAGGAAAAGACCAATTGCTACTTTCCATAAAGATGAAGTGTTATGTTGCAGACATCAAATTAAAAGGCAGTTGCACATAATCTTTGAGCCACAGCCTTCATCAGAAAAAGAGAAACACACAGGATCCATTCACATAAACCAGCTGAGCTGCTGGATTTGGTGACCATGTGTGTGTGTGAGGTGTGCTTGCTTGTGTGTATGAATGCTGTATGTTACTCTTTTTCTGACAATGGCTGTGACCAAAAGCTTATGTGTGTCTTTTAATTGCACCTTTTTGCAACTTAATATGTCATCTTTTTGGCAAATAGCAATCTGTCTTTTCCTACATTGTGGATGTATTCTCCTTCACTATTTACAATAGTCTGCCAATCCTGGGGTAACTTTCTGATTCCACGCCTGTCGAAATCATGTGGTTTGGAGATGAAGAACTTTTCAAGACATGTCTGGAGAGCATTTTCATCCAACAAGGAAGTTCCTTGAAGGTTGTTTGATAAAGTGAAAAAAGTGAAAATCTGATGGTGTGAGATCAGGTGAATAATGTGGGTATGGAATGACTTTCCAACCAACTCCTGTATAGTGTTGTTTTGTCCGTCTAGCAGAATGTGGGTAGCCATTATCATGGAGTAGCATCACTTCACACAGTCTTCCTGGTCATTATTCCTGGACTGTGTCTGCAAGTCAACTCAGCTGTTGACTATAAATGTGAGCAGTGAGGGTTACACCTCGGGGACACAATTCATATTACACCATATAATCACTGTTCCACCAGATTCATGTCATTATCTTTCGAGGATACACAGAGGTGTTTGTACTGGGCATAGCTGCCTTGTTTTGACTCAACCATAGCTTTCTTTTCTTTGTGTTAGCGTTAATACACCATATCGCATCACCAGTAATGATACAGAATAGGAATAGTCGGTGCTGTTCATGACCTTCACCATTTCATGCAAATGTTGTACAATAGAGTAATGGCCAGAGTTCGTCACAACTGCCGGGTCTTGAGTACAATCATGTGGATCATTGTGGATTAATGTATTTAAATGACCCTGAAGGTCTTCCTCAATGTGCAGATTCACTAATGTCAAAACAATCCTCCTTAAAATGAGAAAGTCATTTTCTTGTCATTGAATGACATTACCCCCACACATGGCGCAAATGTTTCTGGCTGCCTCTGCTGCTGTCACCCCTCTTATAGAACTCAAACAGAAGAAAATGTCAGAAATGTTCCGATTTCTCCACTTGGCACTCCATTTTATAGCATCCACAACACAACTCACCATCTCCACATGACAAAATGACAATATGTAAACTCAAATAGCAATAGTAAACTACAAAATAGCAGCAGTGCACTACAAATAAAAAATGACAGTCATTAAAGAAACTCATATCAACCAAAATACAAACATGCAAACGAAAAATGCTATGAGCTTAAGCACCAACCTAATACTTATTTTACAAAAATATCCTACAGATGCTGTGTCTGCACTTAATATTTAATTTGACTCATTCTGCGTTCCTAAAGATTCTCCTTCAAGGTGGAATTTATGGAAGATAATGTGTGAGTGGATTGATGAATGAACTTTATGGAATCATAAAATTTGAAACAATAGACACATATCAAAAAAGTTTTGCATCACCTCGGTTCCGAGAGTTCCGGAACGTGTACAGAAAATTGGAATAGAGATCATTTCTGCCCTTTTTATTGCTCATGAAAACCACACACTGCATGTTGTACCACCATACAGCGAGACCTTCAGAGATTGCTGTACACACCGGTACCTCTAATACCCAGTAGCATGTCCTCTTGTACTGATGCATGTCTGTACTTGTCATAACATACTGCCCACAAATTCAGCAAGGGACTCTTGGTCCAGATTGTCCCACTACTCAATGGCGATTCAGCGTAGATCCCTCAGAATGGTTGGTGGGTCACATCATCCATAAACAACCCTTTCCAGTCTATCCCTGGCATGTTCAATAGGGATCATTTCTAGAGAACATGCTGGCCACTCTAGACGAGCAATGTCATTATCCTGAAGGAAGTCATTCACAAGATGTGCATGACTGGGGTGCGAATTGTCGTCCATGAAGATAAATGTCTCGTCAGTATGCTGCCGACATGGTTGCACTATTGGTTGGAGGATCACATTCATGTATCATACAGCCATTAAGGCACCTTCCATGGCCACCAGCGACACACGTCAGCTCGACATAATGCTACCCCCAAACATCAGGGAACCTCCACCTTGCTGCACACACTGGACAGTGTGTCTAAGGCGTTCGGCCTGACCGGGTTGCCTCCAAACACGTCTCAGACAACTGTCTGGTTTAAGGCATATGCAATACTCATCAGTGAAGAGAACGTGATGCCAATCCTGAGTGGTCCATTTGGCATGTTGTTGGGCCCATCTGTACCGCGCTCATGGTGTCGTGGTTGCAAATATGGACCTCACATGAACGTTGGGAATGAAGTTGCGCATCATGCAGCCTATCGCGCACAGTTTGAGTCGTAGCACGATGTCCTGTGGCTGTGTGAAAAGCATTATTCAACATGGTGGTGTTCCTGTCAGCATTCCTCCGAGCCATAAACCGTACATAGCAATCATCCACTGCAGTAGTAGTCATTGGGCGGCCTGAGCAAGGCATATCATTGACAGTTCCTGTCGCTATTTATATCCTCCATGTCCAAATAACATCACTTTGGTTCTCTCTGAGACGCCTGGATACTTCCCTTGTTGAGAGACCTTCCTGGCACACTGTAACAATGCAGACACGATTGAACTGCGGTATTGATTGGCTAGGCATGGTTGAACTACAGACAACACAAGCTGTTTAGTTCCTTCCTAGGCACTGCTCATCTTTGGATGGGTTTAGTGGCATCTCTGAACAGTCAAAGGGACTGTGTCTATGATGCAATATCCACAGTCAACATTTATCTTCAAGAGGTCTGGGAACCGGGCTGATGCAAAACTTTTTTAATGTGTGTACGTAAAGAAGTTAAAGACGTGTTAGTTTCAAACAGTTAACAAAAATTGCTATTAAAGTCATCCTCCAGGCCAAATTTCCAGTAGCCTACACCCTTAGCTGTCTCCTTTTAATTCTCTTACCCTCATCCTTCACTGTCCAGTCATTTCCTCCCATTCTCTCCCTTTCCACCATGCAGGTATACACTGTATCTCTCCTCCTGTTTCATCAGATATTTGCAATTTATTTTTTTCACTGTGTACACGTATGATGTGATGTGATTATTGTTTTAGGGCACTAAATGCTGAAAACATCAGAGCCTTAGCATGAAATACATTGAAATGACAACATTCATGAGGAAGTGAGATGCACATATACAGAGATGGTGGTAGTATCACATACACAAGGTATAAAAGGGACGTGCACTGGCAGAGCTGTCATTTGTACACAGGTAATTCATGTTAAAAGGTTTTCGACTTGATTATGGCCACACAATGGGAACTAACAGACATTGAATGTGGAATGGTAATTGATGCTAGACACACATTTTGGAAATTGTAAGGGAATTCAGTATTCTGAGATCCACAGCATCAGGAGTGTGCTGAGAATACCAATTTCAGGCATTATCTCTCATCACAGACAACACAGCAGCCTATACCCTTCACTTAATCACTGAGAGCAGCAGTGTTTGCATAGTGTGGTCAGTGCTAACAGACAAGCAACACTACATCAAATAACTGCAGAAATCAGTGTGGGATGCACAACAAACATATCTATTAGGAATGCAGCGAAATTCAGCATTAATTGGTTAATACGCTATGGCAGCAAAAGACAGATGAGAGTGCCTTTGCTAACAGTAACACATCACCCGCAACACATCTCCTGGACTTGTGGTCATATTGTGTGAAACATAGACAATTGGGAAACTATGACCTGATCACATGAGTCACAATTTCAGATTGTAAGAGCTGATGGTAGAGTATGCGTGTGGCACAGACCCCATGAAGCCATAGACCCAAGTTGTCAACAAGGCACTGTGCTAGTTGGTGGTTATTCCATAATGATGTGGCCTGCATTCACATGGAATGGACTGAAGCCTCTTGTCCAGCCGAACCAATTATTGACTGGAAATGGTATGTTCATTTACTTCGAGACCACTTGCAGCCATTCATGGACATCATGTTCCAAACCAACAATGGAATTTTTATGGATAGCAATGGGCCATGTCACCGGGCCGCAACTGTTCACAATTTGTTAGAAGAATATACTGGACAGTTTGAGTGAATTATTTTGGCTACCCAGATCGCCTGACATGAATCCCATTGAACATTTACGGGACATAATCGAGAGGTCAGTTAGTACACCAAATCCTGCACTAGAACACTTTCCTGCCTCGGGCATGGATGTGTGTGATGTCCTTAGGTTAGTTAGGTTTAATTAGTTCTAAGTTCTAGGTGACCGATGACCTCAGAAGTTAAGTCGCATAGTGCTCAGAGCCATTTGAACCATTTTTGAACCAGAACACTTGCACAATTCTACATCTACATCTACATTGATACTCCGCAAGCCACCCAACGGTGTGTGGCGGAGGGCACTTTACGTGCCACTGTCATTACCTCCCTTTCCTGTTCCAGTCGCGTATGGTTCGCGGGAAGAACGACTGTCTGAAAGCCTCCGTGCGCGCTCTAATCTCTCTAATTTTACATTCGTGATCTCCTCGGGAAGTATAAGTAGGGGGAAGCAATATATTCGATACCTCATCCAGAAACGCACCCTCTCGAAACCTGGCGAGCAAGCTACACCGCGATGCAGAGCGCCTCTCTTGCAGAGTCTGCCACTTGAGTTTATTAAACATCTCCGTAGCGCTATCACGGTTACCAAATAACCCGGTGACGAAACGCGCCGCTCTTCTTTGGATCTTCTCTATCTCCTCCGTCAACCCGACCTGGTACGGATCCCACACTGATGAGCAATACTCAAGTATAGGTCGAACGAGTGTTTTGTAAGCCACCTCCTTTGCTGATGGACTACATTTTCTAAGCACTCTCCCAATGAATCTCAACCTGGTACCCGCCTTACCAACAATTAATTTTATATGACCATTCCACTTCAAATCGTTCCGTACGCATATTCCCAGATATTTTACAGAAGTAACTGCTACCAGTGTTTGTTCCACTATCATATAATCATACAATAAAGGATCCTTCTTTCTATGTATTCGCAATACATTACATTTGTCTATGTTAAGGGTCAGTTGCCACTCCCTGCACCAAGTGCCTATCCGCTGCAGATCTTCCTGTATTTCGCTACAATTTTCTAATGCAGCAACTTCTCTGTATACTACAGCATCATCCGCGAAAAGCCGCATGGAACTTCCGACACTATCTACTAAGTCATTTATATATATTGTGAAAAGCAATGGTCCCATAACACTCCCCTGTGGCACGCCAGAGGTTACTTTAACGTCTGTAGACGTCTCTCCATTGATAACAACATGCTGTGTTCTGTTTGCTAAAAACTCTTCAATCCAGCCACACAGCTGGTCTGATATTCCGTAGGCTCTTACTTTGTTTATCAGGCGACAGTGCGGAACTGTATCGAACGCCTTCCGGAAGTCAAGAAAAATAGCATCTACCTGGGAGCCTGTATCTAATATTTTCTGGGTCTCATGACCAAATAAGGCGAGTTGGGTCTCACACGATCGTTGTTTCCGGAATCCATGTTGATTCCTACATAGTAGATTCTGGGTTTCCAGATGATACGCGAGCAAAAAACATGTTCTAAAATTCTACAAGAGATCGACGTAAGAGATATAGGTCTATAGTTTTGCGCATCTGCTCGACGACCCTTCTTGTAGACTGGGACTATCTGTGCTCTTTTCCAATCATTTGGAACCCTCCGTTCCTCTAGAGACTTGCGGTACACGGCTGTTAGAAGGGGGGCAAGTTCTTTCGCGTACTCTGTGTAGAATCGAATTGGTATCCCGTCAGGTCCAGTGGACTTTCCTCTATTGAGTGATTCCAGTTGCTTTTCTATTCCCTGGACACTTATTTCGATGTCAGCCATTTTTTCGTTTGTGCGAGGATTTAGAGAAGGAACTGCAGTGCGGTCTTCCTCTGTGAAACAGCTTTGGAAAAAGCTGTTTAGTATTTCAGCTTTACGCGTGTCATCCTCTGTTTCAATGCCATCATCATCCCGTAGTGTCTGGATATGCTGTTTCGAGCCACTTACTGATTTAACGTAAGACCAGAACTTCCTAGGATTTTCTGTCAAGTCGGTACATAGAATTTTACTTTCGAATTCAATGAACACTTCACGCATAGCCCTCCTTACGCTAACTTTGACATCGTTTAGCTTCTGTTTGTCTGAGAGGTTTTGGCTGCGTTTAAACTTGGAGTGGAGCTCTCTTTGCTTTCGCAGTAGTTTCCTAACTTTGTTGTTGTACCACGGTGGGTTTTTCCCGTCCCTCACAGTTTTACTCGGCACGTACCTGTCTAAAACGCATTTTACGATTGCCTTGAACTTTTTCCATAAACACTCAACATTGTACAGCTATAGAGGCAGCACGGCCCAACATTTCTGAAAGGGACTTCCAACGACTTGTTGAGTCCATACCATGTTGTGTTGCTGCACTATGCCGGGCAAAAGTAGATCTGACATCATATTAGGGGGTATCTCATGACTCTTGTCATCTCAGTGTAAATAGACACATAGGTGGTGAAAAATCTGTTAAAAATAATAACACATTTAAAACAAAGCTGCATCAACAGAAAGCATTTAAAATATGACACTGACATCAGGAGAGTAATAAGAGTAATACAAGACTATCCATAAAATGTAGACAGAACTCTGCAGAATAACTTGATAAAATCAAAGTTAAAATACCTGTACATACACATTGAAAAGGGGGCAGGTTACAGTGGCTGGGTCACTACTTAGAAATACAGGGTGAGAAAGCTACTCTTTGATACTAAAATCAAATACCTAATTTCTCAGAAAGAGTCCAGACAACTGTGTAAATAGAGATAGCCCCAATAAAGACAGCTCAATGTATGCTGTTTGTGATGCACTGCATCAACAAAAAGCTTCCATTTCTTTCTCATCAGAAATAATGGTGTTATTTTAAGACGAATTTTATGTGCCTTTTTCATTAAATCATCTCTATTGTGATATTTGGTTTAGCAATAAGTATCAATAAGGGCAGCAAAACTTCAATAACTGCCAGTACTCTAACAGCAACTACATAGCACTGCTGCATGTCACTAACATACACGTGGCATAGACCATCTCACTAGCAGCAGTGTTGCATGGCAATAGCAAACAGTTAGGGTGTTGTGAGTCCACACATGAAACATAGCAAGACAAGAAAGAAAGACATGGCAGACAAATATTTAGCAATTTTTTAGAGTCTGTTGTTATTATCAGCTTCATTATAGACAGAGAGCGAACCATGCAGCCATAATATTAATATGTTCTGAAACAGTATCATTTTGAAGGGATTTTTCACAGTATGGCCAGCTGTTTCATTTTCTGTACTACCCAGTCATTGTTGTAGCTCTGGTTATTATTTGTATTTTGCTCTCCCTGAATGCATTTCATTAAACTGAATATTGCACTACATTAACTTGGGACCACTCCATCAAAAAGAGCATAACTTTTCTCTTTGTACCATTTTTTTGTGATGAGAAACAAGTCTAATGCTTTTGTTGACACTCTGCAGCACATGAAACATGCTGAGCAGTATTTGACTGGGCTGAGTGTGCATGAGTTTGCAAAAACTAAACAATACTGAAAATATTTGACAAAATACCAGTGGAAATGTGCCTGACATCTAATAGAAATGAGATGCAGTATGTGTGTGTGTGTGTGTGAGAGAGAGAGAGGAGAGAGAGAGAGAGAGAGAGAAATTGAGGGAAAGGAGAAGGTATGGAGGGAGACAGTGATTGTGAGTGATAGAGAAAGAGAGAGAGGGAGTGAGGGGAGGATGGGACAGGAGAGGGAGGGGAGGGAGAGAGAGAAATAAGAATTTCTGTTGATTGTTTCTATCCTGTGATTTTGGTAAGTGTAGTTAGTATCTTTAATTCCAGTTTCTAGTAAACAAAATGGTATCTTGTACGACATTAATGTAAAATGTAATGTCACACATGGAGTCACTAACACAGAAAAAGTAAGATAACAAAAGGATAAAAACATGTAAATGTAAGGAGGCAGTGTGGAAGAAACTGTAAATAACATTATAACATAGAAGTATACAAAAATAATTTGTACTGAAACTGGCAAAGGATTGATGGACTCACATCTGGGGAAAAAGAGGAGAGAGGGAAAGGTTCAGGTACGAAACTAAATTCAAAGTAGGAAATTAGTGCCTCATAATGTTTGATATTTGACCCATTCCTATTCTCGAATAACATAAATGATTTTGCATGGTAACTAGTGCCCCACATGGTATGATACTTGACCCATTCCTATTCTTGAATAACACAAATGATTTTCCAAAGACATCAGAGGTCTCTTCAAAAACTCTGTATTTGAATGAACATGGCAAAAAAACTTCTCAAAGTAGAATTATAACATGTCATTGTCCACAACAATGGTATAAAATAAGTGTTTGTTGAAGTATTAATACAAAAAACCATAATACTTAAAAGATGTAATGTTTCAAAACCCTGAGATAGAAACTATCTTCATTTCTTATGAAAAGGGGCTCTAGCATCTACACTAGAACGTGGATGATGCTGACACTTGGTGGAAGTTCGTACAGATTTGTGAGGTACAATCTGCATAAATTTCAACAAAATTGAAGATGAGCAAGACGGGAGCATACCCCAGATTATGTCATACAAGGAATAACACTTAGTACACATATAAACTTCTGTACGAGTAACGTAACCGATAAAGCAAGAGTCCAAAATTCCTTCTCAATGGGCAGAGTGGAAATTTATCCAGAATTTTTTTATAAAATTTGACAATGTTTGAAAATATTATAGTGAACAAGCTTCAATTTATTAAAAGAAAATGCTAGTATTTACAACACACTTTTTGTTATATGAAAGTGTACAGTAAACTGCTGTAAATTCGTACAATCCATAACAATAACCCACTAGATTTCCTCAATCTTCAGCAGACTGCCATATCACTTTCAAAGTGAACAACATACTTGGACAGAATATTTAGTTAAAAAGAAATAGTTGATTTAGGAAATAACTACTTACGACCTACAAGTGTATCATCTTGATTGTGGTTTCATGATGGTTGACACTAGTACATAATGCAGCTCTTACATCGAAGTCAGTGGTTCCCATGAAATACGGAATGGGGGCCGGCAGGGGGGGGGGGGGGGGGGGAGTTAAACACCACAAGCACTCTTCTAGATTTCATGTAGGATTAGAGCTCAGGGATAAATTAATACATTGAACAGAATAGCTTGATTGTATCTTATGTATCATTTCAAAACAATTAATTTTCACTGCTTACACTACTGAAAATTTTTGATGTGCTATTGGATGAGCTGAGCCGGATGTGAACTGGTTGAGGCACCACATATGCACTCAGAAGGAATGAGGTCGAAACCCTATTCAGGCATTCAGATTCATGTTTTTGTTTGCTTACTGTACTCCACAATCATGTGATGTAGGCTATACGTCCGTTTTGTTTGTCATAGTGGGCCACAGCTGATTTTCTTTCCCATCTTTACACAGTCTGAGTTTGCACTCCATTTCTAGTAGACACTGATGGAATGTTATGCTCTCTCCTACAATTCCTTCCATTGGTTTATTTAGAATTTGCCAGGATTCAAATGTCTGGGATACGTTTTCTGTTGTTTCCCAAAAGCCATTCTGCAAAATACAGGAACAGTTATTCCAACAAGGAGAGGGTAAACTCCCTGCTCCCTCTGCCTCTATCTCAGTCAGTGCTCTGTTTTAAAGAACTTCTAAGACTGAAAGTGTCAAAGTCTAATCTTCTTTCTTTCTTTTGTGGGGTAATAGATGTCTCGAGAGCTTGTCTTAGTTTTATTCTAGTGAATATAGAATTCAAGATAATTCACAATTGTTGATGGTCTCAGTTGCATATTATAAATTAGATTACATGTTTCACTCACTCAGGATCATTTTCCAGTACCCTGACATGTATTCTGAGTAAACAAGACATGTTGCTGATGCAACTACTTAGATATTTCATGATCCTAAGTGATCAAAACATGTACTGTAAAATGGGCCATCTTTGGCCCTTTAAGGCAACTTTCATCCACATACAGAAAGAAGATATATTATTTCCCTCCAGAGATTATGCCGAAGACACTGGAAATCCAGGTGTTCTATACTCTTCAGTAGTATGTATAATCTCCAGTCTTAAATTGGTCACACTGGTTTCCAACTCTGTTTTCATGTTGGAAGCACTGTTACAAGGGATTCCCCCCTTTGGTTGTGTTAAAGTCCTATAACAACTCCCTTGTGTGTGGATCTTAACTTCACCCTTAAAATTTGAATAAGTACCTGTTCATCAATGTTATTTAATATCAAATAATATGATCCCTTTCATAAAGCTTAATTTCTGTGTGCTGTCTTACAACATTTCAAAATCACACTTGGGGCTGCAATATAGGCTGTCCAGAACAACTTTGTCCCAGACCAAAGCTGCCCCAGTTTCAGTAAATACACTTATTCATGGCACAAAATTAAGTATGGAGAAAAATTGAGGACTATGCCTAATGACGGGTTCCCAAAATTATTAAGAAGCTAGTGACAGAATCTCTTCTCCACAAGGCAAAGAAGAAAACATGGTTTAAAGTTGTAGAAGTTGTGGCATCTATCCTTTGGATGCAAATGTTGTTCTCAAAGGCTTTTTGGTGCTGCAAGGTCTGTGAAAATTGAATGTGTCAGTGAACCATTCCGTGAAATGGTAATTAGTAAGAGGGCAAAGGCTACATCTGTTGTGTGCTAAAACAAAAGGAAATTGGTAAATGTGGAGCCTGGGAGAGGAATCACACCTGCAGACATGGAAGTGCAAATGCTTGACTCACCTGTAAATGAGAAAAAGACAATGGTGTGAAGGCCAAGAAAAATTACTGATGTTTCGGCTCCCCTAGTGATGAGTGATGAGTATGAATGATTCTGTACGTGATGACATGGAGTGTGGGCAAAAAGGTTGTGACACAAATGAGAACCCTACTCAAAATGAGGACCAATCACGAAAGATTAACAGAAAGAAAACAATGATTCTGCAGTCAGTTATAATGGATACCTCTACTCACAAGGGAACCTCCCCATTGCACCCCCCTCAGATTTAGTTATAAGTTAGCACAGTGGATAGGCCTTGAAAAACTGAACACAGATCAATTGAGAAAACAGGAAGAAGTTGTGTGGAACTGTGAAAAAATAAGCAAAATATACAAACTGAGTAGTTCATGGGAACATAAGCAATATCAAGGACATTAGGAACACAGGAGTGCTGTGGTCTCGTGGTAACGTGAGCAGCTGCGGAACGAAAGGTCCTTGGTTCAAATATTCCATTGAGTGAAAAGTTTAATTTTTTATTTTCAGTTTATGTGACAAACTCTTATGTTTTCATCACTTTTTTGGGAGTGATTATCCACAAGAAAACCTAAATCAGGCAAGGTAGAAGAATCTTTGTACCCATTCGCCAAGTGTACAAGTTACGTGGGTCGACAACATATTCCTGTCATGTGACGCACATGCCGTCACCAGTGTCGTATAGAATATATCAGACATGTTTTCCTGTGGAGGAATCGGTGGACCTATGACCTTGCGATCAAATGTTTTCGGTTCCCATTGGAGAGGCACGTCCTTTCGTCTACTAATCGCACGGTTTTGCGATGCGGTCGCAAAACAAAGACACTAAACTTATTACAGTGAACAGAGACGTCAGTGAACGAACGGACAGATAATAACTATGCAAAAATAAAGAAAGTAATATTTTCACTCGAGGTAAGACCCGAACCAGGGACCTCTCATTTTGCAGCTGCTCACGCTACCACTGGACCACGCCGCTCGTGAGCTCACACTCTCATGATGTTGCCTATGTGGTCTATGGACTACTCAGTTTGTATATTTTGCTTATTTTTTCACAGTTCCACACAACTTCTTCCTGTTTTCTCAATTGATCTGTGTTCAGTTTATCAAGGCCTATCCACTGTGCCAACTTATAACTAAATCTGAGGGGGGTACGATGGGGAGGTTCCCTTGTCAGTCAAACCTGTTTGTTTTGTCACAGCAGAAGAAACCAAAAAATTTTAAGTGATGCGTGGGGAAAACCTATGAATTTTTGGAAGTGGCCAGCAGAAGGGAAAGAAGATGTAATGACCTATGATTTTTCAGATAAAAAACGAGAATAATTGAGCCCAAGACAATTAGGAGAGGATATTACTGTGCTTTGGTCCTGGCTAACTTCACTCTTCTCTGATCTCGTACGTAAACTGACACTTCCCCTACTTGTGTTGCACTCCTACGTATAACATTTTCATTGAGTAAAATATTCCGTAAAATACCAGTTCATAACTTTAACCGCATTTTTTTCTACCTTATTTCATCTTACAGAATTTTCCAAAAATAAAACTGTAAATGGGGTAAAGTTGTCGTGCAATGGGGCAACATTAGTCCATTAAAGAAAAAAAGGTTCTTTTTTGAAAACAATAATGATTAATTATGCACTCTGTCAAACTGTACTCAGAAAATCATCACTTTTCCACACTTTTTTTTTTTTTTTTTTTTTTTTTTTTTTTTTAAAAAAGTTAGGCCAGTTGATGGTAATCCAATAAAAAATATGCAAATGACATCGAACAATAAATGAGAATTACCTTAAATATTAACCGAATTGCTGACTCTCACATGACGAGTCTTCCGACTACAATGAGAATATAGAATTCCGTTCAGCCTGTTTGGATGGATCTGATGGTGAAGCAACAAAAGTTTAATAGTTTATGTGGGTTAATTTCTGTGAATATTATGTTTCTGATACCAAAAGAAATAAAAAATATGAAGAATAACTGTGTAAATTTTAAAGTAAGGAAAATATTCATGGGCCGACTGCTGGAACATTGTGATAAAATCTATTCAAATGCAGAATTTGGATTCAACTTAGTTGACGAACAGACTTTCTTCGCCAGATTTTGTACTTCCTGCTACTTTTAAGTTTTAAATGAATAGGCCGTAATGGTATCGCACAATTGAAAAATAATATCTTATTGGCCTAAACTGATCATATCCACTTACGCGATACGATCTGGTGTGTTTTAGCCTAATAGTTTCTTTTGTTGAAATCACATCTCTACTTCGTCCGTTTTACTGACATTTCCTACATTTTCCATCTCCACAGAGTCGATGAGACAGTATTCTATAGCGTATGCTCTGCAAATGCTGAAAAGTAAATGGATTAACTACAGCCGAGTGCCGCAAATTTTCTGCAAACGATGTGTCTACAGTGCAGTTTAATCAATTTCTTACTTAAAATTTTGTGAGCACTCGAATTAATAACCATACCGGTGCACTAATCAAAAAATGTAAAAATATTACTGAAATTCAGTATCCATATGAGAATATAAACGCATAAAAAACTGTAATAACTATAGCAATATCCCAAACTGAGAACACATCTTGGCTACAGAACAATAATGAAGGACAATGAAAAACTTTTTGCCTCTGGGTGAATATAAGGGCGTCTCTCCTTTTTTACACCTGGATGTACGAACTCACACACATCTTTGTTACGGTAGCCGTCTACACGCATTCCACAAAAACCGCATTACCATATTTATTAGCTTATTTGTTTCAGTTGTAAATATTTGTCATGTCTTATTGTTTTTGTGACATGTTCCACATCCTGGAGGACCTCCTCACTACGGATCAACTGGCATGAAAGTAAATCTAATCTAATCTAATGTATAGTCAATAAAGCAATATTGCTTCTGATTCTAAGCTTTCATAACAGTGAGCATTTCCATCTGTTTGTCGTTTCATCTTGCGCTCTGCAGATAGCAGAAAACGTTTATAAGATATAAAAAAGTCCTTACTTATATCACTGAAGAAAGAAGTACTAAACGTATTGTCTGCAACACTATATTATTGAACTAATAGTGTTCCGTGCATTTGATACCGATAAACGCGTAACACTCCTTAGCACGTGTTCATATTACCTACTAGTACGATATTTGTTCTTACTTGAGAAATAACTCTATTCAGGAATACTGTATCAGCTACACCAGACATAACAAACAGATCTTCGCAAGCGCCGTATGGCTGACACAATACCGTCAACAATCCCACGACTCACTCTGGGCGATTTTTGTCACTGTCACTGTTGCAATTTTGGATGACGCCAGCGCGGGTCTCGTAGCAAATACTAAGAAGAGGCCCTTGGTTTGCTTTAGGCCTCAAAAAGATTTAGGATATAAAATAAAACAGCACTTTACGAACAAACTTTTCTCGATTTAATTTGGAAAAATTAGAGGTAACATTAGTCAAATCAGTGTGGCTAAGCAAATCACATTCAATGTTCATTAAAGTGAGATCATTTAGATGTTCTTGTTCCATTTGGTGTTCCTTAACTCATTTTTAATGCTCTTTGAAATAGCAGCAGTTGGTGATCATCAATGACAAGTAAACGCCTACAATAAGTTTATTTCTATATTTGGGAAACACAATTTCAAATAATTTTCCATTGTAACTTTATAAAACTGCAGTTCCAGGGACTGCCCTTTTTGCCGTCTATAGCAGCAGTCACATCTATTTTGAGCAGCTTCACAAACTGCGCCAGTTCGTCACCAAGGCTTCCTTCCAAATCGTCTGGGTTAAACATTGAAGGTGATTAAAATTCTTTTCAATATCTCGTCTGCTGTTAAAGTATTCTGAATACACCAGTCACCTAATGGTATGCTTCCATGCGCCTAGCTACTAATGCAGATGGCTCATTATCAATTATGACAATAAAGATCTAAACTTCAAAATGCTGCATCGAGTGTAGCAGACCCCTGAATTGGTCACACTTTCTGTTTTGCTTGCGTCACCTTGAAGTTTGTTGCTTCTATTCTTCACAGCCGATCGGCACTTTAGCTTTTGCATCAGTATCTGAGAATGTGGACTGCAATGCTGGGATGTACCCGTCTAACGATTTATAAAGGGTGTACCCCGTGTCTTGATCAGACGACTGCAAGGAAGCGTTTGTCTCTCGCAAGCCTTCTAGGATTTCATTCAAAGCAATAGTCATTATTCTCTTTATCAACTTACCATCTTCGAAACTAGTCCGTAAGCTTGATTACCACACTCTTCCTTTTGATTCGTGATATTAGATATGTCACTCAAAACTTGCTTGATAGTGGTAAACCATATACAAGTGCCTTCGTAGCAACTGCTCGGGCCGACCCTTTTCAAAACCGAAATATTTGAATTAGTTTCTTTCAATGATTTCAAAATAAGACCCCCCCCTCCCCCCCCTCGAGAGGCAGATGCCAGGTAAGTGATGTTGAGTGCAGTTCTGGATCATCGGTCGCTGATGATGCGAGTGTAGAATGTAGGTGACAAGGGTGTTCAGAGGCGCCTGTCTGACAACAGATTGCATGGACGTCGATGCCCACCACGTGACTTAGGAGCGAACATAGCAGTGTGCGATGCAGAGCAACAGCTGGGCCTCTGTCACAGGATGTGGTGGTGGGGATGCAGCGTTTGGCAGGTAGACGCAGCTGGTCTGTGACCTTGGCACAGACCACGTAGACACCTGGGTGTGGCCAGAGAAGGCGTGTGGCAACTAACGCCGGCCGGCATGGTGGGGCAGCAGTGGCGGGCGGTTAGTCACAGATGGTCCGTGAGCTTGACAGCCCCTGCGTTTATGTTCTGGTGTGCATGTGCTGCAACCAGCAGGTGAAGGCAGCTGACTGCTGCGAGGCGGGGTTGTGCCACGACAGTGGCGGTGGCAGCGGCATATGTCTGCTGCGTCACAGTCTTTGTCCAAGTTGTGTGCTTTATGTGACAGTGGGTGGTGGCCTGGGGCATGAGACGCACAGCTGGGCTTGCAACTCAGGGAAGAAGGTGTTGTGTGATGTGGTGACAAATGCAGGAAGTGGGCCGCATAGCATCAGGAGCTGCACCAAAGTGCAGTCTCTCTGGATGCGTGGTGGCACTGAGGAAATAGGGTAGGCAGAACGTCGGTTGCCATGCATGGTGCTGCCAGTACATGTGGTGCAACATGTACTGGAGTGTGTGGGCTTCAGTGAGCGCTCCAGGTGTCTGCCATCTACTAGTCACCCTAGTGGCGTCCTGGCATAGCGGTAGGGAAAGACGTCGCTTCTTGGGTGCTGGAGATTGCGTTCTGAGCTGTGCCAGGGCCGTTGGG
Organism: Schistocerca serialis cubense; assembly: GCF_023864345.2. Classification (NCBI taxonomy): domain Eukaryota; kingdom Metazoa; phylum Arthropoda; class Insecta; order Orthoptera; family Acrididae; genus Schistocerca; species Schistocerca serialis. The sequence continues at coordinate 720,305,544 of NC_064639.1, read as the reverse complement.
GTATCAGAGGAGTGGTGCATGAAGCATGAAGCGATGATGAAGCATGGATCTCGATGTCATGTGTTGTGCCTTTGACATCAGGGTCCGTACGCTCGGGAACGGTGGCAGAAGGGGTAGCGAACAGGAACAATGTGGCTGCACCTACGATCCAGGCACTGGTTGTGTCAGGGCAGCCTTGGTGGCAGCAGTGGCATCTGTGATTTCAGTGGTTGGCAAGGATACCCTGACTGCTGGTGGTGCATCCACGATATCAATGGTGAACACATAAGCTGGCTTTAGCCTGTCAATGAACACCACTGACTGGGCACCGTAGAGGTGCCCAATGAATTTTTTGTCACTTCTCTGCAGAATGAGGTAAGGCCCGAGTTCCATGGGCAGAGTTGAGGCTGACAGTTATCGATGTGTCGCATTGCATGAGTAGTCCGCCCCGGTAGCTGAGTGGTCAGTGCGACAGAAAGTCAAACCTAAGGGTCCAGGTTTGATTCCTGGCTGGGTCGGAGATTTTCTCTGCTCAGGGACTTGGTGTTGTATTGTTCTAACCATAATCATTTCATCCCTATCGACATGCAAGTCACCGAAGTGGCGTCAAATCGAAAGACTTGCACCTGACAAATGGTCTACCCGACTGGAGGCCCGAGTCTCAAGGCATTACATGAGAGTACAACCTGAGGTTGTGGTGCATGAAAGTCTTGTGCTCGTCATGGCGTCACAGAGGTGTCAGTTGCAGCTGCACCATGTAGTCTTGAAGCTACTGTACATAGACTGGGATACATAGACTGGGATACATAACAGCTGTGGTTGGTCACAGCATCACCTGGTCACCTCGCAGGACCAGGGTGATCCATATACCAAGTCGGTGGGGGATGCCTCCAAAACGGCCTTGTGGGTAGCCCACAAGGCTAACAAGGCCAGTGGCAAAGCAGTGCACCCTTTGCCGCCGCAGCAGGTAAGACGTGATTTCAACGTGCGGTGGAAATAGCTAGTGGTATTATCGACCAGGTTACTACAGGTCTCCGCCAGGTTTCTGAAGAAACAGGAATTTGTAACCGACACCCATGTGTAGCTGCTGTTGCTATTGCTCCATGAACGCTCACACACGAGAGTGGCATCGTATCCAGCTCGCGAGAAATCCGGCGGAAGCGCCCGTTTTTGCGTGTGTTGATGCAGGAAAATACACTCCTGTCAGCAGTTGCCTATTGCGCACGGGCTCTTTGGAGAAAGAGCAGGTGCGGTTGCGTGGATAGTGTCGTCTGCTAGGACAGACTTTGTGCGGTCCGGAATTTGGATCTTAGAGGCGCCACAAAAGTAAGTATCGCCCTACTACACAGTCCTACTCTTTTTTAATAACTTTTTCGTACACACACATACATACGCTCACACGCATATATATTTGTATAGGAGAGAAATGAATTACCGAATAAAAAATACAGAGTGCCATTTAAAAAGGTCATACCGCTGTTCATATCTTTGTAAAAAACATAGCTACAACGAAGGCAATCACGCTGATTGAGATCCCTCTGACAGCTAAAGAACATTTGCTTGAAACAGTTTGTAATTTGCATCTGGACAAACAGTTATTTAGAATGGCCAAGATATCCCACCTAGCAACAAAAAAACCAATGGCATATCATGGCTCCCGGTGTCCCATGCAACTTTGTCCCACAAACTTTTCAGTTCCTATAATACTTTCAGTTTTATTCTTGATGGCAATAGTTAGTGACTCGCACTATATATATATATATATATATATATATATATATATATATATATATATATATTAACCACCCTAAATAACTGTTTGTCCAGTCAGGGGAATTACAAAATGTTTCAAGCAAATGTTCTTTAGCAGTCACGGGGACATCAATCAGCATGATTGCCTTCATTGTATCTTTGTTTTTTACAAAGATATGAACAGCAGTGTGACTTTTTTTAAAATGCGCCCTGTAATTTTTATTTGGTAATTCACTTCAACTCCTAAAGACCTATTCAAAAATGTATCACAGTGTACCATTCACTGAAACACAACGTTATTAATTACATAAAACAACACTGACTTAGAGCCCGGGATCACAAACTTGTCCACTTGCTGGAGTTGTTAGAAAAAAAATTAAAACCAAGTAAAAACATAACACAAAATTGACTTTGACTCTCCTGTACTATTGCCCAGGAGTAGAACATTCAAAGGTGCTCAAAGTGGTGACCATGGACACCGATACACTGTTGCACTCTTTGCATGAAAGAATTATTTACTACATCCAATGTTGCCTGCTGAAGAGAATTACAAGGAAGCACGATACGTTCCTGCATGTCCTCTGTAGTTGTTGGAATATCGCGATAGACAACATCTTTAATGCATCCCTAAAGACGATGTCCAGAGGAGTTAAATCAGGAAACATAGGAGGCCAAGTAACTGTTCCTCCTCGACCAATCCATCTGGCAGGATACCTTCGGTTCAGAACATGACGTGCACGCAAGGCATTATGTGCTAGACATACATCGTGTTGATACCACATAAGCAATCTGGTTCTTAGCGGCAGAAGAGGAGGAAGAATTCGTCTGAGGAAGTTGGCATACTCTGTACCGTTTAGACTACAATTGATGAAATAAAGGTCAATAATTGTAGTACCAGACGTTAACTCTCCAATGATGCTGATGTTCCACCTGTCTATGCCATTATGGGTTGTCGCTGAACCAATACTGCATGTTCCTTGTATTTACCTGCCCTTTGTTTGAGAAGGAACATTCATCAGTAAACATAACATAGGAGAAGAAGTTCGGGTTGGCGATGATTTGCTGCTGTGCCCACAGACAGAACTGTACACGATTCTGAAAATCATTCTCATGCAATTCTTGATGTAGGTGTACATGGTAAGGATGGATATGGTGACATGTAAGAATACGATGTACACTGGTTTTAGGAATGCCAATCTCGTGTTCAAGCTGTCGTGTGCTCACATGTGGATTCATAGCAACGGAAGCGAGAACAGTAACTTCGGCAGCTTCGTCTCTGCGAGTGCTACAACGATTGCGTTGTCGTGGTTTGAAACTTCCCGTTTCCTGAAGCGTCGCAACAAGATGAGAAAACATCCGTCGGGAAGGTGGGTTCTTGTCAGGATATCGCTTTCTGTACAGTTCCTCTGCCTGCGTATCATTTCGCCTACCTTCAACCACAACAACAACAACAATAATAAACGAAACATTATGTCGATGCAGTTTGTAGGAAGGACAGCCTTTACTGTCCCAGATAGCACAGTAAGCCGGTTTCAAACTTGTTTCCAGATGTAAAGTTCAAGTATATAAGCTTGATCAAAGCTGGAATATTCAGGCCTGTTAGTTGGATTCAAGCTTGAAACAAACATCAAAGGTGGCAGAGTTCAAGCTATATTTCAAGCTTGACTTATCAAGTTTGGCTCCAGCTGTATCTACACACGTGGAATACAGCCTGGTATTTACAGCTTGTTTTAAGCTACATAATTATTAATCTGAATTTATTGAACCTAATTAATTAAATAAATACCAGAATGGAAACGGTGTGAAAAAAATTATCAAAACATGTATGTTTAATTTTTTTTATTTTCAAAGTGTTTAAAATTGTTTTATTTTAAAATTTAATTATTCTGAAGCCCCTCCAACCCCAGCGCACAGACCAGAGCAGGATCACATATCGCTGACTTCTGCCGGTATAATGATCCTGTAAAAGGTAAAAGAAAATGTTAGCCATACCTAAACATAAAAAATGTAAAAAGTTTAAACTGATCAACCTAAATATAATTTATGCCCCAGATTAGCAAAATAACTTCAAACTCACTGATGCAGTAAAAATCATTAACTAGTATAAACGTCACTGAGTAAGCAGCTGCTTCTGGTGACTTCATTCCAAAGAGTTTTTAAAGCAATTTGAAATAACTTTTTGTTTGAAATTTTTAAAGTGAAGATGATATTTGGGTAATTTTGAGATGACTTCATGAAGAAGCCACACGTCACTATTTCTAACAGTTTCAGGGCCATTTAAACTGAATTATAAAGAAACAATTACTTGAAATCATATACACCTCATACTGTAAGCTTATAAGGAAACTACGGCTTAGAAAAATGTAGACATTTTATTCTATCACAATTATTTTTTGGTGAGTAAAACTGAATCAAAATTAAATAAAACATGAAATCGAAATGAATTGAAGAAATTACCAGTTCAGTGGAACTGAAATGTAAAAGAACAAAAAATGTTCTCCTTGTCATATTTTAATATTGCCTTTTTTTTAGATTTCAGCCACATTACAAATAACAATAAAATTAAAAAGTACCTGTAGGCCTTGCAGTATTATTTCACCTAGGGAACAACAAAATTAAGAGCAGATGAAGAGCAGTCAAAGCTACGTAAATAAAAAAGACTGACACCTATGTAGTGACTGGTTCTTGAGCACTTTTTCCCGTTCACCATGCCATTACTATTTGTATTCGCAAAGACACTTTTCACACTTCATGATTATTCATTCATGGTGTGACACACGCAAGTACTTACAAGTAAACAAACGTAATAGGGTGATATATATAAAAAGGCGATATTTTAAAAAGGTAAAATAACATTAAGTTTTAATTTATTGGTGCTGAACAACTTGTAATATGTATTCTTAGCTGGTAATCCATTTCACTTTCATCCAGGCTCAATTTTTCTACGTAAAGGAATATGATATTTCTTTATGTTACGTAATAATATTTAACATTTGTAATATTAACGTACCACTAGAGAAAAATGCACCAACGTACCTGTAATACACTATATATCTTCTTCAGACCCAGTGTAGCAGTAAGGCAGGGGACGCCACACACTTTCCGAACTATTTTCCAGTATAAAACAAACTTCACAACAGTCAACAATCATTAACGCGCGTCACAATAGTAAAATGGCCGTAAACCTAGCAGAGTCAGTGCAAGGCTTATAAACGCTTGTGGCGCTTCCCGTGGACATCTATGGAAGCTATGCTGCGCGCGCATCTGCTGTACAGCCTTCCAGGCAAATTACAGTTTATTTCAAGCTTGGGAAAATTATTTTAATTCAAGCTAAATTTTTACAGCTTGATGTAAACTGAGTAACAGGTTGATTTTTCAATCTTGAATTTTCAACTGAACCTAAACTCAATATCCACCTTGAAATAAGCTTGAGTGCTAGCTGGGCGTATACCTACTCTATACAACAGTAATTAAAAGGACTAAACTACTGTACTAAATGTACCTGTACATAAGAAAAAGTATTGCAAATTATTGTTCTGCTAACTTACATTTCCCATAGATGAGTAGCATTTTTACCTTCTCATTGTTGATGTACATTTTGCTCACACAACTCTTCAACTGACGATGGTTGACGGAATGATAGGTGTACATTCTACTTATGTTTACATTTGTCCTCTGTCAACGTCAGCACGTGGATGTATTCCATTACCCTTGAGTACCAGCACTAAGCGCTGGGAGCGTCAATGTCAATATTGTGTTATGTAATTATAACGTTGTGTTTCAGTGAATGGTACGCTGTGAAATTTTTGAATAGGTCTCTAGGAGAGGAAATGAATTACCGAATAAAAAATACAGAGTGCCATTTAAAAAAGTCGTACCGCTGTTTATATCTTTGTAAAAAACAAAGCTACGACGAAGACAATCATGCCGATTGATGTCCCCGTGACTGCTAAAGAACATTTGCTTGAAATATTTTGTAATTTGCATCTGGACAAACACTCACGAAATAAGCATCAAACGAAAAAACTGCATAGAAAGAAACTCGTCTAGCTTGAAGGGGGAAACCAGATGGCGCTTTGGTTGGCCCGCTAGATGGCGCTGCCATAGGTCAAACGGATGTCAGCTGCGTTTTTAAAATAGGAACCCCGATTTTTATTACATATTCGTGTAGCACCTAAAGAAATATGAATGTTTTAGTTGGGCCACTTTTTTCGCTTTGTGACAGATGGCGCTGTAATAGTCACAAACCTATAAGTACGTGGTATCACATAACATTCCGCCAGTTCGGACGCTATTTGCTTCGTCATACATTACCCGTGTTAAAATGGACCGTTTACTAATGGCGGAAAAGGTCGATATCGTGTTGATGTATGGCTATTGTGATCAAAATGCCCAACGGGCGTGTGCTATGATGCTGTTCGGTATCCTGGACGACATCATCCAAGTGCCTGGACCGTTCGCCGAATAGTTACGTTATTTAAGGAAACAGGAAGTGTTCAGCCACATGTGAAACGTCAACCACGACCTGCAACAAATGTGTTTTAGCTGCTGTCGCTGCTAATCCGCACATCGGTAGCACACAAATTGCGCTAGAATCGGAAATCTCAACAATGTCGGTGTTGAGAATGCTACATCAACATCGATTGCACCTGTACCATATTTCTATGCACCAGGAATTGGATGGCGACGACTTTGAACGTCGTGTACAGTTCTGCCACTGGGCCCAAGAGAAATTACGGGACGATTACAGATTTTTTGCACGCGTTCTATTTAGCGGCGAAGCGTCATTCACCAACAGCGGTTACGTAAACTGGCATAATATGCACTACTGGGCAACGGAAAATCGACGATGGCTGCGACAAGTGGAACATCAGCAACCTTGGTGGGTTAATGTATGGTGCGGCATTATGGGAGGCAATCTAAATGGTGAAATGTATGCTGATTTCCTACGTAATGTTCTACCAATGTTACTACAAGATGTTTCACTGAACGACAGAATGGCGATGTACTTCCAGCATGATGGATGTCGGCACATAGCTCGTGTGTGGTTGAAGCGGTATTGAATAGCATATTTCATGACAGGTGGATTGGTCATTGAAACGCCATATCATGGCCCGCACATTCACCGGATCTGACGTCCCCAGATTTCGCTCTGTAGGGAAAGTTGAAGGATATTTGCTATCGTGATCCACCAACAACGCCTGGCAACATGCGTCAGCACATTGTCAACGCATGTGCGAACATTACGGAAGGCGAACTACTTGCAGTTGAGAGGAATGTTGTTACACATATTGCCAAATGCATTGAGGATGACAGATATCATTTTGAGCATTTATTGCAATAATGTGGTATTTACAGGTAATCACGCTGTAACAGCATGCGTTCTCAGAAATTAGAAGTTCACAAAGGTACATGTATCACATTGGAACAACTGAAATAAAATGTTCAAACGTACCTATGTTCTGTATTTTAATTTAAAAAACCTACCTGTAACCAACTGTTCGTCTAAAATTGTGAGCCATATGTTTGTGACTATTACAGCGCCATCTATCACAAAGCGAAAAAAGTGGTCCAACTAAAACAATCATATTTCTTTATGCACCACACGAATAAGTAATAAAAAATGGGCGTTCCTATTTAAAAAACGCAGTTGATATCCGTTTGACCTATGGCAGCGCCATCTAGCGGGCCAACCATAGCGCCATCTGGTTTTCCCCTTCAAGCTAGACAAGTTCCGGTCTTAGTAGTTTTTCATTTGATGCTTACTTCGTGAGATATTTGACCCAGTCACAATCAATGGACCACTATATATATATATATATATATATATATATATAAGCTGATACATTAATTGTTCATTATTTTTAAGAAGGACCTGTGATAATTCAGTTGTAGTCATAAGCATTTTAACTTTCTATCGTAAATTACAGTGAGGTTATATGTTATTTTGAGCATATATATATATATATATATTTATTTATTTATTTATTTATTTATTTTTCTCAAAATAACAAAAAGAGTGTCAGCGCCCTCGGAGTCCGGTTTCTTTTGGGTCACCCTTGTATATGCCAAAATAAAGCACAGTGAGGTTATATGTTATTTTGAGCATATATATATATATATATATATATATATATATATATATATATGTATATATATATATCTGTGTGTGTGTGTGTGTGTGTGTGTGTGTGTGTGTGTGTGTGTGTATAAGGTGGCACAGGGAAAACCTGCCCTGAGTACAGACTGCTCACCAATTACGCACGATTTGTTGACCGGTACGAGATAAACATGTAATAGATAAACATGTAATAATTAGACAATGAAGAAATAACAAATAAGCTAATGCTTACAACAACTTAGAAACAATAGATGACGATTAGTGGGTGACAGTGAGCAGTCTAGTACTCGGGCCGATTTTTCGTGCGCCACACTGTACCACTGAAATAATATTGTAGAAGTTATCATATTCTCGACAAGAAGAGAATAGAAGCTTTCGAAATGTGGTGCTACAGAAGAATGCTGAAGATAAGGTGGGTAGATCACGTAACTAGTGAGGAGGTATTGAATAGGATTGGGGAGAAGAGAAGTTTGTGGCACAACTTGACTAGAAGAAGGGATCGGTTGGTAGGACATGTTTTGAGGCATCAAGGGATCACAAATTTAGCATTGGAGGGCAGCATGCAGGGTAAAAATCGTAGAGGGAGACCAAGAGATGAATACACTAAGCAGATTCAGAAGGATGTAGGTTGCAGTAGGTACTGGGAGATGAAGAAACTTGCACAGGATAGGGGTAGCATGGAGAGCTGCATCAAACCAGTCTCAGGACTGAAGACCACAACAACAACATCATATTCTCTTTACAAAATGTGACACCAGACACTCGATTATGGAGCTCGGGCTTCATTAGGTTGTAAGTCGGTCTGCCTTCCATAACAATGAACGTGCTCTTTTACCTTGGATCAAAGAAAGACGGAAAATGGCCACTTGTGTGTGCCGGGACGACTCCATTTGCATAATAACAAAAAAATCTTGCCTGTTTACAAGTATTTCTTCTGCTGTTTATCGAAATAGTGAAGTAAGCTGATATGCTGTTTTGTTACCTGAAAACATGTGTGTATTACATACCATGTAATTTTTAATATAATTTACGTAATTATAAAATACATTTTAATAACTGGTCAAGGACGCTGAATAGAATACTAAAAAAACCAGAAGTTCAGAGTACAAAAACGTTTGAAACAGATCTATAATGGGCGTGCGGAGCGAACGAAACGAACAACAACTCGATACTGAACTATGAGCAGTCGGCAGTGGAACTGTGACAAGTGGCCACGCGACGTAGCATAAGTCCACCCAAGCGAGACCGAGACGGAGATCGAGACAGACGGGAACGGTACCGAGGCTGGAACGAGACCAGCCGACGTGCTGTTGCGGGAACGAGACCAACCGTTTCCCGTTCGCGGGAACTATAAGTAGAAACCCGCAACCGAAGTGAACTATGAAAGACCATTCCTTAGAATCCGTTCCTCGCTCGTTCCGTTCTTTTGGACCCGTTAGTTCACGAACGACCCATCTCTACTGTAGATCCCTGAAAGCAGAGAAAATTTAATCTTTCTCCTGATCCGCTTCAGCTCGGGTTGCGTCAATCTGAAGTTCTGGTGTGTTCCTTCCTGTAGCACCGCCGTGAGTCAGAGTCTGAAAACAGGTTCTGACCCGCCAATTTAGGTAGGTACCATATCTATTTATGCTGTAAAAGATTCTATTCCCAATGGTCTTTTCATTCGGGACAATTTAGTACGTTGTTCCTTAGGTACTGATAGGCACTTTATTCTTTGTCTTTAAAGTTCTGATCTGTCTGCTTGGAGGTAAGCTGTGAAATTATGTCTTGTAAACCTTTAAACAATTCTTCGCCAAATTGATGCAGATGAGATTTAATTTGTTTTTGACGTCACACGTCATATTGCTGAAAAATGCACTACGCTCGAATGAACCATTCTGTCAGACGAGCCGTCCAGAAATTAGATAGCGGAACTGAAACTGCTTCAAATTGGTGATGTTGCAGCTGACGTGACCATAAATAACTAAAACATTGGCAGATCTGGGGAGGTGCAGTTATATATCTGTCGTTTTTTTTTCTTTACAAGTAATGTTGAGTGTTTGTGACTGTTTCTCCTCCATTATTGCGGCTGAAAAGTTATGTGAGACAGGAGAAATAATTTTGTAAAATGGGGCTACCACCTGAAATGTGACTCCTTTCCAACAATACTAAAGGTTTAAGAGGTATATCAGACAAACTACTGACGTTTCTGGTTCCTCTCGTAGCTGATGTGGTACACATAGATGAAATAAAAAGAAAACATATTCAGTTTTAAAATTTCAATAGTATTATATTTATATGACTTATAGTCATATTTTCATTGTAAAAACGCAGTGTTCATCTTTCCTCTAGGAGATAATTTTGGTCCAGGGTGTTCATTATTCAGTGAAAATATCATTTCACATTATTTCATCTCACTTTATTTCAAATCCATATCTAGTCACAGAAGTAAAGCATTTCATACATGGTTTTGCACACAAGAGAGCAATTTGCACAACAGTTTTTCAAAAGATGGACACATTCAGGTACAAGTACATGTTCTTACAGATCACAGTGTGACAACAGAATGTAGTTTGATCGCAGACTAACTGATGCCAACTGATTTGGTGTGCATTACATTCTGTAAATTAATATATGTTTTTCTGGAATGTTCCAGAACCTAATTGTTCAGATTGGAGATTTTCATAACATCTGATTTTATGCTACTGATAAATACATACAAAATTATAACATTCTGTGCTTACAAAAATCTGAGAAACAAAATAATATAGGAAACATTTTATATAGTTCCAAAAATAAATTCAACAATTTTAAAGCATGTCATGTAACAAGTTTTGTATATATTCAGCTTTTATATCAATATAAGTCCCCCCATGAACCATGGACCTTGCCGTTGGTGGGGAGGCTTGCGTGCCTCAATGATAACAGATAGCCATACTGTAGGTGCAACCGCAACGGAGGGGTATCTGTTGAGAGGCCAGACAAACGTGTGGTTCCTGAAGAGGGCCAGCAGCCTTTTCAGTAGTTGCAGGGTCAACAGTCTGGATGATTGACTGATCTGGCCTTGTAACACTAACCAAAATGGCCTTGCTGTTCTGGTACTGTTAACGGCTGAAAGCAAGGGGAAACTACAGCCATAATTTTTCCCGAGGGCATGCAGCTTTACTGTATGATTAAATAATGATGGCGTCCTCTTGGGTAAAATATTCCAGAGGTAAAATAGTCCCCCATTTGAATCTCGGGGCGGGGACTACTCAAGAGGACTTTGTTATCAGGAGAAAGGAAACTGAAATAGTCCCCCATTTGGATCTCTGGGCAGGGACTACTCAAGTGGACGTTTTTATCGGGAGAAAGAAAACTGGCGTTCTATGGACTGGAGCGTGGAATGACAGATCCCTTAATCAGGCAGGTAGGTTAGAAAATTTGAAAAGGGAAATGGATAGGTTAAAGTTAGATATAGTGGGAATTAGTGAAATTCAGTGGCAGGAGGAACAAGACTTTTGGTCAGGTGAATACAGGGCTATAAATACAAAATGAAATTGGGGTAATGCAGGAGTAGGTTTAATAATGAATTAAAAAATAGGAGTACGGGTAAGCTCCTACAAACAGCATAGTGAACGCATTATTGTGGTCAAGATAGACACGTAGTAGGTGAATATGGATTGGAGGGAAGAAATGAAAGAGGAAGCCGCTTGGTAGAATCTTGTGCAGAGCATGACCTAATCATAGCTAACACTTGGTTTATGAATCATGAAAGAAAGTTGTATACATGGAAGAACCCTGGAGAACCTAAAAGGTATCATATAGATTATATAATGGTAAGACGGAGATTTAGGAGCCAGGTTTTAAATTGTAAGACATTTCCAGGGGCAGATGTGCACTCTGACCACAATCTATTGGTTGTGAACTGTAGATTAAAACTGAAGAAACTGCAAAAAGGTGGGAATTTAAGGAGATGGGACCTGGATAAACTGAAAGAACCAGAGGTTGTACAGAGTTTCAAGGAGAGCATAAGGGAACAATTGACAGGAATGGGGGAAAGAAATACAGTAGAAGAAGAATGGGTAGCTTTGAGGGATGAAGTAGTGAAGGCAGCAGAGGATAAAGTAGGTAAAAAGACGAGGGCTAATAGAAATCCTTGGGTAACAGAATAAATATTGAAGTTAATTGATGAAAGGACAAAATATAAAAATGCAGTAAATGAAGCAGGCAAAAAGGAATACAAACGTCTCAAAAATGAGATTGACAGGAAGTGCAAAATGGCTAAGCACGAATGGCTAGAGAACAAATGTAAGGATGTAGAGGCATATCCCACTAGGGGTAAGATAGATACTGCCTACAGGAAAATTAAAGAGACTTTTGGAGAAAGGAGAACCACTTCATGAATATCAAGAACTTTGATGGACACCCAGTTCTAAGCAAAGAAGGGAAAGCAGAAAGGTGGAAAGAGTATATAGAGGGTCTATACAAGGGTGATGTACTTGAGGACAATATTATGAAAATGGAAGAGGATGTAGATGAAGATGAAGTGGGAGATATGATATTGTGTGAAGAGTTTGACAGAGCACTGAAAGACCTGAGTCGAAACAAGGCCCCCAGAGTAGACAACATTCCATTAGAACTACTGACAGCCTTGGGAGAGCCAGTCTTGACAAAACTCTACGATCTGGTGAGCAAGATGTGTGAGACAGGCGAAATACCCTCGGACTTCAAGAAGAATATAATAATCCCAATCCCTAAGAAAGCAGGTGTTGACAGATGTGAAAATTACCGAACTATCAGTTTAATAAGTCACAGCTGCAAAATACTGACGCGAATTTTTTACAGACGAATGGAAAAAACTGATAAAGCTGACCTCGGGGAAGATCAGTTTGGATTCCGTAGAAATGTTGGAACACATGACCCGACGACTTATCTTAGAAGAGAGATTAAGGAAAGGCAAACCTACATTTCTAGCATTTGTAGACTTAGAGAAAGCTGTTGATAATGATGATTGGAATACTCTATTTCAAATTCTGAAGGTGGCAGGGGTAAAATACAGAGAGCGAAAGGCTGTTTACAATTTGTACAGAAACCAGATGGCAGTTATAAGAGTCGAGGGATATGAAAGGGAAGCAGTGGTAGGGAAGGCAGTGAGACAAGGTTGTAGCCTATTCCCGATGTTATTCAGTCTGTATATTGAGCAAGCAATAAAGGAAACAAAAGAAAAGTTCGGAGTAGATATTAAAATCCATGGAGAAGAAATATAAACTCTGAGGTTCACCGATGACATCGTAATTCTGTCAGAGACAGCAAAGGACTTGGAAGAGCAGTTGAATGGAATGGATAGTGCCTTGAAAGGAGGGTATAAGATGAACATCAACAAAAATAAAACGAGGATAATGGAATGTAGTCGAATTAAGCTGGGTCATGCAGAGGGAACTAGATTAGGAAATGAAACACTTAAAGTAGTAAAGGAGTTTTGCTATTTGGGGAACAAAATAACTGATGATGGTCGAAGTAGAGAGGATTCTGAAGAACAGAAATTTGTTACCATCGAGTATAGATTTAAGGGTCAGGAAGTCGTTTCTGAAAGTATTTGTATGGAGTGTAGCCATGTATGGAAGTGAAATGTGGACGATAAATAGCTTAGACAAGAAGAGAATAGAAGCTTTCGAAATGTGGTGCTACAGAAGAATGCTGAAAATTAGATGGGTAGATCACAAAACTAAAGAGGAGTTATTGAATAGAATTGGGGAGAAGAGGAGCTTGTGGCACAACTTGACTAGAAGAAGTGATCGGTTGGTAGGACATGTTCTGAGACATCGAGGGATCACCAATTTAGTATTGGAGGGCAGCGTGGAGGGAAAAATTGTAGAGGGAGACCAAGAGATGAATACACTAAGCAGATTCAGAAGGATGTAGGTTGCAGTAGGTACTGGGAGATGAAGAAGCTTGCACAGGATACAGTAGCATGGAGAGCTGCTTCAAACCAGTCTCAGGACTGAAGACCACAACAACAACAACATCAATATAAGTTGTTTCTGAAGAATTTAAGTGTGTTTTTGAAATGTAATGCTATTTCTTAGTTTGATGAAAATTCAGTTTTGATACTCATAATATAAAACACTTTTGGAAAATAATGAAATCCATGTTATATTAATTATAAATAATGGGAAAAAATAAAATTTAGATAACGTATAATATATGTACACACTCTGTTTTGGATACAGATTATTGCAAAGTGACATGTGTAGGATAACTAACATTTGCAGCCTACTGTTATCACACAGAAACATGTAAAAATTTTGCTACATTATGAACAAATTTGGAGTGGTGTAATATTTTGTGCATGTAAAAATGTATTTGAAAACTAAATGAGATCCTTTAATCTCATGGTTTATAGCCGAAAATCAGAATAAATATTAACTAAAATATGGTGGAGCTGCAACATTTGGTTGGTCGTGTAATTTTCTGCAAATCTTGGTTTGTTATACACTGTAAGTACTCACTTTAACCCTACTACAAAATGTGGACAAATGGTAACCATTGAGAACTATTTAAAACTCACAAGATGCATGAAAGACACATTGAATTACAAAATGCATGCTGATAATATCGAGTTGTAAACCACACATTAAATCACTCATGTCAACCACTTACACTATTGATGTATGATGAATAATAAACTGCCACAGTGTGTGGTCCCTAACATGCCCAGTAGGCAGCATCAGCACCAGTACTTCATTTCTATGATGCACCTAAATTAGTTGTTTTGTTACAAGCTTCTTGCCTATTTGAAAGTGATAGGTAGCTGTTTACTTGTGGTTGTGTACAGTAGTGGAATTTATTTCTACAGCTGTTTGCGTATTATTAGAAAGTAAATGTGGTGTTATCTCACTTTGTGGTATAGTTCCATGCTTTCAAACGGCCAGATGATTGAACGATACATAGGAGCAGTGTAGCAGGAGTATCTAGTGACTTCTTGGATTTGTAGTGTAATTCTTGTTGAATAATGCAAGTAATTAGGGATTGCACTTGTAGAGGGAATTAGCCATTGTCTATAATCACCTGCAACCTTTGTTGGCCACTGTTGACAGACTTCAAGCCACTGCTTGTGAGTATAGTGGCGTTGACAATCTGTGGTGAAAGCTGTGGCATGCCTGAAGCCTTAAACGTCACCTGAGATCCCTGATGTCACAGTGTCTTCCTATAACTCCATACACCTAAAGAGGAAGGGCACATAATGCTGCAGTTGGGAATCTCTGGCTGGATGACGAATGTGGGTGCTGGCTACATGGCCTGACGGCTTAAAAACAGGTTTAAGGAATTGCCTGTACCTCGCTGAGAGTATATTTGTGCGAGCAGTTGGATAGCTCATATGTTGGGACGATGTGTATCAGTATCTCGACCTACATCTAGATGAGGGATTAACTTAAAGACCATATAAAATCAATGTTGGAATGTGTAACAAAAATTATGAAGAAGACTTTTAATATCACCACAGTTCAGTACAGAATATCATCCCACACAGGAGACAGTATCATGATGTTATCCGCATGGTTTGGATGGAGAGTTATCAACACATGTAGAAGTAACTTCAGGTGTCCTCCAGGGATATGTGTTGGGTCCCTTGCCATTCATATTGTATATTAATCACTTAATAGACAATATTAATAGTAACCTCAGACTTCTTGTAGATGATGCATTTATCTATAATGAAGTACAGACTGAAAGGAGCTTCACAAATATATATTCAGATCTTGAAAAGTTTTGAAAGTGGTGTAAAGTCTGGCAACTTGTTTGAGTATTCGCAAATGTAAAATGATGCATTTTATAAAGCACAAAGAAAGTAGTATCCTATGATTGAAGTATCTTTGAGTCACAGTTGGATTTCGTCAGTTCATCCGAAACGTGAGGGTAACACATTATAATGACATGAATGGAACTATCACCTAGGCTCAGGCATGTGTAAATCCAGTAGCAGACTTCATTTTATTGACAGAAAACTAGGGAAACGCCATTAGTCTACAAAAGAGTTTACTTAAAAAGCACTCAAGTTACCATCCTAGAATGCTGCTCAAGTGTATGGGATCCATAGATATGACTAACAGAAGATATTGTAAGTCTAAAAAAAGGCAGTTCAAATAGATAGAGCTATGTTTGTCTTATGGGAGAGTGTCACAGAGATGTTGAAAGACCTAAAGTGGCACGTTCTTGAAGAGAGATGTAATATATCCCAAGACAGCTTACTTACAAAGTTTAAAGAAATGATTTTAAATGATGACGCTAGGGATATACCACAAGGCCCACATAGCAGTCCGACAGGGATGGATCATTAGGATAAGATTAGATTAACTACATCACACACAGGGGCATTTAAACAACCATTTTTCCTGCACTTAATAGGTG
This sequence comes from Schistocerca serialis cubense, assembly GCF_023864345.2. Classification (NCBI taxonomy): domain Eukaryota; kingdom Metazoa; phylum Arthropoda; class Insecta; order Orthoptera; family Acrididae; genus Schistocerca; species Schistocerca serialis. The sequence continues at coordinate 720,289,322 of NC_064639.1, read as the reverse complement.
AATGGAATAGGAAAATTCCCTGATAACTGGTTTAACTGAAGGTACCGCTTGCTATGCACTCGTTTGAAATTCTATCATAAAAGTCAGTACACGATACACCATTAAAGTGTGTTTTGACAATGAGCAAGGCCCTCACTGTTTCAACTTTCATTCTGTTTTTTTCATCTGACCACAAAGCGTTCACTATCGAAAACACACGTTCCACAGCAGCATTTGACCCAGGAATTGCCAGACAAAACTCCACAAATGAATCATGTTTCTCATGTTAATGTTTTTACTTTTGAAATAAGCAAATATTTTACACCACTTTGCACTAACACTTCCTTTGTCTCCTTCTTCACATGAAAATTCATCGAACAGTTCATCTTCATCAACAGGAAAATTTGGTACAATACTTTTAACAAAAACACAACAGTCCTGAACATCCTTCCATTGTAGCTGCCCCTTTTCAGTATTAAACCAGTCAAATGCTTTAAAAGGTGTGAGAATGCGAAACACCATTCTTTAATATATTCAATGCAAGAGTCATAGAAGATGTCAGCATAAATATGAAATGGTTCTACTGTAATTTCACCCTCTTCTTCTAACTTTCTTAGAGTCTCATGTACAAAGGATGTGAGTAATCTTTCAGGTTTTCTACATTGTAATTTACCCAATAATTTGTTTATTTCTTGATAAACTTCCACTATTGTGATTTCTTGTTTTTCAATACATTTAATTGTTGTGGAGAAAGGTTTTAGCTGGCTAACAAGAAAATGTAGAAGAACAATAGACACAGGGTTATCAAAGAATTGTTTAAGGATAACAGGACACTTATCAAGAGAAATGAAATATGATTTCAATGGAGGAAATATCTCTACAATTCTTTCCAATACTGGAAAGCCACCTTGTCTTGCTGTGCCCAAGTACAGTTTTGTATTCAGTATCAGTAAACTTACAGAATGACTTCAGAGATTCAACCCTTACTGTATATATGTGGAAATGCTGGTAGATTTTGTTTACAATTAATTGGCAGTCGTTGGGTAGGCAATCTGAGCCAGTCTGTAAGGAATTGTGCACCACATGTGCTGGACAGCCAACACCTACTATATTATTCACTGTGTTCTGTTGCAGTTTATAGAACAAATTGTTTTTTCCTTCCCTCTACTTACTACCAAAATTGGTGTTAGTGTTGTCTGCAGAAACTGCAATCTCCTTTCCCTCAAGATCATATTTCTTTAAAACCTCTAGCACATAATTCTGAAATAAATCTGAAGTTTCTCCATCTAAATTAACCAATTCGAGCACTTTAACCCTGATGCCATTTTCAGGGTGAAAATACCTGATAAGGAGAGAAACCAACTTCAAATCCAGATGATTCGATGTATCAATCATTACAGAAATGAATCGTGTACTTTTCACTTCATTTAAAACCTGCTGAGGCATTACATTTTGTGTGTCTACATGTGAAGTTAGGATCGAAAAGTTTTTTAAAAACTGCTGTAGTAAAGTCCATTGTCTTAAAGCTATGGTTATGCATTGCATTGTGCCATGCAAACGTAGCTTCTTGTGCTGCCAACTGCCTATCTATTACTGTTACTGATTTTAAGCTTACATAGCAGTCACTCACGCATTTATTTGCTCTTTTTGTTTGATCACTCATGTGATGTTTCTTCGTCTTTATGTGATTTACAATGTCAGATCTTCCACCATGACCAATAGCAAATTTTGATCTGCACAACGTACATTCTACAGTTTCTCCACTACCAGTGATAAAAGGAAACTTGCTTTTAATATTGCTGTTAAAATTACACTTTCGTTTTGGCATAATGAAACAGTGATTGCACAATGCAAAACATTAACATTGTGGTGACGAAAGCCAGAGAGCAAGTATCAGTGGTGTAGAGTATCTCTGGACCGAAAGGACGGATTCAGTGGATCGATTTAGAAGAGAAGAATCTTCTTTGTTATTCGTAACAAAGTAAAATGTAGGGTCCCCCTGAACAGGTCAGGCGTGCACTACACGCCGGAAGTGGCTACAAGGGTAACGGAGTACGTGTGGAGTGCACATGTGGGTTATTTAGGTTAGAGAATTCCCTCCCTAGGTCCGACAAGACGCCACCCGAGACGCGGCAGGGTAGGAGTAGGCAAAATGCAACAGGGAATAACAATATTAATGTGCTAATAGTAAACTGCAGGAGCGTCTATAGAAAGGTCCCAGAACTGCTCTCATTAATAAACGGTCACAACGCCCATATAGTACTAGGGACAGAAAGTTGGCTGAAACCATATGTAGACAGTAATGAAATCCTAAACGCAGATTGGAATGTATACCGCAGAGACTGGCTGGACAGTGAAGGGGGAGGCGTGTTTATAGCGATAAGCAGTGCATAGTATTGAAGGAAATTGACGGAGATCCGAAATGTGAAATAATTTCGGTGAAGGTCACGGTTAAAGCAGGCTCAGACATGATAATTGGATGTCTCAATAGGCCCCCTCGCTCAGCAGCTATTGTGGCTGAGCACCTGAAGAATAATTTGGAAAATATTTCGAGTAGATTTCCCCACCATGTTATAGTTCTGGGTGGAGATTTTAATTTGCTGGACATAGACTGGGAGACTCAAACGTTCATAACAGGTGGCAGGGAGAAAGAATCCAGTGAAATTTTTTTTAAGTGCTTTATCTGAAAACTACCTTGAGCAGTTAAACAGAGAACCGACTCGTGGCGATAACATATTAGACCTTCTGGTGACAAACAGACCCGAACTATTTGAAACAGTTAATGCAGAACAGGGAATCAGTGATCATAAAGCGGTTTCTGCATCGATGATTTCAGCTGTAAATAGAAATATTAAAAAAGGTAGGAGGATTTTTCTGTTTAGCAAAAGTGACAAAAAGCAGATTACAGAGTACCTTACGGCTCAACACAAAAGTTTTATCTCAAGTACAGATAGTGTTGAGGATCAGCAGACAAAGTTCAAAACCATCGTACAATATGCATTAGATGAGAATGTGCCAAGCAAGATTGTAAGAGATGGAAAAGAGCCACTTCACAGCAAACATACACATAGCCAAAGCCTTGCAGACAAACGAAAATTACGCGAAGCGAAATGTAGTGTGAGGAGGGCTATGCGAGAGGCGTTCAATGAATTCGAAAGTAGAGTTGTATGTACTTGTAATGCTGCGCTAGTGCACACGATACTCCTTAAAGCCTGTACTAAGGTAAGCTGACGGGCTTCACCTTAAGAGAAAGGATTTTTGTATAGACATTGACTGCATGTACCTGAATGGAGGCAAATCAGACTTACACCCACTCAGTAATAACAATGATACATCAAGCAAGTCCGAAATGCAACTACAAGTCAGGACGGACAAGAAACAACACAGCAGATGCTACCAATTTGTCAATAATACAGTCGCCAGCCTAATTGGGCATTAACTGAGGTTCTTCCCTGTACAAGTTGATGTACGTTTATACAAAACAACACATAGTAACACTGCATAATATGGTAAATTTTAGAACCAGAAAATCTATTGAACTGATAATTTCACTTTCTGTACTGATATGGATAAACCGTAAATACATAACATAACACTATAATGTTTACTACAAAACTTCGTACTGTCCATTGATCTGATTAAAATCGGGCATAGGTTGCCCTAGAAATAGTACTTTCGAAACACACACACACTGTCAATCTCGATAAATGTAAAACGCTGATAAATTTTGGTTTTTAGATTGGCTTTAACTTGGCTGGTCTAATCAGTTTAGAACACTTCAGAATTCAAATGAATAAAAAAAGGCAGGGCCCTGAAACTGTTATGATCACTGTATTAAAACAGTTTATTATTGAAAGCATTAAGCACTCAAGATTTCCAATATATGAGATACTACTCTTTTTATCTTATTTCCTACTCATTTAAAATACGATTATATCTGCCTCAAAATAATTAAACTTCATTACTAATTCAATTTCAAAATTATCTTCCAACTTTGTCAGACCTATGTTATTCGTCTGTTATTTCATTAACAACAAAGTTCTTTAAACATCATTCTAACATAGCTAGGTCTGCAGGTAATTATTATTAACATAAACTTTAATTCTTCATTTCGGGACACTCGGATTGCACCACATTTGGAAAGGACCCTGGCTAGGTTAGTTGTAAGGATAATTAAATGATAGGACAGTTCTGGTAAAAATTTAAGTTGTTATTGAACAGTATGGAACAAAGGTAACACTGGTCCACACGAATACAGTACTAAAAGTTTCAACCTGTTCGTATCGATGCGGTGGTTGGCAGGCGGCGAGATGGCTAAGCACAGCGCACACATACAATCACAGCAATGGCTCTTGGTGTATCGGCACTTTACTTCTTCATAGCATCGCAATACTTTTCCATTTAGTGCCTATGGAATTTTGCCATGTTGTATAGGCGTCGGAACGGCTTATCCGAGGCTCAATGAAACTACGTCTTCCAGGAGAGCCTCCTCGATCCAGAACGTGTTGCTCAGACCAATGCCCAACTCCTACTACTACTGCTGAGCCCGTTATGCCGTGCAGTGCCCGTGTGCATTTTCCCGTGCTCGCCTGCCATCCACCTTTTACCGCTCCCCTACAGACAGGGTATTCACCCGAGGTTTTGCATTCTACATATTCTAATACATTGCCTACTTATGGACCAGACGCACAATTACAATTTTAACATCTTACAGCAGTCTCAACATTTGTTAAACTTCAATTCTATTGCAATATTGCTTGAAATTTGACATAAACATTAAAATTCACATCGAAATTTGTTTACAGTTATCTTAACACAATGACATGAAAAGAAAAAGAAATGAAATCAGAACATCTATTACACTAATTTATCGAAAATAAGAAGAAAAAATTAATATATGTACAATAGTACAGCGTTGTTGTTGTTACACATGCCCTTGCTTCCAGTAAATTTCACTAAGTGCAAATTTGATGGGAACACTGAACTTTATATTTATACAGGAGTTCTGAATCTTTGCATGAATGTGTCATCATAAAATTTTATACCACAAACTCCCTTTCACTCACATTATAGTGGTCTATACTTTTTAATGTATCGAGAATACCTACCTATCATTTACGTAAGTGCCTTTGGCACAGTCCATCCTCCTATTACAACATAATTTAAATAGCAAATTACTCATTATTATCAAATTTCTCAAAGAAATAATTTCAAAATCTGGAACACTAACACTTAACTACAAAAGCATATACAAATACCTATACATACTATAAAACAATTTGTTGCTGCTTGCATTGAATGGCAGTCCATTTCCTTACTTACTAAAAAAAACACACAATAATATTCAGAAAATTTACTACACATATTTGCTGCCTATTATTCAGATTTGGGCAGTCCATTTCACATCTTTTTATCACATTTCCTGTACCGCACTTACAATTCTCCTTTGACTATTTATCTGCCCTATTTGGTGTATGGCAGTCCTTTATATTATGACTCATATACTGCCCACTTTGATTTTTGACAGTCCCATCTTTTATCTGGCTTACAGCATTTATCCTTTATTTTCAACCCTTTTCTCCATACATCTTTACATTTACAGTACATTTGGTAATCTGAAACTCACATAAGTACATTAGCACACTGACATTGGTATATATACATTTACAAAGATTTGTTACATTTAGACTAAAATGGTTTCAGCAAAGGATACAGCACATTTACTGCAAATTGCTCTCTGAGTGTACTTAGGTCACTGACTCCTAGGAACATACAGTTTCAGGTCCACAACATTTCTTACACCTAAAGGTCTTTTGGATTTTGGGTAGATCAGGTAGTAAGCATTATCGTGTGGAATGTTCTGTATTACATACAGTCCATTATAAATATATTTAAATTTGGAAATTTCATGATTCAGTTCACTAGACTTTTCGTGGGTTTTTAAAAGAACATAATCCCCAATTTTAAATTTTGACACTTTCAGGTTTTTATCATGTCTTTTAGATCTACATTCAGCTTTTTGCTTTGCCTTTTTTCTGACCAAATGTTTCTTTTGACTCAGCCCCAAGCTTGTACAAGGCGGAAACTCCAGTTTTTCCTCAATTAAACTTTAACTTCTGCTGCCTAACAAAATTTCTTCCAGAGGGAACCCAGTAGTTTCATGATGTAAGGCGTTCAAGACATTCTCAAAGTCCAATATAATTCTGCCCCAGACTCTAAATCATGCCCCTTCCTGTTTTTTTTTTTCACAACGCACCTTGGTCGACTGTGACATCGTCCCAAGATACGTTCCTGGCCTGTGAACCATTTATATCTGGTGGCTTTCTAGGTTTCTGGAGTTCAAAGTCTTTACTTACTTGAACTCTTTGCAAAATAAACACTGAGTCGTCAGGTGGTTCCTTCTTTCTGGGTTCAGTCTCAACATCTGGGTTTTGTTTTGAAACTTTGTCATCATTAGGTACAATATCGCAATTAGCTGTATTCCCATTATTTTCACTAGTACCGAAATACTCGTCATCTGAACTATCGTCAGAATCCGACCATTCTGGATCGCTTTCAGGTTCTAACATAAAAGCTTTTCTGAGACAGGCACTAAGTTCTTCCTCTGCATTTTCATCAGGCTTTGATTTTAACTCAGTATCTTCTTTTGGCAAAAAGGGCCTCATTATCAGCTTCACTCACATCCACTGTTACTTCATATTTAGTGTAATCCTCGTGGAATTCAATTACTTTCAGGTAATTACCTGCCTCTTCCTCACGGTGTCTTTCGGTAGCAGCTTGTACTGTTGGCGGATTGTTAACAGAAGTTACTTCCTCGTCATGCTTAGGATTTCATCCTCCAATTCCTTCCTATCTTCAACCATCGTCCTATCGGCAGCACGCGTACTTTGCGCGGCGCTATTTACTATCTCCTCTTTAAATTCGGGCCACGTCACCTTATCGACGTCCCTACTATCTCCTTTTTCACTAATTAACCTCCTTGCCTCATACTCCTTAAAATCCTCCCACTCACATTGCTTGAGACCCTTGTACAGATCGTCGATCTGCACGCGCCAATTACTTACTTCCGCTAATTCATTCTCGCCTTTTACTTTATTGCTAACACTGCTAACCGCATCTCTCTGTGTATCCACTGTTTCAGCTACTATTTCCTTCGCCACGGAATTATCACCCGTAATGTATTCACCAGTTCTTACGGCTATGTTCGTACCTAATGCTGCCGCATTGCTAGCAGCTTCTCTCTGAACAGCTGTTCTGCTAGGCTGGCCCATTGCCCTCTGTTGCTCCACTCGCCTGCTAACAAGTATCGCTCTGCGCGGCGAAGATGACTCATCCGCGCTCGCACCTGACGCTTGTTTCGCAACAACACGTTGCGTCGTTCCACGACTGTCTCTAACCTGTCTCATAATTTTACTGTCAGTCCGGTAACATTTCTTAAATCGGGGCCGGTATGTACTGTCCGCTTCCGTTTGGCCCGCAACGTTCGCGGAAATCAGTTTCCCGCGTCGTTATTATTTTGCGTGGTGTACCCTCTACCACGACCTAGATAACTTCCTCTTCCTCTTCCTCTGCCTCTACCTCTCTGTATCAAGTTGACGCGAAACCCATCGCCGTCATTTCTCTCGTCATGATTACGATTGTTTTTGTTACCAAAATTCTGATAATTGGCACGACTTTCGCGCCAATGGTCTTCGTCTTCGACCCTTTCGAGAAATGCTTGGAAGCTACGATGATTGCTTCCCACATATCTCTTTGAATCTTCTGGAAGCTTTTTATATAGCTCCCATATGATTTCTGAATCAGATCTTCTTCCTCTTAAATGCGTCAACTTCCAGTACCAATATTCGCAGAAATCTTTCAAAGAGTTCCTGCCCCTGTTATCATGAAGCTTGGCCGTGATAAACTCGCGCCACAAATGATCCTGTTTTTGTTCGGACCAATATTCTTCCATAAACTTTTGCTTAAATTCTTCGAACGTCATTTTTTCGGTATTCAAATTAACTTCCCAGCGCTTAGCGTCACCTGCTAAGGCGCTAATTACTACGTTTATCTTTCCCTGACCAGACAAATGTTCAGGAAACATCCTCTCGCAATTTTTGATGAAATCTAACGGATGCCATCCGATATGTTTCTTGGCGGGATCGAAGCGTTCCTCACCTTCCAATAGCTTCGTAAGTGGTGTGCCATTATAGACAACACCAGGCCTATCTTTAATTTTACTCTCAAGATCGAAAATTTTGCCTTGAATTTTCGAAGTATTTTGTTCACACTTTTGTACACAACCGGTAACTTTCTCGCCTAAATCTCTTTCAGTGTCTGGAACTGCCTTTTTCAACTGTGATATTCCGTGTTGACATTCGTTTACGATCTCCGTTTAAAGACCGAAAACTTTTTTGTCTACTTTTGTTTCTACTAGAGGCTCTACTTTCTATTGGATGTTGAGAATTTCAATATCAAACCTACTGTTAATGTTGTCAATTTCCCCCTGCATAGTATCCATATTTTTATTAATTGTGTCAATTTCAAATTTCATAGTATTTACTACAGAGCTTAAACTGCCCACTTTTTGTTCTACCTGTTCTATTTGTTTACTTATTTTAATTCCTTGTTCTTCTACCTGCTCTTTAAGCTGATCATTCTGTGTTTTGAGCTGATTACTTTGTGTTTTGAGCTGCTCGTCAACGTGTGTTTTAAGCTGATCATTCTGTGTTTTGAGCTCATCAACATGTATTTTAAGCTGATCATTCTGTCCTGCAATTTGTTTGGTTAATTGTTCAAATAAATCGTTCATGCTTAAAATTTTCACGCTGTTTTGTTCTACGGAATCGGTGTGTTCCGATCCTACTTCAAAAGTTTCTTTCGGTTCTTTCTTTATCTGTGGAGAATCAAACATGTCAATGGATTCGTTCACGTACCCACTATCGTCTACAAAGTCATCCTCTACTTCCTGTTTTATTCCTTGCTGTGTTCGAGACGATCTCGACGTTTCAATCTGTTCGTTAACATGTTCGTGATATTGTATGTACGCCAATTGTCTTCCGCTAAAGCCATCTGTTATCTGGCCGCTTAAACTCCTGCTATTGCCAGCCGCATTTTCCATTACACTCGGCACATCTACTGTTTCTACGTTCCTGTCCATATTGAACGCAAATTACACCACACTACCGTACTTTACGTTCACTGCTATTTATTTTACTAAATATTATTGCAATTCATGCCACTGAACATCCACTGTTCGGTATTCACATTAATTTGTGACCGACAACAACAAGATGTCCTGTCACCGGGAGCCACTTGTAACGCTGCGCTAGTGCACACGACACTCCTTAAAGCCTGTACTAAAGTAAGCTGACGGGCTTTACCTTAAGAGAAAGGATTTTTGTATAGACATTGACCGCTTGTACCTGAATGGAGGCAAATCAGACTTACACCCACTCAGTAATAACAATGATACATCAAGCAACTCCGAAATGCAACTACAAGTCAGGACGGACAAGAAACAACACAGCAGATGCTACCAATTTGTCAATAATACGGTCGCCAGCCCAATTAGGCATTAACTGAGTTTCTTCCCTGTACAAGTTGATGTACGTTTATACAAAACAACACGTAGTAACACTGCATAATATGGTAAACTTTAGAACCAGAAAATCTATTGAACTGATAATTTCACTTTCTGTACTGATATGGATAAACCGCAAATACATAACATAACACTATAATGTTTACTACAAAACTTCGTACTGTCCATTGATCTGATTAAAATCGGGCATAGGTTACCCTAGAAATAGTACTTTGAAAACACACACACAATGTCAATTTTGATAAATGTAAAACACTGATAAATTTTGGTTTTTAGAATGGCTTTAACTTGGCTGGTCTAATCAGTTTAGAACACTTCAGAATTCAAATGAATAAAAAAAGGGGGGGCCTGAAACTGTTATGATCACTGTATTAAAACAGTTTATTATTGAAATCATTAAGCACTCAAGATTTCCAATATATGAGATACTACTCTTTTTATCTTATTTCCTGCTCATTTAAAATACGATTATATCTGCCTCAAAATAATTAAACTTCATTACTAATTCAATTTCAAAATTATCTTCCAACTTTGTCAGACCTATGTTATTCATCTATTATTTCATTAACAACAAAGTTCTTTAAACATCATTCTAACATAGCTAGGTCTGCAGGTAATTATTATTAACATAAACTTTAATTCTTCATTTCGGGACACTCGGATTGCACCACATTTGGAAAGGACCCTGGCTAGGTTAGTTGTAAGGATAATTAAATGATAGGACAGTTCTGGTAAAAATTTAAGTTGTTATTGAACAGTATGGAACAAAAGTAACACTGGTCCACACGAATACAGTACTAAAAGTTTCAACCTGTTCGTATCAATGCGGTGGTTGGCAGGCGGCGAGATGGCGAAGCACAGCGCACACATACAATCACAGCAATGGCTCTTGGTGTATCGGCACTTTACTTCTTCATAGCATCGCAATACTTTTCCATTTAGTGCCTATGGAATTTTGCCATGTTGTATAGGCGTCGGAACGGCTTATCCGAGGCTCAATGAAACTACGTCTTCCAGGAGAGCCTCCTCGATCCAGAACGTGTTGCTCAGACCAATGCCCAACTCCTACTACTACTGCTGAGCCCGTTATGCCGTGCAGTGCTCGTGTGCATTTTCCCGTGCTCGCCTGCCATCCACCTTTTACCGCTCCCCTACAGACAGGGTATTCACCCAAGGTTTTGCATTCTACATATTCTAATACATTGCCTACTTATGGACCAGACGCACTATTACAATTTTAACATCTGACAGCAGTCTCAACATTTGTTAAACTTCAATTCCATTGCAATATTGCTTGAAATTTGACATAAACATTAAAATTCACATCGAAATTTGTTTACAGTTATCTTAACACAATGACATGAAAAGAAAAAGAAATGAAATCAGAACATCTATTACACTAATTTATCGAAAATAAGAAGAAAAAATTAATATATGTACAATAGTACAGCGTTGTTGTTGTTACATACTGAATTGGCAGAAAATCCTAAGAAATTTTGGTCTTATGTCAAAGCGGTAGGTGGATCAAAACAAAATGTCCAGACACTCTGGGACCAAAATGGTACTGAAACAGAGGATGACAGACTAAAGGCCGAAATACTAAATGTATTTTTCCAAAGCTGTTTCACAGAGGAAGACTGCACTGTAGTTCCTTCTCTAGATTGTCGCACAGATGACAAAATGGTAGATATCGAAATAGACGACAGAGGGATAGAGAAACAATTAAAATCGCTGAAAAGAGGAAAGGCCGCTGGACCTGATGGGATACCAGTTCGATTTTACACAGAGTACGCGAAGGAACTTGCCCCCCCTCTTGCAGCGGTGTACCGTAGGTCTCTAGAAGAGCGTAGCGTTCCAAAGGATTGGAAAAGGGCACAGGTCATACCAGTTTTCAAAAAGGGACGTCGAACAGATGTGCAGAACTATAGACCTGTATCTCTAACGTCGATCACTTGTAGAATTTTGGAACACGTATTATGTTCGAGTATAATGACTTTTCTGGAGACTAGAAATCTACTCTGTAGGAATCAGCATGGGTTTCGAAAAAGACGGTCGTGTGAAACCCAGCTCGCGCTATTCGTCCACGAGACTCAAAGGGCCATAGACACGGGTTCACAGGTAGATGCCATGTTTCTTGACTTCCGCAAGGCGTTCGATACAGGTCCCCACAGTTGTTTAATGAACAAAGTAAGCATATGGACTATCAGATCAATTGTGTGATTGGATTGAAGAGTTCCTAGATGACAGAACACAGCATGTCATTCTCAATGGAGAGAAGTCTTCCGAAGTAAGAGTGATTTCAGGTTTGCCGCAGGGGAGTGTCGCTCCTCGGACCATTGCTATTCACAATATATATAAATGACCTTGTGGATAACATCGGAAGTTCACTGAGGCTTTTTTCGGGTGATGCTGCAGTATATAGAGAGGTTGTAACAATGGAAAATTGTACTGAAATGCAGGAGCGTCTACAACGAATTGACGCATGGTGCAGGGAATGGCAATTGAATCTCAATGTAGACAAGTGTAGTGTGCTGCGAATACATAGAAAGAAAGATCCCTTTTCATTTAGCTACAAAATAGGTCAGCACCTGGAAGAACTTAATTCCATAAATTATCTGGGAGTACGCATTAGGAGTGATTTAAAATGGAATGATCATATAAAGTTGATCGTCGGTAAAGCAGATGCCAGACTGAGATTCATTGGAAGAATCCTAAGGAAATGCAGTCTGAAAACAAAGGAAGTAGGTTACAGTACGCTTGTTCGCCCACTGCTTGAATACTGCTCATCAGTGTGGGATCCGTACCAGATAGGGTTGATAGAAGAGATAGAGAAGATCCAACGGAGAGCAGCGCGCTTCGTTACAGGATCATTTAGTAATCGCGAACGCGTTACAGAGATGATAGATAAACTCCAGTGGAAGACTCTGCAGGAGAGACGCTCAGTAGCTCGACACAGGCTTTTGATAAAGTTTCGAGAACATACCTTCACCCAAGAGTCAAGCAGTATATTGCTCCCTCCAACGTATATCTCGCGAAGAGACCATGAGGATAAAATCAGAGAGATTAGAGCCCATACAGAAGCATACCAACAATCCTTCTTTCCACGAACAATACGAGACTGGAATAGAAGGGAGAACCGATAGAGGTACTCAGGGTACCCTCCGCCACACACCGTCAGGTGGCTTGCGGAGTATGGATGTAGATGTAGATGTAGAACCTATAGTGCGTTTAAAATTACTTGCTATTTTTCACAGTTCGGTGCATGTTTGGGGTATGCTGAAAGTCATCACACGCTTCCTAGCGTAAATAATTACGCAGTTAATAGCAAGTCAAACAACCAGTAGCGTAAAATACTCTAGCCAAGCGGAATCATAAAAAACGGGACATTTGAGGGTCCCCAAAAAAACTTTCGGAACAGCGGGACATTTTGGTAAAAAACGGGACTGTCCCGGGAAAAACGGGACGAATGGACACCCTAACTTAAACCTAACTAACCTAAGGACATCACACACATCCATACCCGAGAGAGGATTCGAACCTGCGACCGTAGCAGTCGCGCCGTTCCGGGCTGAAGTACCTGGAACCGCTCCTCCACCGCGGCCAGCCACTACTTTAATCTATTCTCCTTGCAGTACTGCTGCATGATGTGGGACCCTTACCAGACAGGATTAATGGAGTGCATCGAGAAAGGCCAAGGAATGGTAGCACGATTTGTATAATCGAGAAGTGGGACAGAGAATGCCATGAACATGATACAAAATTTAGGGTGGACTTCATTCAAACGGCGTTTCTCGTTGTGGCGGGATCTTATCACGAAATTTCAATCACCAACTTCCTTTTATTGACGCAGACCTACACAGAGACAAAAGATCATCAAAATAAAACTAGAGAAATCAGAAATAGGATGGAAAGATACAGGTGTTCGTTTTTTTCATGCGCTGTTTGATAGTGGAATAATAAAGAATTATTGTGAAGGTGGTTTGATGGACCCCCTGCTAGGCACATAAGTGTGATTTGCAGAGTATCCATGTAAATGTTGATGCAGATATGCCTGGTAAGGATCCCACCCACAGATGAATAGTCTAGCAGAAGATAGATAAGCGTGCTGTAGGCAGTCTCTTTATGGATTTGTTTTCTGCTAGTAAAATGCAGTCTGTGTTTCGCCTTACCTACGACATTGTCTATGTGATTGTTAATTTCAGTTGTTTACAGCTTTAATCCTTATGTAGTCAGTTGAATTCCAGCTTTCAGATTTGTGTGAGTTATGTCTACATCCACATCTATACTCTGCAAAGCACCATAAGGTGCATGGCAGAGGGTAGATCCCATTGTACCAGTTAGTAGCATTTGTTCCTGTTCCATTCATGAACGGAGCACGGGAAGAATGATTGTCTGAGACCTCTATGCATGCAGTAATTATTCTAATCTCATTCTCGCTATAGCTATGTGAGCGATACGTAGGAGATTGTAGTCTAGTCATTGAGTCACCATTTAAAGCCTGTTCTTGAAACTTTGATAGTAGACTTTCCAGGGATGGTTAACATCTATCTTCATGAGTCTTCCAGTTCAGTTCCTTTAGTATCTCTGTGACACTGTCACATGGATTAAATAAACCTGTGACCATTCGTGCTGCCCCTCTCTCTATATATTCAGTATCCCCTGTTTTTCCTATTTGGTACGGGTCCCACAAACTTGAGCTGTATTTTAGGATGGGTCACAAAAGTGAACTGTAAGCAATCTCCTTTGTAGACTGATTGCACTTCCCCAGTATTCTACCAATAAACTGAAGTCTACCACCAGCTTTACCAACAACTGAGTCTATGTGCTCATTCCATTTTACATCCCTACAAATTATTAAACCTAGGTACTTTGTATGTATTGGCCGATTCCAACATTGACTCAGTGGTGTTATAGTCATAGGATACTATGTTTTTTTCGTTTTGTGAAGTGCAAAATTTTACATTTCTGAACATTTAAAGGGAATTACCAATCTTTGCACCACTTTGAAATCTTATCAAGATCTGACTGAATATTTCTGCAGCTTCCTTCACATAGTATTTAATTACAGATAATGGCATCATCTGCAAAAAGCCTGATGTTACAATTAAAATTGTCTGCTAGGGCACAATATACAAATTGAACACAATGGTCCGATCACGCATCCCTGGGGTACACCCAAAGTTACTTCTACATCTGACAATGACTCTCCATCCAAGACGACATGCTGTGTCCGCCCTACCAAAAGGACCTCAATCCAGTCGCAAATTTCACTTGATACGATCGAACTTCTGTCAATAAAGATAGATGTTGTAGTGAGTCAAATGCTTTTCTGAAATCAAGAAATACTGCATCTACCTGATTGTCTTCATCTAAAGCTTTCAGTATGTCATGTGAGACAAGTGCAAGTTGGGTTGCACATGATCGGTATTTTCTTTCTGCACCTTTAAATGCCTTTTCTGATGGCGAAAAACTGTTTCCTATTGTTTAGGTATGATACAATTACTGCCGATGCAGAGTCTTGTTCACCACAGAATTTGAGTGTAGTAAGTAAGATATCATGAGAAATACAGTTAAATGCTTTACTTAAATCACACAAAGGAAGTGAAGTTTTATTTTTATTCTAAACGACTACTATTACTTCATTCTCAATTGAAAGAACAGTAGTGGTAGTATTTCTTACACTGCAGGAGCCAAATTGACTATTAGAACCTAGATTATGCAATTCATAGTAGATGTTAATTGGTTATAAATAAGGAAATTGAAATATTTTGTAGAAAGTAGGAACTATTGAAACTGGCTGGCAATTTTTGAGATCACGTTCATCCCCTTCTGTTTACACTGGAATAACTTTCGATATTTTTAGTGCTAGAGAAAATATTCGAAATAGACAAGTGTTAAAAAAAGAAGGCCAGTGGTTCACCAATTATGTACACTGTTTTTCTAATTATGTAATTGGACAACCAAGAGTAGTCTATGCTCTTGGAGTCTGAGAACTTCACCTCTACTTTTCAAATCTCAGTGGGTGTGAATGTGCTCCATTTAAAGCTATAGTTCCTGTGTCAGTGTTGCTGAAGTAGATCAGAAGCATTAGTACATGTAGCTTTAATTTTGTTCCAAATATCAACAGAATGCATGAAAAAACATTAAATATGTCTGGGTCAAGAGCTATGTTATGTTCATGATATGTGGGATACTCTGCAGCTGCCCCAAACATCTTTGCGCTTATTAAGAGCACCTGCAATGTACTTTTGTATGCTGTTCTTTTTTCCATTCTAAGCTTAGTTTTAAGGTTCTTTTAATTCAATATAAATTTTGTACAATTCATCTTTCAGCTCAGATCCATATTTAGCTGAAATTCCGTATTCAGCAGAAATTTTATATATATGGTACAAAAATAACATGTTTTGTCGGATATTGGCAACTTCATCTGTGTACCACTTAATGTTATTCTTTATAAGTTTGCTTTTATAACTGATTTTTACAAGAGGAGAACAAGTATACCACAAATCTACATAAATTTTAATGAAATTCTCAAAAGCATTTTCAGTTTCATTTATTTCCCTTTGACACTAGTAAATATAGTCTCACTTAATATTTCTACATTTCTGAATGAGATGGTGTACCACTTCTCCCTTCTGTCCTCTGACCCATGTCTCCTTTTTCTTAGTAGTGCCATCTGCATTAGATGGGACTCCTTCAGTTTTTTTGGTAAACATAAGGAGTATTGTGTCACTGTCTGCAAATCCCCCACCAACAATACTGATAGTGTACAAAACCCTTTCAGTGTTAACAGTGATGATCTATATACTCCATTACATGTGGTATTTCCAATACTAAAATATAAAGTTTCTGAGGAGGCTGAAAATGACTTAGTGATTTGCCCACTTTCGTTTCCAATATCTGTATTAAAGTCCCCACAGGTTGTAACTTTTGTTTTAGATTTTAATGACTTTTTCATTATTATTTTCAAAGAAAATATCAATATCACCACTTGGCGATTTGTAGAGACTTATAATGGTTAGCTTATGATCCACAAGATGTATACAGCAGAAATCTTCATCTATTTTGGAACGGTATTTCTTTATATCAATTTCTGTGAATCTTGTACCCTCTTTAACAAATACGCCTGCCTCACAATTTTTTTCCAAATCTCGACACATTACATCTGCAGCAGCGTATCCTTGAGGAGTAAAGAAATCTACCTCATTACTTCTCAGCCAATGCTTCGATAAGCATGTAAAATCTACTTACTCATTACTATGGAAATTCGACAATTCAAACAATTTATTCCTAATGCTACCTAAATTCGCTTGCATCTCAGTTACTTTTTTTTATTAATATGAGTATGTTTAGTCATATTTGTAATATTCAGTGTCACGTTCTGTCCTGTGTCCTGGTGCAGCTCCAAAAATCCTTGAGAAACAAAAGTTTCCTGCACATCATGTGTTGCTGTCTGGGATACAGTGAAGGTTTGCTGCCACTGCTGTTTTCTCCAACTTTGTTTTCGCTGATGGTGGTGCTACTGTTACAGATACTCTGGGTGCTTGATCTGACATTACTACTGTGCTCTCCTGTGTATTTATTGTATTTCATTGAGATGTTTCTGGAAGCTGAAAAATCGGCATAGATGGTAGCCCATCATATGTTGCATTAGGCACACTGCCTAACCTCGTTCTTCTGATTCTTCTCTGTGAACTATTGTCATTTGGGATGTTTCCTTCCTTTAACGACATCTCAAGTTACCTTGGAGTGATTTAGCTGCACTGGCAGCAGAAATTACTTTTGATTCTCCAGGTAACATGCACTTACTGTCCATGAGTAGTATGACCTCTATAGAATCACCCTCCACGTTTGAGATCTTATTAACTTTTTCTGAAATCTTCGTTATTATAACTTATTTTCCTAGTCTGTTTAGGTGAAAACCGTGTATACTGAGGAATCTTCCCTCACATTGCTAATGTCCACAAATGTTGCATTAGCACTTCTAGGCTGGCGCTTAGCGTATCTTTGAAATACTCTGCCCATCTTCCCACTATCTCTGTATTAGCACTTTCAGTTTCTTTATTGACACACGACAACTCTGCCAGGTCGTGTCGATTTGGCACTGAAAAAATGACTACATATGTTCCTCTCAGCTCAAATTCTTCTTCTTCTTCAGTAGCGCTACAGCCCTTGGTGAGCCGTGGCTTCTTCAACAATCTTCCTTCACACTTCTCGGTTATTTGCTGCTCTTTTCCACCCCCGGACTCCCATATTGGTGAAATCCATTATTACCTTGTCTATCCATCTTCTTCTAGATCTCCCTTTTAGCCTAACTGAATGGATCATAACTTTAATCATTTTCTTTGGAATTCTATCCTCTGCCATTCTCTCCAAGTGTCCTAGCCATCGTATTAACAAATTTTACTATGTCCCTGCTTTGTATTAACTCTTGTAATTCGGCATTGTAGCGTGTTCTCCAGCCTTCTTCCTCCCTTACTGGCCCATAGATTTTGCGTAGTATTCTCCGCTCAGTGATTCTTAGTGCATTTTTATCGTGTTCTGTCAACGTCCATACCTCTGAGCCATATGTGATAACTGGGCAGACTAGGGAATTATATATTAGCAGTTTAGTTTTTCTTGTAACAAGGCTATGTTTGAAAAGCTGCATATTTGCAAAGTAAGCTCTGTTTCCTGCTTGTATTCTTTCCCTTATAGCCTTTCCAATACTGTTGTCATTTGTTATTAGGGCTCCCAAGTAGTTAAAAGAAGACACTTCATTGAAGCATTTCCCATTGATGTTTAGGTTTTTATGGGTTCTTCTGGCCTCAGATTGTGACATTACCATATATTTTGTTTTGTTTTTATTTACTATGAGGCCAATTTTTAAGGCTTCTCTTTCCATTGTCCAATATGTTTCTACGAGTGTATTGGTGTTTCTTCCTGCTATAGCAATGTAATCAGCGTATGCACATATCTGGCTAGTTTTCATAAATATGGTGCCTCTTTTGTTGATTTTATTTACTACACTATGCAGGGCTATATTGAATAGGGCAGTGGAGAGAGACTATCCCCTCGCTTCACACCTTTATTAAAGTCAAAGCTTTGACTTGTTCTGCTAAGGACCTTGACTTTTGCTCTTGTCTCTGTCATTGTCATTCTGATTAGTCTTATTAATTTAGCACATATACCAACTTCTTTCAGTACTCTGTATAGTTCTTGCCGATTTATGCTGTCAAAGGCTTGTTTGAAATCGATGAATAGGAAATGCAGATCTATATCATATTCATAGAACCTTTCCATCATTTGTGTAATCACAAATATTTGATCAGTTGTTCCTCTGCCTGGTCGAAAGCCACACTGATATTCCCCTAGTATGCCTTCTGCACACTTATGGATCCTTTCGTTTAATATACTTGTGAAGATCTTATAAGCTGTACTTAGGAGTGTTACACCTCTATAGTTTTCACATGCTGTTCTGTCCCCTGTCTTTTAAATGGGGACTATTATTCCAATTTTCTAATTATCTTGCATAGTTTATGTTTCCCATGTATCTGTTAGTAATGTGTGCAGTTCCTTTATTACAGCCTCACCACCAGTTTTTATTAATTCAGCAGTTATGCTGTCTTCCCCAGGGGCTCGATTGTTTTTTGACTTGTGCACAGCCTGGGAGACCTCTTGTAGTTCTTGTAGTGTTGGCTTTCTTGCCTCATTGGTTCCATTGTCTACTTCCAGCTCCACTCTTCCCTCCTGTGCGGCTGTCTCTTCATCTTCTAGGCTGACACTTAGCGTATCTTTGAAATACTCTGCCCATTTTCCCACTATCTGTTCTTCCTCCCTTATCATTTTCCCATCTTTACTGGAACAGGCCATTGTTTTTGGTTGGAATCTATTCTTCATTTTGCCTATGGTATGATAGAACTTTTTTATTTCACTCGGTTCCTATAGTTCTAGTTCTTGAAATTTCTTCTTATTCCACTCTCTTTTCTTTCTCTTGCACAGTCTGTTAGCTCTTCTCCTTAATTCTCTATATTGTTCCACATTATTTCTGGTTTCTCTCTGTAGCACTTTCATTGCTCAACTTTCTGTTTAGTGATACTTGTTATTTTTTTACTTCATCAGGGATGTTCAGTTTGTCTGTATTCCATTTCATCATCTTTCCCATTCTGTTGCCATTTGTTAGTGACAGTTTCTCTCTCAAGACTTATTTTATCACAAAGTGGTCTGAATCACAGTTTGGTCCTCTGCAGCTCCATACATCCGTAACTGACGTGGAGTGGCGTGGAATCACTAAAATATGGTCAATCTGATTGACTACTCCATTGGCTGCAGACTGCGAAGTACCCAGATGGATCCTTTTGTGTGGAAAGAAGGTACTTTTAATAATCATATTATTCCTTGCTTCGAATTGGCATAGTAAGTCTCCATTCTCATTGTTTTCTTCATGTAGTGAATATTTTCCAGAAACTCCATATGGATGTTCATTCCTCCCTATTTTTGCATTAAAATCTCCTATTACTAGCATCAGGTCATATTTAGGTACTGCATAGCATACTTTTTCCAAGTCTGTTTTTGCATTAAAATCTCCTATTACTAGCATCAGGTCATATTTAGGTACTGCATAGCATACTTTTTCCAAGTCTTCATAGAACTGTTCTTTAATTATATCCTCTTTTTCCTCTATTGGTGCATGTGCATTAACTATTGATATATTCCTAAATTTACCTTTTAGTCTGAGTCTGCACATCCTTTCATTTATGGTTTCAAATTCTAGAAGGCTTTTCCTAACTTCCCTAGTTATTATAAACCCTGTTCCAAGTTGGCCTGTTCTTTCTTCCGGTCCACTATATACCAATGAGTACTCAGGTTTATCTATCTGCCCATTCCCCTGCCATCTTATTTCCTGTAGCCCTAAAATATCATATTTGAATTTTAAGATTTCATCGGTTATTTCTTTCATTTTTCCAGGCTGAAGCATTGTCCTCACATTCCATGATGCTACTGTTAGATCCTCTATCCATTTCCTTTGCCGGGGTCGTGATACATGATTTCCATCCAGTTTCCGAGGCCTCTGTTGAATTTCCGTAATATTCTTTTTTTTTCAGTATGGGGTTATTAACCCCATGCCCAACCCCTAACCTGGAGGACCAGGATTTGTATGAGGTTTACTCCTCTAGGGAAGTTGGCTTCACTACGCCTCTAGAGCCCTCCCTGCCCTATGTTGTGGGACACACTTTGTCTGGCTCCTTTGTCAAGATCAATCGTGCTTGGGAGACACTGCCAGTAGCTATGCTACTGCCGGCATAACTCTCGACTTCATTGAAGCACACAAACCCTCCCGCCTGGCACTGAAGGTGCCTACTATAAGGCGGTGTCCCCTGGGAGGGTCTCAGCTCAAATAGACTCCTTTTAAGTGAGATAAAGAGATCTTTTTTTTTTATTCCTTGCAATATCGTTTGATGCCGACTCATTATTGTGACTGCACTAAATTTCGCTCCTGACTTTATTATACAAGTTAACTTCTGCTTACTTGTACTCCTAAATTTAGTGGCTACACTTCGCTCTTGATTCTATACATACAATTCAAAAATGGCTCTGAGCACTATGGGACTTAATATCTGAGGTCATCAGTCCCCTAGAACTTAGAACTACTTAAACCTAACTAACCTAAGGACATCACACACATCCATGACCGAGGCAGAATTCGAACTTGCGACCGTTGCGGTCGCGCGGTTCCAGACTGAAGCACCTAGAACCGTTCGGCCACCACGGCCGGCCACATACAGTTCAATTTCAGTTGTACTAGCCCTTCTGAGATTATCGATCTTCTGCCTCCCTTTGCAGTATGTGAAATATTGTTCTGCGCTGTTTTTTGTTTCCTTTCTGTTAATAGAGAGTGCCTTAGGAGAACAGCTTATCAGTGGCAAATTTTTTGAAACCACGTTCGCATTTGGTTTCCTAAATAGCGTCAGTAATATTCTTTGTTCTGTCCCATTTACAAAGTCGTTTTGTTTTTCATGTGGTTCACTTGAATCTGTAACGTACTTCGAATAAGTTGTTTTCAGGCTAAGTTTTACAGAGTTTTTTTTTAGTAGAATGGAAAAATTCATGTTGCTTGGTAGGCAAAAAAAGGTGTACCTAGCACGAGGAAATACTGAAGAGAGAAATTGTAGAAGCTTATATAGGCTTAAAATAAAAACAGTATTTGGCTGGTGAACTTCCTTCCCAGAAATCATGAAAGAAGAAGGCGCGAGCTTTCGAATGGAGCGAAAATGAAAACATTTTTGTGCTATTTGGCAGACCCAGGTTTTCAGACTAGTGTATGGGAGAATCCTTGGGTACGCACCAGACAACTGTGTCACTGATATTTTGACATGTTCATCATAATTTTTTTTACAGCATAATAACTGGTTCATTACAAACCTAGCGCTGTTTCTCGTGTCGAAACCGCACGCGCGACCACTTGTATACTTGGAGAGTGGTCAATTACGCCTCATATTATTTAACCAAAATTATCTCTTGTTAGAAAACTCTAATAGAGTACCTGATGGAGTAGATGAAAACGTGATATATTCTTAAAATATCGCTTGCGTAATGTATTCACATAACTTCAATAACAAAAAAGTTTCCCGCACGTCGAAAATTCGGTACCATCGTCAGAAAACGCATTTTCTGTCTCTAATGATCTTAATAATTTGTTGCCTCATGGAAAGTAAAATCCAAACATAGTGCATCTCTTTCAGAACACATTGATGCCAGTTCCATATTTCTGCATTAAATGGTTTGCCTCATTGAGCAAGCTGAATGAAATGTAAGATTGCAGTGAGTTCTGAGCCAGACGACAAACGCCGACAGTCTTCCCAGGGAGGGGACGTATTGAGGAAGAACTCCCTTGTCAAGGAATGTACTTCGAATTTTACATTCATTCGAAACTGAGAACTTCCTTGGAGAGTGTTATTTTTTGGTCTGAGAATCTGCTCTGGAGAATGCTCTCTTTTTTTTATTCATACGACCCACTGCATTCCAAATCGAGCTATTCACTCAGACCATCGACGGGTAGAAAATGAACGGGACGTGATCATCAAGGTTTTTCTGGAAGAATGCTTTGGCGCTAGCATTAGTAGGAATAACTGTGTCATTTTCTTCTAATATCGGAAGTTAACCTATTTTAGTCGCATTTACTCATGTTACTTTAGTGGATATTGTGCATTTACGCCTTTGTTTTATTATTTCTCTTGTTATCGCGAAAAATGCTAACGTTTCACGAGACTTGGATATTTTTTTCATTGAGTGTTCTTCCATAAGAGACGTCAGTTTTCTGAAATCGAAAAGTGATTTAGGTTTCACGCTAACATATCAGAGCTGACACCTCCACTGTGCATAAATAAAAACACAAATTGAGGACTCAGTTTTCATTAAATAACCCTTTATTAAGTGAGAAAGTCAGCTATTGAAGGAGAAAAATGCAGTTGTTTATTGTTATATGATACACAGGGGAAAATTGACGGTGAGGATAATGGATAAGATAAACAGGCTGTACGTACCCCATTGTAAATATTGTTTGATGCATTTGTATGTATATATTTTCGCCATCAAATAATTCTCTTTTCCATTAATAAACTTTATCGTTGTTAGTTCCATAATACCGACTCTACACGCCGATTTTGTGTCTCACGGATGGTATCGCACTTTCACCGTTCGGTACGGGGATAATACGAATTGGCTATGTGCTGACATTCCGACTAGCGTGAACCCTACTCCGTTTGACTATGACGTCGTGTGGCGATCGTTTTCGTTCCGCTGACGTCTGATTTAAAGCAGTCTGTTACAAAACTGGAGCCAAATAACATTACTTGTTACGGTGAAGCCCTGGCGGAAATTGGAAAAAAGTACCACCCTCAATTACCCCAGACTTACAAGAAAGCAGCGTTCGCAGCGTCAACGACACGAAAAAATAAAAACCTGTTTCTGATTTGGTGCATGAACAACGCTATATCAGAGTGAACACACTTCACTGCGAGATCTTCGTGTTTTGATTTAGCGGCGAGGCCTTTATTTATCGATGGTTTCAGCGTCACAAAGCATAACGAATGTCGTCAATGCGGTTCAGTAAAGTCTAATTAGCATGCCCGCATTAGGCTTGTAGTTGTCGTTAACTCATTTATTATTAATTAGTTCGTTTAGGTTATGTGTCAATAGGACGTCGTAGTGATGCACGTAGTTTTGAGGTACTGGTTGTTGTGAGTCGTAAAGGACGATTTAAAACATTTGCGAGTACAGACATACGACATGTGCAATGCAGGTGTTGCGCATTGTGAGAAGTAGCAGAAGTAATTGACTTAACGAGTCACAAACAAGTGCGAAAGGCGATGTAAGTGTACTATTTATTTAGAGCCTATGTTTGTATTACGTTCCGTCATTGTATTTATAGGGCTATACTTCTTAAGTTACTTTCGTGACATAGTTATTAAAAATCAGGAAACAGCGTTAATACTGAAATAGGGTGACAGTGTCTAGCAGCTTTTTCACGTAGAGTAGAAGTGCATTGCGGGATGCTTCTTTTCAGTAACAGCTGGAAACTGCGATTTGTGTGACTCAAAAATTGCTGTCTTAATTTCTAACCAATATCCTGAAGTGATGATATACAACACAGTTTTATAACTGCAAAAAAAATATTCGTCTTCTAGACAAGGCATTAATGCTGCAACTATTTTAAAGAAATATTATCAAATGCTTCGTAAAACAGGTCAGTTCGTCTTCTCGTTGCAATGAAAAACAGCCACACCAGCAATAATTATATCATAGTAATGCACTTGTATGGTATGCTCAGGCATGTCTCGTACCACTTTAAATGCAGACCAGATGCTTATAAAGTTTCAAATCCTCATAATCGAAACATTCTGAACAGCATAATCCCAAACGAAAGAAGTGACACAATGCATTTACAGTAAATGGAAATAAAATGTAGTGTGCAAATTGGAAAGACGTCACGCTAAAAAAAGAAATAAAAAATTCAAACTAAAATGACGTAAAAAATGAGGACGGCCTCTAATGAGTCAGCCAAGTTGCGTATGTGATCGTTACACAACTACATGTAACGAAAAGACACTGATTCAATAACGTGAACTTCGCTAAGTATAACAAAATTTCATTGATTCGCTGACGTATTGTTGGTTGTATAACTGAAAAATCGCGCGAGGTCAGTTAGTATCAAAAAATGAAAAATTGGAAGTAAATTCTTAAACATTTTCAGTACCTAGTTTACGAATACAGTTAAACGGTCTGTTTTGTTTCCGTGTGTTTTACTTTGTAGCAGATTTTCTCACGTACGTTGGGTTTCACTAACATCGGAATTTCACAGAAGTGTGCCAGTACTGTGGATGGTAGCCTAAATCCTCATTTATCAATACAAGTTCAAATCTCCAATATAGGTGTTATTAAGAAACTGTCTAGATAAGAGAAGCGGTGTCTAGATCAGAGAAGCGGGCGTTTAGGCAGAAGCGAAGCATATACCAATAAAACTCAAACATTGCACACTTGTCTACACCTAACATTCGCAGGTTTAGATTTGAAAGTGGTAATAACTGTTTGAGAGAGAATAATTATATGGGAAGAATTACGAAATAAAAAAATTGAGCTCTTTGTTGAATATATTTATTTATCACTTGTGTTTTTCCCTAATACTGCTGGGCACAAAACGTGGCAGAAGCAAGTTTAGTGAAGAGGCATAATCTTGGAGTAAAGTTTGACTCAGAGAAGTGAGAGCTTCTCTTAAATTGTGATCAGAATATACAATACATACGTGAAACGCTATTGCTTGTAGTATTTCAATAGCCTTCATTGTGTTGTTAGAAATGTGGAACATCTGAAAACACACAAAACGAAAGGAAAAATTATCTTGGGTACTAATAAAGGAAAAACGACGACTTGATTCAAATTAAGTTTTCAGACTGGTTGTGGCAGAACTGATGATAATATGGCAATCATTGAATACCAAGTTAAATTATTACGATATACAAATGACAGCTGTCACATTTATTATGAATTATGATGTGATATATCCCAGTTGACATTGTATTAATGCAAACTGACATTAGTTTAAAACCAGAATATTACATAAATAACAGACACTAATAAGTTGTAGTTCTGCCAGTGATAGTATGAAAATATTTTACATACTTAATAAGACCACCCTCAGATTACCTTTGTAATCAGTCACTGAGTCGAGGCATATTTCTTGCGAGCCTTAAATACAACAAGAACTAAAGTCTTTCAGTTTAGATTCTGTAACAGATTCTGCCACTGCCCTGTGCCGCAGAAACAAAATAACCTCACAAATAAAGTCTTTGCAGTAATCAGTAAGAAATTCTGTGTGGGAGGACTACAATGTTAAGACATTCATGGTATCTCTTGCATGGAAGTAACAGGCAGTGTTGGAGCACACAAACAAATTGAAACACAGCATAAAACTAACCTGAGATGGGGGAAATAAAATATGTAGGTTTTCTGGGTTGAGCACAGGGTTTACTGCTTTTCTTTATTTACTTACATGTCTCTCCAAACATTACCAAGGATCAATAAAAAAAAATGTGATGTTTGCTGATGACACAAGCATACTAGTTAATATTCCGCACTCAACTATATCTTGGTTATACTGTGCAAAACCAAAACTGCTCACTGCTCACTTGACAAATAGTTTACCTTAATCTCATAAAGAGTTGCAATTTTAAACACACTAAATGACCTACTGCTGAGATGAAAATCATGCACCAAAGGAAACAACAAAGACTAACAAAAATACTGAAAACAGAATTAACAGCAAGAAACAAGACAAAAGCTATAAATACTTATGCTATACCAATATTGACCTACTCATTTGGAGTAGTGAAATGGTGTAACACAGACCTAGAAGCACTCAATACACATACATGATCACAATGCCACTAATATAGAATACATCACATACATTCAGCAACAGAAAGATTCACATTAAGCAGAAAGGGAGGAGGAAGGGGATTTATCGACATAAAAAACCTACATTATGGACAGGTAGACAATTTAAGAAAATTCTTTATAGAACGAGCAGAAACTAGCAAAATACACAAAGCAATCACTCATATAAATACATCGGCTACACCATTGCAATTTCATAACCAGTTCTACAACCCTTTAGATCACATAACATCAGTAGATCTGAAGAAAGTAAATTGGAAAAAGAAAACACTGCATGGCAAGCACGCGTATCATCTAACACAACCACACATCGATCAAGACGCATCCAACACATGGCTAAGAAAAGGCAATATATACAGTGAGACGGAAGGACTCATGATTGCAATACAGGATCAAACAATAAACACCAGATATTACAGCAAGCATATTATTTAAGATCCCAATACCACAACAGATAAATGCAGACTTTGCAAACAACAAATAGAAACAGTAGACCACATCACAAGTGGATGTACAATACTAGCAAATACAGAGTACCCCAGAAGACATGACAATGTAGCAAAAATAATACATCAACAACTTGCCATACAACATAAACTAATAAAACAACACGTTCCCACATACAAGTATGCACCACAAAATGTACTGGAGAATGATGAATACAAATTATACTGGAACAGAACCATTATAACAGATAAAACAACGCCACATAACAAACCTGACATCATACTCACCAATAAAAAGAAGAAATTAACACAACTAATCGAAATATCCATACCCAATGCAACAAATATACAGAAGAAAACAGGAGAAAAAATTGAAAAATGCATCCAACTGGCTGAGGAAGTCTCAAGTACATGTGGCATCAGGATAAAGTTGACATTATACCAATTACACTACCAACTACAGGAGTCATACTACACAATATCCACCAGTACATCAACGCAATACAGCTACATCCAAACATATATATACAACTACAGAAATCTGTAATTATTGGTACATGTTCAATTACCCGAAAGTTCCTGGATGCAATGTAACATATACCGTACAGTTAAAAGGAAGTCGTGCTTGATCAAGGTCCACGTCACTTTCCATTTTTAACCAGACATAATGTCTGAGAAAGGAAAGTAAAAGATAATAATAATAATAAATCATAACAGTTAAATATGCAATAGTATCAAGATTTATCTATGGTTCATCTTATGTATCCATGTCAAAAGTCTTTGTTGGCACATTACTGTCACAGACATATAGGTATAATTCATATGGCAGTTTTTTGAGCCACATTTGAGCCACACTTCTATTGTTTGCTTAAAGTTATTCATTGGTAGTTCGCTCACAGCCTTTGAGAGTTCGTTATAAAATTGCAAGTTAAGGTGTTTGTGGCTCTTTTGTGTTAATTTCAGCCTTGTGTATGGTAGTTCTATGTTACTATTATTTCGAGTAGTATGAACATGAACTTCAGATCTTAAATTAAAGTTCTTTACATTCGCTTTAGCATATATTAAACAATTATAAATATATATACTAGGTAGTGTCATTATCTTTAGTTCTTTAAAATGATTTTTACAACTTTGTCTTGGTGCTAGTCTTAAAATGCACCTAACTGCTTTCTTCTGCCACTTGAAGATGGTACTTGAACCCACTGAGTTACCTCAAGGAAGTACCCTGTATTACAGTTGTGAATGGAAGAAAGCAAAGCATGTGGAGATTAGCAGATTTTTACTGATAACGTGTCTCAACTTGTGTAATAGAAAGAGAGTTTGAACAAGTTTGCCACATAGATAATTTGTGTATCTGTCCCATGTAAGTTTTTGACCTATATGTAAACCTAGTAACTTGACATTTTTTGTATTCTGTTCAGTTGGTTTCAGGGTGAAGTAAATTTCTTGTTTTCAATTTATTGATAAAAGGTTGGCTCTGCACCAGTTACTGCTCATTTCAGGTACTACTTTGTTGTATTCTATGAAATCTTGCAGATTTTCTCCATCTGCTGTTAGTGTCATATCATCAGCGTACAGTACATTGTTGCATGGCATATAATTTGAGAAGTCATTGATGTAAACAATGAACAGGAAAGGGCCAAGCACTGAGCCTTGTGGAATTCCTCCCTTTACTTTCATGGGTGTTGACTTTTGATAGTTTGTTTTTACTAATTTTACCCTATTGCTTAAGTATGATAGAAAAAATTGTAATGGTTTATCTGCAATACCATAATGTTATAGTTTTTTTATCATTATTTCATGTGTGACTGAGTCGAAGGCTTTTGTTAAATCTAACAGTGTAGCACAAGTGAGTTTCTTGTTTTCATATCCTTCATATATATTACTAAGGAGGCATTCAACTGCTTTGGTTGTTGATAGTTCAGATCGAAAGCCAAACTGGTTCTTACTCAATAATTTATTACTTTCAAAATAATTGGAAAATTGGATATGTATGCAGTTTTCTATTACTTTTGATATAATGGGAACTATTGATATAGGTCTATAATTGTTTGGCATTTTTCTATCACCTTTCTTATAGATTGGGAGTGTAACTGTCATTTTCAGACATTCAGGGAATACTCCTTCAAGTAGGCCTATGCGATTCGTCAGATATGCCAGTGGCATTAAGATTGCAGTGGCTATGTGTTTAACAATACTGTTACTAAGCCCATAATAGTCCTCTGTTTTTGAGTTTTTAAGTTTCTTTATAGATTTGATAATGTGGCCGGAGGTGATTTTTGACAAAGGGAATTTCTTGGTTGCTGGTGCTTGTTGTTTAAGAAGGGTTACAGTAGCTGAAATATTATCGGAATTATTTTTACCAAAAGAAGAAGAAGAAAAAGATTGAGAGCTGGTACAATTTATAAAATATTCGTTAAGGATGTTGCAACCTATAGGCCCTGTGGCTTCCTGTTTGCTCATTTTGATTTCACTTTTTATTACATTCCAAGCTGCTTGGCAGGCATTTTTTGAGCCTGCAATATATTCATCGTTTATTTACCTGCACTGATACATCCATTACGCATATTCCTGTTCAGGAGAGAGATTTTAATTGGAAGTCACTTGAGTGGTGTCAGTGGATAAATATGATATTGCAGTGCCTGTGTTGTCCAGAAGTACAACACAATGTTCCTTTGGACATGAATGCACTGTACAGCTAATGGTTATCCATTTCGCAACTGAGAATACATTTCATGTATTTCAGAACAGCTGTAGTTGCAGCTGTCCTTGTTCCGTTGGACACGCATGCAAATCCGAAGGAACACTGCATTGTACTTCTGATCAACACAGGCGCTGCAATATCGTTTTTATCCATCAATATCAGGCAAGCAACTTTCAACTAAAATGTCTCCCCTGTACAGGAATATTCATAGTGGATGTACGAGTGCTGGTTGTAGACATATGGTTGATGATATACGAAAGTTTGGATCTGGCTGTGACTTGTACTCGGATAGCCTAACGGTAAGGTAATTGCTCACGATAAGGAAAACCGAGTTCGAGTCCCAGTCTGGCACAAATTTTCATTGTCGTCATTCCTTTATACAGCTGACGGTGATCCACATTCACAATGGGGAATGCATTTCATGAAAGTCATTCTTGTTCTAAAAAGCAAATCCTTTCATTTCACAAGCACTGAGCAAAAACATTCTAATTGTCTAAGAACTTTTTACTGACAAATTACAAGACTATTACATTTGAAAGTGTGTCTGTATTTTTACAATAGCTCCTGTTTGTGTGAATTCCATTCTGTAAAACACTTTTCCTTGCCACAATACTGTGCTTTTGCAAGCAGCAACATTTTATGTGGTCATGGCCACAAACAAGCTATATTCTCAGACAAGTTGTCACAAAAAGCGCAAACTACAGATCAACTAGGTCTAGTTGGCCTGCAGCCAACATGGTTGACGATATATGAGGGTGTGGGACTGGTAGTGAGTCATGCTGGGATAGCCTAATTGGAAGGTGAGTGTTCATGATAAATGGGAATCCTGGGTTCGAGTCCCAATCCGGCATAAATTTTCATTGTCATCATTCTGTCATACAGCTGATGGTTGTTATTATTGGCTACTGAGAATAAACTTCATGTATTTCATAATGGCTGTAATCGCTGCAGTGCCTGTTCCTTTGGACATGCATGCATGTGCAAAAGGACATTGCATTGTACTTCTGAACAATACAAGCACTGCAATATCATAAGACTGACTTTTGTGGCATTATTAAGGAAACTAACTTTTACAGAATTACATATATTCCACTATTTATTTACATGAGAAGATTTAAGTTAGTTCAACAATGGGTGTGTAAAATTACAAGTTAACGTGTTAAGCAACAAAACATGGGAAAACAGAAGTTATTGAAATGTAACTTACAGTTAATAGTGGCTCACTGTTTGAACTAAGCACCATCAGTTACACAACATTAATTACTGATTGATTCTTTATTAGTGCTTGTGGCTTCAGTTGCCTTATTGAACCATGCTATAGTGGTGCAGGTATAACAAGGAAGTGGGAGCTCACGTATAACAAGGAAGTGGGAGCTCACGGAACTCATTTCTTTGTTCTTCAGGGAGGAAAGAGATGTTGGTTGAGGTGGATCAAAAGGTGGCAGGTCATTCGACCCTAGATTGATGGGAACATGCCTGTTGGAAGGACAAAAAATATTCACACATTGCATATTGCTCTCGGCTGTGCATCACATAGCAGTTTCTAATAGGTGTTGTGCACAGGCACAGTGGAGTTTTATAATATCAAAAGCTATGTGCCTATTTGTGGTTAAAAATACTTTACTGTTAAAATAATTTTTATTTTCAAGGAAAAAAAATTACAGCAAATCTTTTAACTATTTGTACTCAACAGGCAGTTGCTTGTTTTCTAAAAGATTCTGTGTATTGGTTGTTATCCGGAAAGATAGTTAAATTTTTTGTGTTGTAGCAACAACGTGGTCATCGTTGCCTGTTTTCAAGAGACCAGGCAGCTGTAGCAAGTGATGTGAAGCAGAGAGAGTGAGACAAACTGGAGCTGCTGCAAAGTATTCTCTCTGTTGAAAACGTCAGGCCTCCCACCCCAACGTTGTCTTCCTCCTTAAATCCACACCACTGTAGCATGGATCAATGAGGCAACTGAAGGCATAAGCACTAATGAAGAATCGATCAGTATTTGATGTTGGTGGGTGGTGTTGAGTTTGAAGAGTGATCTACTGTGAAACTCAAACTTACTCTAATTTTGATAGTGAGCCTGCTTGCCCATACTGAAGATCAGCTCGACTTTGTTTTGGGATTAAAAGTGCAGCATCATTTTAATTCTTTCACATGTTTCATTTATCTCTTAATGTTAAACCAGCAGCTTCCATCACTGCCTAGTGACATTGAAAGTTGGAGTCAAGTCTGGAGATGTGTTCATATAATCTCATGATTAAAGTGACTGCTAGTGACACACAAGAAGCATAAGTGATTCCTGGTTGGGCACAAATTTTCATTGGTCCCAACAAATTCATTATAATGTGCTACCACTTTTTCTACTGTTGTGTTATGATCTTAAAGCTAATCCCCTTGATAAAATTCTTCCTAAGCCATTTCTGTATAAAATTTAATGCTTAAAGTTCAGCTGATAAATTCCACCCTGGCATTTATTTGAATTACTATTGACCCATATGTCCATAATGTGTAGTGACATCTAATTGGGGCAACCCCTGCCCTCAGTGACATTTTACACTCAGCTCTCGTGGAGAATGGCAGCCTATTCTCCATGAAGAAACTCACAAGATGAGATTTCATGATTGGTCCTAAGGAATCGTATGAAATGAACCACCTAAAATGTCTCAAACTTTGAGATGAGTAGAGGACAGTACCAGCTGTAGAAGTATGAAACCAGAATATGGTTGCAATAATTACATGTCTGTTGTTCAAAACTGATAAACAGTATTTTGTTCGAAATAACCTCTGTGCTATTTATACATTTCTCCTTCCTCTCCAGCAGGCTATGAATGCCAAAACCAGTTCTTCTTTTGAAGCGAACCAGTCAGTGAGTTATTTTTGTACATTTTATATGAATTGAAGCATTGTTCATTGAGAGCATGTCCCAGTGCTGCAAGTAGATGATAATCGGATGGAACCAAGTCTGGAGAATAAGCCGCGTGCTCTAGTATTACCTGACTGAATGCCTCGATCGTTCCGCTGACCCATTTTTCTGTGTGTGATGGGGCATTATGGAGCAATATGACTTTGTGTTGCCTTTTTCCATATTCTGGTTGTTTTTTGTGCACTGCTCAGTTTAAATCGATCATTTGCTGTTGGTAGCGATCAGTGTTAATGGTTTCACCAGGTTTTAGCAGCTGATAATTGATGACACCCTTCTGATCCCACCAAACTCACAGCATTATCTTCTTTCCAAAGTGATTTTGTCTTGTAGCAGATGTCATTGGTTTTTCTGGATTCACCCATGATTTACGACACTTAGGATTCTCAAAATATATCCATTTTTTATCACCTGTCACTATTCAATGGAGAAACGACTTTCTTTTGTATATAGCCAGCAGCATTTCACAAGTGGTCTTTCGATTTGCTTGCTGTCTTCCATTCAGTTCATGCAGAACCCATTTTCCCACTTTCTGCACCTTTCCCATAGCTTTAACTAAAGAGAAACGGCTTTCTGCATCACATTCAGGTGTTCCGTGAGTTCCTGTTGAGTTTGAGTATCATCTTCATCCAATAAGGCCTGTAATTCGTTGCCTTCGAACTTTTATGGTGGTTTCCCACTCTCATAGTTTCTCATGTCAAAATCACCCCTTTCGAATTTTTTGAACCAATTGAAACACTGTGTTTTCCCAAGAGCATGTTTGCCGAAAGCTTCAACAAGCATTCAGTGTGATTCTGCAGCAGTTTTTTTTAAATGATAACAGAAAACTAATACTGTCTGCAAATCGTAGTTCCTAGGCATAAAACTCGACATGTCTATGGGTTTGTAACAGATACCAGTGTATGGAACTTAGGTTATTGTGTGTTGACATTCATTGTCAGCTGTTACAGGAAGCAGATGGTGCTGCAGACGTGGTCTCAAGAGCCCTATAGTGGTGGCTAGGACCATCGACAGTGAAATTCCGGTTTCATACTTCTACTCCT
Source organism: Schistocerca serialis cubense (assembly GCF_023864345.2). Taxonomy (NCBI): domain Eukaryota; kingdom Metazoa; phylum Arthropoda; class Insecta; order Orthoptera; family Acrididae; genus Schistocerca; species Schistocerca serialis. The sequence continues at coordinate 720,255,724 of NC_064639.1, read as the reverse complement.
TGTATACTGAACAGCCTGGCAGACATTTCTCCAGACCACACCTTTATATAACATTGTCACATGGTTCACTATGATTCATGTGTCCACAAAAGTCATTTTACTGTTTTACACTTCCACACCCACCCTGTACCATATCATCCAGTTGGAATTATATTTAGTATATGAGCAAATGATTGGCCATGGTAAATGAGTTATGTACACCATACTGCAAATTATAGTGCTGTAACTGCTTCATAATGAGTTGTGCAACCCTCAGGGAGAATAGTGAAGAATGACAGAATTTTTTTCAAATAACAGCTTTCCGCATTTGACATTGTCCACATAAAAAAATGTGACTGTGGCATAATTGTTTTTCAGTTACAGATGACTCATCAAATTTCCACTTTTCTAGCATGTGGAAGAACTGACATGGCATTTTTGTAAGTGTTGAACTTCGTATGTGTTGAATGTTTGTGACATGAGCTGAAATTCAACCTGATGCAATACTACTTTATTATCCCACTGTCATCAGCAAAGTACCACAACAATAACAGTTCATGAAGTTTCTTTAGGCAAATATCCACTAAAGTGACAATAACCATAGCTCAACCTTGAATGGGGAAAAGTGTTGAGATCTGTCTGGATGGTACATTTGTGACAAAAGAGCCTAGGGAAGACTTGAGCCTCTCAGACAAGGAGTTGTTCATGGTCCAGAGTTGGAGTGACCTGTGACTCCACCGCAAGTGGCACCATTGTCACATACATTGGGCTGTGCCTCTGGAGTTGTAAATTTCCTGGTTATGCCACACTGATTCCAGAGACAGCCACGTGTTAGCTACAGTGCTGAGTCTTGTTTACTTCAGCCTAGATCACTTTCATCCATTTGTGAATACTTCACACTGTTGCAGTCTCTTAGTTTTATGTTTGTCTGTGTCTCTGCATTTGGATGCTTTTGGAGTCCTCATTCGCTGGTTAGGTAAACACTCAGTGTTTGTTCAAGGATGCCACACGTACTCTGTACTCATTCCCAGCAGTTTGGTGAACGCCATCGTCTTGCTTTGCAAGATATAACAGTTGCTCTCACATGTATGTTTGTTTCATGTTAGTGTTTTATGTTATTGCAGTTACGGTCTTCAATCTGAAGACTGATTTGATGCAACTCTCCTTACTACTCTATGCTGTGCAAATCTCTTCATATCCAAATAACTACTGCAACCGTCATCCATTTGAACCTGCTTACAATATTCATTTCTTGGTCTCACTCCACAATTTTTGCCTCACATTTCCCTCCAGTTTTGCATTAATGATTCCTTGATATCATAGAATGTGTCATATCAAATGATTCTTTCTTTTAGTCAAGTTGGGTCACAAGCTTTTTTTCTACCCACTTCTATTCAGTACCTCCTCATTAGTTACATGAGCTACCCATCTAATCTTCAGGATTCTTCTGTAGCACCACATTTCGAAAGCTTCTATTCTCTTCTTTGAACTGCTTATGGCCTGCGTTTCACTTCCATACAATGTTACACTCCAGAGAAATACCTTCAGAAAAGACTTCCTAATGCTTAAATTTATATTCAATGTTAACTTTATCTCTTGAACTTCAGCCATTGTGTCTCCATTATATGTCCTCTTTTCTTCAGCCATCATCTGTTATTTTACAGCAAAACTCGCCTATTAGTTTTGTAGAGTGTAGAATGTACGTTATTCATCTCATAACATACAGTTACAAATCAAAGCTTTTTGTACTGGAGACACATCAAATTAAAAATATATGGTTATAATAGTTTTTAGACATGAAAAATTTAACAAGAACATATATAACACTTATGGTCATTTTGCAGCTTGCAATACAATTTATACAATATATTAACAATTTATTACACAATACATAATCTTTATTGTTTCTTTTCTTTTCAAGTTGCCAAACTGTCCTGCATGAATTCTTCAATTGAATAGCAACATTTTTCGACTAGTGTATTAAATAACAATTATTTTAGTGGGTCAAATTCAATATTTAACAGATTTGTGTTATTTAATTTATTGTAAATTTTTAATCCCATGTACAATGGTGTTTGAGTGTAAAATTTTAAATTATGAGAGGGAAGTTTGAAAATATCTGTGACAAGTACTGTAATTGTGACTGAAATGAAAATTTTCAAGTGAGTTTTGATTTTTATATATGAAAATAAAAATTTTGTAGATGTACAGAGAAGGAATGGTTAGTATTTTTAAATAATGGACAACAAGATGTTCTTTTTTGGACTACAAACATGTTTCTTATGATGTGTTAGTAATCTTGGGCTGTTCATAGAGTTTCCCCAGAAAATTATTCCATATCAAATTATAGTCTTAAAGTAGCTGTGGTACACTATCTTCCTGGTGCCCATAAGGGTGGAACCAGATAAGATATTCATCGCATAAGTTAGGCTGTTTAGTTAGTTTGCTAAGAAGCCTACATATGCCGTGCAGTTTAAATTTTTGTCAAGATTTAGACCTAGGAATTTTACATAACTTGCTTCAGTCATTTCCTGATCGCTGTGCACTATTTTTGTGGGAGATGCTGATGATGTTTTAGCACTGAACTGCACTAATTGTGTTTTTGTGACATTGAGTTTTAATCCATTTTGCTGTAGTGTCTCATTTCCTAATCGAATTCCCTCAGTATTGCCCAATTTAATTCAACTACATTCCATTACCCTTTTTTGCTTTTGTTAAAGCTCACCTTATATTTTCCTTTCAAGTCACTGTCCATTGCGTTCTACTGCACGTCAAAGTCTTTTGCTGTCTTGGACAGAATTAGTGTCATCATCAGATATCAAACCTTTTATTTCTTGTTTCTGAACATTAATTCCCTCTTCAAATTTTTCTTTGGCTTCCTATATTGCTTGCTCATTCTACAGACTGAATAACATTGGGGGTAGGCTGCACTCATGTCTAACTTCCTTCTCAACTACTACATATCTTACCCGAAGATGGCTGCTACCAATTTTTCCATTCCTCTCTAAATAAGTCAGTATTTTGCAACCTTTTCGTAATGTAGTAATATGATTGAAGTTTCTGACAATGAGAAGGATTGATCTGTCTGTGCTTTAAAGAAATTTTTTATAGCCAAGATCATGTTCAAAACTGTTTTTATTGACTGATTTCAATGACAGGTAAGGCTGTCATCTTCAAATCTCTAAAATTGTTTTTGGTTGTACGTCATGTTCCATTGTGCAGTCATAACTCATGCCAAGTTAACATATTAGTGGAGAGGTTTGTCAAAAATATCAATAACATTACAAACAGGTTTGTCACAAGTGAACAAGTGACAGACTGTTTGTAAACCTGTGTGGAACGTGCAATATACTCTCCATTAAAGTACAGATTGTACATAAAGTCTGGGAACACTTTAAATTATTTATTGCACAAGAACTAAACATTGTACAGGTGTCATACATATTGCATTTTGAAGAGAAACTCTGAAAGTTTTTTTTACAAACATTCGATATGCGGACCATAAGTAACCCGGCAGACATCAATACAATAATCGAATTCTTGCCATACCCATCCCAACATGGCATTGTTGACTGTAGTAGTCGCTTCCCGTATTCTCTCCCAGAGCTCTGCTATGTCACGTTGTAGAGGCGGTACACACACCAGATCTTTAATGTGTCCCCACAGAGAAAATCACACGAATTGAGATCTGGTGGTTGGGGAGGCCATTTAATGAAACAGCAGTCCCCTCCTGTAGCAGGCCGATCCATTGATGCAGCAGCTCCATGTTCAGTAACCACAAACTTCACAATGAAAATGGAGTGGAGCCCTATCTTGCTGAAAGATGAACGGAAAGTGCGTTTGCATTTGAGGCATCAGCCATTGCTGCAACATGTCCAAGTAGGAATATCCAGTGACAGTGCTCTCATGAACAAGAATGGCCCATACAGTTTTTGACGTGACAAGGACAAAAAACATTTACCTTTGCGGATGATGATGATGATGATGATGATGATGATGATGATGATGATGAAGTCCCATACTCCTTGACAGAGCATAGGGGAACAAGAATCACACTCAAATTCAATACATTCGTGTGGATGCTTTGTACCCCAGATTCGACAATTATGCCTGTTCACTTTCCCATAAGTGTGAAAAGTGGCTTCGTCGCTAAAAATTGAGCAATCAACAACGCCGTCCTCACCCTCATTGAGTTGTTGCAACTGTGATGAAAACTCAAAATGCTTGTCTTTGTCATCGTCATTGAGCTTCTGCACTAGCTCCAATTTAAATGGTTTCATAGACAGCTTCTGCCGCAGGTTTTCCGCACTATCATTGGAGCTAATTCGAATTCACGGGATGCGTGATGCACCGATTTCTTTGGACTCATTATGAATGTCTGTCATACACGCTCCACATGCACTTCACTCACATTGGAACGCCCGCTTCTTTTTGCTGGGCATTAGCAACCCATCGTAATGAATTTGTGGGCCAGTGGTAAATGACCTTCCTAGTTGGTGGCTTCTTTCTGTACTTGGTTCTAAACATCTGTTGAACAGCTGTAGCACACGTGTTTTTGTCGATCTCCAGTACACAGAAAGCTTGCTCTGCACCTGAACTTGCCATGTTTGTGACTAGCGCTGACTAATGGCAAATTACCAAACTACACTGTGGCGGTATACATGGACGGAGGGGGGAAAAAAAAAAAAAAACCTTTCAGGGTTTCTCTTCAAAATGACATATGTATGATATCTGTACAATGTTTGGTACTACTTGCAATAAATAATTGAAAATGTTCCCAGACTTAATGTACACCCTGTATTAATGTGGCATCAGTAATGAATGCCCAGTAAAAACTTGTCAATAAAAAACAGTTTTGAACATGGTCTTGGCTATAAAGTTTTCTTTAATGAAGCAATCGATTAGTAATATTCACACAAGACAGCACCTAATTTCTTTAGAATTGGAATTATAGCTTATTTCATGAAGTCTCACGGTATTTCTTCTGTCTCATATATCTTGCACATGGGTGGAATAGTTTTATCATGATGGATTCTCCCACGCGTATCAGCAGTTCTGAGGGAGTGTCATGTGCTCCAGGGGCCTTGCTTGAGCTTTAGTCATTCAGTGCTCTGTCAAATTCTTCTCACAGTAGCCTATGGCCCATCTCATCTTCATCTACTTCCTCTTCTCTTTCTATTAACTGGCTTCAAGTTCATTTCCCTTGTATAGTCCCTCTACACATTCCTTCCACCTTTCCTTTCTTTGGTTATACTGGTTTGCCATCTGAGCTGTTAATGTTCATACAGCTGCTTCTCTTTTCTCCCAAGATCTCTTTAATTGTCCTGTAGGTGGCATCTCTCTTTCTGCTAGTTATACTCATGTCCATGGACTTACATTTGTCCTCTGGCCGTTCCTCCTTAGCCATTTTGCGTTCCTTGTCAGTCTCATGTTTTAAAAATTTGTTTCCGTTACACCTGCTTCATTTGCTGCATTTTTATATTTTCTCTTTTCATCAATTAAATTCAGTATCTCCTGTGATATCCAAGAATTTGTATTAGACCTTGTCTTTTTGCCTATATGATCTTCTCCTGCCTTCACTACTTCATCTCTCAAAGCTACCTACTCGTCTTCTACTGTATTCCTTTCCCCTGTTTTGGTAGGATGTTGCCTAATATGCCCTTTGAAACTCTCAATAACCCCTGATTCTTTCAACATATCCAGGTCCTCTCTCTTTAATTTCCTACCTTTTTGCAAATTCTTCAGATTTGATCTACAGCTCATAACCAATAAATTGTGGTCAGAGTCCACATCTGTCTCTGGAAGTGTCTTATGGTTTAAAATCTGGTTCCAAAATCTCTGTTTGACCATTACATAATCAACCTGAAACCTTTCAGTGCCTCCAGGTCTCTTCTATGTATACAAACTTTATTCATGGTTCTTAAACTAAGTGTTAGCGATGATTCAGTTATGCTCTGTGCAAAATTCTACCAGGTTGCTTCCTCTTTCATTCATTTTCCTCGGTCCATATTCTCCTACTATATTCCTTTCAATTCCTTTCCCTACTTCTGAATTCCAGGCAACCATCAAAATTAAATTTTCCTTTTCGCTAACTATACAAATAATTTATTTTATCTTGTCATACGCTCTTTCAGTCTCTGCGTAACTTGTTGGATGTAAACTTGAATTACTGTGGAGAGTGTCGGCTTTGTCTATCGTGGCTACAATAATGTGTCCACTGTGGTGCTCACAGTAGCTTACCTGCATTCCTGTTTTTTTTTTTTTATTCATTACTGGATCTACACCTGCATTACGTCTATTTGATTTTTGTATTTCTAATGTTATATTCACCTGACCAGAAGTCTTGTTCCTCTTCGCTAATTCCCATTGTATCTAACTTCAACCTATTTGTTTCCTTTTTCAAATTTTCTATCTTACCTTCAGAGATCTAACATTCCACACTCCGATTTGAAGAATGTCAGTTTTGATTCTTGTGATGACGACATTCTCTTGAGTAGCCCCATGAGGAAACTTGAATGGGGGCAATTTTACCTCTGAAATATTGTGCCCAAGAGGAAGCCATCATCATTTAACCATGTGGTAGAGCTCCTTGTCCTTGGGAAAAGTACTGGCTATAGTTTCCACGCACTTTCAGCCGTTTGCAGTACTGACACAGCAGGGCCATGTTGGCCAATGTTACAAACAAATCAGTCAGTCACTCAGATTGTGGCCCATGCAACTAATAAAAAGGCTACTGCCCTTCTTCGGAAACCACATGTTTGTCTGGCCTCTCCAAAGAAATCTCTCCATTTTAGTTGCATCTGTGGTACAGCTATCTGTATTGTTGAGGCTTGCAAGTCACCCTACCTCTGCAATGTGTGTGGTTCATGAAGCAGTAGTTGAACATTGTGGCCATTAAGGACCCAGCGTTTTTAGTGTGTCGGATATAACAAATGCAGTTGCAGAAGGAGCAGCTGAGACAGTAGCTACAATAACAATAGTTGCAACAGCAGTTGCACAAACAACAGGAGCAAATGCAGGAGCTCATCAATTTGCTGGCCATGCAGTGGTGAGGTGAGTGGAGGCGGCACAGCCTCCACACCTCTGCTGGACACATTTGCAGGTTTTGATGATACCATGGAAACATGGGAAAATTATTTAGTCCATTTTAAGATGTACTGTCAGGCAATGTACATCATTGAGTCTGTGGATTGGAATGTTTTTATATTGTTGTGGAGTACTAGTTTGTGTGAAGGACAGCCCCTAATAGTTATGAAAAAGTACAATATGCAGGATTGTGTCAATTACTAAGCACTACTAAGGTGAGAAAACACACGTGTTAGCTGACTGTGTACAGTTGAATCAATATCGTAAGTGTCCCAGGCAATGGTATGCATTTGGATAGCTGACTTACAGGGATTAGTGCATAGATGCAATTTTAAATGCAAACATTACAGCACGTCCTATGTAAACTCCCTAATCTGCAATACAGTGATGTGGCTAATGCCAGACATGGCTGTACGGACTAAAGTGATAGTGCATTCAGATCTTATGCCAGAGGAAGCAGCATGAACTGGAGAATCAGAGGAGTTGATTGCTGCAGCACAAAATGTGTTTTCCAATGATTGGCACGTAGCAAACCAACTTGAAAGGACACACCAGTGCGATTAGTCCCAGACAGACGCTATTCAGGCTTTAGCGATCGTGTTGTCAATGTGGCTGGACAGGTGTAGTAATGAAATGGGTACTCTGGCATCTTGGTGCAGATCTGCTACAGAGGTGGGGGCCTCACCAGACCGCTGTTGGTCTTCATGGCATTAGCCTTCCATTGAGTTCACACCATATGCAGAGTGCTGTCCTTTTACGGCACTGGACTTGCAGTCTTTCCCAGATTACACGAGAGGAGGCAGTGCTCTTATTTCTTTGCAACTTGTCAAGCTTTACATATGCCATGCAGTTGTGTGCAAAAAGCATCAGAGAGCTGTGCTGCAGGATGATGTCCCCATGTTTTCAATTGAGTCCACAAGCATGTCAGTAGCTGGTTGTTTCAATTACACACATGGGCCTCGACCAGTCTGATCAATGTAGATACATATCACTGACTGGGATGCCCCCCCCCCCCCCCCCTTCCCAATACTGCTCTCAGCTCCAACTGCTTTCTGATAGTAGGCAGCCGACTCTCTTACATGGACAACTACTAGTCACAGCTAAATACAAGAATATAGAACACCAGCTCATGCTTTTAGTTGTAAATCCATAATTGTTAGAAAACATTTCATACTTAATGCTTTCATTATTTTTGGCTTCGAAGCAGTCAATAAAGTTAACTTATCTGTCATTTCAGAACTTGGAAACATTGCTCCAATCATTCAATCAACGTTTTGGTAAGTATCTGGGTAATTTCAAGGCCCAAAATTACATTGAATTGATTGACAATTCCTAGGTTCTGTCCAGCCTGCCTCATGCCTTTTGCTATGCAAAGTAAAGTGGAGGTGGAACTTGACAGACGCCAGAACCTTGGGGTGGTGTCACTGGCTTCATCAAGCCAGTGTGCCACCCCCACAGTAATCATCCAGAAATCCAGAGATGATGTTAGACTTTGCAGCGATTTCAAGCACATGATCAGCACACAAAGTGAAATAACTGTTTCTCCATACCATGTCAAGTTGTTAGCTAAGTTGGCTAATAATCAGAATTTCCAGAATTGACCTCAGATATATGTACTTTCAACTGCCATTGGACACAGCAATGTCCAGACATGAAAGTGCTAGAGGAATGTCGTAGGAGGTCGTCAGGCACTTCGTTGCCAGCAGTAGGAGGAGCCCAGGGCATTGAATCAACTTCAGAAGAAGGAACAGCCTTGACTGTGGGCTTCCGGCTTAAGGCACAAGGAATATTGGGTGTGGCTCATGGAGTGCAGTCGCCAAACGGGCAGGGGAGCAGCCAAGCCTGGAAAATGAGACACATGCAAGGCTGTCATCAAGAAGAGACAGTGAAGACACTGAAGGCAGCAAGACCTGGTACATCCAGGCCTTGCAGCAAAAGTTCCATGACTGGAGAATATGCTGTGAAGGGAAATCTGGGGAAGGAGGGGAGCACGTCAGATGACTGCCCCAAAAGAAGTCTTGTGGTGGTGCCGGACGGGTTTCCACAGAAGGCAGAGTGTGCTTCATGCAGTTGGCTGTTAGAAAAGAAGATGAAAACATGATGCACAAGGAGCTGGCAGGTCTTACGGTGCAAGAACCTGGTGGAGGCCTTGGTGCAAGGAGCTGGTTGAGTAGGTGGTGCCTGCTGAACTGTCAGTGCCGGATGAGCTGGTGGCAGTAGATGAGCTGGTTGCCCTGGGGCAGGAGCACCAGGGCTGGCTGGCACTGGGTCCTACAGGGGGCAGGGTAGCTAGGGCTGCATCACAAGAGGTGGTGCTGGAACGATTGTGCGAGAGCCATTGAGGCCATAGGGCTGGAGATGGCCAGGAGAGAAACAGCAGGAAGAGCAGAAACTTGAAGGAGGCAAGCCAGTGTGTCAAGGAAGGTGAGCCATGAGTCCGAGGCATTGTCGAACTCTGGAGGATGTGGAGGCAGTAGAAACGAGTCCTGGGCAGGAGGAACATCGGGATGGGTGAGGCACCATAACAGAAATTCAGTGGTGCAGAGGAAATGCCATTCACAATGTTGAAGCTGTGCTGTCCTGTCCTTAACACATGAGGGTCACCTCCAAATGATGCTGGGTCAGATAGAGAACATACTGGGTCAAACAGTGCAACTGCTGACCTTGTAACTGGCCAAGCTGCAGGAGTGATAGTTCTGGTGTGGAAGAAGTCATGGCAAGAGCACGAGTGAGTCCAGAGATGAAAACATGAAAGAGGGTTCAGTAATGACAGGAAGCAAGAGAAGGGGCCAGACACAGTGAATCAGTACAAGGAAGGAAGCTGTGCCAGACAGAAGCAAGGTTAGACTGAAACAAGGCAAAACATTTGGTTACTGTAAAGAAACATTGCTGTAGATAAAGTCTATATAGGCTGCACTAGTGGTGTCTTAGACCCTGACTGGTGGTGTTGCACTCTGATGAAAATACCTGCAGACTTCTGATGTCGAGCGTTGAGACTGGAACTTGCACTGACTAGCAAGCTGCTTGGAGATGCTCTGTAAAGGCTGCCCAATGGTGGAATACCAGGAAGTTGTCTAATATCACTTGAATTATGGAGGTGAGTTAGTGTTGGCTGTATCTGATAGATGCGGCACCATCACAAACTTCAGTGACTGTTCGGACAAGATGAACGGCAGTTGAGTCGCACTCTTCTTGACAGGGAGGCAACCTAAGGCACTGCTGTGTGGCATTTTTTGGATCGTAAGGCGCCCCCGCCAGCCAGATGCTAGAATTAGGGTATTGCAGTCGTTTTCAGGGAAACTAAATTACTGTATGAAGTTCTTTCATGGGCAGCTCACGTTTGTTACCCATAGAATCAGCTTCTTAAGAAAGGGATGAAGTTTGAGTGATCAGAGATGTGTCATTCGGCATTCCAGGAACTGAAGCAACACTTCCATTCTGCTTTGCATTTGGCCAAGTTCATCCCCAGTGAGCCTTTGATTCTTGCCACAGATGCATCCCAATGCAGCATCAGAGCCATGCTCTCTCACAGAACTCCAAATGGCTCAAAACAGTCTGTTGCATTCACATCAAAGACTTTGTTGGCAGCACAGAGAAATTATTCTCAGGTTGAGGAGGAGACACTCGTGATAATATAGAATGTAAGAAAGTTCCATGTGTTCTTTTATGGCACTAAGTTTCACCTTCTTACAGATCATAAGCCACTCATCTTCATGTTTGGTCCCCAAACAACACACTCGGACAGAAAAGCGCAGCACTGGGCCTGGTTTCTGAGTAATTCTCTTATGATACATCACTGCATGCAAATTCAGTTGGTTTGTCATGGTTACCAGCAGGTCCTGACATCAACTTTGATAAGCAGGAGGCAGTCTGTCATAGACTGGACCAGAACCTTCAGGAGATGCTACACAAATTTCTGTTGGCAGTATGGAAAGTCGTGGCAGCTACAAGTGAGGGTCCACTCCTGCACAGAGTAATTACAGTGGTTCAGCAGATGGCTGGAACATTTTCTCATGAGTTCAGACCTTGAGCTCTTAATGTATTTCAGAATTTGCGATATGCTCAACATCATCAATGGTGTCCTGCTGTCAGCAGTGGAAGATTGGACTGCTGTGTTGTTACTACACCATCGTTATGATGATGCATTCTGATTTTACATGAATCCCATTGGGGGGTGTTGTAAATGAAAGCATTGGCCCTTCGACACATCTATTAGCCAGCATTTAATTCCACCGACAAGCATGTGGTGTGTGCCTGTTCAGAGTGCACCCAAAACCAGGCACCTCCATCACAAAGATTTTCTCCAGAGCACCCGTGGAACTGGGTGCTCATGGATTTCACTGGTTTCATCTAAGGGTCCATGTGGTATTAGACGCCTCGTCTAATTTTCCATGTGTTGCTAGGTTGTCCTCCATGTCGAATGCTACAATTCAGTCCTTAGCTGCCATTTTCGCTATTGAGGGTATGCTACTCACCCTGGTCTCAGACAATGGTCAGAGGAATGTGAAGCATTCTGCCACCAGAGTGAAATTCAGCACCTGACCACACGTCAGTCTGAATGGCATCACATATAGGGGTCGAGCACTAGTAAAGACATTCAAATCACAATTAAAGGAAACAGCCTCAGCATTGCCTAGACATGATGCGTACTGAGCAACTCCAATAAGTGGCTGAGGTGTTGCACAGCTGTCAGTGTTGCAGTGTCTTTGACCAATTGTGCCTGAGGGCTTGCCCCTCTGGCACATGGACCACGTCTGGGTGTTGGCAAGGTTTCACTTTCTGGGCACGCACATTCAGGTAGACACCGGAGTGGATGTATGGCATCATGGTGGGATATAAGGGGCAATAACTTTATATTGTTGCAGTGTGTCAGCAGCACCTGATAGGCCACACTAAGCAGCTATGCTTGCATCAGACTGAGCAATGGACACCACAACTCAGACATACAAGAGACATTTATGCAGGTGGGATGGATTAACTAACCTGAGCTCCAAAGCACTGAGTGACACCCACAGATGTTTCCAGTCTCCCTGCCATGCACTGCCTGCTGTATAATTTGTGCCCTTGACCAGTGATATCCACCACATAGGAGAACTGTTTGCCTGGGGTGGACCTGATGGAGATGGAGTATATCCCTCCATCATCACAGCAGTTGGCTGTGGTTGCTGCCCAGTCCTCATTAGCTCTTGACCACTAGCCTCCAGTGCAGCATCAACCTGTCACCATCCCCAGCATTGCCCATGATGTCCCAGCAGAGAGCACCCAGGAGGAACCCCTGTGGAGATCCTTGTTGTTGCTTAGGCAGTGCTGCTGGAGTCAGCTGCTTATTACCACTAATCTTGATTCTTGTTTACTTCAGCCTATACTCATTTGCATTTGTGTGTGAATACTTCTTGCTGTAGCACTCCGTAAGTTCCCTGTTCATCCCAGATAGTGCTTTCAGACTCGCTGCTCCCCAGTTTGGTTGACACTCGGTGTTTGTTCAAGGGAAACCATGAGTCATGGTGCTCCGCACTCATTACGAGCATTTTTAGGTATGCTATCATCTTGCTTTGTGAGTTACAACAGTAATCAATGTAATGACAACATATACTAAATCTGGAGCTGCATAAATGTGAGAGATATCATAAGTGCAAGCTGAGAAAGGCTGTGTGATAAGAACACTATGACATGTTGGAACCAATAAAAAAGGGTGCTATTGGTGACTGACTTCTGAGCAGAATTTTGTTGCTTTAAACTCTTTTTAACTGAGAAAAAAGTCACATAAATTCAAACCACTTTCCAAAGTAGTCCTACAAAATCAACTTGTGGGGTTTCATTAAGGACAACGTTTATGCACAAATGCCACCACAGAACCTAGAAAAGTTGAAGAACCTGATCTGTACTGCCATAACATCAGTGATGGACATACTTACGTAAGTATGGGAGGAATTTTAAGTATCAGTGTGATACGTTTGTGTCACTGTTTGAGGACACATTGAACATCTGTAATATAAACTTGAGAGATTTGTAAATATATGTCCCAAGTTTTGTAGTTGTATGTCGTACAGTTTAATAAATATATGTGTTTGAAATATGTATCTCAAACAGTGGAAACACCAGATTGAAATATCAGCAATATAAAGAAAAAATAGATTGCTACTCACCATGAAGATGACACACTGAGTTGCAGATAGGCACAGTGACAAAGAAGTTACACATTAGCTTTCAGCCAAAATCTTCTTCAGAAAAGGAAACACACACACACACACACACACACACATTCATTCTCACAAACAAGCATGCCTCATGTACAGCTGACTGTCATCTCCATCTGTGCAGACTAGATTGCAACTATCATGTAGAATGGAAACAGCAGTCCAGAGGGGGAGGGAAAGAGAAGGGATAGCAGGGGATGAGGGGGGGGGGGAGAGAGAGAGAGAGAGAGAGAGAGAGAGAGAGAGAGAGAGAAGTGCTATCTGTTCAAGTGGGTGGGGACTAGGCTGCCAACAGTTGTAGTGCTGGGGGCAGAGGGACAGGGAGATGGGGATGAGTGGTTGGAGGAGGGATATGGGGAGTGCAAGAGGAGGGAAATGGGTTAGGTCAGGTGTGTTGTCAGAGAGCACACAAAGAGGATGAGGGGATGAAAGTAGGGAGGAGGTAATAGGGCGGAGGGGGGTGGCTACTCAATGGAGGGTGTGAGGGATAGTAAGTTATCATAGTTTGAGGCTGGCATAATTTCAGATGCAGGGAATGTGTTGTAAGGAAAACTCCCTCTGCACAGTTAAGAGAAACTGGAGGTGGAGGGAAGGATCCAGATGGTTCTAATAATGAAGCAGCCAGTGAAATCAAGCATTCTGTGATAATGGTTCAAATGGCTCTGAGCACTATGGGACTTAACTTCTAAGGTCATCAGTCCCCTAGAACTTAGAAATACTTAAACCTAACTAACCTAAGGACATCACACACATCCATGCCCGAGGCAGGATTCGAACCTGTGACCGTAGCGGTCGCGCGGTTCCAGACTGTAGCACCCAGAACCGCTCGGCCATGCCGGCCGGCAAGCATTCTGTCTTCAGCTTTTATGTTGTGCCATAGGGTGGTCTATTTTGCTCTTGGCCTCAGTTTAATGGTAGCCGTTCATCCTGGTGGGCAGCCAACTGGTAGTCATACCAATATAAAAAGCTTTACAATGATTGCAGCAGAGCTGGTGTATGACGTGGCTGCTTCGCAGGTGACCCAGCCTCTGATGGAGTACGATAAGCCTGTGACAGGACTGGAATAGGAAGTGCTGGATGGTTGGATTTGGATTGGGCAGGTCTTGCATCTGGGTCCTCCACAACAATATAATCCCTGTGGCAAAGGATTGGGATTGGGAGTGGCATAGGGATGGACTAGGATGTTGTGTTGCTTGAAAGTGCTACAAAACACGACTTTAGGAGAGGTGGGAAGGATCTCGGGTAGGATGTCCTTCATTTCAGGAACTGATGACAGATAATCAATGCCCTGACAAAGGATGTGGTTGAGTTGTTCCAGTCTGGGATGGTACTGGGTGATGAAGGGAGCACTTCTTTGTAGCTGGTTCTTTTGGATAATGGGAGGACTGGACATGTGCGGGGAAATGACAAGGGAGATCTCGTCGTGGACTAGGTCTGGTGGTCTGGTGGTGGTGCCTGTCTGTGAAGGCCTTGGTGAGACTCCCGGTTGGAAAAGAAAGTTCTTGTCTCTGGAGATATGCTGCCCCTGGGTGGCCGGGCTGTATGGGAGGGATTTTTTGGTGCAGAAGGGATGATAGCTTTCTGGATGCAGGTACTGTTGGTGAGTTTAGTGTGAACAGGGGTGTGGATGGAGCCAAGAGAGAGGAGGTCAACATCAAAGGAGGTGGCATGTTGGGTTGAGGAGGACCAGGTGAAGCAGATGGGATAGAAGGTACTGAGATTGTGAAGGAATGAGGATAGGATGTCTTGGCCATGAGTCCAGATCATAAAGATAGCATTAATGAACCAAAATCACACTAGAAGTTTGGCATTTTAGAGGCTGGGACGGTCTCCTCTAGGTGTCCCATGAACAGGTTGACATAGGAGGGTGCCATGTAGATGCCCATGGCTGTGCCATGGATTTATTCGTATACTTTCCCTTCAAAGGAGAAGTAGTTGTGATTTAGGATAAAGATAGTAACGTGTATGAGGAATGAGATAGTGTCTTTGGAGTCTGAAAGATGTTGGGAAAGGTAGTGTTTACGAGTGGTAATACCGTGGGCATGAGGGATGTTGGTGTATAGGGAAGAGGCATCAACAGTGAGGAGTTTGGATTGAGTAGGTAAAAGAGAGGGGATAGTGGGGAGTCAATGAAGGAAGTGGTGGGTGTCTTTCACATGGGAGGCTAGATTATGGGGATTTGGTTGGAAGTGCTGGCCAGTAATTCTTTCATTAGGGGCTCAATATCAAGCTACAATAGAATGTCCAGGATTGTTATGTTTGTTGATTTTGGTGAGCATGTAGAAGGGGGGTACGTGAGGTGTCAGGGGTGAGGAGGGAAATGGATTCAGAGGAGAGGAAGGGATAGGAAGGAGAAGGAAGGGAAGGGAATACATATATTCTTTTGGAACCCTCTGTATTGCGATCAACTAGTCACATTTATGTAGATGTCACCATTCTTACAATGCGAACAGCGTGTGCTATTGTATAACATGATGGAAGATTTCTTGAGATTCCTAGAGCAGTATTGTGGAATTTTGCTAGCACTATCAACAAACATCCGTGATTTATTTTCAAAGAATATTCTTAAGAATGTATTTTATTTACTAGCGATTCATCAAGAACA
The DNA here is from genome assembly GCF_023864345.2 of Schistocerca serialis cubense. Lineage (NCBI taxonomy): Eukaryota > Metazoa > Arthropoda > Insecta > Orthoptera > Acrididae > Schistocerca > Schistocerca serialis. Next base: position 720,239,857 of record NC_064639.1, on the reverse strand, counting down.
TTCACACATTTAATCACACTATGTAAGCATGGAAGTAGTTGCCAGTTCCCTTTTGACACGGCCGTAGTTACGACCGCTCACAACAGCCTCTGAAAGACTACACTGGTGCAAATCTGCAACACACCGGATAACTTTAAACTAAGAGGTTTAACAATTTTCACAAGCACACAAACTATGCATCCCCGGTAGGAGGGATGGAAATGGTACAAAACACTAACAATTAAAATATTAACCTTGCCACCGAAGGTGCAATTTGATTTTAACTTCTAAGGAAAGTTTTACGGTGAAAGGGTGGCAACTTTATACACTAAAATGATCATTTAAATAAAAGCCCATGAAATGCAATCTTATATAAACTTCTACAAGGTTGGTCAAACAATAGTTAAGATGCTCTACAGTACACAGATACCGCTTCTCAAGATCATAGGCAATAATATCAGAGTTTCCAAAGATCAAAACATATTTTAGGTATTAGGCCGTTACCCTCCAAGCAATAAATTCATTAACAAACCAAATCCGACAAACATGACAGAGGCAGCTACTAACGTATGGTAGATTGATTGGCAGATTACTGAACAACCCGAACCACAGGTTGCTCTAACCCGCCCCTACTCCACAAGGGAAAAACGGACCACCCAATTTATAAGCAGCCACCTTCCCGTGGGTGGGCAAACGGAGAAGAATGGTCGGACAACCCCATAGCAAAACAGGTGGTGACCTCACCAAGAAAACAAGTAGAATTTAACAAGAGTAAACCAAAAACCATATCACCAATCATTTAACTTCTAATAAACTGCGATTTCTTGAGAAGACCTGGTGCAGCACCCCTAAATCGCTCTTCCGAACCGTCCGCTGCCAGTCGCTTCAACGGACGCAGGAAGGCGTGCCGATCTCCCGTCTCAAGGCATCGCAGCTCGCACTGGCCAGACTGATGTGGGTTGACTCCTGTTGCTCTCATGTCGACCGTGAAGTCACTACCCCTCGCTATATGCCGCGGCCCACTGTACTCACGTGGCGACCTCACATACGCCGACACTCAAGGTGGACAAGTTATCTTGTGTCTCAGTGCGCGACCGACCAACCGATCGATCCAACTGCCAATGACCATTGCCTGAGCAACTTGAGCAGACTGGCGGCCTAACGCGCAGACTCAGATGCGGGAACTAAGCCCCGACCGGGCGACCACTCGCTGAGTTCTCTTACTGGCGGAGTGGAAAGACTCTCATTTTGCTGGCTTTAAAGGTTGATCCGAACGACAGACAGGCACTAACAGCTGAACAAATGTGGATGAGAGACAGACTAGCAAGCTGGGGACGAGAGACTGACCCAGACTGACCAACTGTCGAGCTTATAGCACCCCTTAAATGCACGTGAACAGGCAACTTTCCCCTTTCCCACCAGAGGGAGACACCAAAGCTGCGATTGCCAGAGCGGCACCACCGCCAGAAACGGAGGGCGACTGCTTCACACTACGCGCTGCGGCACACTCTTCAAAACAGCAATTTTTTCCAAGGCTCAGTCAGGCCACTGTTATTAACTTTGTGGACATTCTGAGTTACTAAGTGTGTCCCATAATGCATACTATGTTTTTTCAAGTGATGCATTTTTACAAAATCATAATGTCTCTGTTAATTAGTACACTTTGTATGAAACTGTGATTTGTTGAGCATCTATTTAAAATTTTATTTATATCCAACATATCTCAGTGTGATAGAAATTTTGCAGCCAGTTTTTGTCCACTATGCTCCCCTGGGCTCCCTGATACCAAAATGAAAAAATGCACAATGTTTCTAAATCTCTCTCTTGGCATTGTGTCACAAAGAAGTCTGGTCCCCTGCCTTTTGATCACAAGCTACGAACATCTGTTCCTTTGGCATAAAAAGAATCATAGACATGCAAAATTTCAATAAACGCATCTATCTCAGAAAGACAAGCAAGTCAACTGTTGTTTCCAAATTGCCTATGGGTGTCTGTCTCTGTGTTTCTTTTCACAAGTGGTGCTGGTCCTGTTATCTGGCTTTTGTAGTCTTCCAGGTGCATAAAAAATATGATTCAATGTCTCCCATTCTGTTCCATCTTTTCTGAATTTGGAATGATCCTCAAGAAATGGTGAAAGTAATACCTCTTTATCCCTACCTTCCTCTGTTGCATCGGATGTCAGCCCTTCCTGAATGATATGATGGTTTTGATGGAAGCATTAATCTTGCTGCTATTAAGATTGGTGTAACATCTCTGGACATATCATAATTACTTTCACTTGAGTCATCACAATATGGACTACAATCATCACAGCTAGTTTCTACTTGTCTTTCAGTTTCACTGCCTTTGAAATGTTGCTCTGAAATTTGCTGCAGATATTCTAAGTATTCCATTAGTTTCTTGTCTGACAACTTATGAATCCTTTTCAATCTCTCAATCATGATTAACACACAACTGAGTACTTTAGATATAGCAAGACACATTAATCAGCTCAGAAACTTGAGGACGTATCATGACAATCAAGTCATGCAAAACTGAGCATTTGCATTTCTCTAATGAACTTCTTGAGTGCGAGGTTGCAAGTTCAATCTTTAGTAAGGCTCATTTGAAAGTGCTGTTTTAACAGTTATGACAGGAAAAATATTAGTGCTAATGACTCACCATATGCATCAGGAAGGCGACAGAAAATGAGTGTCTGAGACAGTGCAGAGATAAACCTTCTACGGGTTGTATATAATACACTTCACAAGATGCACATTGTCGACATTCAAGAAATGTTCAAAACAAATCGTTAACTTACACCGTGAACACCAAATGAAAAATGGTGCACCACAGTGATCACAAAGATTCGTGCTATCAAGATCAAAGGTGAGCTCCTTGGGAGTTACAAATTGTGCACAACATTAGCTAGGTATCCACTGCTAAAGAATGGCTACATAGAATCGTAGTGGTGAAACAGGGTGATGAAAACTGATGGAATGTGATGGCATGCAGCTGAAAGTGAGATAGTCTGTCATGGAGCTTGTGAAACTAACTACGCTTTAAGGTGTAGCTACTGATAGCACAATAATATGTTTTATAGGCACAGAAAAAACAAACATTCAGAGACTCAATTTGTTCAGTGTTGCCAAGTGGTATGAATTGCAATGTCACACACTTGTCAGGAGGGATAGTAGTTTGCTCTAAAGGGACCAGCCACTGAAAAAATAATAATAATAAAAAAAAATCAGCACAATAAATAAGTCTTCAGCTAATTTATCATACATAAGAGCAGTTGGCATAATTTTATATGACCATGGATCTTGATACAACCAACTTGGGTACCTCTAATTTCCAGGGTTCTTTTCATTTGCATTTCCTCCTCAAATACTGCTTCGTTAGAGCTGAAAACAAATTCGTTACTGAACTATGAGATAAAATTGTTTATCTCATCTAGAAATATTCAGGCCGATTCTGCAGTTGACAATTTGTTTGAAATTACCAATTCTGTAGCACTGTTTGAAGTTATGCAACCATCCCCTGCTTCCCTTGAAATCAATGTAATCTGTGTTGTGTGCAATTTGATGTGCGTAATGTAGTAGGTCATTATCACACACATCTTGTAAATTGTATCGAGCATCCTTGAAATGTGTGAACACCAGTTTTTGTAACAAGTGTGCTTTGTCCTCCCTTCAATATCCATAGGTTTAATTATGCACTACACTGCCGTATTGCTGCGGACTTATTCGAAATCTGTTCACAATTGTTTTTTTAATGTGCTGCAGATGATCTTACATGTATGTAATTATGTTTAGTACTCACTCTGTGGACCACAATTGTCCTTTACTATGTTTCACTGGAGACAGGAATTGTGGTTTTCTGTCTGACAAGGAAGGTGAACTAAATGGCTCGACATCTTTCTCAGTACCAACTTCACTTGTTAAGCATGTATCGTCATCACTGTACTCCTCGTGTTCATTGTCTGCACAGTCGAGCATACATGACTCCATACATTCCACTCACTCATCTTGCAGAAATGCTAGTATTTCATCTGCCACTTCTTTCTCACTCTGCAAAATTCCTTGGGCTCTTTTCTGATGAAATGTCAACTTTGGCATCTGTTGTTCTGGATATAATACGATGTTTGCTTTGTTTATCGTTGCCATTGTTCTGCTTTGTATCTCCACTACTATAGCATTGTTGTGAGTTACTTTTCAATAAAGCAATAAAAGTACACTCTGTAGCCTCGTGCTGTGCTCACCATTGAATACTTCCTGTCACAGCCCCTGTGTTGTCACTGGCAGCCAATATTGTGGTTGCATGGTAGACAGTAAGTGGGGTGTTGAATGCTGTAAATATCACTGGCTTTTTGTAGCTTTGCACTGAAGGGGCTCCTTGTAAGACAAATTTGGTGCAAAAAGAAACATTAAGTGAGAAAAATGACCACTGATGTGGTTCTGAATATACAATAAGAAATAAAAGCAGTTAGTATAGTTAAATGTGTGTAATTTCTACAGTGAAACCACTGTTGAAAATGAATAAAAGTCACACAATTTCAAAGTTTCACAGAAACAAGTATTCTTGTTACAGATAGACACAATTTCAAAATGGTCACTTTAACCACTTCTGCAATTCTATTGTTAGGAGTAACCTCTTTGCTGATATTGCGGGTATCTGTAATAAAATACTATCTGAGAAAGCAGAAGAAATATCCACTGAGATCTTGATAAGATATTACAAAATTGACTACTTGCAAATGTTCAGAGATGTGAAACTGTGCACTTCATGCACACAAATGTAATACGCAATGAATACAATACCAGTAAATCACAATTGGAATCAGTCAAATCATACAAATACTTTAGCATGTTATTTTAGGAGGATATGAATGGTCACATAGGTTCAGTCAAACACTTGGACAACCTATCATAGAATATTACTCAGTTTTGTGGGACCCATACCAAATAGGAATGACAAGAGATTTTGAATGTATTTCAAGGACAGCAAAAATTGCCACATGTAAGTTTGATTTGTGGTGGAGTATGATTTAAATGCTGAAAACTGTGAAATGGCAGACATTTGACAAAAGATATCAACTATCCTGGGAAAGTCTATATATGAAGCTTTAAGGACCAGTATTAAGTGAGAAATCTAAGAATATACCACAACCCTCTTTTGATTGCTATTGTAGGAACTACAAAAGCAACATTAGCTCAATTACAGTGTGCACAGAGGCTTTTAAGTAGCCATTCTCCTCATATTCAATATATGAATAGAATGGGAAGAAGAACTAAATGTGAATTTCCTCCTTTCTAGAAGGTCAAGTCAAGTATAACAGGCATTGTTAATTGTGGCTGTTGCACTTCTTGGCAGCGGAATTGCAGCACATCAAGTCATGTAGTGCAAAGAACTGCTGAAAACACACTGACAGAAAAAAAATCGCAGCTCCAAAAAATAATTAATCTAGAGTAATGAAATTTTGGGAATACATTTGTCTAGATAACATATTTAAGTGATTATCATTACAAGATCACAGGCTAATGTAAACATGAGATAAATCATTCCAAATGTGAAATGCTGGCACGTTAATAACCAGTGTACCCACCAGAATGTCAAGTGCATGCATGCAAGCGTGCGTGCATTGTGTTGTACAGGTGTTGGATATCAATTTGTTGGCTGGAGTTCCATGCCTGTTTTACGTGTCAGTCAATACAGGGACAGTTAATGCTGTTTGTGGATGGCACTGGAGTTGTCTGATGATGTCCCAAATGTACTCGATTGGGAGGTAGATTTGGCTATCGAACAGGCCAAGGTAACATGTCGACACTCTATACTAGAGCATGTTGGGTTACAACAGCAATATGTGGATGGGCTTTATCCTGTTGGAGACACCCCCTGGAATGCTGTTCATGAATGGCAGCCCAACAGGTTGACTCACCAGATTGAATACAAATTTGCAGTCAGGGTGCGTGGGATAACCATGAGAGTAGTCCAGCTGTCTTACAAAATTTCACTCCAGACCATAACACCAGCTGTAGGTCCAGTGTGTTTAGCACAAAGACAGGTTGGTTTCAAGCCCTCAACCAGCCTCCTCCTAACCAACACAAGGGCATCACTCGCACCTTGACAGAACCAGCTTTCACCAGCAAAACATAACAGACCTCAACTCTGCCCTCCAATGAGCTCTCAATCGGCAGTGGCTTGGGATCAGTGGAATTCATGCTAAATGGTGTCTGGTTAAGAGCTGTCTTTGAAGTAACCAATTTGTAACAGTTCATTATGGCACTGTAGTGGCAACTGTTGCTCTGATTGCTGCTGCAGGTGCAGTACAACATGCCAGAGCCTCACACTGAAAATGACAGTTATCCCTCTCAGTAGTGTCATGTGGCTTTCCGGAACCTGGTTTTCTTGTACTGTACAGTATCATGATCACTGTTGCTAGCAGTTATGTACAGTACAGTAGCTACATTGCTGCCAGGTCTTTCTGCAATATCATAGAAGGAACATCCAGCTTCTCATAGCCCTATTACATGACCTCTTTCAAACTCAGTGAGGTGTTGATAATGGCGTCTTTGTCACCCTAAAGGTATTCCTGACTAACATCAACTCACCACGATGAATCTCAAAGGTAACAAACATTCATGATCATTACAATGTGTATTTTAAGCAAACCTGATTTGCATCCTTATAGTGGTACAGTGTAATACAACTGGTGCAAAACTGGAATATATACCATCTTTCAGATATAGAAACATGCCTACCAACTTTCATTTATGCTGTATGACTCCTTCTTGGTGTTGCAATTTTTTTTATTTTCGGTGTTTTTAAATTGGTGCACATATACTTCAATAACATTGTTGCGGGTAATGAAACTTGCTTCATTTATATATTGCTTCAAACAAGTCATTAAACAAGATGCTTGTGCCTGTATGTGTGTGTGTGTGTGTGTGTGTGTGTGTGTGTGTGTGTTGTGTACATAATTCCGCATAGTCAGCGCGTACACAAATTTCCCACTAGAGCGCGCCCTGCTAAGCACAACAGTGCAGGCGCAGCGCTCGTCCGTCTCCGCACTACGAGATGGCGCTGCCTTAGAGACGGACCAAATTCTGCTTCCACCGATCCACGTATTAATATGTAACGCAGCCAATGAGATTGCTGCTAACATAGAACCTTTTCTCCTCGCGGATCACACTCGGGCAGTGATACCTGAATGCACGAGGTAATATAACGAGTGTACAGACCTCTGATTAGTCAGTCTGCATTTGTCTGTACCAGTCTACAATTAGTCTGTACCAGTCTATAGTCAAGTTACAGTCTGTGCCTAATACGATTATCATATTCCTGTACATAGCCATGAAGATAAATGAATAGACACTTTGTCAAGTATCAGAGATATCTGAGAATAAGATTAACGTACCAAGGCCAAGGGAACTTCAGATTGTCAATTGTAAATATCATCCAGAATCAAGTTATGTAAGGTTTATGCTTGTTATTATTTTAACAAATGTGTGTAAAAATTAATCAAGTTCTGTTTAAAGTTGGTCACCGTCAATCTGCTACTCTAAGCGTGAAAATGGCATTTCTTTCGTCTGACCTAACGGCAGAAGATAAACACGCCACAATAAGACCACGAGACATATTGCTGAGACTCGCCTACTTCGTTAGAGCGACTAGTCAAATAATCTGATGGTGTGTGTACCGAAGGTCTTACAGTATGCACACCACAGAGTGAGTGTGTGTGTGTGTGTGTGTGTGTGTGTGTGTGTGTGTGTGTGTGTGTGTGTGTTTGAGTGTGTTTGAGTGGAGACTTGACAGAAAGCAGAGAAATTTTATGTAGATAAAGAGCCTGTGCAGGCGTAGAATCTTGTATGTGTATAGCTCAGAAAAATGAAAGAAAAAAACCTCTGGAGTGAGTGATTTTGGGAGAATAAGAGCTGTACTGAGTGCAGTGGAAGTTAGTTTGAAAAAGTAAAATAACTGGTTTTATTCTGCAGGACTTTCTAGTGCTTTTAGTGTGTTTTAACGTAATATTTATTTATCATCATCATTACAAGCACACTTTGTACCAGGTGGTTATAATTAAAGTGCAGCTACTCACACAGGCCAAGTTGTTGTTGTTGATGTGGTCTTCAGTCCTGAGACTGGTTTGATGCAGCTCTCCATGTTACTCTATTCTACATCTACATCTACATTTATACTCCGCAAGCCACCCAACAGTGTGTGGCGGAGGGCACTTTACGTGCCACTGTCATTACCTCCCTTTCCTGTTCCAGTCGCGTATGGTTCGCGGGAAGAACGACTGTCTGAAAGCCTCCGTGCGCGCTCTAATCTCTCTAATTTTACATTCGTGATCTCCTCAGGAGGTATAAGTAGGTGGAAGCAATATATTCGATACCTCATCCAGAAACGCACCCTCTCGAAACCTGGCGAGCAAGCTACACCGCGATGCAGAGCGCCTCTCTTGCAGAGTCTGCCACTTGAGTTTATTAAACATCTCCGTAACGCTATCACGGTTACCAAATAACCCTGTGACGAAACGCGCCGCTCTTCTTTGGATCTTCTCTATCTCCTCCGTCAAACCGATCTGGTACGGATCCCACACTGATGAGCAATACTCAAGTATAGGTCGAACGAGTGTTTTGTAAGCCACCTCCTTTGTTGATGGACTACATTTTCTAAGCACTCTCCCAATGAATCTCAACCTGGTACCCACCTTACCAACAATTAATTTTATATGATCATTCCACTTCAAATCGTTCCGCATGCATACTCCCAGATATTTTACAGAAGTAACTGCTACCAGTGTTTGTTCCGCTATCATATAATCATACAATAAAGGATCCTTCTTTCTACGTATTCGCAATACATTACATTTGTCAATGTTAAGGGTCAGTTGCCACTCCCTGCACCAAGTGTCTATCCGCTGCAGATCTTCCTGCATTTCGCTACAATTTTCTAATGCTGCAACTTCTCTGTATACTACAGCATCATCCGCGAAAAGCTGCATGGAACTTCCAACACTATCTACCAGGTCATTTATATATATATTGTGAAAAGCAATGGTCCCATAACACTCCCCTGTGGCACGCCAGAGGTTACTTTAACGTCTGTAGACGTCTCTCCATTGATAACAACATGCTGTGTTCTGTTTGCTAAAAACTCTTCAATCCAGCCACACAGCTGGTCTGATATTCCGTAGGCTCTTACTTTGTTTATCAGGTGACAGTGCGGAACTGTATCGAACGCCTTCCGGAAGTCAAGAAAAATAGCATCTACCTGGGAGCCTGTATCTAATATTTTCTGGGTCTCACGAACAAATAAAGCGAGTTGGGTCTCACACGATCGCTGTTTCCGGAATCCATGTTGATTCCTACATAGTAGATTCTGGGTTTCCAAAAACGACATGATACTCGAGCAAAAAACATGTTCTAAAATTCTACAACAGATCGACGTCAGAGATATAGGTCTATAGTTTTGCGCATCTGCTCGACGACCCTTCTTGAAGACTGGGACTATCTGTGCTCTTTTCCAATCATTTGGAACCCTCCGTTCCTCTAGAGACTTGCGGTACACGGCTGTTAGAAGGGGGGCAAGTTCTTTCGCGTACTCTGTGTAGAATCGAATTGGTATCCCGTCAGGTCCAGTGGACTTTCCTCTATTGAGTGATTCCAGTTGCTTTTCTATTCCTTGGACACTTATTTCGATGTCAGCCATTTTTTCGTTTGTGCGAGGATTTAGAGAAGGAACTGCAGTGCGGTCTTCCTCTGTGAAACAGCTTTGGAAAAAGGTGTTTAGTATTTCAGCTTTACGCATGTCATCCTCTGTTTCAATGCCATCATCATCCCGTAGTGTCTGGATATGCTGTTTCGAGCCACTTACTGATTTAACGTAAGACCAGAACTTCCTAGGATTTTCTGTCAAGTCGGTACATAGAATTTTACTTTCGAATTCACTGAATGCTTCACGCATAGCCCTCCTTACGCTAACTTTGACATTGTTTAGCTTCTGTTTGTCTGAGAGGTTTTGGCTGCATTTAAACTTGGAGTGGAGCTCTCTTTGCTTTCGCAGTAGTTTCCTAACTTTGTTGTTGTACCACGGTGGGTTTTTCCCGTCCCTCACAGTTTTACTCAGCACGTACCTGTCTAAAACGCATTTTACGATTGCCTTGAACTTTTTCCATAAACACTCAACATTGTCAGTGTCGGAACAGAAATTTTCGTTTTGATCTGTTAGGTAGTCTGAAATCTGCCTTCTATTACTCTTGCTAAACAGATAAACCTTCCTCCCTTTTTTTATATTCCTATTAACTTCCATATTCAGGGATGCTGCAACGGCCTTATGATCACTGATTCCCTGTTCTGTACATACAGAGTCGAAAAGTTCGGGTCTGTTTGTTATCAGTAGGTCCAAGATGTTATCTCCACGAGTCGGTTCTCTGTTTAATTGCTCGAGGTAATTTTCGGATAGTGCACTCAGTATAATGTCACTCGATGCTCTGTCACTACCACCCGTCCTAAACATCTGAGTGTCTCAGTCTATATCTGGTAAATTGAAATCTCCACCTAAGACTATAACATGCTGAGAAAATTTATGTGAAATGTATTCCAAATTTTCTCTCAGTTGTTCTGCCACTAATGCTGCTGAGTCGGGAGGTTGGTAAAAGGAGCCAATTATTAACCTAGTTCGGTTGTTGAGTGTAACCTCCACCCATAATAATTTACAGGAACTATCCACTTCTACTTCACTACAGGATAAACTACTACTAACAGCGACGAACACTCCACCACCGGTTGCTTGCAATCTATCCTTTCTAAACACCGTCTGTACCTTTGTAAAAATTTTGGCAGAATTTATCTCTGGCTTAAGCCAGCTTTCTGTACCTATAATGATTTCAGCTTCGGTGCTTTCTATCAGCGCTTGAAGTTCTGGTACTTTACCAACGCAGCTTCGACAGTTGACAATTACAATACCGATTGCTGCTTGGTCCCCGCATGTCCTGACTTTGCCCCGCACCCGTTGAGACTGTTGCCCTTTCTGTACTTGCCCAAGGCCATCTAACCTAAAAAACCGCCCAGCCCACGCCACACAACCCCTGCTACCCGTGTAGCCGCTTGTTACGTGTAGTGGACTCCTGACCTATCCAGCGGAACCCGAAACCCCACCACCCTATGGCGCAAGTCGAGGAATCTGCAGCCCACACGGTCGCAGAACCGTCTCAGCCTCTGATTCAGACCCTCCACTCGGCTCTGTACCAAAGGTCCACAGTCAGTCCTGTCGACGATGCTGCAGATGGTGAGCTCTGCTTTCATCCCGCTAGCGAGACTGGCAGTCTTCACCAAATCAGATAGCCGCCGGAAGCCAGAGAGGATTTCCTCCGATCCATAGCGACACACATCATTGGTGCCGACATGAGCGACCACCTGCAGATGGGTGCACCCTGTACCCTTCATGGCATCCGGAAGGACCCTTTCCACATCTGGAATGACTCCCCCCGGTATGCACACGGAGTGCACATTGGTTTTCTTCCCCTCTCTTGCTGCCATTTCCCTAAGGGGCCCCATTACGCGCCTGACGTTGGAGCTCCCAACTACCAGTAAGCCCACCCTCTGCGACTGCCCGGATCTTGCAGACTGAGGGGCAACCTCTGGAACAGGACAAGCAGCCATGTCAGGCCGAAGATCAGTATCAGCCTGAGACAGAGCCTGAAACTGGTTCGTCAGACAAACTGGAGAGGCTTTCCGTTCAGCCCTCCGGAATGTCTTTCGCCCCCTGCCACACCTTGAGACAACCTCCCACTCTACCACAGGTGAGGGATCAGCCTCAATGCGTGCAGTATCCCGGGCAACCACAGTCGTAGTCCGATCAGGGGATGCGTGGGACGAGCTGGCCGTCCCCGACAAACCCCCATCCGGACCCCCACAGTGATGCCCATTGGCAACAGCCTCAAGCTGTGTGACCGAAGCCAACACTGCCTGAAGCTGGGAGCGAAGGGATGCCAACTCAGCCTGCATCCGAACACAGCAGTTGCAGTCCCTATCCATGCTAAAAACTGTTTTGCAAAGAACATCTGAACTAATCTACAGAGAGCGCAAACAAATTGACAAAATTTAAACGGTTATTAAAATACAAGATTGCCTAGTAAATGCAGTAATGCTGCTACTTGCGCACTGCTGACACTGCTCGGCGGCGGAAGGAGACTACGCGAATTTACACTATTCAGGTACTAAAACGCGATGCTACACTCTCAAATACTATAATACGCCCGAAATTTATGAATTAAACAATGCAAGTACCAAAAACACGCAAAGAAATTAAGAATTAAACTATGTAACAAATGAGTGAGCTAGGAGTATACGACTTGCTGCTGCAGCTGCTTATCCAACGGCGGCAGGGATCCTGTGAAAGCTTCTTCATCTTCCAGTAACTACTGCAACCTACATCCTTCTGAATCTGCTTAGTGTATTCATCTCTTGGTCTCCCTCTACAATTTTTACCCTCCAAGCTGCCCTCCAATACGAAATTGGTGATCCCTTGATGCCTCAGAACATGTCCTACCAACCGATCCCTTCTTCTAGTCAAGTTGTGCCACAAACTTCTCTTGTTCCCAATCCTATTCAATACCTCCTCATTAGTTATGTGATCTACCCATCTAATCTTCAGCGTTCTTCTGTAGCACTACATTTCGAAAGCTTCTATTCTCTTCTTGTCCAAACTATTTATCGTCCATGTTTCATTTGCATACATGGCTACACTCCATACAAATACTTTCAGAAACGACTTCCTGACCCTTAAATCTATACTCGATGGTAACAAATTTCTGTTCTTCAGAAACGCTTTCCTTGCCATTGCCAGTCTACATTTTATATCCTCTCTACTTCGTCCATCATCAGTTATTTTGCTCCCCAAATAGCAAAACTCCTTTACTACTTTAAGTGTCTCATTTCCTAATCTAATTCCCTCAGCATTACCCGACTTAATTCGACTACATTCCATTATCCTCGTTTTGCTTTTGTTGATGTTCATCTTATATCCTCCTTTCAAGACATTTTCCATTCTGTTCAACTGCTCTTCCAAGTCCTTTGCTGTCTCTGACAGAATTACAATGTCATCGGCGAACCTCAACGTTTTTATTTCTTCTCCATGGACTTTAATACCTACTCTAAATTTTTCTTTTGTTTCCTTTACTGCTTGCTCAATATACAGATAGAATAACATCGGGGACAGGCTACAACCCTGTCTCACTCCCTTCCCAACCGCTGCTGCCCTTTCATGCCCCTCGACTCTTATAACTGCCATCTGGTTTCTGTACAAATTGTAAATAGCCTTTCGCTCCCTGTATTTTACCCTTGCCACCTTCAGAATTTGAAAGAGAGTATTCCAGTCAACATTGTCAAAAGCTTTCTCTAAGTCTACAAATGCTAGAAATGTAGGTTTGCCTTTCCTTAATCTAGCTTCTAAGATAAGTCGTAGGGTCAGTATTGCCTCACGTGTTCCAATATTTCTACGGAATCCAAACTGATCTTCCCCGAGGTCGGCTTCTACTAGTTTTTCCATTCGTCTGTAAAGAATTCATGTTAGTATTTTGAAGCTGTGACTTATTAAACTGATAGTTCGGTAATTTTCACATCTGTCAACACCTGCTTTCTTGGGGATTGGAATAATTATATTCTTCTTGAAGTCTGAGGGTATTTCAACTGTCTCATATATCTTGCTCACCAGATGGTAGAGTTTTGTCAGGACTGGCTCTCCCAAGGCTGTCAGTAGTTCTAATGGAATGTTGTCTACTCCCGGGGCCTTGTTTCGACTCGGGTCTTTCAGTGCTCTGTCAAACTCTTCACGCAGTATCATATCTTCCATTTCATCTTCATCTACATCCTCTTCCATTTCCATAATATTGTCCTTAAGTACATCGCCCTTGTATAGATCCTCTATATACTCCTTCCACCTTTCTGCTTTCCCTGCTTTGCTTAGAACTGGGTTTCCATCTGAGCTCTTGATATTCATACAAGTGGTTCTCTTTTCTCCAAAGGTCTCTTTAATTTTCCTATAGGCAGTATCTATCTTACCCCTGGTGAGACAAGCCTCTACATCCTTACATTTGTCCTCTAGCCATCCGTGCTTAGCCATTTTGCACTTCCTGTCAATCTCATTTTTGAGATATTTGTATTCCTTTTCACCTGCTTCATTTACTGCATTTTTATATTTTCTCCTTTCATCAATTAACTTCAATATTTATTCTGTTACCCAAGGATTTCTAGCAGCCCTCGTCTTTTTACCTACTTTATCCTCTGCTGCCTTCACTACTTCATCCCTCAAAGCTACCCATTCTTCTTCTACTGTATTTCTTTCCCCCATTCCTGTCAATTGTTCCCTTATGCTCTCCTTGAAACTCTGTACAACCTCTGGTTCTTTCAGTTTACCCAAGTCCCATCTCCTTAAATTCCCACCTTTTTGCAGTTTCGTCAGTTTTAATCTACAGTTCATAATCAATAGATTGTGGTCAGAGTCCACATCTGCCCCTGGAAATGTCTTACAATTTAAAACCTGGTTCCCAAATCTCTGTCTTACCATTATGTAGTCTATCTGAAACCTGTCAGTATCTCCAGGCTTCTTCCATGTATACAACCTTCTTTTATGATTCTTGAGCCAAGTGTTAGCCATGATTAGGTTGTGCTCTGTGCAAAATTCTACCAGGTGGCTTCCTCTTTCATTTCTTCCAAGGCCAGGTATGGGTGTAATTATTGTATGGCAGCAAAACTTGGTAGATATGGTAATATGTAGATATGCTAATGTGTTAATGTGAAACCGATTTACTCTGTAAAAAATGTTAGTTCCAATTATGACCACCAGGTGCAAACCTGGTGCTATACATTATATAACCATGTGACATCTATGCTGCAATACCAGAGAAGGAAAGTTGCTACTCACAATATAGTGGAGATGCTGAGTCGCAATAGGCACAACAAAAAGATTCACACAATTATAGCTTTCAGCCATTAAGGCCTTTGTCAGCAGTAGACACACATCCACACATGTGTACACACACACACACACACACACACACACACACACACACACACACACACTCAAACAAATGCAACTTGCGCGCGCGCACACACACACACACCCACACCCACACCCACACACACACACACACACACACACACACACACACACACACTCACACTCACACACACACACACACTCACACAAATGCAACTTGCACGCACGTCTGCAGTCTCAGAGAGTTCAAACCACACTGCGAGCAGCAGCACCAGTTCATGATGGGAGTGGCGACTGGGTGATGGTAAGTAGGAGGCTGGGGCAGGGAGGGGGAGGGATAGTATGGTGGGAGTGGCGGACAGTGAAGTGTTGCAATTTAGATGGAGGGCCGTTGCGAATCCCAAAAGACAGTCGCCATAACCTTTCCAGCTGAAGGAATAGTCTCTGCCTTTTTTGGTGCAGATTCTCCCTTGGTAACCCATTGTCTAGATTGTTGTTTGGTCTCAGGAGTGTGGTAAGGTATCCATGTTTCATCCACAGTGATGAAACAATGCTTAAAGTCCTGCGGATTCTTCCTGAACAGCTGCAAACCATCCTTGCAACACTTCACATGATACCGTTTTTTGTCAAGTGAGTAATCACAGAACCCATCTTGTGGATAGCTTTCTCATGTCCAAATGTTAATGCAAAATATTATCTCCCCTTTCATTCAAGATGCTCACAGCACTAGCAGTCTCACGTACCTTAACTCTTCTGTCATCCATCACCATATCATGGATTTTATCAATGATTTCTGAAGTCGTAACTCCACAGGGTGTCCAGAACGTTCATCTACATCTACATGACTACTCTGCAATTCACATTTAAGTACTTGGCAGAGGGTTCATCGAACCACAATCATACTATCTCTCTACCATTCCACTCCCGAACAGCGTGCGGGAAAAATGAACACCTAAACCTTTCTGTTCGAGCTCTGATTTCTCTTATTTTATTTTGACGATCATTCCTACCTATGAAGGTTGGGCTCAACAAAATATTTTCACATTCTGAAGAGAAAGTTGGCGACTGAAATTTCGTAAATAGATCTCGCCGCAACGAGAAACGTCTTTACTTTAATGACTTCCATCCCAACTCACGTATCATTTCTGCCACACTCTCTCCCCTATTATGTGATAATACAAAACGAGCTGCCCTTTTTTGCACCCTTTCAATGTCCTCTATCAATCCCACCTGGTAAGGATCCCACACCGTGCAGCAATATTCTAACAGAGGACGAACGAGTGTAGTATAAGCTGTCTCTTTAGTGGACTTGTTGCACTTTTAAGTGTCCTGCCAATGAAACACAACCTTTGGCTCGCCTTCCCCACAGTATTATCTATGTGGTCTTTCCAACTGAAGTTGTTCGTAATTTTAACACCCACTTACTTAATTGAATTGACAGCCTTGAGAATTGTACTATTTATCGAGTAATCGAATTCCAACGGATTTCTCTTGGAACTCATATGGATCACCTCACACTTTTCATTATTTAGCGTCAGCTGCCACCTGCCACACCATGCAGCAATCTTTTCTAAATCGCTTTGCAACTGATACTGGTCTTCGGATGACCTTACTAGACGGTAAATTACAGCATCATCTGCGAACAACCTAACAGAACTGCTCAGATTGTCACCCAGATCATTTATATAGATCAGGAACAGCAGAGGTCCCGGACGCTTCCCTGGGGAACACCTGATATCACTTCAGTTTTACTCGATTATTTGCCATCTATTACTACGAACTGTGACCTTCCTGACAGGAAATCACAAATCCATTCGCACAACTGAGATGATACTCCATAGGCCGCAGCTTGATTAGAAGTCGCTTGTGAGGAACGGTGTCAAAAGCTTTCCAGAAATCTAGAAATACGGAATCAACTTGAGATCCCCTGTTGATAGCGGCCATTACTTCGTGCGAATAAAGAGCTCGCTGTGTTGCACAAGAATGTTGTTTTCTGAAACCATGGATTACGTATCAACAGATCGTTCCCTTCGAGGTGATTCATAATGTTTGAATACAGTATATGCGCCAAAACCCTACTGCAGACCGATGTCAATGATATAGGTCTGTAGTTTGATGGATTACTCCTACTACCCTTCTTAAACACTGGTGTGACCTGCGCAATTTTCCAATCTGTAGGTACAGATCTGTCGGTTAGCGAGCAGTTGTATATGATTGCTAAGTAGGGAGCTATTGTTTCAGCATAATCTGAAAGGAACCTAATCGGTATACAATCTGGACCTGAAGACTTGCTGTATGAAGCGATTTGAGTTGCTTCACAACCCCTAAGCATCACTTGTGCCCATATGGCCACTCCAAAAATTTGGAAACCGCTTATAAACTGTTCTAATCAAAGGTGCAGAGTCACTGTAATGATTATCAGGCTTCTCTTTAGTCTCCTGAGGCGTTTTGCCTTTCATAAAGTAATGTTTAATCACCACGCGAAATTCTTTTTCGTCCATTTTTTGACAATCACTTAACTTCCTTGATTCACATGAATGCCAAACACAAAGAAATAGACTAATATGGCTGAAACTTGGTGTGTGTTCTTTCCAAAGATGCTACTAACTAAACATGACCTCGATACGCCCCGGTAGTGCCATCTCTCGGACTTTGCATGGACTTTTCAAATGCCCCTCGTATATCGGTCTATAGCTGTGGGACAGTAATTGTATCCTTCCATCAGTGGGAGAGGTCCTATGAGATCTAAATGTATATGTTCAAACCATAGATTTGTAGGGATGAAGCTTCGAAGCGGTGATCTGACATGTCTGCTAATTTTATTGCTTTGACAAGCCATGCGCTGTCATACAAATTGCTTACAATCTCTGTCCATATGCGGCCAGACGAACACGCGCTTCACCATGTTTGTTGTGGTTTTAACACCTGGGTGTGACATGTTGTGCAGCAAGGTGATAACCTGTTGCCGGAAGTTCGCAGTAATGAATGGCCGTAGTCTGTTATTGGCAATGTCACAATATAGCTCAATGGCTGATGGAGGTAGTGCGATGCGATGGAGTTGCATGCCTGTCGGTTGCACCAACAAATCATGTAATTCATCATCCAATTGTTGCGCCACCGTGAGAGCTTCAAAGTGAATTGCTTCAGAAATAGCTTCTATATGTGAGAGCGCGTCAGCTGGCACATTCAGTTCACATTCGACATGAGTGATGATGTTAGTAGTAAATTGACCAATGAAATCAAGATGTTGAAGCTGTCATGGTGAAGCTTTATCTGGGTTCTGTCGGAAAATATAAATTAGTGGCTTGTGATCCATTACCAAAACAAATTGCTGTCCCTCTAACATGTTTCAGAACTTTTTGATGGTTGCATAGGCAGCATACAGCTCAAGGTTGTATGTTAACCAATTTTGCTGTGAAGGTGGCAACTTTTTGCTAAAGAAGGCTATTGGTGCCAGTGTCCATCCACGTGTTGTTGTAGTGCAGCAGTGATTGAGGAGGCAGATGCATCAACCATCAGAGCAAGTTGTGCTTGTGGTACTGGGTGCGCCAAGAGTGCTGCTTCAGTGATGGCAGCCTTCAAATCAGGAAATACCATTACAACTTCTAGGTTTCACTGAAGTTTATCCTTTGGTCTTGGTTTGCCTTGTATGAATTTGTTCAGAGGTGTGCATGGTTAAGGACAAAACGACGATAGAAGTTCGTGACATCGAGGAAACATTGTAGTTCCTTCATTGTAGTAGGTTGCAGAAAATCAAGTATTGCGTCTACCTTTTCTTTTTATGGCCAATTTCCTTGAGCATTAATGATATAGCCAAGAAATTGAATTTCTGTTGCCCCCAAAGATGCATTTGGACAAATTAATAATGGGGCTATGCTCACATAGACGGGTAAAGAGTTGTTGTAGGTGTGACAGTTGTACAGCTTTTGAGCATGATATGATCAAAACATCATCTATGTATTAGCAATTATCCAAGTCACGTGTGACCTCATCCATAAATCTTTGGAATGTCTAAGCAGCGTTATATAGCCTGACAGGCATACAAGTGAACTCGAACAACCCGAAAGGTGTGCATACAGCTGTCTTAGGAACGTCGACTGGTGCCACTGGTATCCAGTAAAAAGCTCTAACGAGATCCAGCATGGAGAATATGCTCTTACTGCAGACATTGGATGTGAAATCCTCAATGTGTGGTATAGGGTACTGGTCTGGAATCGTTCTTGCAGTTAGCTGTCAATAGTCTCCACAAGGACGCCATCCGTTGTCCTTTTTCAGTACCACATGGAGGGGGGATGCCCAACTGCTACTTGACGGACAACAGATCCCCTTTGCAAACATGGATGCAAATTCCTGTTTAGCTACTTTCAATTTCTGTGGTGTTAAATGACTTGGTCGAACATGAGCAGGTGGCCCAAGCCTGGTCAAAATGTAGTGCACTGTGTAGTGCTGTACGGGAGCTAACATGGGAGCTTGACACGTGATCTCGGGAAACTGTTTCAAAAGTTCAATAAAAAGAGAATTTCCAGTTGTCACTCTGACGCTAGCATCTTCCACATGACCTACTAGTCATCTGCTAGCTACGTTAGTACTAGTGTCCAGCAGGTATCGATGCCTGAGGTCAGGCACAAGTCCATAAAAAGATAAAAAATCTGCCCCCAGTATAGTATGTGTGATGTCTGTCATGACAAACTGCCACTCAAGCATGCTTCATAGGCCTGGGCTTAACACTAATGTGGTACAACCATATGTAGCTACTGTAGAACCATTGGCTGCAAAGAGGTGGTAACCAACACGCTTATGAGATGGCAAATGGGCAGATGGGTAGACTAACACATCTGTGCCTGTGTCTACTAGGAACTGTAATTTCAGACCTTGGTCTGTGATAAACAATCGACAGCTGCTGTTTGGAGCATCAGTGGCCATCATCACTGAGCTCCTATTGCTTTTCCCTACTCACAAGGTGGGCTATACTTTCATGCCTCAGACCCGAAATGGCAGTGGTATCAGTATACTTTCATAGCCAAAGGTGAGTGACTACGTTTCCCGGGTGAGTGGTAGCTACGAGATCGGAGACTGTTCTGAGTTCACAGTGCGGTGACTTGTGTGGAAAGTTCAGTGATCTGAGCGTGTGGCACAGCAAAGTTGCGGTCCGTCTGCGGTTGTATACTAACTGTTGCAATGCACACAAATGGATACATTTTAAATATTCTATCGGCAGTTTGCGCTAGTGCATGTAGATCGCCAGTGCACACAGTTAGAATCTTTTAGATGAGAGGAGTTAGGCATGATAGCCAAATGATTCACTGAATGTCATCGCTAACTGCGTTGCTTATCAACATACATAATCGGCGCAGCAGCTACGATGGAGTGCGATTGCCCATCTCTTCGGAATTAAGTAGTTTTTCCAGCCTTTTCACCTCAGATTGCAAAAGTCATGTGATTAGGGCACTCTTAAATTTTCGAATATCGGTCCACGCTCGGCAGTGATGATAGAATATTCTGCACCTCCAGTGCCATCTCTTTGCCGAGTGCTGCTACAACATAACTATATTTTGTATGGTCTGCGGTGACTTGTGCTAGGACAAATTGGCTTTCCAGCTGCACAAACCATAGCATAGGATTTTGTTGCCAGAACCGCGGTGGGTTTATTGTGATGTGGTTTATCATTGCACCAGCAGGTGTGTCTGCTGGTGGTGCAGGAACTTGACCTACCATTGTAGTAATACTGCAAAATCAGTAGGCTACAGATGCGTGGCACGGCTGCCGTGGAGTGCAGAAGATGTACGAAGCAGTTGAGTGTGCGATGCGGTTGACGTGACTGTACTTTTTGTCATGCAGTACCGTTCGGAGCGTAAACGTGTGTTGGATTGAACGCCTGTGACCATCGAATATCACATCGGGGTCACCAACTGTTATGGGCTAGCAATACTCTTTTTATTACTTTAGGAATTACCCGTAACACAAAATGACATTCGAGTGACAGAGTGAACAAACAACAGAATAAATAATATAGTTGGAAAGCAAAGAGTAAACATAGATGTCAGAGAAGTTGTTGCATGGAATCTTTTGCTTGTGCTTAGCACTAAATCTTACACATATACACTGTACACTAGCTTGCATACACTTCAGTTGCAAATGATGGTGACAGGGCATAGTGGCCGATTTTGATGGTACCTGGTGAAAAAGAGGGCACACTCCTTTGAATGATGGTGTTACAGCAACATCTGTTGACGCTGGCAAAGTACTAGATATTGAAGTGTTGAGCAAATTTTGTCATAGTTCTGTGAGAGGGATTCCAGATCATGAATGTAATATGAACTATAAAGGCTCAAATGGAGGTCTGGTAGTGCAGGGAGTTGTCAGCTTGTTTACCAGACCTGTTGGCTCCGTTAACCTGCGATATGTAAAGTACCTTGGTGATGGTGATAATAAAGCTTTCCTTGAGGTTAAAAAATGTGCTCCATATGCAGCTCAGACTATTGTGCAGAAGTTAGAATGTGTGTGACATGTACATAAAAGACTTGGCACTAGACTTAGAAGGTTGAGACAAGATTTGTCAGGAAAAAAGTTATCTGATGGGAACGGAATAAAAGGGAGAGGGCAACTGACGGATGCAGAAATTGACAAGCTATAGGCATATTATGGCTTGGCAGTAAGAAGGAACACAATGGACTTGAAAAAATATGAAGCCAGCAGTTTGGGCCTTATATTTCCACAAAATGTCGACAGACAATAACACTATCCACAATTTGTGCCCTGGAGGAAGTGAATCACAGTGAGCTACCAAAGGTCAATTGCTGTTGGTGAAGAATATCACAGGAATTCTCTACCAGCTGCTATAATGGAAGCCATCAAACTTATATTCAGGGACCTTGCAAATGAAAACTTATTGAAGAAATGTTTTCGTGGCGGTACCCAAAACCCAAATGAAAGTTTCAATCAATGTCTATGTGAAAGAGTGCCAAAAAACCATTTTTGTGGGAAGAAATGCACTTGCTATTGGTGTTTATGATACAGTTTCATGTTTTAATTATGGTGTGCAAACCAGGAAATATGGTTTGGAGAAAATGAGACTTAAGCCTGGAGTGAACTGCATCGAAGCTTTGTATACGATAGACTGAGAGCATGTAGTGAATGCAGATAAATCATTTTTGGAGGTGATAAAATCAAGAAGAGTGCATCATAGGAATGTGAAAAGGAAGAAAACTGATTTATAAAATGAAAAAGAACCTGCTTATGGTGCTGGACAGTTTTAAAAGAATGCCAAATATGAGCAGAAACTTTAACGGCCATTTTCTGCAAAACACAGATTTCTATACTTAGGCACATATAACGCCCAAAATAAATTTTCTATTACTTTCAAACTTGGTATGCTTATTAATCACAAACTCCTTAATGCAAAACTCTAGAATTTTCAAAATCTATTAAAAACTGTGGTAAAAATTGAGATAATTAAGTATAAAATTTGAATTTTTTCTAAACATGAAGTTCAAAATGTAAGAGCTCATTCATTTTTTCATGAATTAAATAAATTCTAGAGTTTCATACATCTGTAAGTATGGTTTGTATGCTGTGCAAAATTCATTGAAGAATCTCTCTTCCTTGTGAAGAAAAGTGTACCTATAGCAATAAATGCAGCCAATAGTAAGTGAAAAAATGATGAAATTTCATGCTGACAAAGTTTTATGAATTTATTAGTAAAAGGATAGGCAGTGGAAATTAAAATGTCCTGAGGTGCCTCTCCTGCACCAAGTTGGCTTGTGTGTTGTCCTACCCCCCTTAAAAGTGAAATAAGTAGAATATAAAAAATATGAAAGTAAGACAACAGTTGTGATTGGCTTTACAATGAGTTAGTGAGGTTTTGTAGGTGTATTTAATTGGTAAGATGTTTTTTCAGTGTCCAACATCTTTAACAGACCATTTTTGCTTACAACATTTCAACAGTTGATCTAGTCCTCTGGTGCAGCAAACTGTGGTCTATGGCCAGACTGCCTGGTTACAAATAATGAGCAGACATCAGACTAGCATATGAAGCATCAATAGAACATGACTAGATCCATTGTCAAATCAGTGTTTGCAAAAATAGAGTTATTAACTTGAGTAGGTGAGTTGAAACCTCAAAACATGAATCCCTTCTTGATGGGATCTACAGAACAGCATGAATGAATGAATGAATGAATGAATGAATGAATGAGCCACTGAGTGAATAGAATAAATTGTAATTCATGATGAGTCCAAATTAAGTGTTTCAGTTGGTAAGATATTGAGCTTGGATTCAGGACTCCATTGATCCATCTTTATGTATGTTATCTATGGTTTCTTACATGAGTTCAGGAAAAGCTGCCAGGTGTGTCTTAGAACACAAGTAGGCTGTGGTGCATTGTGAACACTATACTTATCATGATAAAGATGATCCAGTGTTCCAACAGCTCTCCAGTGGCACTCCACAGCATGTTATTTTGGATAATGCTACCAAATGACTGAGGACAAAAACAGATGCATATCCATAATGTGGAAAATCCTGGTGAACTTCAGGTACCTTACAGTTCTAGTTAGAGCAGTGCAACTCAGGCCAGATCCTGATAGTCCTGAATTATTCACAGCTATTCTCAGTTGCATCTGCATCTGCTGCAATAATGGAGGGAAGAGGTGGAGGTGGTGTCTGAGAGATAACTCCCTAACAATGTGATGTGTAGATAGTACACAAAGAACAGGGACCAGTGGCAGATTAGCATTGATCTACTTGCTCTCATTCACAAACAGTTTGTTTCTGCTATTATTTCAGAGGAAGGAACTTGTACTTTGAAAATCTGAGACGATCAACATTTTAAGGATTATGTTACATTTCATTATAGGTTTCAGTTAAGTTTTCTATGTTTCAATACTCATATTAGAGAGTTGCATAGTGTATTTATTTTTATATACACAAATTAGTCATGATGATGTGTATTAATATTTAATGTTCATAAATTAAAGTATATATACAGCTTATAATTAAAAATAAGACATAATTTCCGGAAGACTTAAAAAAATTCACATTACTACAAATTTTCCTGCATTGCTTATAAATTATAATATGTAGCTTTTGAAACAGGCACTTGAATTCAAAGGAAACTGTTACAACATTTACACACTTTGAAAGCCCAGTTATTTAATTGAGCAGGTAGGCCAGAGAATTTTAAGAGGAAAATGGATAGTTGAGGGAAATGGATAGTTTGAAGTTGTAGTTGGAATTAGTGAAGTTCAGTGGTAGGTGAGTTCAGGTGAATAAAGGATTATAAATACACAGTCAAGCAGGATTAATGCAGGTGTAGGTCTAATAATGAATACAGAACTGCAAAGAAGCCACTACAAACAGCATAGTCAAAGTGTTATAGTAGCCAAAATAGACATGAAGCCAACACTCTCCACAGTAGTTACATGCCACTTAGCTCCAGAGATGGTGAAGAGACTGAAGTAATGTGTGATGAGATAAAATAAATTATTTAGACAGTTAAGGGAGAGGAAAATGTAATTGTGATGTGTGACTGGAATTTGGCAGCAGGAAGAGGAGGAGAAGAAAATTAGCAGGAGAATATTGACAGGGGAAAAGGAACAAAATAGGAAACTCCTGGTAGAATTTTGCACAGGGCATAATTTAATCACTGCTAACACATTTTCTAAGAATCATGAAAGTAGGTTTCAGATTGATTATGTAATGGTAAGACAGAGATTTGGATCCAGATTTTAAACTATTAGACAATTCCAGATGTAGATGTGGATTTTGACAATAACACATTAGTTATAAACTGTAGACCAAAATGGAAGAAGCTGCAGAGAGGTATAAAACTAAAGAGATGGTACCTGGATAAGTAGAAAGAATCAGAGGTTACTGAGAGTCTGAAATGGAGCATTAGGAAACGATTGACGGAAATGGGGGGAAAAGAATACAGTAGAAGATTATTGGATACCTTTGAGAGATGGAATGATGTTCAAACAGGTAAAAAGACAAACCATAGTAAAAGTTGTTAGATATCATAGGAAATACTAAAGTTAATTTACAACAGCAGAAAATATAAAAATGAAGCAGGTGAAAGGAAATACAGACATTTAAAAAGTGAGATTGATAGAAAGTGCAAAATGGCTAGAGAACAAATACAAGGCTATGGAAGCATGTGTAACTAGGAAAAAATTAAAGAGCCTTTTGGAGTAAAGAGAAGGTGATGTATAAGTATCAAGATGTCCAATGGAAAACCAGTACTAAGCAAAGAAGGGGAAACTGAAAGGTGGGAGGAATATGTGGAAGGGCTGTACAAGGAAAATGAACATTAAAGGCAATAGAAAGGGAAGAGGAAGTAGATGAAGATGAGATATGATAATGCAAGAAGAATGTGACACAGCACTGAAAGACCTAAGTCGAAACAAGGATCTTTGAGTATATAACATTGTATCAGAACTACTGATATCCTTGGAAGAGCCAGCCAAGACAAAATTGTTCCATCTGATGTGCAAGATGTAAGAGACAGGAGAAATACCAACAGAGTTCAACAAGAATGTAATAAGTACAATTTCAAAGAAAGCAGGTGCTGGCAGGTATGAATATTACCAAAATATCAGTTTAATAAGTCATAGTTGCAAAATATTGACACAGAGTACTTATGGAATAATGGAAAAATTGGTAGAAGTCTACATCATGGAAGATCAGTTTGTGTTCCAGAGAAATGTAGGAACATGTGAGGCAATACTGACCCTATGACATATCTTAGAAGATAGGATAAAGAAGGGAAAATGTACATTTATAGCATTTTTAGAGTCAGAGAAAGCTTTTGACAATGTTGAATACAATACACTCTGAAATTCTGAAGGTAGCAAGGATAAAATACAGGGAGCAAGAAGTTATTTACAATAAAGTGTGATGGTCTAAGAGGTACATCACAACAGGGAAATGAGCCTGTGACCTCTGAGAACTGTGTCACAGGTTACACCAAAGTTGTTATACGACATGTGCATGCCATACTAACCCACATAAATCCACTCGATGATACAGACTTAAATCTTCGAAACTCCTTGTAGAAGAAAATGAACTGAGACAGGGAATGGTAAAGTTGTTGTTTCATTTGATATCAGTAACAGTCATGGTGAAGCCTAACCAAAAAGTTTACATTTAAAAGTTATTTGCAACTTGTACTAAGTCCAAGTGTCAGTTATAAGATTCAAAGGGCATGAAAGAGAAATAGTACTTGAGAAGGGACTAAGAAAAGTTTGTGATGTACAAGATGTGATCAAAAAGTAACAGGATTTTTCGTTTATCTTAAAGAATCTGTATTTATTCATCAATATCCACATTCTACTCTTCAAAGGAACCCCCTCAGGTGTAATAGACTTGTGCCAACACTTTTCCTGTCTTGGAAGCACTTCTGGAGCTCACTTTGCATTATTGTGTTCAGCTCCTTCAGTGATTCTGTTTTATCTCATGATTGGTGGCGAAACGACGACATTTCACCATTCTTTTCAGCCTTGGAAATAGGAAGAAGTTGCAGGGCGCCATGTCCAGTGAACACAGTGGCTGAGTCAATGTAAAAGTTTTGCTTTTGCCAAAAAATCACAAACAAGCATTGAGGTGAGGTGTGAATGAGAGCATTATCGTCATGCAATTTCCATGATTGGTTTTGCCACAATTCTGGTCATTTTCTTCGAATTGCTTCATGCAAGCACCACATAAATTCCAGGTGGTATCCCTTATTGATTGTATGACCATAAGGCAGGAATTCGTGATGCAATATCTCATTGTAATTAAATAAAACAATGAGAAGAACCTACACATGTGATTGAACTAGTCAGATTTAACAATTGTGGAACAAACTTTGCTGCTACATGCTTCATGCCCAAAACATCTGAAAAAATTGATGTGCATGAGCTAGTGGGTATGCCTACGTTACCAGAAACCTCTCTGATGGTGATTCGGGAATTTTCCAAAACCATTTTCTTTATTTCTTCCACATTGTCGTCAGTAACTGATGTGCTAAGGCATCTAGGGCAGTTATCGTCTCCAGTCTTCTTGCGACCCTCTTTCAAATATTTGTACCACTCATCACCTCTAGTCTTACTCATAGTAGATTCACCAAACGCTGCAGTAAACATTTTGAATGTGGTGCTATGCTTTATTCCATTATTAAAGCAAAATTTAATGCAAATTCTTGGCTCCATCTTTTTCAAAAATAAAAATTCGCTGAGCACTCAAAAACAACTATAACCTTTTTGACTGTCAACAGTAAACTAAAATTCAAAATAGCTGAAAGTGCAAACATCCATCAGGAACTTGTTTTCTAACAAGATAAAAAAAAATTAAAATAGGATGTATGAAGTCTGCGAAATTATATTCCTGTTAATATTTTATCACACTTCAGATCCCCTATGTTATTCCATCTATACTTTGAGCAAGCAGTAAAGGAAACCAAGAAAAATTTGGAAAAGTTTTTAAAATTTGGTAAGAGGACATAAAAACTTTACAGAAGAATGCAGAGGCTTACATGGGTTTGCAAAACTAATGAGGAGGAACTGAACAGAAGTGAGGAGATAAGAAAATTGTGGCACAACTTGCCTAAAAGAAGGGATCAGTTGATAGAACACATTCTGCGATATCAAAGAATCATTGGTATAGACTTGGAGGGAAGTGTGGGGGTAAAATTGTAGAAGGAGACCAATAGATGAATACAGTAAGCAGGATCAAATGGTTGTAGGTTTCAGTAGTCATTCAGAGGCTTGCACAGGATAGAGTATTGGGGAGAACTGCACCCAACCATCTTTGGACTGAAAACCATGATAATAGCGACAAGTACAACCAATATATTTTACCCAACCCGTGCTGTGTTTTGGTTTGTGTATATGCCTTCACTGTGATTCAAACTTCTTAAAAGCTACAATTTCCAATAAAAAAATATACAGAAGATAGAAAAAGAGCACTTACTTGACAAATGATGTTTATTCTAAGTGCTTATGGATTTTGAGCTTTGAGTCAGTTTTTAGGATGTGTTTGAGTGCCACAAGAGGAAGAGTACTGTCCACGACAGGAAGATGCCAAAGTTCAAATTACATCCTGGCACAGTTTTAACTCCCCATTTTGTGTACATGTGTCTTTTTGGACTCAGGGAGGATATGAAAAAACTACACCTTTATATAAGGAAACTACATCTATTCCTGTATGCAGTAACAAGAAGAGATGAGGACTTTGTTAAGGAAGCTAATAAATGATCCCTTATCTTAAATGCCTCACTTTAGGAATCTGTACCATTTGTAGAAGTTTAGTCCTGTGTAGCATTTGCTTGCATAATTGAACACCTTACAAATAATGATATTGTAGTTTTCTTTAATTTTTATTTTGATGTACTTTTAATTTCTTTGTTTCAGAATGCTATATACGACATCAGTACAGGAGGTCACCAAAGGCTCATACACATAAGAATTCTTTTGGAAGATAAAGTGAATTCTTAATTCCAAACAGTTTTTATGGCCATGACATTTTAAGCGACTATCAGACTTAATAAATCATTGCGAAAGACTTCTGGTGGTATTCAGCTTCAATGCCATACATTCTAGTTAGAGGGAACCTTGCATCATATGGACAGCGCCAACCTTGGAGAGTTCTTGTGTCAGGCTTGAAAGGTAGATCAAAAAATCATTAACATGTAGTAGTTGTAATGATTATTTTGAAATCAATAGTTCTTAGAGAGAGAGAGAGAGAGAGAGAGAGAGAGAGAGAGAGAGAGAAGGGATTCAGAAAGTTGTGTTGTGATTAGTACACACATAAATGGAAAAATATTCATTTCATCTATAGATTATTAAGTAATTGTGCCATCAAGTGGAATAGGGAGTTGAGAAATAACAACACACAAAAGTTAAAGGTAGAACTGCACAGCTTCCCTTTAACTCTGAAAAAGCAATGCACAGATCATGGCAGTACATCTACATCTACATTTATACTCCGGAAGCCACCCAACGGTGTGTGGCAGAGAGCACTTTACATGCCACTGTCATTACCTCCCTTTCCTCTTCCAGTCGCGTATGTTTCGCGGGAAGAACGACTGCTGGAAAGCCTCCATGCGCGCTCGAATCTGTCTAATTTTACATTCGTGATCTCCTTGGGTGGTATAAGTAGGGGGAAGCAATATATTCGATACCTCATCCAGAAATGCACCCTGTCAAAACCTGGACAGCAAACTACACTGTGATGCAGAGCGCCTCTCTTGCAGAGTCTGCCACTTGAGTTTGCTAAACATCTCCGCAACGCTATCACGCTTACCAAATAACCCTGTGACGAAACGTGCCACTCTTCTTTGGATCCCCCCAGGGGGTCCACAACTCTTTTGTGGATACGTGCGTAGCGAGCACGGGACCCCGAGCTAATGTGGCCCTCCTTCCTTTCCGGGCTGCATACCTTCCCTTTCCGCATCCTTCCCCATCCCCCATCTTGCCCCCCCCCCCCCCCCCCCCGCCTCCCCTCACCTCTGGCTCTTTCCTTCCCTTTCTCCCCCTCTGGGAGTATGGTTTGTGCCTACGTCCGGAGACGGATGGTCGAAACTGTTACAAATTCCTTGCTTTCTACCCTTGCAAGTCTTCGTCCTTCCTCTGTCCTTCTCTTTTCCTTACCTCTTCTCTTTGCCCTTTTCTCCGCTGCGGCGTTTGAGTCGCCTCTTCTTTCCTTTCCCTTTCTCTTTTTTCCTCCCTGTGCGTGTCTGAAGGCCGACCCACGCATTTTTGTGCGTAGCCGGTGACGGGGTAACGCGTAATTCCCCACCCCAGGTAGACAGGTAGGACATGTACGTACCCCCTGGTAATGGCCAGGCCCAGGGAGGGGTGATTACCCGAGCTGATACCTTCCGAAAGTGCCGATTGGTCCCTCCGTCCATTTGTCAGGAGGTGTGACCTGAGGTGTGAACAATCACCTAAGGCGGGAGTACCCTCAGAGAGGGCCCCCACAAGGGAGGAGCGCGCCATCGGAGATGCCGGTAATCATGGGGGATTGTTCCGCAATGGTTTCCTCACCTTCCACTATGTCTGCTCACAAGCGTAAGTTCACTGAGTCTCAGCCACGGACAATTCTTCCATCATTGCCACAGTGCCTTGTTGTTTCTGGGTCTGACGAAGGTCACGACTTCTCCACGGTCAACCCTTTCATTATTCAGAAAGGTGTCGACGCAATTGCAGGTCCTGTAAAGTCTTGTTCCAGATTACGGAATGGCACCCTGTTGTTAGAAACAGTCAGTGCCCTCCAGGCACAAAAATTGCTGCGTACTTCTCTGCTCCACACCTTCCCTGTCCAGGTTGAAGCGCACTGCACTTTAAATTCCTCGCATGGAGTCGTTTATACACGCTCCCTCGATGGATTGTCTGATGAAGAAATTCAGCACTACCTGTCTGACCAGAGCGTAACGGCTGTTCATAGAGTTATGAAAAGGGTTGACACGAACATCATTCCAACCCGCACTGTCTTCTTGACATTTGACAAAGTTCAACTCCCATCGAAAATCAAAGCAGGCTATGAGATAATTTCCGTTCGCCCTTACGTCCCAAACCCTACGCTTTGCTATCGGTGTCAGCGGTTCAATCACACCAGCCAGTCCTGTTCCAATCTGGCCAAATGTGTTACGTTTGGTAAGGATG